>NC_060147.1:91661576-92398451 GCF_021461385.2 Schistocerca piceifrons | reverse complement strand
TTCGAAAAGTGTTAAGTCTTAGCAACACACTTATGTTTGTTATTGGAAGTACAAGAAAAGAGTGCGACTCTGTTGAGAATTCCTCAGTATGGAAGAAGCAGCATGTTATCTTGGCTGGAAAGTGTGTCATTTCTTTCTTAATTTTATTTCTTCTCTCTTTCCTTCAAATGTTGCTGCTAATACGTTCACACAGTAAAAACAGTTATCAGGTCACACACTTACATTATTTTTGTTATTATTATTATTTCTCTTTCCTGTCTCAGACGTTATGTCTGGTTAAAAATGGAAAGTGACGCGGACCTTGTTCAAGCGTTACTTCCTTTTAACTGTATGGTATATGTTACATTGCATTTAGGAACTTTCGGGTAATTGAACATGTATCAATAATTACGGATTTCTGTAGTTGTATATATAGGTTTGGATGTAGCTGTATTGCATTGATATACTGGTGGATATTGTGTGGTATGACTCCTGTAGTTGAAAGTATAATTGGTATAATGTCAACTTTATCCCGATGCCACATGTCCTTGACTTCCTCAGCCAGTTGGATGTATTTTTCAATTTTTTCTCCTGTTTTCTTCTGTATATTTGCTGTATTGGGTATGGATATTTCAATAAATTGTGTTAATTTCTTCTTTTTATTGGTGAGTATGATGTCAGGTTTGTTATGTGGTGTTGTTTTATCTGTTATAATGGCTCTGTCCCAGTATAATTTGTATTCATCATTCTCCAGTACATTTTGTGGTGCATACTTGTATGTGGGAATGTGTTGTTTTATTAGTTTATGTTGTAAGGCAAGCTGTTGATGTATTATTTTTGCTACATTGTCATGTCTTCTGGGGTGTTCTGTATTTGCTAGTATTGTACATCCGCTTGTGATGTGATCTACTGTTTCTATTTGTTGTTTGCAAAGTCTGCATTTATCTGTTGTAGTATTGGGATCTTTAATAATATGCTTGCTGTAATATCTGGTGTTTATTGTTTGATCCTGTATTGCAATCATGAATCCTTCCGTCTCACTGTATATATTGCCTTTTCTTAGCCATGTGTTGGATGCGTCTTGATCGATGTGTGGCTGTGTTAGATGATACGGGTGCTTGCCATGTAGTGTTTTCTTTTTCCAATTTACTTTCTTCGTATCTGTTGATGTTATGTGATCTAAAGGGTTGTAGAGGTGGTTATGAAATTGTAGTGGTGTAGCCGATGTATTTATATGAGTGAGTGCTTTGTGTATTTTGCTAGTTTCTGCTCATTCTATAAAGAATTTTCTTAAATTGTCTACCTGTCCATAATGTATGTTTTTTTATGTCGATAAATCCCCTTCCTCCTTCCTTTCTGCGTAATGTGAATCTTTCTGTTGCTGAATGTATGTGATGTATTCTATATTTGTGGCATTGTGATCGTGTAAGTGTATTGAGTGCTTCTAGGTCTGTGTTACTCCATTTCACTACTCCAAATGAGTAGGTCAATATTGGTATAGCATAAGTATTTATAGCTTTTGTCTTGTTTCTTGCTGTCAATTCTGTTTTCAGTATTTTTGTTAGTCTTTGTCTATATTTTTCTTTTAGTTCTTCTTTAATATTTGTATTATCTATTCCTATTTTTTGTCTGTATCCTAGATATTTATAGGCATCTGTTTTTTCCATCGCTTCTATGCAGTCGCTGTGGTTATCCAATATGTAATCTTCTTGTTTAGTGTGTTTTCCCTTGACTATGCTATTTTTCTTACATTTGTCTGTTCCAAAAGCCATATTTATATCATTGCTGAATACTTCTGTTATCTTTAGTAATTGGTTGAGTTGTTGATTTGTTGCTGCCAGTAGTTTTAGATCATCCATGTATAGCAGATGTGTGATTTTGTGTGGGTATGTTCCAGTAATATTGTATCCATAATTTGTATTATTAAGCATGTTGGGTAGTGGGTTCAGAGCAAGGCAGAACCAGAAAGGACTTAATGAGTCTCCTTGGTATATTCCACGCTTAATCTTTATTGGCTGTGATGTGATATTATTTGAATTTGTTTGGATATTAAGTGTGGTTTTCCAATTTTTCATCACTATGTTTAGGAACTGTATCAATTTAGAATCTACTTTGTATATTTCCAATATTTGTAGTAACCATGAGTGGGGTACACTATCAAAAGCTTTTTGGTAATCAATGTATGCATAGTGTAGCGACATTTGTTTAGTTTTAGCTTGATATGTCACCTCTGCATCTATTATCAGTTGCTCTTTACATCCTCGTGCTCCTTTGCAACAGCCTTTTTGTTCTTCATTTATAATTTTGTTCTGTGTTGTATGTGTCATTAATTTCTGTGTAATGACTGAAGATAATATTTTGTATATTGTTGGTAGGCATGTTATGGGGCGATATTTAGCTGGGTTTGCTGTGTCTGCTTGATCTTTAGGTTTCAGATAAGTTATTCCTTGTGTAAGTGTATCAGGGAATGTGTATGGGTCTGCAATGTAACTGTTAAATAATTTAGTTAGATGTGAATGTGTTGAGGTGAACTTCTTTAGCCAGAAATTTGCTATTTATTATTGTTATTATTATTATTATTATTATTATTATTATTATTATTATTATTTAGTCATCAGCCATTTGAGAGGTTCAATGTGACCTGCCACAAATGCTTCTCTAATGCCAGCTTGTTTATCACAGAGTGGTACTTACACCCAAAGTCTGCAGTTATTTGTGGGATATATTCGAATCTCTGTGATTAGGGTACTTGTCGCTGACATTTCCTTGTTATTCCCTGATGTTTTAACATGTCTCCTTTCATCCTATTCCTTCATCCTGTCAGTGTTCTCCATACCTTACCTTACAGATTGTGCAAAGAACCTCCTCATTCCTTACCTTATCAATCCATGTAATTTTCAACATCAAGCTATGGCACCACATGTCAAAACAATTCAGTTCCCTTCTCTCCGGTTTTTCCACAGGCCATGTTTCACTACCGTATAATGCTATGCTCCAAATTTTCATTCTGAGAAATTTCTTCCTTGCTTGATACTAGTGGAATTCGTTTGGCCAGGAATGCCCTGTTCGTCTTGTGTCAGTCCCTTTTTATGTCTTCTTTGCTTCATCTGCTGTGTGTTATTTTGCCCCCATGTCCTTCTTAGTCACCAAATTTAGTATTAAGTTTCTCACTCATCTCATTTTTGCTACTCTACGTTATTTTTTGTCATTGTTTGATTTACTTACAGTCCATATTCTGTAGTCATTCAACTGTTCATTCGATTCAACAGGCCCTGTAATTCATCATCACATCCACTGAGAATGTCGTGTCATCAGCAAATCTTATCCCAAATTTTACTGATCATGTTTTCTGTGATACTGTGAATGTATCTTGAAGAATGAAAGATGTATTCATTATCAGTTATTATAAATAATTGCTGATGAAAGTTTCTAATTGTCATATGAAAAATACATTTTTGTGGTCTTAACATTTGTGTCCCATTTAATTTATCCAAAAATTGTAATTTGACAGGAGTGAGATAAGCTGGTACATTTTTTGTGGAGTGTTATCCTTATGACAGCACCAAGTCAGCAATGGTGACAGCAATGTTAAATTACCAAATTGCAATTTTATTTGGTACGTACCTCAATTGCAGGATGCATTTGTCCAATTTTTTGGAGTTGAGTTACTTGACACTTATGTTTCAAACATCCATTTATGTGATAAATATGCAAGCAGTCATTAATCTTCACAGTAAGTAACTGTGACAAACAGTGATGACGTGACCTATTCCACATGGTGTTGTAAAGTGTGTTGTTATGTAAGAATCAGTTCAAAGAATCAGTACAATACATTGCAGTGTTATAATATCAGTCACAATTAACTTCATTACATCATAGTGTTTTACAAAGTTATTCATACAACAAATTATTCACCTTTTGTGTTTAAAATCAATGTTTGTTATATCCTTTTTTAAATTCACCTTAATCAATCAAAAATCTGTGCTTGTTACATTAGTCACATTCTGGGTTTCTTTAATCTGCATCCTACTATAATGAGCTCTAACACATTTCTCTGTGTTAGCAGTTTTTATTCTTAAACAATTTAGTTTTCCTAAACAATATGACTTTTTGCATAAAACATGCTGAACTTCATGACTGAGCAATGAGTTATACATTGCTGAAGTAGTAACTTTTGTGGCAGCGTTCGTAGCGACAAGCAATTCGCTGTAGAAACGGCTACGAAGTCACCGCCACACTTTTAATAGCGGGCCGACCGGTCCACTGGAACAGTGAACAGAAAGATGAAAACCCAAACACTCTGATTGAATAAAAGTCGGTACTTATCTTTATTAACGAAGATACAGCAACACAGTAGTGAACTCCGTGTCTACAGAAATCTGTCTAGTTCGAGTCGGAGCGGCTAGGTCAGCGTCGGCTGACGACAAACAACAACTCTGCTGCGATGAACACACAACTGACTAGCAAGTACACAATTCGGTGGCGAGTATACAACTGAGCGGCGAATTCAGAACTGTCCTAGCGCTCGCGACTCCAGCGCTTAAGAAACCAGAAGCCAGCGGTGGCGCGCGCAGACTTGCGGCGATTTGCTGTCTCGCTGGCGCTGCTTATGCGGACGGTATCCGGACTTTGATGCTGCCAACCTTTTGGCAGCGGGCTCGGGTGGCATTACTGGCTAGGATATAACAGTAACAATGTCCAAATATGGAAAATTATATATTTCTCATTTAAAATTAAATTAATAAACTGATAAACTGCCAATTATATATATATTTTGCAAATCACACATGAACTTATCAACTGCGACATAATCGCGTGTACAAACAGTGATCCAATACTGTAAAATGCTTTTTTATTCCAGTCTCTGATCACAAATAAGTTCTTTAGATGATTACCGGTTTCAGTCTGTAATGACCATCTTCAGATCTTTTTTACACCGTGTCACTTTAGGACATGGTGTAAAAAAGATCTGAAGATGGTCATCACAGACTGAAAATGGTAATCGTATAAAGAATTCATTTGTGATCAGAGACTGGAATAAAAAAACATATTACACACGAACTTAGTCATTGGATCCTTCTTAATATGTTGGTAATGGTCAGTTCATTGGTTCCTATTGTACTGATATAGCTAAATGCTTTCATATCAAGGTTCAAAAATTCTTCACATATACACATTAGAATGTTCAGCATTCATTACTGTATGTTGCAGGGAACTATTTAAAATAAATATGGAAATTTATGGTATAAAATTTAAAATTGCAACTGCTTTTGAATCTGTTTTTACCTCCAAACATTTTATTTTGCAGAGACGTTTAAAATCGCTAGCTCTCTTCATCTCTTTTCCGTTAATGTCTTGCAGGTTTGCACATCCAAATGTGGTGCAGTCGTGCACAATAGTGCTGTCAGAGTTTGACCGGAACACTCCGACAGTGAACCACAGTGCCCTCAAAATCCTGCACCGCATAGGCTGGGACTGCAAGATGTACGTGCTCCTCTTTCAGGTGTCGCTTTTCCGCATCTTCCAGAGAGTGCTGGACTCCAGCCAGCCTGAACACAAGGTAAGAGGCACTGCCTCTCCGTCCTGGGGTCTTTCTCTACTTTGTAACTTTCACCACCCTACCCTCCTTTTCAGTTTGAGGAAGGAAATGCCAGTTCTGAAAACTAGGAATAATTTATTTTATTTTAGTTTTTTTATTTTATTATTATTTTTTCACTTTTAAATTTGTCTCTTGGTATGACCAGAATTTTGTCTACAGAAGGTAAATACTGCTTAGTCATTTTGTTACTTTGTAATTTTATAGGACATGAGGTAGGGTTATCCAAATGTACTGAAAATAGTGTACATATTTTCATATCAATGATTGAAAATACAATAGGATATTTATTTTCACTGGCAGTTTTCCCAGGCCATCCCACAAAAATCCACTTTGGAGTACACCTTTTGTCACTCGGTACTGTCCCGGTCCTGAATGTATTAATCAACTACTTCCACAATGCTATGACTTCCTAAAATCGTGCCCTGAAATGAGGTCCATTCTATGCTGCCCCTCCTACAGTAGCCTTTCGTCACCCTTGCTCTCATATCTCCACAGTACCCTGTTCCTTCTGCACCCGTGCACCCACTCAGTGCCTCCTAGCCCTGGACCATACCCACTGTAAGACTTGCCCTATGCACCCTCCTACCACCACCTACACCAGCCCTATAACTGGCAAAACATGTACTTGTGAAATAACATGTGTTGTGTACCAACTGTTAAGTAAACACAGTTCACCCTTACTTTGGCATGACTGTCACCGACTTACCTGTTGGGATGAATGGGCATAGGCAGCTGGTGTATATGAATGGGCATAGGCAGCCGGTGTATACTGGCAACACACAATACTCTCATAGAGAACATGCTCTGCAGCGCAACGCTTGTGGCCTCACTGCCTGATTCACCACACGTGTCAGGGGAGTTCGGTAGATTCACCTCTGTGCTCTGCGAACCACACACATACACTGTGAGCTGTGGGACACTTTGCATTGTCCTGCTGCTAGCTGCCATTGTGTTAAGAAAAAACAAACTGCATATAAGGGTGGACATAGTTCCCAAGGATAGATGCACAGTTGTATTGATCCATTATGCTTTCCAGAGTGACGAGTTCACCCAGGAAATGCCATAAAAACATTCCCCGGATCATAACACTCCCTCCTCTGGCCAAGTCCATTTTGATGATTGTTGCAGGGTGTTTGGTTTCAGATATTTCACACCAATGGAGGATAAAATGGGACTCATCTGAAAAGGCCACATGTTGTCACTCATTAGATGTCCAGTTATGGTACTGGCATACAACTTCCAGCTTTCATCACCAATGAATAGCAGTCGGCATGGGTGCATGAACCAAGCACTTGATACAGAGGCCCGTATGCATTGAGGACACACTATTCATAGCCCATTGGTTCATCTGGGCAGTCTCTTATTTGACAGTTGCATGTCTGTACCCATCTCGGCAGCCATTGTTTACACCTATCATCAGTGGCCCACGATGTACCACAGTTTTCTCGGCGCCAGTTCTGGACAGCGGCATTTTGCCATTCGAGCAAGCGAACACTTTACAAACTTATCTATCTCGGAAATGCTTCCACAAGTGGCCCGAACACCAATGATTGTGCCCATTTGGACATATTACAACAATGACTGCACTGTCTCCTACATCCCTTAGATGCACTTCATACACCCTCCAGTGCTAGTGCTGCCCCTCCCCCCCCCCCCCCCCCCCTCCCCAACCATTTGTGAGTGGTCACGTTAATGTGATTGGACCTGGTATCCTCTTTTGAAAAGTACCAGTGTAATCAAGGAAATGTTAAGCTTTCAGTAGGAGAACTGTTTAGTATAACTGAGGAAACTGTAAACCCCCCCCCTCGCCCCTTTCCATTGTACCCCACCCCTGGCGTAGTAGGTTTATTTATAACATACTTGATTAAATTCAGGTGGATTGATAATGAAAAGCATTAATCAGTATAGTGATAATTTATTGTTAATAATGGTATATAGATTAGTTTTCTACAATTTCTTTGTGATGTGTTAATGTATACCAAGGACTTATTCAACACTCGTAACTGTTCTCATTATTGACAGTGCAATTTCCTATTAGAATAATCAGAAATAGCATAGCCATTGGGTGAATACTGTTTAAGTGTACTGTGAGATTGTAGTCTGCATTTTCACATTTGTTGTTCAGTTTCAGACCAGAGCGTCAAATCAGTAACAGTGAAATAAAAAAATAAAAAGAATCCTTGCTTTATTTACTTTTTCTTGTGTAACTTTAACTAACTAACAACATGAAAGCAAACACATTACCAGTGATATAATCTTACTGCCGTTAAATATTCCTATTACCACTTGTGTGATCAGGAAGGGGGCTTCATTCTTTTATCTACTTGTTAATAAATTCAATGAATGCCACTTCTACATGATGGAAAAATTGAACCCTGCTGTTGTGTAATTCTTCTCGCTACCTGATTTAATTTTATCTTTACGATGATTGCCTGTTCATTTCTGTAAATGACATCTGACAGAGAATTACAAGAAAAGAAATTCCAGAATAATATTCCTATTTGGCTTCGTCTACTGTAAATTCCAATAACATAACCAACATTACAAAGCAGGATTATGTTTCATTTAAAAGAACTGTGTTCTATGTTTCTTTAAGACACAGACAGTGAGAATGTTAACATACATTACACGGGAGGGGAAAAAAGGGGTATAGTTAAGTGGGGGAGGGGGGTGCCAGTCTTTTGTACATTATAATATTTCTTCTACAATAACTTCCTAAGAATATAAATATCTTTTTAATTTTTCCTTTTTTTCAGAGATCATTGTCCAAAGAATTATTCTGTGAATCATTGGTCAACTGCTACCATCTATTGGCTAATGACTATGCTCAGTCCTTCCAGCCTCCACTTTCAGTTATCATCTTTTCCAGTACAGGGTGCCACCAGCATCTCTCTCTCCTAAAAAATAAAAAGAATCCTTGCTTTATTTACTTTTTCTTGTGTAACTTTAACTAACAGCATGAAAACAAACACATTACCAGTGAAATAATCTTGCTGCTGTTATATATTCCTTTTACCACATGTGTGATCAGGAAGGGGGCTTCATTCTTTTATCTATTTGTTAATAAATTCAATGTTACTTGCTTAGTTCAAATTACTGAGTGTTATGAAAGAAAACACAATACCCACATATCAAAACCTAATCTTGTAAGGTAGATATGTAGAATGTTAGTATGAGAAAAATGAAGATAAAAATGAATATGAGCAGGCTGTACTGGTCCCTTACAACATGATCAACAAAACACAAATAATAAATCAATGGATGTTCTCTGTGCAATGATAATTACAGTGAATTTAACAACTATCTGTTTGTGAAATAATTTTTTTAAAGGTCAGTAACTTTCTGATGCATATACTGTCAGTAGTCACCTTGCTCGTGTTGAGACAATTTTCACCTTGTTCTACTTGTTTCTCTCGTAGTGTTACTCATGCCAGCCTAAGTCATCTTCACCTCCCTGATTTTACCTATATCATCATGTTCCCTATCCCTGTATTTCAATACCTACACTCCAGCCAACATTCTCCTGATATGTGTTTACACGTATTAATATATGCTGCATCAGTTCTGTCATTATTTGATTAAAATGTGATTTACAGGAATTGGCAAAGTTTGCAATTTTCATAATAAGAAAGTTTGCCGAAGTTGCAAAGAATAACCCAAAAGTATACATGGAACTGCTGTTCTGGAAGACTTCTAAAGAGGCATATGAAATTGAATACGGCTATGGCAGTTACCAAGACAAGTATGTAATAACTCGTTTCATTATGTTGACTAGTTCATTGTTAATTGTGTTAATTAACCTAGTTTTAAATGAAAAATGATAAAGGTATTAATTTTGCTAATGAAGTTGCAGTAAAGACCATGATTTCATTCAACTTCACTTAGAATCATTGAGAAGGGAGTGAGAACATGATTGCATCCTATTCCTCATATTATACAGTGGAACAGTCTATAACTAGAATAACTAGTGGAAGGAACCAAAATAAAAATGTGGAATAAGTTTTGTCATTGACATTGTAATTCTCTCAAATATGGCAAAGGGCTAGTGTCTCCAAGAGAGGTTATAAGATGAACATCAGTGAATTAGAACAAGTTAATGGAATGTAGTTCATTTAAGTTAGATGGTGCTGAAGGAATTAATTAAAAAGAAGACACTAAAAGTAGTAAATGAGTTTTGCTATTTGGGTAGCAAAATAATGAATGATGTCAAAGTAGAGAGGATACAACATGTAGACTAGACTGGCAATGGCAAGAGAAGCATTTCTGAAGGAGAGAAATTTATTAACATCAAATATAGATTTAAGTTTCAGTAAGTCTTTTCTGAAGGTATTTGTCTAGAGTGCAGTCTTGTATAAAAGTGAAACGTGGATGATTAACAGTTGAGGCAATAAGAGAATGTAAGCTTTTGAAAGATACCGCTACATGAGAATGCTGAAGATTAGTTGAGTAGAATGAATAAATAATGAGCAGGTGCAGAATCAAATGGATAGGAAAAGATATTTTTATGTCACACCTTAAAAGAAGGGACTGATTGTCAGAATGCATCTTGAGACATAAAGAAGCTGTCAGTTCGCTAGGAGAGGAAAGTGTGTGTGGTAAAAGTTGTTGAGGAAGACAAAGCTGTGACTCTAATAAGCAGGTTCGGGTGCATGTAGGTTGCAGTACTTAAACGGAGGCTTGCACAGGACAGACTAGCAAAGAGAACTGCATCAGACCAGACTTAGGACTTCAGACCACAACAGCAGCAGCAAATTAAGCTGTTTAAGCCTTAAAATCCTAAGTTTGTGAATTTGAGCACCTCTTGGGACGTTGAATTTGCTCATGAACACAGTTACGAGGGTCATTCAAACCCCCCCCCCCCTTCCCCCCCCCCCCTTTTTTTTAGGCAGGTTGGTATTATTTGGGATTCAATACACCATATTATTCTCACTCTCGTGCCTACAGAACTCTATTTTCAACGTAATGTCCATTCAGTGTGATGGCACTACACCTTATTACTGGGAGGGCCTGTATATCTCCATGGTACCACTCTAATACTTCTTCCCTTGGAGTGCATCCTTCATTGGTCCAAATAGATGCAAGTTGGAAGATGCGAGACCCGGGCTGTAGGGTGGGTGAGGAAGAATAGTCCAGTGAAGTTTTGTGAGCTCCTCTCAGGTGCACAGACTTGTGTGAGGCCTTCCATTGTCATGGAGAAGGAGACGTTTGTTTGCATTTTTGTGGTGATGAATACGCTGAAGTCGTATCTTCAATTTCCTGAGGGTAACACAATATACTTCAGAGTTGGTTGTTGCACCATGAGGAAGGACATCAAACAGAGTAATCCCTTCAGAGTCCCAAAAGACCATCGCCATAACATTACAGGCTGAGTGTTTGGCTTTGAACCTCTTCTACATCTACATATATACTCCACTAGCCACCAAGTGATGTGTGGCGGAGGGCACAATTCGCGCCAAAGCTATATCCCCCCCCACACCCCCCTTCTGTTCCACTCGTGGATCGCGCAAGGGAAAAACGACAGTCTGAACACCTCAGTACAAGCTCTAATTTCCCTTATCTTCAGAGGGGAGGTGGTGTGGTGCCACTCAATGGATTGTGGTTCTGTTTCCGGTTCAAAGTGGTGAACCCATGTTTCATCGTCTGTGACAATGTTCGACAAAAAGTTGTCACGCTCAGTCTTGTAACACACAAACAGTTCCACACAGAGGGTCCTTTCATTGCTTTCTGTGGTCTTCTGTTGGGTGCCAAAGAACCCAGCAAGCGCACACATTTGAGTATAACAATTGGTGGAACAGAGATGTCCAGTTGAGCAGTGAGGCGTTTGATTGTGATCTGTTGACCACCTAGAATGAGTGTGTCTGCACATTCCAACAGTGCAAGAGCCACAGCTTTGTGCAGCCGACTGGCACACAGGAGATTGGAAAGGTTTGGGCGACATTGTTGCAGTGGTGACAGACACTTCACCCAACTACTCATTGTGCTGTTCTTCACTACCACGTCTCCATAGACATTCTGCGAGCACCTATGAATATAGGGGACTTATGACCACAGCAGTTGAGTCCCATAGTGCTCAGAGCCATTTTTGAACCTATGAATATGTTCGATGCTCTGGTTTTCCACCAAAAGAAACTCAATGATAGTTCTCTGCTTTGAACGTACCTCTGTTACAGACACCATTTTGAAGGCTACATATAGTGCCATCACGAATTGGAACTTTATGAAACTACGGGGGCCGAAGGAGGAGTATTCCATGATGTCCTACAACAAATTAGGCATTTTTTTCAACCAAAATTGAGTGAGAAAAAATGTACTGCATTACTTGTCGAACGCCTCTCATAAATATAGCGGGGAATGAAAGTGTACTATGACACCTGTTACTCTTACAGTTTTTCCATGAACATGTGTTGCCTTTAATAGAAAATGCTATTTCTTGTACCACCGCCTAGTACTACACATTTCAGGTTGCTACCGTTTTAATTTTAATGAGAGATTCTTTATGTTTTCACATAATAACTGTCTCACAATGGCAATTTTTGATGAGCTGAAGGCAACATGAACTTACATCATTCAAGGATATGCGGCCTAGTTAAATATCACATTAAACAGCACTCTGGTATAACACACCCTTAAAGAAGTTTATGGGAGAAGTTTCTGTAAAATTAGCCAAATTTTCCAGTGAAATAATTTTTTTGGTTCCAGTGGTATGCTCCTGTTTTACAAAGTTCAGTTTGCTTAGTATATCAAATTATTTTTGAATTTTGTGCTTATGTTTGTGTTATTTCTGAAAAACCTCTTTGCTGATTTCTTTCTTAAGGTCAGCTGCAGCTAAGAAGGCATGGTCGGAAGAGGAGGAGAATGAGCTGCGAGTCTTGTACGAGGAGTACATGAAAACACCAGACACCAATGGCCTCGGTAAATGATTACACTAGTTTAGGCAAGCACTCTTCTGTATCCAGCTGGTGGTGGTGGTACATAGATATACATAACAGCACGGATGACTTGCATAACTTTTGGCTGTCACTCATTTTGTGGTTACACACTCTCTGATTCACAGACATATACATGCACCCATCTGTTCAGCACAGTATACAAATTGATAATGATATCAGATCTCACTTTCGTTTATTAACTTTTAATGCCACCATCTCCAGTCTACTCAATGGAAGCAGGTTCGCAATTTATATTATATCCGTAGGTGGTCTGCTTCATAATATCAGTATTCTCTTGCTATAAATTTTAATATATTTTATCATAGTGTAATGACCTCTGTATCAGTTCGTAAATATCCCTGACAGTAACACAGATGAAAATATATCCCACAATATTTTTCTCCTTGTTATTTCATAATAGATTCTTTAAACAGTGTCCAAATTTGATTCATGAGCTGTGCAGATTCATATTTATTCAATAGTGATGGTGCAGAGCTCCACTTCAATACTCAGTTAAGGGAATTCATTTGCTCCTCATTTTTTAACCTATGGCAATTTTGCTTATTCACTCAGAGATCAACTTTCTTTTGCCTCTTGATTGCTATTTGCCTATGTTGTTGTTGTTGTTGTGGTCTTCAGTCCTGAGACTGGTTTGATGCAGCTCTCATACAGTAAAGCTGCATGTCCTCGGGAAAAATTACGGCTGTAGTTTCCCCTTGCTTTCAGCCGTTCGCAGTACCAGCACAGCAAGGCCGTTTTGGTTAATGTTACAAGGCCAGATCAGTCAATCATCCAGACTGTTGCCCCTGCAACTACTGAAAAGGCTGCTGCCCCTCTTCAGGAACCACATGTTTGTCTGGCCTCTCAACAGATACCCCTCCGTTGTGGTTGCACCTATGGTACGGCCATCTGTATCGCTGAGGCATGCAAGCCTCCCCACCAACGGCAAGGTCCATGGTTCATGGGGGGATTTGCCTATAGACTGTAATAATTGTAAATAATTTTAATTCATTTCTGTCTTAAAGTGAATTCCAATAATCAATTAATTTTGAAAAACACATAAGCATTATTTTCTCTTTTCAGAAAATAAGGCATGCTCCAGTTTATTGTCATAAATTGAATACAGTTACGCCACTCATTTTTACATATACAGTTAACAGTGACTTCTGTCGACAAGTCTTTATCAGTGGTGGATAATGTCTAATTGCAAATGTGATCAGTATTACATTGATGGTATTGTACCATGAAATCAGTTGAGGCATTTTATTATTAATAATAATCTGTGCAGATTGTCACAGTATCTTCTCGCTGGTTTTGGTGCATAACTCTACCAGTGGCTGATTTGGCGTAAATTGCGATACACCTGCAGATATCATCTGTGCACTAAAAGTGAAATGGAGAAAATACAATGACATCAGAAACAATAAATATAATATAGTATTTATAAATGTTATGTACCTAAATTATAACAGTGTGCTTATATTAATTATTATTTGACAAACTGCCATACTTGCTGTCCCACACAACTTTTTTTATGACTCTGCACTGTTTACAATACTTTGCTGTATACTGACTAATGCAATAGCAAAAAATCTTTAGCATGTTCCAGTACCTTATTTTCTCTCTTATTGTGTTCCAGACGTTTTGGATTTCATTATGAAGAACATGATAAGCCAAGATCGTTCCCGTCGTGGAGTTACAAAGAAGATGAGAGAGATGGGATTCATTTTGCCCAAAGCTGTAAGCATCCAATTTCAACTATTACTTTTGAAAATTGTATTTTACAAAGGACTGAGAAGTATATTGCTATCGGTAGCTCCTTTGTGATTCGTGAAAGTTCCCCCGTGCAGAATCAGATTACCACCCACAGCTAATGGCAGTACTCGAAAACTTCATTCCATCAAGGTTCACAACAGGCAGTGATGCTGTATTCGCATTTGATTGCGCCATTCTATCTAGTCAGTACAAATCCTTTTGTCATGCTACTTCAGCACCAGACATGGAAGCATAAAAATATTGATTCTAGCATATTGATTCTGTTCCACCTTCTCAGTTACATGTCATGTTCCACAGGTTCTGAGTGACAAGCAAAGATTTACAGACAGACTAGAACTCTAAAATTACAGAAATGGAAAGATTAAAAAGGCAAGGATGCAATTTTACTCCCATCGTTACCACATTGTATAAGTGATGGTGGAAATAAAATTAAAGTCTTATGAGTGTGACTAAAATTCAGGGTGGATGGATATCTGTGGTGAGATTTGCTGATGACATTGGTATCCTTGGAAAATGATGTCTTATTGATGAGAATGAACTGTTGAATAAGCAGATATCATGGATTGAGAGTAAATTGAAGAAAAGCGAAAATAATGGGAGTAGCAAAAATAAGATGAGCAGTAAACCTAACATCAGAACAGATGACCACATAGCAGACATTGTGAAGGTTTTCTGCTATCGTGGAAGCAAAATAATGTGTGATGGATGAAGAGAGGAGGATAGAAGCAGCAGCCTAGTACTGGTGAGGAAGACATTCCCCACTTTTTGAGTCTGGTAGTATGGAGCATAGGCCGTAATTTGGGGAAGAAATTTCTGAGGATGTTTGTCTGCAACACAGTATTGTATGACAGTGAATCACGGGTTATGAGAAAACCAGAAAAGAAGAGAGTTGAAGGATTTTAGATGTGATGTTACAAAAGGATGTTGAAAACTATGTTGATTGACAAGATAAGTTATGAGGAGGTTCTCCACAGAATTTATTAAGAAAGGAACAATAGTAAACATTGTCAAGAAGAAGTGACAAGATAATACGACATGTGTTATAAAATCCATTAGTAATATCAGTGTTACTAGAGCTAGCTGTAGAGAGTAAAAACTGCACAGGAAAACAGGGAACAGAACATATCCAAATTAGATATGGATATTGAATGCAAGTGCAACTCTGAGATGAAGAGTTTGGCACAGGAGAGGAAGTAGTGGTGGGCTGCGTCAGACCAAACAGAAGGCTGATGACCCCAAGAAAGAGAGAGAGAGAGATGTGACCATGTTCGCCTGCTTTATTTCTTCGTTTGTTGTCCTCCTTTTCAACGTACTGGCTGAAAAAATAGGGGTTGGATGTACAACTACTGTCTACTGTAAATGATGTAGCCAACAGATTCACAGTTCCAATTCCCAGTCTTTTACTTTCAATGTTCACAACCCCCCCAATATTACACAGCTATATGGCCAGTGCACTGTTGTTTTAACTTTACATAAACCTCATTAGTAGTTCGCAGGCGAACATCCACATACTGCTACAATAGTTTACTGTTGAACATTTAAAAGCAAATATAAACATAACCACATAGTCCACAGTTGTTGCGGAATAATCATGAACATATGGAGCAGATACTGTCATTGGTTTAACACACAGTCTATTGGTGTAACACTTATTTCATTGTTACGCTGATGCATTGTTGTCATTTTAACCAACACAGGATCTTCGTCTGAAACTCGACCGTGGACCAACTGACTCGTGATCAAAAATTGGGCCCTTATATATCCTCACAATAATAGGTGCTGAAACTTTACATTGTTCGAAGTTTAATTTACAGAAATTACAATTACAAGTTAACTCATTCGATTTACTGAACACGTCAAAAAATTCATTTCTTTTAACAGTTTCTTCTACTACAAGGGTTAGCCCGAATTACATTGGAATTAATTAAGGGCTGGCTTTGCTAATATGTTTACAAATAGAGCCAAATAGATCCTTTAGGAATACTATTAGTTGTTCCCCCAAATGTTTCTAATTAGTACAGAATTTATGTTGTTTATAAGTAAACAATAGCATTAAAGTTACGAAACATTACTGATTTCTACCTATAATCAAAGATAATAACTAGGAATAGTCAAAATAAATTAGAAAATCTATTACATACATAAAACTAAACACAAAATTAGATCTAGTGTTATGTTCTTTAAAACTGAGGTCCCAACCATTCTCTTTTATGAAAATGCAGATTTGTCAAAATAAATTAGAAAATCAATTACATACATAAAATTAAGCACAAAATTAGATCTGGTGTTAAATTCTTTAAAACTCAGATCCAACCATTCTCTTTTATGGAAATGCAGATTATGCTCACGTATGTTAATGGTACTTAGTTAAAAGTGAAAAAATTAATTCTAAGGAGGCAGATAGCAAAACAAGTGGGGAAGTAAAATTATTCCAGCTTGCTTCGTTACAGAGAGAGAGAGAGGGGGGGGGGGGGGGGGGGGCGGAGGTAACAATCACTGATTACCTCCATTTGTAATAATAAAGGGGTTTAACTGTTGACTGCATCTCACTGTACCTGAACATTTAACTTGCAGTTGCTACCTTTAAAAATTGTACAGCTGTCCAGGAAACACTGTTCAGCTGAAGTGTCTGCGGAGACTTTTCGGGTAGCATGACTGAATAAAATCTTCGTGGTGTGTAAGATACATCAGTTCAGCTACAATTCACAGGCTTTCAACAGCTGTCATCACCACTATTTTTACAGTTAAAACAACGGACTACTGGGAATAGCAAGCTGTCACCCTCGCACTGTATGTGTATAATTGAGGACCATCACTGAGGCAAAGTTTGTCTACACCACATTGTGCATGTGCACACGTGAGACTGTAATTTTGAGACTGTTATTCACGCCAAAGTGAGATACAATATGTTGTTGTGATCACTGCTGGTCCCACAAGTACTTAATATTTAAGATTTTGCTAGTAAAATTTTGTTTAAAGAAACTTTTAAATTTGCCCATATTTTGGTGGGCCACTCTATATATTTCTTATCTACACTGAAGTGACTATGAAGCCTTCTATGTCTGCAGTTGGTTGACATTTGATCTGTATCGTAACAAAAATCTTCTAAATTGTATTTATAATTTGTGTAGTCAGTGCTCACTCACTAGTAACAGACTGAAATTCACTTTTTAACCTCCGCTTCATAGTTTACAGATGCTAAACAACTCTTTCTTGCAGTTTACAATCACTCTTTTGGGCAATTTTGTGCTTAAATTACTGAGGAAAGTATTATAGCTTTTTAATGTTTTAATAGCATATAGTACATAGAAAAAAGAATAGCTTTTCACAAAATAGGAACTTCACTGATGGATATAGATCAAAGCATTGTTGACTGGTTACTAACACATTGGTATGACTGAAATAATGTTTACAGATTCCTAACATTGGTTGCAATTTATTCTGAGACACTCTTCCCATACCGTAGACAAATGCAAACTTTAGACTGGTCTAATTTTCATTACCTTTAGTTAATTTCATTTCAGTTTATCACCATTTCAGATTTGCTTAATGTACCTCTGTTTGCACTCTACACAATGTATTTTTTAATTGCAAACACACTGACTTGTCTATTTCAGGGCAGTCGCAAGGTCGGTGGCAGTTCACGACCTCCGAAAGAGTGGTCTGAAACTGAAGAAGCGCAGCTGAGGCAGTTGTTTGAAGAATTCAAAGACGCTATGGGTTAGTGGGAACTTTGTAATACAGTTATCAATGTGAAAACTAAGAACTACCTGTGATGCAAAAGGTGTACATGCTATATGCAAAAATTGAAGCATTGAAGTAAAAGTGGAAGACTTAGTTTTCTGAATCCAGGTTTTCTTTGTGAGGTGTTAAAGTGAAAACAGGGTAGAAGGAAAGGTGCTGAGAAGTAACATCCAAAAGCAACACCTTCAAATTGCTGGCAGCAAGGGAGCAGTTTAATAACTAAGCAGTGAAGCGTTGACTGTAAAACAGTTAACATCACAAAAACATGCCACAACGTAAGATAAAATAAAAGTATAAATGAAAAAACAGTACTGATCCAGTAATTATTTATTTACTCTGGTGAGCAGTTTGCGTCTAAGTGGCCATCTTTAGACCAGAAGCCCCTTGATGACTTGTGGTTTCACCGCCAGACACCACACTTGCTAGGTGGTAGCCTTTAAATCAGCCGCGCTCCGTTAGTATACGTCGGACCCGCGTGTCGCCACTGTCAGTGATTGCAGACCGATCGCCGCCACACGGCAGGTCTAGTCTAGAGAGACTCCCTAGCACTCGCCCCAGTTGTACAGCCGACTTTGCTAGCTATGGTTCACTGACTACATATGCTCTCATTTGCAGAGAAGACAGTTTAGCATAGCCTTCAGCTACGTCATTTGCTACAACCTAGCAAGGTGCCATATTCAGTTACTATGTCTTCTGAACAGATAATATTGTGACTCATGTACTGTCGAGAGTGACTTTCATCATTAATGGATTAAAGTTAAGTATCAAACTAATTACGTCCGCTTTCTGAATTCTAATTCCTTGTCATGTTCCAGGCCTCACGTCAGTATAGTCCTTCCCTCCTCACGCCAGCCTGCGTGAGCTAAAACGCTTGCATTTCGGCCTCTACTAGTAGCACCTAGTATACCTCCTGAGGAGATCACGAATGTAAAATTAGAGAGATTCGAGCGCGCACGGAGGCTTTCAGACAGTCGTTCTTCCCGCGAACCATACGCAACTGGAACAGAAAAGGGACGTAATGACAGTGGCACGTAAAGTGCCCTCCGCCACACACCGTTGGGTGGCTTGCGGAGTATAAATGTAGATGTAGATGTAGAACATGGTGTTGGCTCTTCTGCCAACCCAACACTTGTGGAGCCAATCACTGCAGTTGGTGACTAATGCCTGTTGATACTCACAACAGCTCTATGAACCAGCCCACATGACTGCAGAGCTTCTAGCCTGAAGACGGTCATTTAGACCGACATTAATTACAGGAAGAAATAAATAATTATTACAGTTCTGGACTGATTTTTCCAGTTATATCATTAAATACAGTCACTGTTATTCTGTTATGCCATTAAAAAAAATGTGTTTGGCCCTTCGCTGATTTATGCTAGATAATTGGTATGAAACATCTGAAGAGAAACTGCTATTATGTGAAGAGATACAATTCCACCCATTTGTTTTCATACAGATTGGCAGTGAACTAGTACTTGGGACAGAATAACTGGTGTACCACTTCTTTCATCTCTCTAAAAATCATGTAAACTAAATTTTTTGTTTCTCTGAAGTGGATTAAAACTGATGGCCCTATACACAGATCCAGATTCTCACCCTTTGTGTGCTGTAATCTCATTGACCCATTTAATAGTATATCATAGTCTGACAGTTCAAAGAAAAGCAGCATGTTTTGTGTTATCACAAAGTAGGGGAGAGAGCGTCACTGACACAATACAGGATTTGGGGTGGACATTTTTAAAACAAAGACATTTTTCATTGCTGCGGAATCTTCTCACAAAATTTTGATGACCCACTTCCTCCTCTGAATGTGAAGATATTTTGTTGATGCCAACCTATGCAGGGAGAAATGATCACTGTAATAAAATAATGGAAATTGGAGCTCGCACAGAAAGATACAGATGTTTGTTTTTTCCATGCGCTTTTTGGGATTGGAATAATAGAGATTTATTGTGAAGCTGGTTCAATTAACCTTGTGCCAGGCACTTAAATGTGATTTGCACAGTACCGGTCTAGATGTAGATATAAATGCAGACTCACCAAAGTTTCAGTATCTCTCCACATAAATTTCCATCATTTATAGCTTCTTTTGCTCTGCCAGTGCCCTGCATGTGTCACAAATGCCACATTGCACATTTGTTCAGATTTCACATTAATCTGTGGGTCCCCTATAAAACTGCCTTGTTTGATAATACCAAGGATATTTACCTAATATAGCAAAGTGCTCAGACCAAACCTTCAGATTGAGGATAACTTTCCCAAAGACCACTTTAATGTACTAGGAAATGACAAATTCCATTTACAATATTTTTGCGTACACTTAATTTTTGGCTTGTTTGTAGGATAATGTGTGTGTCTTTCACTATTAGTTTTAGTAAATTGTGGATAAAACGTGAACTATGATATGGGGAAAGATATCTGCTCACTGCATAGAAGAAAAATTGAGCACTTAGTTGTCATATAAATAATCTGTTGATGGCTGTTGACTTCTTTCTACTCCAGCACACATTATCTGCATGTCTTTCCCCACACCTTTGTTTATATTTCACAGTTACCTTTCACACCCTATTTTTCCTGTTCCAACTCTCCAGGCGCGATGTATTGTTGAAGGATTTTGATGCACTAAACTTGGACATTGATATAGGAATTGTCATCCCTTTTTTAAATGAATATGGATAAAATATGTTAGTATTTTTCAGTGCATTTGTTGCTATCATCTCTATGAGAAGTTGGAGTATGTTCAAGTGAAATTTGAAGAGAAGTGTCTTTTTGCAAAACATAGGAAGCTATTTTGATGAGCTGTTGACATATGTTCTTTAAATGACATTAATATTAGGATTTCCTGGAACGGATTTCACTTATCTCCCAATTTTCTAATAAAGCCCATCGAGATATTTCATTATCTAACATGTTTTCAGTGTAAACGTATACATTTTCAGACAGAGAAAAAATTTAGGCTACAAGATAGCAATACTACGTTTTTAATAGATTTTGGTTCCTAAATTGGAATACTTATGCAAAAACTTTTTTCAGTAGCGATATTTCCAGAATTACAAAATTTAGAAAGGAGGTTCTTTGTGTAGTAGGCGTGACAATCTGAAAGCAAAAACTCGTTAGCTCAGCCAAATTTAAAATGCACATTGTTTTTCTGAATCTTAAAATTTTGAACTTGTACTTAAATAGAATGTTTCCACAAAAAATACTTACACAGCTGTTATCAACCATGAGCAAATTATACTTTGAACCTTAAGACTTTGAAAAATGCAGCTTGAAAAACAATTTTGAAGTTCCTTATATTGTTTATGTAGCAAGTGAAAAAAATGTGTGTTAGGTGTGGTATGAAAGTAGGTGAAAGTATGCCGTTCTGTTGTTTCAGGTAGAATACCTCTAGTATTTTCAGCAACCTAATGCTGCACTTTGCAGCACTTACTTCAGAAGATGAGTCTTTGCATTTGCTATATTACTTCAGAAAATGAGTCTTTATTCTTCATTTAATGATTATGCACATCCCACCTTCTATCAATCGTTTAAATATCCAAACAAATAGAATTGCATGAACAGTGTTGTTAAAATCTGTGTTTTGCATGTTGCAAGTGTACTGTCTAATTTTGTTTTAAAGTCTGAATGCCATTTTCCCCCACAGATCCTTTGGACTGTATATTGGCTCGACTGGATGTGAAGAGACCTAAGAACCGAGTAAAGGATAAAATAGTCGAGCTGGGTCTCGTCGCAGACAGAAAGGAGCTTCGCAAGAAACGGGCACGCAAGTCTGACGGTGCTCCTGGAAAAAGTATGTAGAACTGAAAACAAATACCTGTCCACAATGTTAGCTGTCAGTTAGAATGTGTGTACGTTTAAGTGTGTCAGGTTTCAGAAAATGGAACACCATTCCTTGCAAATAATTTTGTCCTAGTTTGTATGGAGTCAGTAAGTACAGTTTAAACTTCCTGGCAGACTAAAATTGTGTGTTGGAGCGTGCCTCAAACTTGGGAGCTTTGCCTTTCATAGGCAAGTGCTGCACCAACTGAACTACCCTCGCACAACTCACGACCTGCCCTCACAGCCTTACTTCCACCAGTACCTTGTCTCCCACCTGCCAAATTTCTCAGGAGTTCTCCTGGGTACATTGCAGAGCTAGTAGTTCAAATGGCTCTGAGCACTATGGGACTTAACATCTGAGGTCATGAGTCCCCTAGAACTTAGAACTACTTAAACCTAACAAACCTAAGGACATCACACACATCCATGCCCAAGACAGGATTCGAACCTGCGACCGTAGCGGTTGCGTGGTTCCAGACTGAAGTGCCTAGAACCGCTTGGCCACACCGGCCGGCCAGAGCTAGTAGTCTTGGAAGAAAGGACACTGCAGAGACATGGCTCAGCCACAGCCTAGGGGATTTTTTCCAATGAATTTTCACTTTGGAGTGTAGTGTATGCTGATTTGAAACTTCTTGGTGGGTTAAAACTATGTGCTGCAATGGAACCCGTCCTGCTAGGTATCCAGAAAAACTTCTGTGAAGCTTGGAAGGTGGGAGATGAGGGACTGCCAGAAGTATAGCTGTGAGGGCGGGTCACAAACGTGCTTGGGTAGGTCAGTTGGTAGAGCACTTGCCCATGAAAGGCAAAGGTCCCAAGTTCGAGGCTCGATCCGGCACACCGTTTTAATGGAATTTTACTGATTACACGGTACAGTTATTTCATTCTGATGACACTTAAATGATTTAGTCTTTGACTATGCTGAAGTATCACATTATTTTTTGTATTAATGTGTGTTAATGAATGTATTGTTGTTGTTGTGGTCTTCATTCCAGAGACTGGTTTGATAGCTCTCCATGCTACTCTATCCTCTGCAAGCTTCTTCTTCTCCCAGTACCTACTGCAACCTACATCCTTCTGAATCTGCTTAGTGTATTCATCTCTTGGTCTCCCTCTACGATTTTTACCCTCCACGCTGCCCTCCAATACTAAATTGGTGATTCCTTGATGCCTCAGAATATGTCCTACCAACTTATACCTTCTCCTAGTCAAGTTGTGACACAAATTTCTCTTCTCCCCAATTCTGTTCAATACCTCCTCATTAGTTATGTGATCTACCCATCTAATCTTCAGCATTCTTCTGTAGCACCACATTTCAAAAGCTTCTATTCTCTTCTTGTCTAAACTATTTATTGTCCACGTTTCACTTCCATACACGGCTACACTTCACACAAATACTTTCAGAAATGACTCCCTGACACTTAAATCTATACTCGATGTTAGCAAATTTCTCTTCTTCAGAAATGCTTTCCTTGCCATTGCCAGTCTACATTTGATATCCTCTCTACTTCGACCATCATCAGTTATTTTGCTCCCCAAATAGCAAAACTCATTTACCACTTTAAGCATCTGTTTTCCTAATCTAATTACCGCAGCATCACGCGATTTAATTTGACTACATGCCATTATCCTCATTTTGCTTTTGTTGATGTTCATCTTACATCCTCCTTTCAAGACACTGTCCATCCCGTTCAGCTGCTCTTCCTGGTCCTTTGCTGTCTCTGACAGAATTACAATGTCATTAATGAACATATTGTAAAATATTTGGAATGCCTGATGGCCCTAATCTTGCCATGATTAACAAAATGAAAAATAAGTAATAATAATGATGTGCAGTTGCTGACTTTTGCTGTGACATAGTTTTTAAAAAAAAAAAAAAATTATTTTTGATGACACTGTCCCATGAGCACTTGGTAGTGCCATAAGGTTTTTGTCAGACTGTGAAATGCTAATTCGATTGTGTTGTAACAATGAAAGAACATTATCAACCAGTCTATTAATCTTCATGGAAAGTGTGCAGTTACTTCTGATTAGAAATTTGTTATACGACATGTGTAATGCAGCTTGTACATTTCCTCACTCTTCCCAGGTCGTCACAAATCAAGGAACGCGAGCAACAGTGAAGGTGAGAGTGGCAGTGACCACACCGGCGACTCCTCCGACTCAGAGTCTGACGGCAGCAGGAGTAGGAGTGCGTCTCCACCCCCACGTGCCAAGCAGCGTCCCACAGTGCCTGCGAAAAAGCGGCAGGGGGGCCAGACGACGGGGGCGGCGAGGAAGCCGCGCGGCACTGCGGGGAAGAGTACCAGGAAGCCGGTTGCAGTCTCTACGGCAGAGCTTGCCAGTATACTGCGGGATCTCGTGGATAAAGGTCAGATGGCATCTGCCGTGCCAGCATTGCCCACTCTCCTCTTTACTTGTTTTTGAATACAGGACATATCCTCATAATACTGTGATAGATACATTTTCATGCATTAAGTAACTGTTGGTCTTTTTATCGGTTGTCGATTCTGTGATTAAAGTTTGCATTAGTAAGCTTCTCTTATTCACGTAACTATGGAAAATCAACAGATGAGTGCAGGGTATCAAGATACATGTTAATTGTTACAATAAAGTAAAAACAGTGTGTTGCTTCTGTTCATAATGCCATTTATTAAGAAGAAATAGCGCCATTACCATTGTTATAGGTGTGCCTAATTAAGTACTTGTTTACTTTAGTTTCCTACCGGTAAATGTTTAATGATTTGTGCACCATAATGTAAAACTTGTTTCTCATATAATGAGTACTCTGAAACAGATACCTGATAGTTGGCATAGGACCAAGATTTATTAATAAGGGTCACTCAAATAGAGACATAGTTTTGGAAAGAAGAGAGGTCAGTGCAGTTGTTGAGTATGTAACAGTGTGGGAAGGGTCTAGAAGTAGGAAAACATCTATTACTGCTTTGACAAGTGAACCATTAGCTTTCCTTTAGTTGCTGTGAATTTTCCTATCATGTGTACTCACTGCCTCAACTCCAACCAACCAGACTCTAGACTACTGTTGGTCTCGTGCTACTGTTTATAACCAAGTTCAACTCTCGATGCCCACTATGCACATTAATGCACTTTCGTTCTGCATGGCTGTTCTGTATCCTGTGAAGTGCTCATTCTTTCAGCATTTTCCAGCTCAGGTGGACATGAGTGCTGGATCTTGAGCCTTGTTTAAATTGAAACTTCCATCCCAGTTTATCAGATTCTCCAACAGCTTTACTTTGTCTGATTCCTTGATTATGCTTTCCTAGAAACTTGGGATTTTTATAATGATACTGACCTCATCCTATTTCATTTCATGATTATATTATATTGAACTGATGCAAGTGACATCAGCAACACATTCGATTAAAACAACCAAACAAGTCAGCTGTCACTGAGCAATGCTTTTAATGTAATCATAAAACGATATACGGCAATACCGGTGACATGTTGCAAACACCAAGTCTCTGATACAGTGTAATTGAAGAGTATACATAAATAACGATGTTGGAAAAGCTAACAAAAGGGGAGGCAAAACCTACAAGGCTTTTGAGATGAATTGTGTACTAGAAAAGACCATCAGGGAATAGAGGATAAGAAGAGAAGAAAAAGGAATTAGAAGAATCACAACTGGGAGAAAAGGGGATAATCTGAGTTTGGATTGTCTGGCTTTTGCAAGTGGTCTGCCGTCTGTGCTGAATGGGTAATATATGCAACAATGCAGATAAACCTCCTACAAGAGACAGCTTCAAAAGCAGTCCTAAATACAATGTGTGTTTAAAAAGTAAGGTGACTTTATATTTTTTTGAAAAAATATTTATTTATTTGTCAATATTCATGTTGTCCCCTTCAAAGTAATCCCCCTCTCATACAAAACACTTGTGCCAACGCTTCTTCCAATCCTCTAAGCACTTCTCATAAGCACTTTTTGCAACAGCCTTCAGCACTTCCAGCGATGCGGTTTTTATTTCCTCAATCACTGAAAATCTTCGTCCTTTCATAGGTCTCTTCAGTTTTGGGAACAGGAAAAAGTCGCAGGGGGGCCAAGTCCGGTGAATATGGTGGCTGAGGCGTGATTGTCGTGTTGTTTTTGGCCAAAAAATCTCTTACAAGTAATAATGAAAGAGCAGGTGCATTGTCGTGATGCAAAAGCAATGAACTGTTTTTTCACAATTCCAGACGCTTTTAGTGTATTGCTTCTCGCATACAGCACATAACGTCAAGGTAATACTCATTGAGCGTAAGACCTTGAGGCACAAATTCATGATGCATTATGCCATGGTAAACAGGCGGAGGGGGGGGGGGGGGGGGCAGGGCAGTGAGCAAAAGTTTGACATTTGATCGAACTTGGTGTGCTTTTTTTTCGGTCTTGGCTCTCCGGTGTGCTTCCATTGTTGGGATGATTGTGCTCTGGTTTCAATGTCATAACTGTATACCCATGTTTTGTCACCAGTTACGACCCTTTTGAGCAAATCAGGACCATCATTGACGTCATTCAAGAGCTTCTGAGCAATGTTCATCGACGATTCTTCTGATCAAAATTGAGAAGTTTTGGAACAAACTTCGATGACACGCGTCTCATGCCCAAAACTTCCAAAAAAATTTGGTGACACGAGCCGACACATATGCCAACATCTTCAGCAACTTCTCTTACGGTAATTCGACGCTTTTACAAAAAATTTTCACAGCTTTGACGTTATCATCTGTTGTTGATGTGCTGGGATGTCCAGAGTGAGGTTCATCATAGCATCTTCTCGGCCATCTTGGAAGAGCTTGTACCAATTGCAAACATTTTTTTTTACTGAAAGCAGACTCACCGTATGGCACTGTCATCATTTCAAGTGTTTTAGAGCAGTTGATTCTATTTCTCACACAAAATTTTATACAAATTCTTTGCTGCATTTTTAATAATAATTGAAAATCACTGAGCACACCAAAACAAGTCTATCCTTTGTATCTGTCAAAAACAAACAAAGTATGCTGAAACTGTGAAGATATGTGGGACATGTGTACAACATAAAAGAAAAGATCGATAATCAAATGTATGTTATGCGCGCAATTTGAAAAGTCACCTTACCATCTGAACAGCCCTCATATATCTTTTGAAAAAACAGAGTACATGACAGATGTAAAGGAGGCACCGAAACATATGGAAACTTATTATGGTAGAAAAAAATGGCTACAAAATTTAAATATCTAGGTGAAACAATACAAGCAAATGTTTTAGGCAAAGAAGCTAACCTAGGAAGGGCAAGGAAAGTGGAGGTTGATTTTCTCCTAACAAGAAACCTCTATAGCAAGAAATCTACAGGGTGGCACACGAAATGTGTTCCCTTTTTGTTTTTGAGTATAAACTTTATTGTCGATACAATCTGAAAGGAACATTACTACAATGAAGAGCTGTCCATGGAGATTTGTTCTAACTCAGCACATGCTCAATATGTCCACCATTTTGTTTCCTATCTTCCTTCAAACGAACACTGAAGTTAGTGATTACCCTTCGGCACATGTCTTCCGTAATTTCACTACAAGCTTGAAGAATAAGTCTTCTGAGCTCCATTAAATCATGTGGACATTTCGGGAAAATTTTTTCCTTACGGTACCCCCAAAGAAAAAAAGTCACATGGATTGAGGTCTGGACTATTGGGGGCCCAATTTCGTCCGTCATTGAAGCGACCTGGAAACCTGAGTGAAATGATCCGCGTGTCGAAATACTCATGTAAAAACTCCAACACAGTGTTTGCGGTATGTGGCCTTGCTCCATCTTGCATGAACCACTGTGTGTTGAAGGGCAAGGCTGTAGCAAGAAGCTGTGGAATGAAAGCTGTTACGAAGCATGCTCAAATAATGCTAACTGTTCACAGTTTCTTCAAAGAAAAAGGGTCCAATTAGTCCATGACTGGAAATTGCTGCCCGCGCTGTAATCCTCGGAGCATAATGTTGTCGTTCATGAAGCACTTGTGGGTTTACATTTTGTTTGTTAACCACACTGTCTAAATGAAAATGCACCTCGTCTGAAAACCAAACATTGTTGAGAGTTTCTTCCCTGTCCTCCGCCCAATGAGCAAACAGTAGCCTCTGCTGCTTGTGTTCTTCAGTGAGCTTCTGTGCACAGGTCATCTTGTATGGGTACATATGGAAGTCACTTTTAAGAATGCGTTGAACAGAGCATCTGGATATTCCGTTGCACTGCTGCCTTTCTACACGATTTCCCGGGGCTTTTCTGTACAGCAACTTGTACCACTTCAATATTCTCCAGCGAACAAACAGGCTTAGGCCGAGGTCGCTTCGCTTCCAATACTGTTCCTTCCAGTACAGATTTGTCGTACAGCCTGTGGATGGTCTTGTTGCAAGGGACACGTCGTGTGTTAAACTGTCGTAGAAAACGCCTCTGAGTCACAACAAGGCTTTTCGTTTCATGAAAAAGTAACATAAATGCCAATCGTTGCTGTGTCGTCAGTCTTCCATTGTCTGCCATTGCTGCTTACTAGTCTCCTAGCGGCAGTATCGTGAATTACATGTCATTTCGTAACTCATTTGTTTTTCCAAGCTCTGCTGGGGCTGCTGTAGAAATCCCAGCGGGATATCTAATGTGTGTCGTAAATTGTGAAAGAAACAATTGGTAACACATTTTGTGCGCCACCCCATATTTCCATAAATGCAGAACTTCAGCACTGCAGTACTGTCTTTAAACCAGAATGTCTTTATGCGACAGAACGCCTTTTGTTAAACACAGCCAAACATCGTGTGAAATAAAAAAGAAAGAAAATAAAATAGTCAGTAAAATCTTGCTACCAAAATATAAGCATGGGAAATGGAATTTAAGAAGTAATAAAGAAGTTTATGAAAAAACAGAGCAAATATCAGACACGATGGGGAAAAGAAGAGTTGCATTCTACGGACACCTAAAAGGGCTAGATGAAAACAGGTTAACAAAAAGAATTTTTAATGTCTTTAACAGAAACCCAAAAACATTAGTGACGTGAATAAAGATGTTAAAGTGGATGTGAGGGAAATGGAAATCACGGAGGAAGAAATGGGAAAACAGAAAGGTGCAGAGCAAAAGTAAAAAGTTTCATGGGCTTCCAGGAGAAAACAAAGAAAAAGGTAGGTGAAGCAAGGACAGAAGAAAGATGAGAAAAACATAGGGAGAGAATGAAAAATTACTGGAAATAAAAAAAAGGAGAAAAGAAAGAATACATAAGTTATTTCATGTGGTCCTTAGTAGGGCAAAGCAATTACACAAAAAGTGGAGCTTCAGTTTACACAAGACTTGGGGCAGCCTTTATTTTAATAATTTTTCTCTGGCCTTTGGATGTACTGGAGTTGGGAAACTCTGAAAGAATACATGCTTCAAGAATTATCAGTGCGGGCTCTGATAAGCAAAAGGGCCTTAAAGGGCATAGTTAGTGTCAGGACTTGAACTCGTCTATAAATAGCCACATGAGATCAACTGTAGCTCACAATCTGATTGGGAACGTAACAGAAAAAATTGTAGTACCTGAAGAAGATGGCTGGGTTGGTCATCAGAATATTGTGCATAAAATGGAAACAATCCAGCTGGACACCTGGAAGACCACCATTAATGAAACAGATATTACTGATATGTGTTATTAAAAATTTATTTTACTGAATAAATGCAGTGGAACTCTGGATATGTCCATAAATGATAGTTTTTATAGTGTCAAGAAGTTTGTCAAGCACATCCATCCCCATACGATAGTTTCTTTTTGACATCTATTAGTGTCTGTAAGCTAACATGAAAATTCTCTTGCTGTCTGGTACAGTGATTGTGAATATCTGAGCTTTAAAAAATATATTCCTTATTAACTTCATGTTTCTAAGGAAACAGTTATGTTTCCAAGGTGTACATATCCAGCAGTGTTGTTATGTTTAATTTTTAAAACAAAGTCTTGCATCAATTTCTGCTGCTCTTCACAGTCCGGGTTCTAATAGCTCCTTTTTGTATTCTAAAAATGCTCTAAACAAGAGTTACCCCAGAATATGAGTGTTTTGGTTGTGAATGAAAGTTGATGCTACATGTGTATATACTAGTTTCAGGGTACCACAGATTTCCAATTACTTGTTTTTCACAATCCCATCATTCACAGGTATGTCAGAGGCTCTGAAGTGGATATCATCGAGCCTCGAAGAGGAAGCAGTAGACAGGGAGTCGACAGCTTCGGGTGATGCACTGCCGGTTCCCCTGCTGCCGATCAACGAGGCAGAGATCGTTGCTGTCGACGACCCAACGTTCCTGAAGCTGCTGTCGGCACTCGCCCTCAATCCTCCAGTGGAAGGGCAGGTCAGTAGGCTGTACATGCCACACTTAAAATTACAGAATTGTGCATTTATAGTTTCAAATTACTTAGTAGTTGGCTGGTATTAATACTGGCCAACTACCTCATCTAATACATCAGAAACTGAATTTGAATTCAATTTAACTTGCTGGAATGTATGGAATCAGTGGGGAAGAAATTGATGAATACATTACGATATCAACATAAAAGTTTTCTGGGTATGGTACCGCGTCATAATGTATAAAACTACTGCTGCTGGTGAAAAACCAACGTTTTGGCCACAGTTGCAGCACCTTCTTCTGGGTCTAAGAAGAAGGCGCTGCAACCGTGGCCGAAAAGTTAGTTTTTCTCCAGCAGCAGTAGTTTTATACATTATGACGTGCTACCATACCCAGAAAACTTTTAGGTCAACTGACTTTGGCCGCGGAAGCCTACGCAATTACACATAACAATATGATGCTACAAAGAGCATACAAACTCATCTGAGCAGATACATCAGAAAACTTATACAATAGAACTTCATCAATCCAAATCTCTCGGTCAGAGGGAGGGAAGGGGGGGGGGGGGGAGGGGGGGAGGCAGGAATAGCAGTAACAATTGATGATGAGATGCATTAAGTTTAAGTTCAGCCAATCGTGGTACACAGATCCTGGCAAGATGCGGTTATCAAGTTCACATTGAGCTATATACGGTATTACTGTATTGACCGAATTTGTTGCGAAAATAAAATGGCATCATAGAGGAAGAAGGTGTTAATGAACATGGGGAAAACCTTTGATGCACTGCATTGGACAAATAAATGAAAATAGTTTTAAAAAAGGCACTGTTTCTCTATTTGGAACTGAAGTGTTTGGAAAGAATCCAGATTGCCCAGATGCAGGTGTTAATTATGTAATGACACTGATGCTAATATAATCCAGTTTCTGATGATGAAGTTATTGCTGTTTCTCCATCTGCAGAATTTGTTTATAGTGATGTTGGACAAGCTGACAGAGTAGGCGCTGAATCTGAAGACATTACAACACATACAGGGGCAACAAAATAATGCGTTATTTGGAATGCCACACGGAATCAGATTTGGCCAAACTATTCCTGGGGAGATGCTTATATGATTGTGCTGCACATAAATGACATACAAGTCTTGCACAAAAGAAACTTACTAATTGTTTCAGTGTATAAAATTCACTGTCCCCCCCCCCACCTTTCCCTGCCTCCCAAGCATCTCATCATCTCGTTAACATTTATATGTAAGTGTGTGTACATTAAAATAAATACAACATAATGTTAAAAAGGAGGCACATATTCCTACAGGAGGTAGTACTGGTAGAAACTGGAAGAGAATTCCCTATAATTATATGTCTGGAAACAAATACCTACTGAGATATGGACCATTTTACTTGTGATAACAGATTGTTGAATATCTTCTGTTCACAGCTGGCATTTTATTTGCATATGAAGTAGGATTCACAAGAGATGCCATAGTAAATTACCACAAGATACACATCTGGGCTGATGCAAATCCTCTAGCAGTCGTGGAGGTGAGGCATAAGGATCATTTCAGTATCCGTGTATGGGCGGGGATTGTCAGTGACTAACTCATATGGCCATACACTTTATCAAACAGATTAACAGGTGCTGAGTATCACCAATTTCTGTGTGACGAATTACCAGCACTGTCGGAGAACCTTATGTTTGCAGAAAGATAACAACTGTGGTTTGTGGACAACAATGCATCAGTCTATTTTATACAGCTCATGCAACAGTATCTCACAGCAACATATCATGGGTGCTGGATTGGTCGGAAGCTCTGGTAGCGTGGCCTCCCAGTTCACCAGACCTGAATCCATTGCATTTCTGGCTATGGCCGTGGTGTATGGTCAGTCCATTAACAATGGTCAATCGTTACCCAAGCATGTGTGACAGTCCAAATGGAGCCAAGTGGTGAAGGTATACCAGGGGAAGAGGAAGATTATGGATAAGTGTTGGTCTGCGTGTATAGATTAATGTACAGGATGTTGAACAGGAAATTGACGTTTTTGTAACAGATACTGCTTTTAGCATTGGGGTCACTCGAGTTCATCACGCCCTCCTCTTGTTGCCCACAGGAGCAAGCAGATAGGCTTATTTTCAATGTGTAACTGGAGCACCGAGCATCACGTTTTGCTGTGGAGGAATTTATTCAAAATGGCGAGTCTGCTGTGGCCACTCGGCGTACCTTTTGTCTTCACTTTAACCTCTGTATGTGTGAGGTGCTTCCTTCTTGCACCTTAATTTTTAGGTGGGTGAACAATTTTTGCACTTACCATAAAGTGACATGAACAAAAGCACTGTCCTTGACAAGTAGTAGTTACACCCTAAAAAACCTTAAAATGTCAGTCATAGAAGAGTGTCTGTTATTCAGAGTCCGATCTGGTGAACCAGACTCCGCTCTCAAGCACTCAGAATTTCTCGTCAAAAGTCTAATCACAGTCTTGAACAGACATCTAAAAATATCACCCTTACCAAATGAGTAATGTTTATTCATAAAAATTTTATAGGAATTGGCAAAAGCAGTCGGTACTGTTTTAATAACAACATGTAAAGTTAGAAAGTAGCATCAAACACGTAACATCAGAATCAGTACAACATTGTGGAGTCAGTAATTACCTGCTGCTGTGTGGTATGGCCTATTAGATGGTACACATGTACATGCAGTGTACAAACTTGCACCTGCTTTTCCTGTATGGCAATTTCTCATTGTTGTCCTCAGACATTAGTTGTATTGCACAGTGGCACCATTGCTACTTAATTTCTGCCACAGCTTCAACCTTGAATCAATTGAGATCTCTTACTCCTTCATGTTCGTTATAATTTTTCAGTCTTTGTACAAAGTCTTCATTTATAGCTGAAAATAATAGCAATTAAAAAAAAGAACAAAAATTGGTTATTTCAGAAGCCGGTTATTTTAAATGGTTTTAAGTCACGTTAAACTGGAGATTAAAAGACCCAGTGTAACTAAAAACCAGCTGGTTTAGTGATAAGCATCACCCCTATACTGAACTGTTCTGCAGCAATGGCAACTTCACAGTACTTTTACGTCTCTTCATAGATGCATACCAGAAACTGTATTTTGGGGATTGCACATTACAGGCTTTTTCACTGTTGGGAAGGTATTTTCACAGAAACAAAGGTCACTGGGGTAACAAACCGTATAAATCATAATTGCATTATTACTCTGTAACAAACCACCAGAGACCGTGGGTCCCTTACACCAAAGTACTCAGAAAATATTCCTGAGCAACACCCAAAATTTTGTCGATAAACCCATACGAGGTAAATAGAAAGTAATACTTGTATATTACTTGAAACTGTGCTGTCTTTAAATTATCCAAAGCTTCAAACATTCAGGTTGTTATTTGTATGTGCCAGTTGGGAGATGATACGTATAAAACTATTCTGAGGTGACGTAGTGGTTAAGGAGGTGTACTCATATTTAGGAGTGTGGTTGAATCTCTTCATACCCATCTTAATTTATGTTTATTGTGGCTTCTTTAATTGTTTTAAGACAAATGCTTAGAACATATGTACAATGGACCTCCTCCATTCAAGCTGTCACTGTGCATCTAGTGACTTTGAAGCTGATGAGAAACAAAACTCTTTTAAGTGTAACTGTCTTCACCTTCCCTTGAACTAATGCTCATTTTTTTTTAAACTCGCAGGAAGTTTACTGGCGCATTCCAGGAGAACTTAGCAGCGCTGAGTTGAGGTCGAGAATAGCAGTGATAAACATGGCAGTTGAGGGGCGACTACCTCCAGAGGGTGAAAGCCAAGGTAAGGTATGCCTTTAACATAAGAGAATGTGTGTAAGCTGTGTTAAGAGAATGTGTGTAAGCTGTGTACATACTGCCGAACATTGCAATGAGCCACATTGTGGGGACTACCATACAATCTCACAAGGTGGAGCAGCTGCAAGACACTGGATTCAAACTACGAAAGAGCTGGTTTCAGGCATCTTCCTGACAATAGCCTGGTTAGGGCAATTTCATTCATATTTAGCCTGGATTAGGATGTTTTCATCTATATTTAGCCTGGGTTAGGGTGGTTCGATTCACGCAGTCATTCATGTTCCATAGATCTAATCAAGAATAACCTTCAAGGCTGTGAACAAGTTATGGTAAGCTGTTGCTTCGCCGTTCAATATTCACTTGATTTCAGTGATATTTTTTATTTTAATTTTATTAATGGCAAATGAATCTGCTCCAGTCCGGAATCCCTGAACCATTACACCAACAACCTGAAAACAGCTTTCGCATCCCGCAATTACCCTCCCGACCTGGTACAGCAGCAAATAACCAGAGCCATTTCCTCATCCCTTCAAACCCAGAACCTCCCACAGAAGAACCCCAAAAGTGCCCCACTTGTGACAGGATACTTTCCGGGACTGGATCAGACTCTGAATGTGGCTCTCCAGCAGGGATACGACTTCCTCAAATCCTGCCCTGAAATGAGATCCATCCTTCATGAAATCCTCCCCACTCCACCAAGAGTGTCTTTCCGCCGTCCACCTAACCTTCGTAACCTGTTAGTTCATCCCTATGAAATCCCCAAACCACCTTCCCTACCCTCTGGCTCCTACCCTTGCAACCGCCCCCGGTGTAAAACCTGTCCCATGCATCCTCCCACCACCATCTACTCCAGTCCTGTAACCCGGAAGGTGTACACGATCAAAGGCAGAGCCACGTGTGAAAGCACCCACGTGATTTACCAACTGACCTGCCTACACTGTGAAGCTTTCTATGTGGGAATGACCAGCAACAAACTGTCCATTCACATGAATGGACACAGGCAGACAGTGTTTGTTGGTAATGAGGATCACCTTGTGGCTAAACATGCCTTGGTGCACGGCCAGCACATCTTGGCACAGTGTTACACTGTCCGGGTTATCTGGATACTTCCCACTAACACCAACCTGTCAGAACTCCGGAGATGGGAACTTGCCCTTCAGTATATCCTCTCTTCTCGTTATCCGCCAGGCCTCAACCTCCGCTAATTTCAAGTTGCCGCCACTCATACCTCACCTGTCTTTCAACAACATCTTTGCCTCTTTACTTCCGCCTCGACTGACATCTCTGCCCAAACTCTTTGCCTTTACAAATGTCTGCTTGTGTCTGTGTATGTGCAGATGGATATGTGTGTGTGTGTGTGTGTGCAAGTGTATACCTGTCCTTTTTTCCCCCTGAGGTAAGTCTTTCCACTCCCGGGATTGGAATGACTCCTTACCCTCTCCCTTAAAACCCACATCCTTTCGTCTTTCCCTCTCCTTCCCTCTTTCCTGATGAAGCAACTGTTGAATTTTGTGTGTATGTTTGTGTTTGTTTGTGTGTCTGTCGACCTGCCAGCGCTTTTGTTTGGTAAGTCTCAAAATCTTTGTTTTTAGATTTATTAATAATTTATGTATTTAAATCAAAACAATTGCCACTACCTCTTGTCAGTACATAGTGTCTAGAGTACTGTGGTATTTCATTGCAGACACAAGCTATAGGTAATACGATTGCTAGGTTATAAAGCCAGATATTCCTTTATTTGGCAAAATGGAGGAAAAGGTTTAGTTGTAAGAAATTAAGGGTATGTGCACGAGAGCCTTCTTTTACATTTTTTTCATAAAAACAGTGAGACACAAACATTTTTTGGTACAAATTATTTTATTATTTGCCTTTAAAATTTATATTAATTCTGACTTTTTTTCTAACTCCGATGTTAGAACCTCAAAAACATGGTGTTGGAAGGATTCAGTATCTTCTTGAAGTGATGCCACTCACTGTCCTCACATTTTTGTTTGACATTAGTCGCTGACTGTTGATCCTCTACATACAAAAATGTAATGCAGAAGATTGCTGATAAATGGGCAGAAACACCCATTGTTGTGTAATTACATGACTTTGAACAGTCACTGGAAGTGATCACGTCAGTCGAATGTTCGGGAGTGTGTAGACTGAGCATTTTAAATTGTAAAGAGCACATGAAACTAACTCCTGAAAAGTCAAATGCCAGACAGATTCATTGGAAGCACCCTCAGGAAGTGTAGTCCATACACAAAGGTGGCAGTTCATTTGACCAATGCTTGAGTATTGCTCACCAGTCTGGGATGTGTGCTGGATAGTATCAATTGAATAAATGGATAATATCCTAAAAAGAGCAGCACATTTCATTCAAATGTTCATTTAGTAAGCACAAAAGCATTAGAGAGACAGCATTACAGTGACAGACTCTACAAGAGAGGCATTGTGCATCATGAAATGGTTTGCTGTTAAAATTCTGGAAGTGTACATTCCTAGGAAAGTCAACAATATGCATGTCTCATGAACAGACCATAAATGCAAGATTAGACAGATGCAATATCACCCTGAAGCTTACCAACAATTGATTTTCTAAGGACTTCTGTGCATGAAGCGACTGAAATGTGACCCGTTCCCAACGTGATTTGGTAACTGGTCGATTGCACATCAATTCCTGTGTAGATGAACAGGGCTCCACACATAGAGCAGCTGGATAGTGACTCGTCAGTAAGTCATTTGCAATGCATTGCCAACCAGTTGCCAGCGACTCGGTGTCTGCATTGCCAAGTTATCTGAGTTGCATATGGTCCTCGAACACAAGTCAGTATCGGTTTAGTTTGAAAATGAATGGGCAGACTGTGAACATTAACTTTGTGCAGGAAGTGGAATTACATTCTGTTTTATACTGCTGAAAGCTTCCAGACTACTGCAGGAGGAATTTGTCAGAGAGATCATGGTGCGAAGAGAGAAAAGTTTCTGGTACGTCATTGCAGACAAACGTACATAAAAATGTAAACCATACTGGCACTCTTCTTCTGTGTGTCTTGCAGCACTTTTGTTGTTCGAACAATTACATAGTTTTGTGCAAAAGAACAGTGAAATAGGTGAGAAGAGGGCGAGGGGGACCACAGATGTCCATTATTTACAAACACAATGGTTTTCATGTACGACTTATTTAAGGAGCACAAACCACCTTCCCCCCTTGCCCCCCCCCCCCCCCCCCCCCTCCCCCTCTTTCTCCCCTTGTGTATAAATCTCATGACGTTTTGGTTTTCAAAGTAGAAGCAATCATCAACAAATTAAAGTGAAGGAATTATTTTGTGTTGTTTCACTGAAAACAAACAATGTTCAACAAGTAGTACTCCCTCTCCTCCATGCTCGCACACTTTTAATGGTGGTTTGTCATTTCAGAGTTGCACAGTGTGTGGAACTTCGTTGCCAGCCATACTGCAACCAGTTGGCGATTTAGATTATTTGCACTTCACATTGAGTCTCATTTGCTCCTTGTATGGATGGCTAGCAGACAACTGGCAGGTGGAATAGGCAGAGGAAGGACTGAAGTGGTACACAGAGTACCCTCCGCCACACACCATAAGGTAGTTTGTGAAGTACGGAAGTATATGTAGGAAAAGGCGACATTAGGCGATAAATCAGGAAAATATGGGCAGCGTGATGTTGATCTGATGTTTTTCTCCATGAATCAATCATTTCTTTGATGTGCAATGAGACAGCTCGCGTTACCATGATGAAGGATACAAGATGACTTGGACAGGATTTGTGATTGGTGTAAAGAATGGCAGCTAACTCTAAATATAGATAAATGTAAGAATCCTGTAATGTTTGAATACTCCATTAGTAGTGTAGCACTTGACAGTCACGTCGATTAAATATTTGGGCATAACATTGCAGAATGAGATGAAGTGGGACAAGCATGTAATGGCAGTTGCAGGGAAGGCGGATGGTTGTCTTCGGTTCATTGGTAGAATTTTGGGAAGATGTGGTTCATCTGTAAAGGAGACCACTTATAGAACACTGGTGCGACCTATTCTTGAGTACTGCTCGAGCGTTTGGGATCCCTGTCAGGTCAGATTGAGGGAGGGCATAGAAGCAATTCAGAGGCGGGCTGCTAGATTTGTTACTGGTAGGTTTGATCATCACGCAAGTGTTACGGAAATGGTTCAGGAACTTGGGTGGGAGTCTCTAGAGGAGAGGAGGCGTTCTTTTCGTGAATTGCTACTGAGGAAATTTAGAGAACCAGCATTTGAGGCTGACTGCAGTACAATTTTACTGCCACCAACTTACATTTCGCAGAAAGACCACAAAGATAAGATGAGAGAATAGGGCTCGTACAGAGGCATATAGGCAGTCATTTTTCCCTCGTTCTGTTTTGGAGTGGAAGAGGGAGAGATGATGCTAGTTGTGGTACGAGGTGCCCTCCGCCACGCACCGTATGGTGGATTGCGGAGTATGTATGTAGACGTAGGTGTAGATGTAGAAGAATGATGTAACATTTCCTATTGATTTTCCTTATTTATCAATAACTTATAGCCATTCAGTATTAAGTGTTCCTCAGTGGATGGGAAATGTCCAGTGCTTTGCAAATTTTTTTGTAAAACACTTTTGTTGGTTCAAGTACATCTTGGGATACCCAAACAGTTGATTGCTGCCTATTTCTGGCTCATATGAATAAATCTGATTTTTGTCTTCGGTTAGTATGGTGTATACAGAATTTGGATATCTTCAATTAAAGTTTTTGAGCAATTTCTTACAGCAGCTGCTACGAGTCTGTTTTTTGGCATTGGTCAAACAGTGCAGAATGTATCAGGAAATGTCTTTGATGTACTGATATGTTCAATACGCCTAAGGATGCCCCCATTTCACAACCATATGCAAATCCTCGTCAGTAGTATTGTGCTCACTATCAGTAATTTTACAGACAACCATATTGTGCTTTCAACACTGAAGGAAACACTACTAAGACGAATTTCTGTAAACCAACTGTAAACAGTATTTACTGAAGGTGAATGACTATCAAAAGTTTAAGGGAGCATTTGAGACTTCATTGAGTCAGGACTTCATGAAAATTATTAAAAAATAAAGCATCCGACAAAGAACATTCACTTTGAATTTTAATTTGTCATAACAGTTTCTTTAAATGCTCCAGAAAAAACTCCACACATGTACCAGAGACTGACTAAAAACACAGAAGCAAAATCTGTAAAACTGCTTGGTATACATATTGATCCCAAACTAAGCTAATAACCCCATATTAATCATGTCTGCAGAGAGATATCAGGGGGATGCTTTCTCATATGGAAATTATGTGATCTAGTGAGAAACAAACATCATAGGACAGTTGACTTCGAATTTTTCAGTCTCGCATATCTTACAGGCTATTGTTATGGCATCACTTGTGTCATGTCAGTGATGTACTACCGATTTAGAAAAAGATGCTATCAATAATGTTTAAGGTTGGTCCAAGGGAACATTGCCATCCTTCATTTACTAATGCCAAAATAATGACAATGATAAATATTTATATCTATCCAACATTGATATATTCTAAAAACAATATACCAGAGCTAAAAGCAATATACCAGAGCTAAAAACATTATACCAGAGTTTGACACCAGAGAGAACATATATTGTCATGATACGGAAAACAAAAAGTGTGTTGACATTCCCAAACATAAGCTAACATAAACAGGCAACTCTACAGAGTGAGCAGTTTGAATTTTTTTTATAAGTTGCCACATTCTGCAGTCAATATACCTTTCAGTGATTTTAAGAGCAAGTTGTATAACTAGTTAAAAAACAATCCAGTCTACAGTTCAAGAAAATTCTTGGATACTAGTAGTGTAGAAATTGAGTTTTAGGATTATGTTACAATTCTGGTTAATATAGGGTAAGTTATCTGTACATGCAATGTGAACAATAGTTAATATAGTGATTGATATTGTACCATCCCCTAAATATAAAGCCCATTGCGCCACATGTGGTCAGTGGCTTATAAACTGTCTGAATCTCAAATAAAAACATCTACTTGGCCATTGTTTCTACAATAACAAATAGTAATGTTGCATGTCTATAGTGCCATCTAGTTAAAAAAGGCCATACCAGAGTTATCCAGAAGCCTGTGTCTAGTAAGACGTGCAAGAAAGAGGAGGAAAATTGGTAATGAAATGATAGCAACAGGTCCTTGCAATGTTGAAATGGCATTGCCATCACTTTGATGAGTAATTACCAAATCTGTATTCCTATTTTTCTATCTTTTCTGTTGTACCCATTGAAATGAAATGCCCTCTTTCCAGTATGCTTATTACATTATTAAATTAGATTTTTAAGATTTTACTGTTTTTCTTACTTATTATTTTTAAAAAGCCTTATTCAAGCTGACCGTTGCTTATATTTTCTGTTGTCTTAAAAAAGTATTTGTATTCTATTGTTTTCTGTCACTTTTAGCGAATGAAGAAAGCGCCGTACCAGGAAATAGCAGGGAGGATGGGGTGGAGGTCGACAGCCAGGAAGATGTGGGGGCGTGGCTGGCACAGAATGTCCTTCAGGGCTCCGGCGACGAGTCTGCAGGCGAGGAAGTAGCACCCCCACTTGTCAATAACTACATGACTCCCTGGAGCCAGAACATGCGGAAAGCAGCGAGGGAGGCTGCACTGGCAGAGAAGGGGCTAAGGTAACACCGTCGTTCCTGTCTTGTGCTCGTTCTCATTTACCACAGAGATCTGAAGAACATGACATCTTTCTCATTGGTGGACACCACAGCCACAAATTTATTGAATGAAGGCTGCTAGTTTACACCCCTGACACAAATGTTATTTGACCTTGTTATTTTGTGTTTTGGGGTGGGGTGTATAGACCTGTCAGGCTGTTGTGAGGACATGTAGCGTGAAGCCATGATGTGTACCATATTTACCTTAGTATAAAATGACACACACACACACACACACACACACTTTGTAAGAGGCACCTTGAGAGAAAATTATTTTTTACATTTTCTAACTAACCAAAATTATGAACTGTTTCATTGAGGTAAAGAGGTGCCAAAACGTTAGCATTATACCTATTCCAAACTTATGGCATTTATTGATTGTGTACATTTTGATAATAGTAAGATAAATAAAATAAACAAAAATAAGTGGTTTACATTAATTTTGGACCATTTCTTTTCTATCTTGTTTGCTATCTAACCCTGTAGTCTGTGATATTATTATTTTTAGTCGTCATCATCCTGATAGCAGAGCTCAGAAATTTAAATCTTCATTGTCACAAATATTTGGCTGTTTCTCCCAAATATGCTGCTATTTCTTAGGTTGTTGTCATGCTGAGACCTTAAACACAACTGTTTTTCCTGATTACACATTGGTCTTTGTTTCTGTACTGATATGAGAATGTTACAATGTTTCTTGCTTCCAAACATATTGTCTGCCTGAGCTCTCTCATTGGCTGTGTAGAACCAAGCGACACACACTCTTGCATTCCCATGATACTTCACGGTGAGTGTTAACAATGTGGCAGCACATAAGTACACCACTGGCCCCTATATAGACTTCTACCATCTTCTGCAGAAATGCATGCTATTGTTGAGTATTTGTTCAACTTTAAAGTCAGTTCAATTCCGACTACGAAAGCATTAAGGCAAACTGCAGTTTAAACATGATACATGTTCACAAAAAAAGCCAAACTACATGGTATAGATTTCCATGGTAGGAAACATGACAAAATTTCCTGCTCACTCATTACTCAGCGCCCCACAGTCATCCTAGCTCTCACCCGAGCTGGTGTCACTGTTTCCTTTCCAACCTTTCCATTGTGCTGATCTTGAGTGACTGTGAAAAACAGACTGCGATATCTTCTAGTGTGCAGGTCATATGTAACAACAACAACTAATGCAGTAAACAAAAGATCACAATTACGATTCAGTCCCATTCTTGAACTTTTGCTCCTCCCATGATCTTGTGACGTCTCTTGGTACTGTATCGACGGCTGGTCTTGCTGCTGTAATTTACTCTCACAATAATAATTACAGTCAGTTTAATATGATCTGTTTCCTGTGTTAGAAATTTCATTCTGAATTAATTTTCCTTTTTGTTTCAACTGAATGTCACCGTCATGTTCTAAAGTTGATTAAAAGCAGGTAATGTTTTTACCTGATATTTGTGACCAAATTTCTCATTTTCCATCTCCATAGTAAATCATTGCAGTCTCTCGTAACTAAATAAGAGAATGATCTGTGTTCTGAATCAACTAATGTTTTTCGACGACAACATTTCTGTTTTTGAATGTCATCTTTATGTAAATGCGGCATTAATGTTTATGTATGGTATCCATTCATGTACAAGAACATTTATTGTAAACCTGTTCAAATACAACAAAAGTTTGTAAGATGATAGAATTCCTCCTTTGTTTCACATAACTGTCAAATTTTAATCAGATCAATTAGCTGTTGTAGTGGTTATTTCACAGTTTCTCGCACATCTCCTGCACTAGTGCTGCTTGAGTCAGTGTCATGCTGTTGTTCGAACATCAGTACTGTATTGAGCAATTTTGCATATCAGGAAATCTCAGCCTGTTGGGACGTGAGTATCGTTTGCTGGGACCTACCCTTCCAATCCCCTCAAAATAAATATGCTACTCACCATATAGCGGAGATGCGGAGTCACAGATAGGTGATAGGCACAACAAAAAGATTTTTACATTTAAAGCTTTCAGCCAATGGCCTTTGTCAACTATAGACACACATACGCACGTGTGCATGCATTCGCATGCACCTGCGCACACACACACACACACACACACACACACACACACACACACAAGCGAGCGGGCAAACGCTAGTCACACATGACTGCAGTCTCAGGCAACTGAAACTGTGATTGCGTTAGTATGCGTGTATGTGTCTATAGTTAACAAAGGCCATTGGCTGAAAGCCTTAAATGTGAAAATCTTTTTGTTGTGCCTATCTGTGACTCAGCATGTCTGCTATATGGAGAGCAGCAATTTGCCTTCTCATAATGTTGTTACATTTCATCCTGGATTTTTCATAGTCAAAATAAATATGCATGAGACGTCATTAGACAAAGCTTCATCTCTAAATATAAAATGACCCCCATAAATATGAGACTTCTCCTGAATACTGTACTAAACAACTTAAAAAACTGATGTCAGCAGCAGTAGTTTAATCTGCAAATATGAGTCTACCCTGTATTTTTGGCCCCTGGCATGTATAGACTGCCGTGCAACACAGTAGTGGTATCAGCAAGCTGTATTGATCTGTTTTGCAGAGGTTAGACATATGGGTGGCCATGACTAGGGTAAGTTTGAGATGGATACAGGAGGGGATGGACAGCGAGAGGGGGCAGGAGGGGACTGAAATGCTAGAGTAAGTGAGTATAGGGCTGGGGGCAGGAGAAAGTGGGTAGGGGGATATGGATAGAAAAATGGAGGCAGCAGGATATGGATAGGGAGATGGTGGCAGGAGGATAGGGATAGGGATAATGGGGTAGGAGGATATGAATAGGGAGATAAAGGCAGAAGGATATGGATAGGAAGATGGGAGCATGGGGGAAGGAGGATATGGATAGGGAGATCGGGGCAGGAGGATATGGCTTAGGCAAGGGTCCCCTTACTTTCCTCTGATGGAACACTTTGAGAATCAAAGATCTTTTTTATTTGGCGATTATGTGAATTTTAAATTATAATTAATAATAAAAATCACATCATTTTAAGCAGTAATTAATAGTGTCAAAACGTTAAAAAAATTGCCACATTATTAATAGTTTTTTGCAGAGCACTTATTCATTTCTCACAGAACTCCAGGAACACAGTTTGGGAAACCCTCGGATAGGAGAGTGGGCAGGAGGACATGGAAAGACAGATGTGGGCAGGGAGAGAGGAGCTAGGAGAACATGGACAGAGAGGGGGGGGGGAGAGAGGAGGATAAAGGGAGAGTGAAGGGGGAGGGAGGATAAAGGGTGAGTGAAGGGGGAGGAAGGATACAGGGAGAGTGAAGGGGGAGGAAGATAAGTCAAAGCGAGGAGGTGAAGTAATGGACAAGAAGAGAGGGGTATGAGATGGGGAGAGAGGCAGTGAGAAAAGTAGGAGATGGATGAATAGAAGTGGGAAGAACAGGTGGACATAGAGACGGGGACAAGAGGTTGGCACAGAGGGGGAGAAGGAAGAGATGTGTGCAATGTAGGCATCAAAGTGCAACATATGTGTCAAACATATTTAAAAAAAGAAAAAAGAACACTGCAATGCTGTAGATGAAATTTATAATCAGTTGTTTATTTCACCAAATATTAGCATTGATGACTGATCCCACTTAATGGAAATTATAAAAATTGCAGAATATGAAATCCACACATAACAGTGTCAAAGTATAAGTGACAGCACAAGACTGCTCTCAAACACTGTGTCAACTGACAGCTGCTGAGGCTCATAGTTCTGCTATGCAGGCGATATTCTGTTCCCATAAGAGTGTAGAGTCTGAAGCTAACTTGTACCAAATTTCATAATATTTAGATTGCAGCCTTCAAAGCTATAGTCAGTCATGAGGTCCTCTAGAGGGAGTATCATAAGATTTCCGTGACAGCTGTGGCGTATTTGTTTCAAGAGAAACTAGGAAGTTCCATGTGGCTCTTTTTACCTGTTGACATTTCCATAATTTTAATGAAAAATGACAAAACATACAAATTGTTTTTATTTCTGAAACTTACAACGCATCACACTATGTATAGGGTGCTCAGATTATGTACTCTGTGCTTGCATTATGGCTATGTAGTGAACCAGTCTCACTTCATGTTTTGGTTTTGCCAATTTACGTCACGTGCTATATTCGACAACAAATGTTGTTTGTCAGTTTTGTATGGACATCATTATGTGGTATGTATTTCCTTTTGTTTTGTTGCTTTACTTGTTTTCAACCAGTTGAAATGCTATGTCATTGTCTTTTTCTCTTCCCCCCCCCCCCCCTCCCTGCTTCCCCCCCCCCACCCCCCTGCCCTCCGCCCTGGTACTCTGATAATAAGCTTTGCCTGAATAGCATCAGCACAATAAAGGATTTAGTACCATCTAGATCTCCTTCATTTCAGTAGCATATAAGCATTCTGACACGTTTCACATCATTATGGAATGTTGTATTCATGATCTATGGAACAAGTATTAATATAATGTAATGTAAGAACAACTCCTTACCTACATTAAAATGACTTCCATAACATATGAATAGATGAAAGTTGAATACCATTATTCTTCCTCAACTAACAGATCTGTCACATAACAAGTGCTGCTGTAAGGCAGATTCTTGAACTATAGAGACAGGTCACAACCAACATTCCTAGTGTTGCTACCTATCATTTAAGACAAAAAAGGGGTATTTGTTGTATTTTAGCTGCATAGCCTGGGACCTGTTTCTTACTGTGGGCCAATGTTACCTGCAAAGGACGAATGTTTCCCCAGCTCACGGTAGCTGTTGTTCTTGTAATTTGTGCATATAAAGTTCTCTAGAAGTAAGTGCCATAATTATCAGTATGGGTAGATTAGCACTAGTCACAGTTTAGCATGCTTTACAAAAGTTTCCAGGAGCAGTTTCTTCTGCTGGGTGGCTGTAACTAAACTGACGGTCTTCTGAGTGCTGCAGTGCAGGCTTTTTTTTTTTTTTTTTTTATCACAAAATGCTGAAATATGGTAGGTATGTTAATTAATCTGTGTGCTCTGTTAATTAATTCATGTGCTCGCAGAGTTTGCTGAGAAAAATAATAGCTCCACTTTCTGTCACTAGATGAAAATATGGCGCTTTAAGCTGTCAGAATGTAGTGTGAGTGTAGGAAAAGAGGAGGAATGATGAAACACATGGAACACTGGTTCTTGCACATTAATTAGAATATGGGCACAAATACGTGTGTTCTGTGTGGCCTCCCAACTCAGTGACATGTAACACAGCACGCTCGGCAGTTGCTCGCAGCGTACGGTATGTCATTGTATGCTATCCTTCAGATCAGGATGAGTTCAAACACATCCCTGAGAGACACAATCTTTCAGTTGTACCCAAGGCCAGAAATTACCTGGATTTAGATCAGGCTTCTGGAAAGACACAAATCTTGGAATTGCCTAGAGCTGATGTGCTCACTACCAAAGGATTCTCAAAGCAAATCTTTCACTTGGCAAGTGACATGTGATGTCGCCTCATCTTGCACGAAGATAAGGATGGACACAGTTGCATACTTGCAAGATGGAGTCGTGTTGCACAAAAAGGTCTTTATAACGTGAAGCTGTCACTGTACACCCAAGAGGCCTGCAAGGTGTCATCTCCTCAAACAAAAATGGACTGAGAATGATGGAGCTTCTGAGACCACACCACACAGTAAAATAACCTGAGTACAGTGAATATTCCTGTACAACTTGTGGCGGAATAGAACCCCACATGCAACAGTTTTGTGCATTCGTGGCACCGTGCAGAGTAAAATGGGCCTTGTCCTTCCCAAGAATATTCCCGGCCACACGTCATACATTTCAGTGTGTACCAAAAAATGAAGGGCATTTTAGCCTATATTAGCTTAATTTTGTACACATTCTGAGTCTCGTAGGGATACCAATATGAAATGTGGCGCAAAATCTTTTGAACTGGTTGACCACGGGAGTGACAGTTCCTGTGACACAGCTCGAGCAGTGGCTGCAGAATTTGAGGTGTATGCTGCACGGTTGGCTACAGCTACAGCAATTTCATCAGTAACTGCAATGATAATGGGCCTCCTCACTCTCCCTGCTGCACCATCTGCCTTCAAATTTCTTGATCATATTCTGTAGCCTCTTTGCAGCTGTTTCTGCCTGCAATATTCTCGCAGTGCGGCACTGCTGCTGCCGTTCTTTTAAAATAACTTCAACACGAGTGCACGATCTTTCTCCTCAATAGCCTTTGTGTTTAGTGTAGAAAACCTTAACTCTTCTTAATCCTTTACACCAACAGGCACTACACAAAAGAAATCAACACGCGTCGCCAAAAGAGAAACAGCATACTGACGTCGAAACAGGAGACATTTCGTATTGTGGCTGCTTACTGCACCATATTTGCATCTGATGGCAGACAGAGGAACTATTATTTTTGCATCGTACTCTACAAGCATGCCGATTAATACATAGCTGCAGTGTTTCAGTGTCCTGCAACGTATAGAGCCCGCACTGCCTGTGAGTTTAGTTACAATCACCCAGCACAACTTGACTCTTTTCATGTACCTAAAGACTTTCCTTCAGGATGTGAGTGATGTGAACGAATGACTGAAGCAATTTATTCTTCATAAAGAGGATTATTAGACGTGTCTGGATTTAAGGAGCACAGGAGGAATAATCAGTGTCTGCCAATACAGACATTAGGCACTATGTTGGCAATATAAAATGCCATGCATTAAGGAGGTTAGTATTTTGTAACCTGAGACAGAAAGAAAAAAAAAGGCAGCTAAGTATAAAGAAGCAATAAGGTATTTTACAGAACTATATTAAAGCTATCAGATGTTATACATGAAATGGGTCATAAAGGTTTTCTAGTTTTGGAGTAGTTACCATTAAAATAGGTTCTTGTGTGCAAAATTTTAATTTGATCTGAAACTTCGTTACTGCACCAGAGAAAGAAAACTCCTGTTGAAGGAAAACTTTTCTAGGTGCTTGTTTAAAGCTTTGAGGCAATTGTAAACATTGGTAAATAATAAATAATGATTATATCATAAGACTCCAGTACATAATTCTATAATACAGATTTTATAAAGCCATATTCTTTCTACAGGCCGAGTGGAAAAGAAATTCCTTCATCGCGTGCTGGCGGGAAGAAGACTAGAATCCGCATAGAATCAGATTCAGACTCTGATTCTGATGTGCCGTTAAGCAATTTTTCTGACAGTGCTTCAGCATTACTGCCAGGAAGAGAAGAGCCTGGAGACATTACAAGAGACAGGGAGGACAACAAGGAAGCCTCAGGAAGCACCAAACGTCGCCAGGGTAAAAGATCGCGACTGTCTTCAGGTTCCGACACCGCTGCCAGTGTCCCTCCAATGGGATCGGGATCGAGCAGGGAGCCAGAACACCATGATGCATATGAAACTGGCAGCCAATCATCGAAGCAAGATGTGAGGCATAGGAAACGCAGGATCAGAGTATCCTCAGATTCTGAGACAGAAGAAGCTACACCTCTTTCCGCTCTGATGGTACCTGGTGAAGAATCTACTGCAGCAAATTCTCTTGAAAGTGGAACAAAGCAGAATGGGTTTCTAGATTCTGATTCGGACAGTGATTTGCCAAGGGGTGGAGGTGAGAATGCTACCTCTGAAACTGCTAAGAGGACAGCACATACGGACTCTGATGAAGAAGGTAGGCAAGTGAAGAAGGTTCGACGGGCTGTCATAATTGATGATGACGATGACTGAACAAACTTGCAGATATTTGAACAGTGCATTGTGACTGATACTTAACAAGAATTATGACTGCATCCAATGTGAATTTTGATCATATCTTGTCAGATATTTAATTGTAGCTCATTAACTTCTTTTTATTTAAAAATTTCTATGCTGCAAGTAGTATTTATATATTCTGATGAAACAAGGAAAGCAATACTCATGCTGCCTTGTCATAGTAACAAATGATGTGTTCAGCTATTCAGCAAGATGCACCTTTAATAGTTTTAAATTTTTCTATGAAAATCTGTGTCTTATAGTAAGATGTCACTTCACAGATGTCATCACTATTGCCTGTAATTTTTAATTTCCTCATGTTGTCTGTGTTTCATTAAAAAAAAAAAATGAAATAACTGTGTAAATCAAACAGTGGTAAATCCAGGATTGAATAATGATGGAATTTTGAAAAGAATAGATTGCTACACACCATATAAAGGAGATGATGAGTTGCAGACAGGCACAACAAAAATAGTGTTACATGTGTGAGCTTTTGGCCAAAAGACCTCCTAAAGTAGAACACGTATACAGTCACCCAAGCACAACTCATACACGCATGACCGCTGTCTCTGGCCACTTGATCACTACAAGTTGTAAGATTGCAATGATAATTTAGGATTCATATTGATATTTGTTATTCAGTTAGCACTTACACCACTGCAAGTTTCTAATTATGCTGATCATCAGCTTTCTCAATCTGGAAATCTACATCTACCTTGCATGACCACACTGAGTCTAACCTCAGTGGCCAGAGACAGTGACCAGGTGTGTGCGAGTTGTGCTTGCGTGAATGTGTGTGTTGTTTGCTTTAGAATTAGGCCTTTTGGCCAAAAAGCTCACATGTTTAGCAGTCTTTTTGTTGTGCCACTCAACATCTCTATATGGTGAGTAGCAGTCTATCCTGTCAATAATTAATAACAGCGTCTTTTTCAAATGACGAAAATCATTATCAATATTAATTTTTGGTTAACTATCCTTACATTTCCTGTTTATTTACCTCAGTTTTTACTTTCGACCATCATACAATAGATGTTCTGTAGATTTTTATGTCAGTCGTAACACAAATTCTTTTCAGTATTTCAGGCTCCTGTTATGTTTTCGCTTGTGTATTTGTAAAATTTTATATGTAAACATTTTCTGTATGCTTTCCTTTTAACCCTCTTAGCTCTGGATACAGACAGTATAAAAAAATAAAAATTTCCTTTGGGTATATGTTACATGAAATGCTGACGTAATACTTCTTGCATATATGTGCTGGTTCTGCCCTTGTACTTGACTGCAAGACAAAATTTTTGTGGTGGAATGAAGCAATGGAAACATGTTTTAGATTTATATATAGTTATATTATCTTAAGCATTGATGATGACAATGTTGGTATTTAGTGATTTTTCATGTACAACACAAAGCCAGGAAATGGTAATACTGTCTTAATTACTGGCCATTGCTTGGTACTATTTAGTTATTAATTTTAAATGTGTTTTAGTTTTATACTGTACTTTTAATTCATGTTTGTTATACTGAGTTTTTAAATTGCAAATAAAGGTACACTTTGTGATGAATATTAAAATGCACATTAAGAAATAAAACCTTTTCAAATTACTGGAACAATCATTTTTCTTATTTTTCTCAGAACAATGAATTCACTGATAGCTGCCGGTTGTTGCACTGTATGTTGCAATGATAATGTAGGATTTATATTGACATTTGCTATTCTGTTTGCATGTATACCACTACAAGTTTCAAATTATGCTGATTATCAGCTTTTCTATTCCTGAAATCTATGTCCACCTTGCAGAATCACACTGAATGTACTGTGTATAGGCTCATAATATACATCTGGGTGAATGTGTGAACGTGCAAGTATGACACTCAATTTCACAGACAATTTTTGTGGCAGAGTGAGTCAAAGATGAAATTGAGTGAGTTGGGAAATAAATTGATCATAGGGCCACCCAAATGTAACCAAATCTCTGTAACATTACCTTTCATTACCTTTATAAAAGATGGTTCTGGGACCTCTGCTGTTCATTATGAAATGTTAAATCAAATACACCTTCAGCCACGTATATTTACAATTTTATTTTATGTTTGCTACCAGTTTCAGTGTTATACCACACCACCTTCAGACTACCTGACTGACTTGTAGGAAGAATCCCAGCTCTTGTACTACCGAAATAGGGGACAGCATACAATCACTGGCATCTGTAGGCTTTTTTTTAACAACGCGATCAATATCATACATCAACCGCTGGCTGTTAAACCAAACAGTACGCAGTCTATAGTTGACGAATGTACTGATCGTGTTGTTAAAAAGAATATATGTTCCAGTGACAGTATACTGGCGCCTATTTTGTGGGATTCTTCCTACATGTTAGTCAGCGGGCCGGAAGATGGAGCAAAAATAAAATAAAATTGTAAATGTAGCAACTGCAGGTGTTTTTGATTTGACTTTTGAGTGTAAGTATTCTGTAAGATAAATTTCCTAATGTATTTGCACTTAAACTCAGTAATGTTATTCCAAAGTGAAAGCATCACAGTGGCTGCACAAGGGGGTGTCAGGCTAACAATCCAAAGGTCCAAGGTTTTGTATCCACTGATGGTGTCAGAATTCTGTCTGGCTATTAATATGCCATTTACATCTAGCTTTGCTAGTGTACATGAAAAAAGAAGTCCAATTTTGCCATGATTCATATCCCTTGTTGAATTGAAGGTTCATGTACAAAAAACTTTTGAATTTTTGTCAAACCTAACTTACGGCAGTATTTCAATATTCAAGTTTATTATGAGAGACTATATTATGAGAGACTATAATGTATATACAGAGGAAATTTACTGAAATGAAAGTTTGTCACACATTTTGTTCTGAACTAAGATCACCAGGACCCTCAAAAATTAAAGTTTGTATAGACTTGAAATCACCTATACAACACTAAAAGCTGCAGCCCTGTAATCCGATATCCACATTTGCATCTACATCCCTACTCTGCAGTCCACTGTACAGTGTGTCATGGAGGATACCCTACTAGTCATTTCCTTTCCTGTTCTACTTACAAATAGAGTAATGGAGAAATGATTGTATGTATGCCTCTGTATGAGCCCTAATTTCTCATATCGTATCGTCTTGGTCTTTACACGCAGTGTATATTGGCAGCAGTAGAACTGTTCTGCAGTCGGCATCAAATGCCGGTCCTCTAAATTTTCTCAATAGTGTTCCTCCAAAAGTATGCCTCATTCCTCCAGGAATTCCCATTTGAGTTCCTGAAGTATCTCTGTGATATTTGCATGCTGCATGAAACTAGCGGTAACAAATCTAGCAGCCTGCATTCCATTGATGTCTTCCTGTAATTCGATCTCGTGCAGCAAAGACTCGAGCAGCACTCAACAAATTGGTCTCATTAGTGTCCTATTTGTGGTCTCCTTTGCAGATGAACTACACTTTCCCAAAATTCTCCCAATAATCCGGCATCAACCATTCACCTTTTCCTGCCACAATCCTCACGTGCTTTTTACATCGCTTTACAGTGTTATGCCCAGATATTTAAACGACATGATTGTGTCAAGCAGGACACTACTAATGCTTTATCTGAACATTATAAGATTATTTTTCCTACTCATCTGCATTAACTTACAGGTTTCTACATTTAGAGCCAGCTGCCATTCATCAGACCAACTAGAAACTTTGTCCACATCACCTTGTATCCTCAACTTTGACACCTTCATGTACACTGCAGCACCTCAGCCAAAAGTGTGATACATCACTGGTTTAGTATTTTTTTCTCCAGAACATTAAAATATGCCATTTTTAGGCCTCCCTATTCATGATCACAAATCTGGACGTGTAATATTGAGAGAATCTTCGATATTTATACGAGGGTCACTCCAAAAGAAATGCACACTATTTTTTTTAAATCTGTCTTTTAGTCTACATGTTTGAAAGTTTTACAGTGTGCAGATACGTCCTTTAGGAACAATATTTTCATTTCTCCACATAATTTCCATCCCTCTCAACTGCCATCTTGGAATCAGCGCCTGTATACCCGCACAGTAAAATTCTGAAACATCCTGTTGGAGCCACTGTTTGGCAGCATGCACAAGGGAGTCATCATCTTCAAACCTTGTTCCACGAAGAGAGTCTTTCAGTTTCCCAAAGAGATGATAGTCACATGGAGCCAGGTCATGACTGTAAGGCAGGTGTTTCAGTGTTGTCCATCCGAGTTTTGTGATCGCTTCCGTGGCTTTTTGACTGACATGTGGCTGTGCATTGTCATGCAACAGCAAAACATCTTGCTTTTGCCGATGTGGTCGAACACGACTCAGTCGAGCTTGAAGTTTCCAGAATGAGATTTCGCAGGAGAGCTTCTGTAAAGTTTGGAAGGCAGGAGACGAGATACTGGCAGAAGTAAGGCTGTGAGGACCGGGCATGAGTCGTACTTCGGTAGCTCAGATGGTAGAGCACTTGCCCCCGAAAGGCAAAGGTCCTGAGTTCGAGTCTCGGTCGGGCACACAGTTTTAATTTGCCAGTAAGTTTCATGTCACGAGCTTGAAGTTTCTTCAGTGTCGTCACACATGCATCAGAATTTATGGTGGTTCCACTTGGAATGATGTCCACAAGCAAGAGTCCTTCGGAATCGAAAAACACCGTAGCCATAACTTTTCTAGCACAAGGTGTGGTTTTGAACTTTTTTTTCTTGGGTGAATTTGCATGATGCTACTCCATTGATTGCCTCTGCGCCTCTGGTGAAAAATGATGGAGCCATGTTTCATCACCCGTCACAATTCTTCCAAGAAATTCATCTCCACCATTCTCGTTCTGTTCCAAAAGTTCGCTGCATACCGTTTTTCTTGTTTGTTTGTGAGCCAATGTCAACGTACTGGGAACCAATCTGGCACAAAACTTTGTTAACGCCAACACTTTCAGTATTCTGCAAACACTTCCTTCCCCTATCCCAGCGTAGCATGACAATTCGTTCACTGTTATGCATCTGTCAGCAGTCACCAATTCTTTAACTCTCTGCATACTGTCTGGAGTGTGTGTAGTACGACGCCTGCCACTGCGAGGACAATCCTCAATATTGCCATGCCCGCTTTCATCATGTAGCCTGCTTGCCCACCGACTTAACTGTACTGCGATCGAAAGCAGCATCTCCATAGACCTTTTTAAACCTCTTGTGGATGTTTCCCACTCTCTCGTTTTCACAGCACAGGAATTCTATGACAGCATGTTGCTTCTGACAAACGTCAAGTGTAACAGTCATCTTGAAGACATGCTGTGACGGCACCACTCACGGGAAGAGGTTGAACTAAGTTAGAAAACAAGTGGGAAGGGTGTATCTACACACTGTAAAACTTTCACACATGCAGAATGAAAACTGTATTTTTACAAAAATAGTGTGCATTTCTTTTGGAGTGACCCTCGTAGATGTAATTTTTAAAATTGTGAGCGATGGATATGGTAGAAGAATGGCATGGCACATATTTCGCAAAACATGAATCTCAGTCATGTACGAGAAGAAATTATATGTAGTGATCACTTTTTGGTGCAGGACATAATTGAATCCATTAAGTGCAAATTCAGCAAAGAAGTTGGATAAATTGTCAATCGATATTGGTTCAAATGGCTCTGAGCACTATGGGACTCAACTGCTGAGGTCATTAGTCCCCTAGAACTTAGAACTAGTTAAACCTAACTAACCTAAGGACATCACAAACATCCATGCCCGAGGCAGGATTCGAACCTGCGACTGTAGCGGTCTTGCAGTTCCAGACTGCAGCGCCTTTAACCGCACGGCCACTTCGGCCGGCTCAAATTGGTATTACCAGGAAACTTAACAGACACAAATTCTTCTGTTGAGCCTGTGGGAGGAACCACTGCAGCAGTTCCTCTGAAGCCAACTGCAGAAGAAAGATAACAATTTTTGGGATCGTACTAGAGCCTACTGGTAGACAGGCAGTGTTGGAGGTGAAACTTGCCACGTAGCTGTCTCTGTGAAGGATGGACCTCTATTCACGTCACCACTGAGCTCATCACCACACCAAACCATGTTGTATACAGGTAAACTCTCTGTACATAGCTAAACCCTGGCACAGCTGTTCCTGTATTTTTCCCCCACAGTTATTGAATTTGTGTTCATTTTTATCATCACATCTTGGACTTACTAGAAAAACTAGTAGAAGCAGACCTCGGGGAAGATCAGTTTGGATTCCGTATAAATGTTGGAACACGTGAGGCAATATTGACCCTACGACTTATCTTGGAAAAGATTAAGGAAAGGCAAACCTACGTTTCTAGCATTTGTAGACTTAGAGAAAGCTTTTGACAACGTTAACTGGAATACTCTCTTTCAAATTCTGAAGGTGGCAGGGGTAAAATACTGGGAGCGAAAGGCTATTTACAAATTGTACAGAAACCAGATGGCAGTTATAAGAGTCGAGGGGCATGAAAGGGAAGCAGTGGTTGGGAAAGGAGTGAGACAGGGTTGTAGCCTCTCCCCGATGTTATTCAATCTGTATATTGAGCAAGTGGTAAAGGAAACAAAAGAAAAATTCGGAGTAGGTATTAAAATTCATGGAGAAGAAGTAAAAACTTTGAGGTTCGCCGATGACATTGTAATTCTGTCAGAGACAGCAAAGGACTTGGAAGAGCAGTTGAACGGAATGGACAGTGTCTTGAAAGGAGTATATAAGATGAACATCAACAAAAGCAAAACGAGGATAATGGAATGTAGTCAAATTAAATCTAGTGATGCTGAGGGGATTAGATTAGGAAATGAGACACTTAAAGTAGTAAAGGAGTTTTGCTATTTAGGGAGTAAAATAACTGATGATGGTCGAAGTAGAGAGGATATAAAATGTAGACTGGCAATGGCAAGGAAATCGTTTCTGAAGAAGAGAAATTTGTTAACATCGAGTATAGATTTAAGTGTCAGGAAGTTGTTTCTGAAAGTATTTGTATGGAGTGTAGCCATGTATGGAAGTGAAACATGGACGATAACCAGTTTGGACAAGAAGAGAATAGAAGCTTTCGAAATGTGGTGCTACAGAAGAATGCTGAAGATAAGGTGGGTAGATCATGTAACTAATGAGGAGGTATTGAATAGGATTGGGAGAAGAGAAGTTTGTGGCACAACTTGACTAGAAGAAGGGATCGGTTGGTAGGACATATCCTGAGGCATCAAGGGATCACAAATTTAGCATTGGAGGGCAGCATGGAGGGTAAAAATCGTAGAGGGAGACCAAGAGATCAATACACTAAGCAGATTCAGAAGGATGTAGGTTGCAGTAGGTACTGGGAGATGAAGAAGCTTGCACAGGATAGAGTAGCATGGAGAGCTGCATCAAACCAGTCTCAGGACTGAAGACCACAACAACAACAACATCTTGGACTTTGAAATTCTTTAAGAATACATGAGGCTTTTATCAGGATACCTGTGTTCATAAATTCTATTGCATACCCATCAAGGATAATACTCATAGATATTGCTATCTGTCCCAGTGAATGGGATTGAACAGGTACCCTCTGATCCAGAATATTTCTGTTTCGATTGATGTGTGTATTTACACTTTCAGAGGAATCGTAGCCTAACATTAAGGGTGTTTTCCTCCCTTGATCCTTCAAAAAAAAATTTTTTGCATGTTTCGAGTACTTACAGTTTTAAGAATTTGTGATCAGAAGGATTTTGTTCAAAAGTGTTCTTTATACCAATAATCAAAAAATGGTTCAAATGGCTCTGAGCACTATCTGAGGTCATCAGTCCCCTAGACTTAGAACTACTTAAACCTAACTAACCTAAGGACATCACACACATCCACGCCCGAGGCAGGATTCGAACCTGTGACCGTAGCGGTCACGCGGTTCCAGACTGAAGGACATAGAACCGCTCGGCCACACCGGCCCTGATAATCATGTATTAATGGAAGTGCATGTGCACTCATTCTAGCCGGTTGGGCCATTTGCAACTCTTATCGATATCTGTTACTCTGTAAAGCCATTGTAACATTCTAGAGTGCAGAAAGTATTGTTACAGATGTTGTACTTGCCAACCAGATTTCTCAGGTGTATGCTTTTGACAAAATCAAAAACTGGAAAATCCATGATGGTATAATGACAATACTATAAGAAGGGTAGATTGCTACTTACCATACAGTGGAGATGTTGATCCACAGACAGGCACAACAAAAATGCTACTAAACAAGTAAGCTTTTGTCCAAAAGGCCTTCTGAATTAGATGACGTACACACACACACCACATACCTACATTCATGCAAACACGACTCACCCACATGACTACCGTCTCTGACTGCTGAGATTAGAATCCGAGCAACTGTATATGACAGGGGTTCCCAACAAAATTTTCTCGAGGACCCCCTCATCGAGCATGATTGGTACCTTGTAATATCACAGTATCAAGTACGTGAAAAAGCCAAATTAAGAGTCTTTTTATACGTTTTCTATTTTTGGTACCTAGAAAAAACATTGACATATTCATTATTGAAAAAATATTGAGCTTAAAACTTTTTCAATTTAGCCATCATTGTTATTGTTAAATTTTTGATTATTGCTCAAAGTCTTTGTCTTCAAATCTGGGTGTTTAGTATAACAAAGTCCTTTAAAAAATAAAAATTGAGTATGAACTGAAAATGACAGGGAAAAATTAATACTGAGTTTTCTCGTTTTAACAAACCAATTTTAACTAACAGTCCATTTTTAACTACGCGAACTGTAGCTCCCGCAAAAAACAACGATTTGCAAACACTACTGTTTTCATACAGAATACTGAATATGTAAACAGCACGGTCTGTGAAAGCACTGGCAATAAATTAACAATGGCCGATTGTTGCCTGAAATGCACGTTTCTGTGTAAAGTGATTGTCAGTTGTCAGCTGCAAAGAGGCAGCGCGCACAGTCTAACAGCATACAGGAGAACTATTTGCCTCTATCTAATTCTAGTTTTGCGCTACAGTGTGCTAGTGTCAGTTGGCTCTGCTTACGCAGGAAGCGGCCAAAACAAAAAACGAAATACAGGGTGATTCAAAAAGAATACCACAACTTTAAAAATGTGTATTTAATGAAAGCAACATAATATAACCTTCTGTTGTACATCATTACAAAGAGAATTTAAAAAGGTTTTTTTTCACTCAAAAACAAGTTCAGAGATGTTCAATATGGCCCCCTCCAGACACACGAGCAATATCAACCCGATACTCCAGCTCGTTCCACACTCTCTGTAGCATATCCTTAACATACCCCCATAAGAAAAAATCGCAGGGGGTAAGATCAGGGCTTCTTGGAGGCCAGTGATGAAGTGCTCTGTCACGGGCTGCCTGGCGGCCGATCCATCGCCTCGGGTGGTTGACGTTCAGGTAGTTACGGACAGATAAGTGCCAATGTGGAGGCGCTCCATCCTGCTGAAATATGAATTGTTGTGCTTCTTGTTCGAGCTGAGGGAACAGCCAATTCTCTAACATCTCCAGATACTGTAGTCCAGTTACAGTAGCACCTTCGAAGAAAAAGGGAACAAAAACGCCTAGTCAACAGCGCCTCAAGCGAACAAATGTACAACTAAATGAAACTTTATAGCTCCCTTAATTCGCCGACAGATAGTGCTTAGCTCTGCCTTTTGTCGTTGCAGAGTTTTAAATTCCTAAAGTTGTGGTATTCTTTTTGAATCACCCTGTATATTTAATATATTTATATTATTTATATATTTTATTTATATATTTATATTTAATATATTTATATTCTAATAGCATCTTGCATAGCTTGCATAGCTCGCGGACCCCTGGGGGTCCGCGGACCAGCTGTTGGGAACCACTGGTATATGATGGTAGAAGCAATCTGGGTAGTGGTGGTAAGGAGGAGGCTGGAACAGGGAGGAGGAGGAGGGACAGCAGGGCAGCGGTGGGGGACGGTAAAGTTCTGTTTGTGGCAGCATACAGGGACGAGGTGGGAGAGGGTAGAGCAGGTAGGTGCAGTTGGGAGGTGAGCGGAAAAGCTGAGAAGTAAAAAGACTGTGGGTCCCTTGGTGGAACAGAAGGCAGTGTACTGCTGGGGTGTGGACAGGGAAGGGGATTGATGGGTGAAGGGCAGTGACTAATGAAGGTTGAGGCGAAGGGAATTATGGCAAGGTAGGATACATTGCAGAGAGAATTCCCACCGGCATAGTTCAGAAACACTGGTGTTGGTATGAAGAATCAAGATGGCACAGGCTGTGAAGCAGTCACTGAAATGAAGAAAGTTGTGTTTGGTAGGTGCTCAGTGCTGGGTGGTCTACCTGTTTCTTGGCCACACTTTGTTGGTGGTCATTCAGCTTGTTGGTTCAAAAAAAATGTTCAAGCATGTGTGAAGTCTTAAGGGACGTTAAGGTCATCAGTCCATAAGCTTACACACTTCTTAACCTAAAGTATCCTGAGGACAAACACACACACGCCCATGCTCGAGGGAGGACTTGAACCTCCACCGGGACCAGCAGCACAGTCTATGACTGCAGCGCCTCAGACCACTCGGCTAACCCTGCGTGGCCAGCTTGTTGGTTGTCATGCCCATGTACAGTGCAGCACTGTGTTTGTAGCTTAGCTTGTAGACCACATGACTGGTTTCACAGGTAGCCCCGCATATGATGGGGTAAGAGATGCCTGCGACCAGATTGGAGTGGTGGTGGAATGTATGGGACGAGTCTTGCATGTAGGTCTGTTGCAGGGATATGAGCATGAGGCAAGGGGTTGGAAGCAGGGATTGAGTAGGAATGGATGAGGATGTTGTGTAGGTTCGGTGGATGGCAGAATATCAATGTATGAGGGGTGGGAAGGATAGTGGATAGGTACACACCTCTCCACCCTGCCTTCCCCACTCTCCATATAACCTCTTACCTGCACCTAGTTGCCTTACCCTCTCCCCACCTCGTCCCTCTATGCTCCCACAAGCAGCACTTTACTGTCCCCAATCCCTACCCCACTGATAATAAGCCACCACTTTGATGGAGAGTTGCCTTAGAGACTGCACACAGAACAACAGTGAAGCACTGAATTCTTTAATGTGGGCTTATTGCTCCAAAACAAGAATTCCAGTGTAAGAGTCAACCAAATTGCTAACAATCCAGCAGACATCATTTTTAACAGCAGATTTAAGGGTGTCCTGCATAAAATGAAAGTCATGAGAAGCATCATCGACACCATGCTGTGCTCATTTGCCACCAAAAGGGACAAGATATGCCTCAAGCATTCAGACCGGCACTCATTCCAGAGCAGCATCCAGTCAAGAATTGTGGTTAGAGAGGCTTGTGCTGAAGAAAGTGGTATTTTTGAAGAAGAAGAAGAAGAAGAAGGTTTACTTTATGGCCCAGGAATAGAAGCGTAATGGCAAGTTGAAAAAAATTAAAATTATATGCACAGAAATCAAAGTCAGAACTTTAAGTGCATATTTCTGAATACAGTGTTTGTTAAACTGGTTTGCATGATTAAAAAGATAAAAGCTACTCAGGAAAAATTGTATGCTGTTTTGGCGTTAATAAAATAAATACTTGTTTTGCTGTGTATCTCAAAAAACAATATAGTTTCATAATGTTCTTTATTTACATGTAAAGGCAACAAAAAGCTTGATTTTCACTACATACATTTTCTTTCAAGTGGCTGCCATTTTGAAATAGACTTCAGGAAGTTTGATTTTCAGGGTTCACACCATAAAGAATTTAATTCTGATAATGTTCATATGTTTAATTTTGATTGCCCACCTACACTTCAGCCTCAATTGTGTGAACCTTTTAGTTGCACAGTCCGCACAGAACTATTTTGGCTGCTGTTTTGTCCTGCATAGGTTCATCAATTTGCTGGCCAAAAATTATTTACAAACTGTTTAAGGTATGTACTTTTGTTTATTAATAAAGTTTTTATTTTTTACAGACCACAAAATCCCCTTAATCTGGTGACTGTATGTTATGCAGTTATTTCAGGTAGCTATAAGGGTGTAATTTGCATCATGTATCATCAGTTGATCTCAGGTGGAGACCAACAGAGGTGTAACTTGCTATCAATCAGCCCCATATATGTCAGTGACTATCAGCCAGTTTCAACTCTTTATTTTATCTTTCAAAATTTTTTAGAAGGTTAAGTGCCAAAGGGTTGTCATGAGATACTTAAACAACCACAGTTTAGATTTAAAGAAGGCTGCCCTGCTGAGGTAGCTTTTTATACCTCCACTGCGCACATAATAAAATAATGTCACCCAAGCCACAAGTTACATCTTTTGACCCAGTATTAGAAAAGTCGGCTACATAGTCGGACATTTTCGATGAGCTACCCAGAGCATCAAGTTCCGAGATGAGACATTCATCTACATTACCACTACCAGTGCTTCCGTAGCAACTGTCATGACCACACATAGACATCACCTGCACCCTATTTAGTGCACACCCTAAACTGCCACCATTTCGCCCCAACCTGCAATCCATTTGGTTTGCAATAGCTGAAAGCATCTTCATCACATATGACATCACTAGAGATGGTACAAAATTGGTTATACTGCTCAGTCATTTAGATGAACAGGCAGACGTGATAAGTGACAGCCTTGCACCCTCAGCAGATGGAAAGTACTGTCCAGTGACATTGGCTCTTCTCCAATGCCTCTCCCAGATGCCACAAGAGCAGTTACAAAAAGTGGACTGTAATGAACACCTGATAATTGAACCCAACACAGTTGTGGCATCAGTTACAAACACTAGTTGACTTTCAATTGATGTCAGACCACACACTTTGAACGTTGTGGATGGACAAACTCCCACCACAAGTGCAGTTGTCATCAGCTACGAGCATCAGATAACTAAAATTAGTGGATAGAAGCTTCAACACTGTACTCTTAACAATGACAGTGCATCAGTTTAGTTGACAATAATGCCACCACACATGGAACACAGCACCAGTCCCAGCATGCTCTGCCCACTGTGAAAGCCGAGCCCGATTGATAGTGACAGACTTGTTCCAACTGTGATGTCACAGCCTCTGTCCGGGACAGTGACCTTCACACAGTCATGTAACAATGCCCCTCATACCACCACCCTGCACAGTTGCTGGTTCCACACACAGTTTGGTGCCATTGCACTTAACAGCTGCCCACCTTGCGAGTACACAAAAGAGTCGTGCGGCCCTCGATAGACACACCGGACTGTGATCGTTATTCAACTCGTGTTGTGTCATGTTGAGAAGGACTACATCCTCGATCTAGTAGTCAGTTCAGGCTCCAATGTGTGTACTGCATCTCTGATGCTGCCCACTACAGCATATGGTAACATCACTATGCTGTGAATTACTCAGTGACTCAGAAATCACTGATTTTTGGCTAAGGGCCTCACACACTGGACCTAGTTTTTGCAGTGGCGTTCACATGGAACTTTCTCATCGTGTATGGACCCAATACTATGTGCCAATTTCCTCTGGCACTTTGGCTTCTATTGGACTTGCCCACCAGCACACTGCTCCAACAATATATGAAGTCTACAGTGGCATTGGCCATGCCGTCCTGACAACACAGCACATCCTTCAACACATCTTCTTTTGTCAACAAACAGTAAAGCACTTCGACAGATGATCGTCACCATTACCTATTTGACTGCACCATCTCTCTCATTAAAATCCAACAAAACCAGCTTTGTTATTTCAAGACCTGACTGGTGTCTCTATGCCTACAACAGGAAAACGGAACCATACAACTGGCAACTCAAAACATGTCCAAGGAGCTCACTACAGCAAACCACCACCACAAAATTCTCAATCACCTTTACCCATCCACGACAACTTCATCATGCCAGCAAAACTCACTTTCAATGTGCCTGCACCAGCCTCCAAGAAGTGCTTCTCCCGTAGGCAGCCTGCACTGATCAATGAGGCTAGTAATACACCTCATGCATGTGTGTTTCATGCTGTCACTCCACACACTTTTCCACCCTGCCCCTCCCTCTGATGCTCTTACCAAGCACATCATCACAAACAACGCAGTACCTAAGATTAGCATCACAATGGGCCCTCCGGTCTGACACTGATCATCCCGGCTTCCAGCACATAAGCTTTACACGGCCAAAGCAGTGGGCAATGCACTCTTAAAAACTGGAATAGTCAAACCGTTAGACAGCCTATGGGTCTCGCCCATTAAGCTAGCACCAAATAAAGATGGAACTTTACATTTACAAGTATGTGGCTGATACAGAGCTCTTAATGCCCGTACCATTACTGACGGTTATTCAATACCAAATATCCAGGACTTTACCCAGTACCTTGCAGGAACTTCCATCTTCGGTGTCCTGGAGTGCTAGCAAGCATACCTGCAGATAACAATGAGTGCAGGACATGTACGCAAGACAATGATCATCACCTTTTGGCCCATTTGAGTACCTCTCAAAAACTCAGCCCAAACATGGCAACAGTTTGACGATATCCTTATCTTTTCCCAGGCTAATGACACGTAATTCATATGTCAGACAAGTTTTCGACAACCTGAGGTTATTTTTCTTGGTCATGTTGTCAATGCTGTATGTAGGCCAGGGGTCTCCAAACTATGGCCCGCGGGCCGAACCCGGCCCGCGAGGACTGGCAAACCGGCCCGCATTAGCTGGCCGGACATCCCGGTATCCGGCTCGCTAAATGTTTGATGTGGTACCTATATTGCCAACAATTGAGTTTCGAGCCCTATTGCAACCAATACACCGCGACAATGGCTCTGCTACTTGCTACAAGACTACATAACTAAACTTATTGTTGCGCCGCTTGAAATAACAATGCGTTGACATACTCTACCTCTGTTACGTCTTGCAGTAATAGTGTTGCTAACAATGATTTTGAGATTTTGTTAGCTTTGCAGGACGCTTTCATGAAGAATGTGCAGTGACATACTTTTTTGTCGGTGAAATTCGCCAGAATAAAATACCTCAGAATTTCGGTCAGGTACGTCCACCGATCAAAATTATGTAATTAAATAAAAATCGTAGTTCGTTTCAGTGCTAGCTATTCCCACAACCTTAGATTTTTGCGATTTCATCTTTCCTTTAGCCTTACATTGCAGTGATCATGGAGCGCTAGGGTGCTTCAATCCCACTAGGTAGATGTTGGCCCTTATGACTTCGTGGAGGAGTCAATGTGGCCCGCGGACTAAAAAGTTTTGAGACCCCTGCTGTAGGCAATTGTGCTACACCATAATGAATGGAACTCATTTGTCAACTGCCACTGCCAGAGGAATTCCAAGAACCAAATTGATTTTTAGGGATGATCAGCTGATACAGTTGCCACCTCCTGCACGCAGCCGCTATTCAGGCCCCATTCACAGAGGTTCTCAAAGGAAAGAACAACACCACTGAACAGAAGCCGATATGGTCTACACACATGCAGCAAGCCATCAACCATCTCAAAGAATGCCTCGCTCAAGCAATGACTTTGGCACTGATTTTGTGGTTGGGGCAGCCCTCCGAAGGAAGTGACAAGTGTACAGCAAGCGACGTAGATTCTTTTCATGGAAACTGACTCCTACACAAAACAAATGGTTCAGCTATGACCATGAACTTCTAGCAGTCTACAAAGCAATCCATCAGTTCAAGAATGATGTGGAGGGCTCACCATTAGCCATTTATAGAGATCACGGACCTCTAATGGACTCCATCTGAAATCCATTGGAAGACATGTGCCCCAGACAATTCTGCTACCTGGATTCCATTGGACACTTTACAGTTAACATACATAATCTGAAAGGTGCAAACAATGTCGTTGGAGATTACCTCTCACAGATCAATGCCATCTTCAAACAAATCAACCATGATTAATTTCCAGAAATGCATCTGAAAGACCAATAACTTCAGTACTTCCTCCACAGTATCACTACTCCAGTCATTTTGGAACATTATCTTTGATCACTTGCTCAGTTTGGTCATCCTGGAATTCACTGATGACACATCTCATTACAGATGGCTTAGCTCAGCTGAACGTCAAGAGAGACTACAAAAGAATGGACACGCATGTGCGTACCGTACCAACAAAGCATAGTGGGATGTCATGCACAACCACCCCTTGGAACTTTACGATACTCAAAGGACAGTTCCAACATGTGCATCTTGACCTAGTGGGGCTTCTACCTGAGTCCAAGGCTATCAATACATTCTTTCAACCATCAAATGTGTAAGGTGATGCGTAGGGTCCATTGTCTTCTGAGACATGTCAGCAGATTCAACAGCCAGGGGATTCATACACACTTGGATTTATCAGTACGGGTGCCTGGTGTTCATAACCACCAACCAAGGTCGGCAAATCGAATCTGCCCTGTTCAGTGAACTATGCAACCTCTGAGCCACTCATTGATATCGGACAATTGCTTATCACCTGCAAAGCAATGACCTCATGGAATGATGGGACCACACAATAAAAGCCACCCTCATGTGCCGCCGCAGGCTGGAAGCTTTAGCATGGGTGCTATTAGGCATATGCACCGCGCACAAAGACGATCTCATGCCTTCCTCCGAGAAATCCCCTATGGCAAGCCACTCACCTACCCTGCAGTCTTTGTGCTAAAACTGCCACCAACAGAAACTCCTGAAACCCCACCCTCATCATGAGTCAAACAATATATTGCGTAGCTCTAGATCCCACTTCCACAGCATCCCAAAAGTGTTCATCCAAAAAGTCATTACCATGTTCATTCGTATCCTTGTTAGCGAGAGTGGAGTTCCATGCAAGATGACTTGGGCACCTATGTATTTATTGGTAGTAATAGAAATGTTGTCTATTGCTTTAAAAACTGTAAGACACAAACGCCTACTTCTTCTAAAATGACGCGGCATCTCGATGCTGCTGCACGTGTGGCTGCTCAACGACTGACACTGTCTTCCAGATTCATTACTTATATAGCTGCCAGTTATCAAACCACAACTTCCGGGCTGCGGTGCAGCGGAAGCGGAAGGGCGTTGACTGGAAGTTTTGATTTTAGTGCAGCTGCTGTCTTGTTAAAACTAGAGATGGCCTGGCGCGGCAGATAGGCAACAAGCTACAACACTTTCGAGACGAGATTTTCGCCCATATGAACAAATATTAATGAGCATTTAGCATCACAGGGTGCCCCAGAGAGCATCCCAGGTGCCCCAGCGAGCTACAACACCAAGAAGAATCGCTTCTTGGAGATAGACTAGTTATGCCGCGTTATTTTAGGAGGAGTAGGCATTCGTGTCTTACAGTTTTTAAAGTAATAGACACCATTTCTATTACTACCAATAATTACGCAAACAGTGACCATGTTATGCTCTACGATGGTACGAGTTGGCCCACTTTGCAGCCCCCTATCTGGACCCACTCGAAGCACTAAAACTAGGCGCACACACATTCGAGATACTATTGAATGGAAGACTCAATACAATACAGTATCAGTCAGCCACCCAACACCTGTGTGGACCCTCAAGGATGACTCATCCACTGCCAACACAACCACCCCTACACCCATCAAGCTGATGACTCGACCAAACACACCGGAGCTGTTGACATTTTTGCAGTACAGCTCAATGTTAAAGACTTCCTACCAACAACCTAATCATCAAAATGCTTGACAATTTCCTTGTTGTCGAGAAATGACAACGTGAATGGAATGCCGAGAACAGCTTCGTCAGGTGGCATCTTACACATTCCTATGAACTACCAAATGTCGTCGACATGGCTGCCATCACACCCTGGCTGTCTTGCCAGTTACCTTACTATCATTACCCCCAGAACATTACATCTGCCCACTACCACAACCAAGGACTGAAACTCCAACCCTCGTGGGCCACCTCTGATGACCGACAGCCCTGAACAGTTCCAGTATGCCTGAACTCAGTGCCTACCCACACACTTGCAAGACTGCCTCCTCTATGTGGTCCAATTGGAGTCAACCCCGTGAACGGCCAATTCATCTATCACAGACACCATTTTGATCAATGCTCAAACCGCCATTGAACCACAGTAATAATTTCCCTAGTTATTTGCAATCCAGGGAGAGGGGCAGGGTGCTCTACGGATATACCACGTTAGGTAACCTTGCTGAATGTCGATTGTGTCTCGCAAAGGACAGTCCTTAGTGTTGGCTCTGTGTATTTTAGTGTTCCTTGTTGCTCCGAAATGTACAGAAGCACCTTGTAATTACGATTGTTTACGCAAATAAATAAGAGATATACAACATGACACAATATGGATAAGTGTCATGTCATGTTGTATGTCATTTTTACATTGTTCTGCACTACTGATCTACAGGATGTTCATGCAAGAAAAATTTGGAAACCAAAACTCTAAACACATTCTCCACAACATAGTGAGCTCTGGACAGTCTGTAATTTGAAATTCTTTCATTGGAAGTCAGTGGACAATGCTTTCACAAAGGCTTCAAGTTTTTAACATAAAGGTGTCCTTAACTAAAACTGCCTCTTCTGGCAGGTCAAGAGTTCTGGACTCTGTTGCCAATATTAGAATACTGCTTGCAAAAATAACATCACCTGATGCCTCTCCTGCTTCACTTATATAAACGTAAGTGAACAGTAATTACTGTTTCCAGCTGTGAAGAGGAAAATGCCAAATGTGCCCTTGAAATTTGGTATTCTGAAACAGTTTTTATTGGACATATTATCACAACATGTTTTGAGTCTACTGCAGCAAAACACACGAAATTCCAATGAGTGCCCAAGTTCTTCATTATACTCTTCCATTAATTTTCAGTCTAAGGTTCCTGTATAAGTTAATGAGGATTGCTTATCCAAACATTGTAGTTCATTAGAATGATACCATGTACATATGACCAAGCATGCTTCAATTCAAGATGTAACAGTGTCTTTCTCTCTCTTTCATGTTGATGATGAAGCACATGGAGAAGAATAAAATCTGCACAGCAACCACGCAACATTCTGAGGAGCATGATGAAATTTCCAATTTTGGCAAGAGTATTGTGTGACAAATGTGTGAAAGCTGAAAGATGAGCACAAGAATGAACTTGAGAAAGAAATTCAGTCACTAAATACCACGAAGCAGAAGCGTTTCTTGGCTGAAAGCCAAAAGAAAGAACATTACCACTCATGACAGCTTTTCACTGCTGAAGAAATAATGGGAAGGGATAGACTGTCACAGTCTGAAGCCATCACCATGTATGTCAACGCGTGACTAAGTTGTAATGTATTCCATACTGCAGGTTCTTGTATTTGTATTTTCCACTGTTTAATAACAATAAATAAATAATTAAATTATGTTATGATTTACCTTCAAGTAATCAATAAGTTCCATGCAGACACTGTAATAAGCAACTGAAACATATTTCGCAATTATTAATTTTGAAATGTGATATATATACACTAAGTGATCAAAAGTATCCAGACGCTCCCAAAAACATACGTTTTCCATATTAGGTGCAGTGTGCTGCCACCTACTGCCAGGTACTCAATATCGGTGACCTCAATAGTCATCAGACATTGTGAGAGAGCAGAATGGGGCACTCCACAGAACTCACGGACTTCAAACGTCGTCAGGTTATTGGGTGTCACCTGTCAAATACGTCTGTACATGAGATTTCCACATTCCTAAACATCCCTAGATCCACTGTTTCTGATGTGATAGCGAAGTGGAAACAATAAAGGGACACATACAGCACAAAATGTGCAGGCGGACCTCGTCTGTTGACTGACAGAGACCGCCGACAGTTGAAGAGGGTCGTAATGTGTAATAGGCAGACATCTATCCAGACCATCACACAGGAATTCCAAACTGCATCAGGATCCACTGCAAGTACTTTGAAAGTTATGTGGCAAGTGAGAAAACTTGGATTTCATAGTCGAGCGGCTGCTCATGAGCCACGCATCACGCCCGTAACTGCCAAACGACACTTCTCTTGGTGTAAGGAGCATAAACATTGGACAACTGAACAGTGGAAAAATGTTGTGTGGAGTGACGAGTCATGGTACACAAGGTGGCGATCCAAGGGCAGGGCGTGGGGATGGCGAATGCCTGGTGAACGTCATCTGCCAGCATGTGTAGTGCCAACAGTAAAATTCGGAGGCGGTGGTGATATGGTGTGGTCATCTTTTCATGGAGGGGGCTTGCAATCCTTGTTGTTTTGCGTGGCACTATCACAGCACAGGCCTACATTGAGGTTTTAAGCACCTTCTTGCTTTCCATTGTTGAAGAGCAATTCGGAGAAGGTGATTGCACACGATCGAGCATCTGTTCATAATGCACGGCCTGTGGCGGAATGGTTACATGACAATAACATCCCTGTAATGGACTGGCCTGCACAGAGTGCTGTCCTGAATCCTATGGGATATATTGGAACACCATCTTAGTGCCAGGCCTCACCAACCGACATCGATATCTCTCCTCAGTGCAGCACTCCACGAAGAATGGGCAGTCATTCCCGAAGAAACCAGCACCTGATTGAACGTATGCCTGCAAGAGAGGAAGCTGTCATCAAGGCTAAGGTTGGACCAACATCATATTGAATTCCAGCAATACCGATGGAGGGCGCCACGAACTTATAAGTCATTTGCAGCCAGATGTCCAGATACTTTTGATCTCATACTGTATGTAGAAGTGCATTGTGATCTTTAGTTTCAGTTCTTCCTTATTGCATTATTAATTCTATTCAGAAGAAAAATGTAATATTCTTGCTTGAACAGTCCACACGTGTACTGCCAGTCCACAGTGTCCAACTGGCACAATATTTCGGCGATCAGACATGTCGGCATCGTCAGGTGCGCTGCCGAACTGAGCTCCTGAGGGTGGGCGGCCATCTTAAATCCCCTCCCCTCGCGAGGCATTCTCTCTGCGGTCTGCAGCCACTCATCAGCGGGCGGTGAGACGCTGGCGTTGGCGTCTGTGGTGGCATCGGTGTAATTGCCTCATCCGCCCTAGTTGTCTGTTCGTTTACTTTGCTGAGCGTCTTTTTAATTAGACTCAATGCTGGTTCCCATGCCCTGCTGAGGTTGTAGCCAGTTGATGAGTCCGTCCCTGGCACGAACTTCGATAGCCTCTCTAATGATGCTGTCCCAGTATTTAGATGCCTGTGCTAGGATCCTGGTATGTAGGCAGTCCATTTCGTGATATTTGGACAAACAATGCTCTGCGACCGCCGACTTGTAGGGGTACCCAAGTCGAGTGTACCTCTGATGTTCTCAGCAATTATCTTCAATAGTGCGCACTGCTGTCCAATATAAGTCTTCCCACATTGACACGGAATCTGTTATATGCCGGCCTTCCACAAACCGAGATCGTCTTTGGCACATCCCAATAATGCTCGTATTTTATTTGGTGGGCAAAAGACAGTTCCTACTCAGTGTTTCCTCAATATTCGTCCTATTTTCCCCGACAGTGCGCCAGTATACGATATATAGACAGTGGCTATCTCTTTCTCCGTGACTTCTTCCATCTCCACACACTGTACTGTAGAGGTGGGGCGGAGAGCGCGTCTGATCTGCCATTCCGAGCACTCATTTTTCCGGAATAAAGCTTTGAGGTGTTCCAGCTCTTGGGGCAGACTCTCTGCGTCAGAGATGGTGCGCCCCCTGTGCGACAGTGTTTTTAGCACTCCATTCCTCTCCACAGGGTGGTGGCAGCTATCCGCTTGCAAATACAGGTCGGTTGTGTTTTCTTCCCGTATACCCCGTGGCCCAGGGTGCCATCAGCTCTTCGTTTGACCATGACGTCCAAGAATGGTAATTTTCCTTCTGCTTCGGTCTCCATAGTGAATTTGAAGTTCAGATGTATGGAGTGTGTGTAAGAAAGTCTAGGAGCTTGTCCCTTCCATGGGGTTAGATCATGAACGTGTCATCCACATAACGTAGAAAACAAGTAGGTTTCCATTTGGATGATGCCAAAGCTTCCTCCTCGAAGTAATCCATATAGAAATTCGCGACCACAGGCGAGAGTGGGCTCCCCATTGCGACTCCTTCTGATTGTTCATAGTATTCTCCATTTAACAGAAAATATGTGGAGGTCAGAACGTGCTTGAAAAGGTCGGTCATCTTCTCGTCAAATTTCTGTGCAATAAGCTCAACTGACTCTCGAAGGGGCATCCTGGTGAATAATAAAACAATGTCAAAACTCAAGACATTTTACGAAATCTACAGAACTACGAACGTGATGAGGGCATTTATCCACATAAGGGCTTAGCAATTTGCCAGGCATTTGGCCGGCAAATATGTAGGTGCCCTGATGGTGCTGACAATTGGGCATAACGACACCCCTTATTTGTGGACTTTAGGGAGTCCATAAAGTCTTGACGGTACAGGTCCTTGCGGTGTTAATTTTTTGGCGACACCCTCTGCTAAATCTGTGTCCTTGAGAAGAGCCCTAGTCTTGTTCTCCACCTTCTTTGTGGGGTCAGCGTTGATCTGTAAGATTCGTCATTTAGCAGGCTCTGCATCTTCTCAATGTAGTCCTTATGGGAAAGAACAACCGTAGCATTGCGTTTGTCAGCCAGTAAGACAACAATCTCAGGGCCCTGTCTCTAGTCTCCAATGGCTAGCCTATCCCTGCTGGTAATATTCGACTTGATTGGTTTAGTTCTCGTCAGGGTACGGCAGGTTTCTCGGCATACTTCTTCAGCTGCTTCAGGTGGTAGTCACGCAGCAACATGTTCAACTGCACTGACAATGTCCACTACCGGCGTGAACCTAGGTGTGGGAGCAAAATTAAGTCCCTTCTCCAGAACAGAAACTGCATCCCCAGTCAGCTCAATGTCCGTGAGATTGATGACCATCTTGCGTGGAGCCTCCAGTGATGGTTTGTCAGAGAGACGAGAGAATTTAGATATCTGACGTCCCGAGGTCTTCTTAAGTGCAGAATCGGCAGTCACTCAGGTAACAACATCAATCCAGTCCCAGGTCCCGGAATTAAAATAATTGGCTAGTTGTCGATGTAGTTTAAGTAGTTCCTTGGAGTTGTACTTAAGGCTGCATCTGTTGTAAGCATCTGGATATAACGAGAAGTAGTCTAAATTAGTACTGTTATCTTGCATATATCATTGTCATCATGAATAAAGTACTAATGCCGTATATGTTCAGCTGGTTGGAAGTCCAGTTGACCTCAGCTTTTCGAAAATGGTGGAGACCTGGACCTTATCATAAGCTGATATGACGTCTAAGATCACTGAGAACTTCTATCTTTGCAAAACTGAGAAAATGTCATTACAGAGAATTTTTATGTTTTCCATCATTCCTCGACCTTTAATAAAGGCAACTGGTATTGAAGTCCTTCAGCAGATCTAAGTGCCCCAAGTTCCCCAATTCAGTTTCAAATTATATTAAAGCATAAATAGATTTCGGATGACCCACTGAAAAAATCTGTTCAAAATTAACTACGGAATGTGCTGTCATCGCATATCCCTTCTGCTCCCCATAAACCCCTCCCCATCGTTCCATATCGGAACTGGTTTTCATAACTGATTACTGCCTGTATGACACACTTAACAATAATTAGAAATTATCACACCAGCACACAGCACAAAAACAATAAATTGTGTGCTTATATTAAGTAAGAGTGGATTGATTAATAAAACAACAAATGAGCAGAATTAAGGCCAGTAGTGTACAGTAGCTGATCTTTGCTAAAGCAGGGACGGGCGATAGCTGCTAGCACTATTGATAATTTAAACCTGTTGGTGGCCTTGTTGAGTATCAATAGCGCATATCCCTTCTATGTAGTATGATTCAAAATCAAAATCTCTTTCAATTTCACTATACGACAACTAGGTTGTGTGTAATTTCATTTAGGTGACAGTGGGGTCTGGACCCTCCCCCCCCCCCCCCCCCATCCTTGCCTCTATAACTTCCCCTCTTCTCCATGTCTTATTGAGTATCCATGAAGTAGATCCAAAGTATGTGGTGGAAGGTTTCTTATTTTACCATATAATGAAAATAGTGCCTAGAAAGGCACTCATAAAATTTGTCATAACTACTTCCAACTCATACATGGTGAACGGAGCTAGCAGATGATGATTGTAATTTGTTTTCGTGTGGAATAGCTGCGGGAGTGTAATAACTGGTGGGTTTGGGGTGCAGGAAGATGTCGCGAAGAGTCAATCAAACAGCGTGGAATTCTGAATTGCTTTATTACAGTTCTCTAACGTTGCTTGATAAGAAGCAGCAATGTTGCTGAGGTATGCACCAGCCTCCTGTGTGCTGTCACCCCACAGAGCTGACAGACTGCAGCGTTGGCCTGGCAGAGGTTCGCGACACAGCTGCTTCTGTCACCAGTGACTCTGCACGTTTCCGACCAAATTTGGTATGGGCGCTACAGGAGCTTCAGGGGAAGACATGGGAGTTACTCTTGTCACGAATTCTTATAACCGCATGGGATTCACTATTGGAGAAACAACTGCTGTAGGTTGTTTTAGAAATCAAACTGCCTTGCAGGCCTCTGAAATGTTGGAGACCTTATTCGAACTATTACAGTAATTGGTCCATGCCTCCTCTTGTTTTGCTCAGAAATCTTCTAGTGTTCACATCTATTCGTCTGTATCCCAGGAACTGTTTCAGCATCTGTTCTCTACGGTATTGAGTTAACACTAACCTGAGTTTAGCCACAGATTTGGTGCAGTCATAGCCCACTAGAAAATATGTGGTTTTGTAGAATAAATGAAACTCTGTTTTCTGTTGCAGTGTTGAGTTATTGGTCCATTTTTATTTCTTAGATAAAATTGTGGCTGCCATACTGTAGATATCTGCATGTTTCACATTTTCTTTGTTTCAAGTGGCTAACCTTATTATTAAGTATAATATTCCAGACACCAGTTTTTCAGTGAGTGCTGTGTTATTGTCCGGTCCTCCAAGAAGTTGAGCAAATGTGCCTGAATGCAGGGGAACAGCAGCGCAACAACATGGTGTGTAAAGATTCTCTGTAACTGGAAGTGATGGAAAACTTATATTGACAAAGAGCATAAGCTATGTAGATTTCATCTATTACAACGTAAGACTGTTGTGAATCAGTGATGCTTGTTTTGTGGGAGAGGAAATTCCTTCTCCCAGTCAAATTTACTCTTATTATGGTTTCCTGCCAGTGTAGCATATGATTTGCAGTTTAAATATTCTACAGTTTACATGAATGAGATGCTGAGGATTTCTGCAATTTCAGGTACCACATATTAAACAAACCTCTCTGCGTCACTGACTGCTGAAGTGACCATAACATAGACAATGGAACCACTTCTGGACTGGCGGAATGCACAACTTAACTGAACATCATCTACTACATATTGTAACATCATCTTGCAGGAACTGTAATGAAAAGGTGACGACATGCATTTATTGAGAGACATTCTCTTTGTAGATGATACTTATGTTATGATACAATACAATATCACAATGCCTTTGTTATTCAGAAGTACAATGTAAAGTTCGTTTGGACATGCATGAGTTTCCGAAGGAACAGGCACTGCAGCGACTGCAGCCATGTCACACTGGAGTGATCACCACCTATGTTCGATCGATATCAATGTGCAATAACTCCTCACAGATGGCAGGTGTCAGTATCAGCAATGGAGGGTATATAAAGGGTGTCAGGGGATGTGGAAAAAAGTGTAATTATTGTCATAATGCAATAACAAAGTGGTTTATCAGGTGTCCAAGAGGGAATGATCATTGGCTTTTAGGTATAGTGTGGAAGCATTTCTGAAACAGCCAAGTTCATAAACTGTTCACACGCCACTGTGGTTAAAGTACACCGTATAGGGCAAAATGACGCTATCCAAAACTGGCACCAACGCAACTGTGGTGCAGGAGCATAGATGATAGGGTTGAACAACAGCTGCAGGTATGTGCACAGGTGAATAGACATGAAACTGTTGAGCAACTGAACCAAGGGGCAATTAACCAAGCCTTTTGCCGCACAGCTATCTTGACAGTTCTGTATGCCTCTAGCTTACGACGGCCATCTGCTAAAGCAACGAGTTTTTTCCTTCTGTCCCAAGCTGTCAATCCTGCAATGTGACCAGACAGCTGCACACTGCAGTCGCTGTCTATTAGTAGAGAACAAAGGCTTGGTCTCTAACAAGACTTCTGCCAACATAGCCTTGAATCTCCATAATCTCCTTGCACCGTCAACATCAGTTCCTGCTCTGTGCCCTCAGTGCTATGGACACACCACGTGGTGATGCATACTGTGAAGTTTCGAGAGACACTTGTGACATGCCGTCTCTAACCCTGCTATGCAGTTGGGAATGTAAGTGGTGTTTCGTGCCATGTCTTCTGCTGAGGAATATTAATTCTGCACCTCGTGATGGAATATTGTTGTGCTGGTGAAACTTGAAGATGAGACTGCCACCTTGCTCGGTGTCCGTCTTTTCTGCTGTGCTGCACCTTTTTCCAGCGCCAACCAGAATTTAAGAATTTTGAGACTATTTCATGTGTTTGTTTGTAGTTGTGTAGTTGGTAATTAAATGTGTTCTCTGACCGTGTGTGAACTTTGTTCTTTGTGCATCTTGTTCTACTATTTGACAGTCAACTTATAGTTAAGTAAGGGAACATGCCTACTCTGCATATGGGCCTCCACAGCAGGTGTCTGGTTCATGCAGCCAATACTACAACGGGACATCCACTGAATGGCATCAGGCGGCCTTTTCAGATGAATCACGGTTTATATTGTATTGGACTGAAAGCGAACAACCTGCAGTAGTCGTCAGAAGGATGAAGGCCAGAGGAGGTTCAAATGGCTCTGAGCACTATGGACTTAACATCTGAGGCCATCAGCCCCTAGAACTTAGAACTACTTAAACCTAACCTAAGGACATCACCACACCCGAGGCAGGATTCGAACTTGCGACTGTTGCGGTCACGCAGCTCCAGACTGTAGCGCTTAGAACCGCTCGGCCACTACAGCCGGCGCCAGAGGAGGGAGTTCTGTAGTCTGGTGGGATGTTTTCATGGTATTCCCTGAGTGATCTCATCGTTCTGGGAGGCATAGTGGATCAACACAAATATGCATTTATTCTTGATCCTCATGCCCACCCCAATATAGGGTTTATTTTTCGTCAGCATGATGGCATCTGTCAGTAGCATGGTGCAAAGCGTTACACAACTTGCATTGTATGTGGTGTGAAGAACACCACGATGAGTCGGCAAGACTCCACATCCCTACCTGCACCTTCCAGACTCTCACTGGCTCTCTTCCTGAATGTCAGAAAGCAGCCTGCACACCAAAAGGTGGTTATCCTGGCTTTCGGCGGGTGGTCACATTTATGTGACTGGTCAGAGTAGATTATATTCACATTTCTTTCCCCTGTACGGTTTGTGTGTGTGTTGCAGATGTTCTTTGCTAACTGAAATAACAGTAGATGACGGCACTTACTTCCCGTGCGGGAAAGGGGACATGGCACCTTATTTAATATTTAAGAAATAAGTGTCAGACATATCTCTGTCTAACGATGTTTGATTCGTTAACTTCTTTGTTTGTTGTCGCTGAGCGGCAATTGCTAGTGTCTCCTCCTTTAGTTCTTCGCTGTGTTCCAGCATACATTTTGCCGTAAATTTCGTCGGTTGCCCAACCTCCATACTCACATTCAGAAGAGTTTCAGCACCCTGTAAATCGTGGGTGTGTAACTCAACATCGTGTGTGTGTGTGTGGAACTTTGACCTTTCCTAAACGTCCAATGTCCAGCTCTTCCATCAAATGTAAGCAAATCAAACTTGTGTAACTGGAAGCTATAGAGCGAATTTAAATATTACGTTGGTGCATAACTTCGTAGCGTTTTTGTTTTGCATGTTGGTATTCCGGTTGCTATGGGTTTATTTACCGATTGTCATTTTTTATTTGGGGGTACGCTGTTGCTATCTGAGTTCACATATTGTCATTTGCCGATAGTGAGTGCTGTGAACGCTAGAAAATAGACTGCCAAGTGAAGAAATTGGAACATTTCCGACATACTATTCTGTTCGAGTTTGCGGAATCGAAACGTTTCGCCAGAATTGGCAGATTGTTGTAAATAATGAAGGAGAACGCATTATTATTGACTACAGTCTCTGTTATATGAACCTGTTGTGTTTATTAAACATGTGGAAAAACGCTAGCAACTTATGCACCAACTGAACATATTCATTGCACGTTAAAGTAACGTTATTTTTTATAGTAACATAGATTAATTCTCTGGTTTGATTAGCAAAGCAACCATAAATCGTTTTCCAGGACGTTGAAGTTATTTTTGTAAATTATGGTTTTACATGTCTGATTTTCTCCCATGCCAGGGTTCACCAATCAACTGAAATAGCCTACTCTCTCCCCCTGAGGCTATTTTGAGACTAAATGTTGCATTCTCATACAAAAATATTTGTTTTTCTATTTTGGTGTGCAACCGCAAACTTAAATTTAAAACCTTTTTGAATTTAAATTCCCATGACTGATAACTTGCCAGTATCAATGTTGATAACTGGCAAAAATCGTGAAGATTCTCCATTCCTAGCACCTGGCTAATTTTTTAAAGTATAGTCTCTAACTATGTCAATACTTTATTTGCTGCTTGTGTTTATGTGAGGAAGGGGAGAGAGAGAGAGTGAGAGAGGAGGGAAGAATTTAAAGATGCTAAAGGAATTCTTGTCTTTCATATAATTATGTCAAATCTTTTTTGCTCCATGTACATGTTCATACAAATTTGTCATCATACCAAGTCACTGCCATAATTCATTACATCTGTCATATGTTAATACACCTATTGTACACATCAAGATGTGCATATCTTTTTGGCAAATGATTAGTAGAACCAAAAAGAAGAAAAAATTTAGGGAAAATTCGTTTTTGTTTCGACTTGTCACTGCCACTAAGCGTGGTATTCTCTTAGAATGCAAATTTTAATGCATTAACTACCAAATGTGGCACTTTAGTTTTGAAATGATGAAATCCAAAATGACTTTGAAGGAAATTTTGCGGTATCAAGTAGCGCTGCAGACGATCAAACAACAAACTGCACAGAATACGAATTCAAGTAACATAGACATATTGTGATGATGCTCATATGCAGTAGAGACAGCTGTAATCGGTCATGACATCTTTATTCGAACGAATTTCACGTGACTACACAAAGACACTGCAGTCTAACATAACAGTCACGACACACGGTCTCGTTTTCCTTCCCCAAACTATAGCAGTGCCCCAAGCGGTCAGCAAGCGACAATTCTGAATACGATATTGGGTGAGTGCGAATACTAACGTTTATATCGATTTGTAACATATTTTCTACGATATGGGGTGTATGTAGTGCGTTAAAATTGACAATAACTAAAACTGACTCCACATTTGTCTTCATTTAATTTCCTAAGCACACTGGGAGTTATGAAATGGTACATTACATGGCAGTTTATTTACGATTCTCTTGTAATGTACAGATATTTACTGAATAATATCGTTTTCGTTTATGACTAGAAAGTACTAGTAATATCTAGAAGACGTACCCTTTTGCAGAAATACTCATATATCTACCCAATGATGTGCAGTTTTATTCGCTACACTTTCAGCTATATCAGTTAATGTAATAGCTACATTACTTAATGTAACAAATAAGCCACCACACCTGTAGCTTAAGGGAAAACCACAGAGATGCAATAATAAATCGTCACAGGGCAAATGACAGGGTTTGAATGTTCCTCTTGGTATTGAGTCCCTCAAGGGAGATGCCATACAAAAATAGCAATATGATGCATGATTTGTGTGTTCACACCAGAAAGTGTACACACCCGTAATAACACAGTTCCTCAATTTCAACACTTCACCTCACATACAGTCACTGCCAATAGCCATGACATTCGTTCCAGTGACAAGAGAACTAACGCAGTACAAGAGCACAAAGGCATGACAAATGACAATTAAAATGACCTCCAGTTTCTACATCCTTAATTTTCATGTGACTGGGTGGTAGGCACATTAATCATGGTTTAAAGAAGTGTTGCTAAATTGTACTAGAAGTGTGCACATCACTCATCTATGACAAAGAAACCGTTGTCACAATGCATTTGTATGTAGATTTATAATGTCCCATAAATGCGACTGTGAAACGTTAACACCTTGTTTACTTCTAACCCTGAGCTAGGAGACAGTTTTAACCTAGATATTTGTGTTCACCACATCTAAATATATTAAGTATAGATAGTTTCGTTTCTGTACAAAATAAAAACTGAAAATTTGTTGACCAACGATAATCGACACAAAGTGCATGAAAGGCCTTTATATAATTAGACAACTGTGTAGTCCAGAATAGCCTAATATGGCATTACTTTATGCCAAGACTGAGCAAGGTGGCGCAGTGATTAGCACACTGGACTCAAGATTCAGGAGGACGATGGCTTAAACCTGCATTTAGCCACCCAGATTTTGATTTTCCGTGATCTCCCTAAATTGGTTCAAGTAAATGGATTGTCCTTTGAAAGGACACGACCAATTTCCTTCCCCTTGCTTCCCTAATCCAAGCTTGTGCTCTGTCTCTAATGACCTCATTGTCAACGGGATGTTAAACATTAATCTCCATCTCTCTCCTCACTTTATGCCAAAAAATGGAAGCATTGTTATGTTATTGCGTTGTGAGCATATTTAATGCTTAAACTGAGAAGATTTCGAACTTCTCTTTGACAGCTTCGGTCTCGACATGATGGCGATACCTGCCATAAACCAAAAGAATCTATGCCTTTTTCAGAGAACTCATTTCATGGTGCATCGTGTCTTCACAGTCTAATACATACAGTCATGACACTCTCTGTAGCGAAAGTTGTTACCGTTTGACAACTGGAGAGACACCAGCGCTCCAAGTAGTGAGAAAGACAACATTCACATGCGTCGTGAGGATAATGTTTGTTTTTAGTTATTTCCTACTTGAATAACGAAATGATTGTTATATTTTTGCCTTCCACCTGTCAAGACACATAAAGTACCATTAAATACACGTGCAAACAGTGGAGTCATTCAAATTCAATGAATTAAGTTACAAGTTATTCATGAAGAAATTCTTTCGAATATGTGTATTTGAAGCTTACTCCCCAGAAAGCACGAGAATGTAAATACATACATGAGAAACATATATTTCTGTCGTTATTGTCAATATCGTAGGCAGTTCCCATGACACTTTATTTAATAGAGTCTTATGTTTCGCCCTTTCTTGCACTTCACTCGACTTTCTAATACACGAATATTTTTGTAAATGTAATTACTTTTGCTTTAAATGTGAATGTGTTGAAAGTTCTTGCCATTCATGGCTCAGATTTAACAACAATTGTTCAATTGGTTTCTTCTACCCACATGTACCACTATTGAGCAGTGACACCAACGATACTGAACTGGCAAGTGCAATCTTCCAACAGTGACACTGACCCTACATCTACACCAACATTGTCATTTGGAGAACCGTACAAGTTAGCACAGTGTGAATTCAGTGATATGATTAGGAATTTTTATCTTCCAAAGAAAAAAGCTGAACTCTTAGCCTCATGACTGCAGCAGTGGAATCTCCTTGCTGACACGTTACATGTGTCTGTGTTTTGGGAGTGTCAGATAAAACTTGGGTGTCAGTTCGGTAATGAAGACAACATTAAATTCTGCAATGACATTGACAGTTTGTTTTAAGACCTGAACGTTACATACAAACCAGGCGAGTAGAGTATCTTTATATACAGGTGAAAAAGAAGCCTGAGGGCAGTACTGTTACACAATAGTAATGAAAGGCCATCCATCCCTGTTGCCTCAGTTGAAGAATGTTATACCATGTTGAAATACTTTGAAAACTGTGTTAATTACAATAAGCATGAAGTGGACAAGTGTGGATGTTTTAAAATTCTTGCAATGCTGTTGGCATTTAAAGATAGATTACATGAAGTATTTTGTTGCTACCTGTGTGAGTGCGTAATTTGTGCAAGAGAAAAACACTGCACACAGTGAATGGCTCTGGTGTCTGGGTCAAAAACATTGCAGAAGAACCTCTAGTGAAATCGAACTAAATTGTTCTCCAACCAATAGACATCAAGGTAGGACTAATGACGACTTTGGTTAAGGCTATGCACAGGAAAAAAAAAACATTTCAGAATTTGTGTAGGGAGTTTCCGCGGCACAGCACGGAGAAGATCACAACGGGGATATTCATTAGTCTATAGACACGGCGGCTGTTGAGAGACACGTTGAGTCCACTCTAACCCCAGATCAGCTGCATGTGTGGCATTGTTTTCGTAATGAGATAACATTGTTCTTCGCACGCAAGACAACTGAATATTACAGGAACCTTGTGCACGAACTTATTCATGCTTATAAGGTCATTGGCTGCAACATGCCCCTGGAGGGGTACTTCCATTATCCCACCTGTATGTGTTCCCTAGGAAGTGTGGCGAGCAGTTCCACCAAGACATTGCTCTCATGGAACAGTGGTACACAGCATGGTGGACTACTGCTATGTGGAATGATTTATGCTGGATGCTACAGAGAGACGCTCTAGATATCCCCCTCAAAAAGGAGGCAAAAAAGAAAAGAAAATAAAAAGCGGCGTGAATAAACCAGGTAAGCTCAATTACTCTGTATAACCTACTGATTACAGGAGAAATATATGTGAAATGTTAAAGTTACAACTTAAGTGTAACCCTGAGCTAGAAGATAATTTTAATTGTGATATTCATGTTCAGCATGCTGGAAGCTATAGAAACCATCTACTTTGGTTTCTGTAAAAAAAAAAACATGGTGGACCAGTAATATTTGCCGAACAGGAAAGGTAACTGTCTCTTTATAGCACCTGATAAGTGAAAATGATATCATCACTTGTTACAATATACTGGTAGTCACTTTACAATGTTTTCAATATCGTTTTTATTAAATGCATATCCGCACCAAATTATTTTCCTTGATGTATATATGCATTTGTACCAAGGCTGGGATTCGAATCCAGGTCTCTTGCCCACTAGGCACATGCACTAATCACTTTTTGTTTAATGCTGAGTTGCTGTTCCAGCTCTAGTTTAGAGAGAATGCCAAGCAGGCTAAGGTGCGGATGGGAATATGGGTTGAGGAGGGAGGCATGTTAATGTAGTCGGTGCAGTGGTGCAAAGCCACTGTGCCAGGGTGGCATAGTGGTTAGCGCAGCTGCCTATTGAGCAGGAGACTCGGGTTCAAATCCTAATCGTGGTACAAATTTTCATTTGTCACTTCAGTCTGTCTGTCTGTCTGTGTGTGTGTGTGTGTGTGTGTGTGTGTGTGTGTGTGTGTGTGTGTGTGTGTGTGCCTATGTGGATGTTCAGTAAGGTCTCCGGGGCTGCATAGTTTCATTTGAGTATCTTTCTTGAGTTCCTGAACCAGGATGATCATGTACAGCTGAAACTGGGCCCACTGCAGAACTCTAAATGATCTAGGAAAATCTTGTTCTAATAGTTACTATGTCTTAAGTAAATCAGCCCTTCAGTCGATCAGGTACTTGAACTTAAACAGGGCCTATTCGAGAATATATTTCCACACAAGCTAATTATCGTATGACAACTGCTGCCCTCCGCCCCCCCCCCCCCCCCCAATTAGCCATTTTTCGCTCTTCCCTTGTACACTTTCATCTGTGACAGTTTTTGCTCTTAATTTGATATGCACTGTACATAAATCTTGCAATCTGGTGTCACTCTCAGGTTAGCGCCTCAAGCAACCTCTACTAATTGTTATATGTGCTGTAAGAAATCTACAAAGGTGGCATTTCTGGAGCCCCTCTCAGTTTGGCGCCTCCAGTGGCGGCTTGTATCGCATTGGTCTCAAACCAGAACAAGACTAGTTGCAGTTACATGTCATATATGCTGATTGTTACCTGAAATGGCCACTGTAGGATCTGTAAGTGTATTTAGCAATTAGCGACTGAGACTGGATATATTTTCCCTAAACATCTGTAGAAATTCCAGTGCAGGATGCTTGCAGAATGAAGCTGGATACTAGAAAGTGAGATTAACATAAAATCATTACTAACAATGGAACTTAGGGAAAGATTGTGTGCATACAATACAATCACACACAGCGAACTATAGATGGCTTGAGTCACAAAGATACTCCTCCAAATGCTAGGACTAACTAATAATGCTGCCAAAAACTTATTTGTGTGATATTTTGCATCATCAATAGTGAAATCCCTCCAGAAACAACCTCTGCCCCGCCTCCTGCAGTATGGAGCACTTACAGGAAGAGGCCTATGAAGATCCTAGCCGCAGCTGCATGTGATCAGGGCTGCCATGACTGGTCGAAGAAGTGCAGTGATGGGTCCCCTCTCCTTTAGTTCATGTGATGCTGGTTAAGGTAGGGGAGAGGCTGTCAGGTACAGCTGTAGTGAGATTGGTGGTCAGTGTTAAATCTCTCAAGTTGCAACAGCAGAAGGGTCGCTTGAGGCAGTGACTAATGAGGTGGCACATTGTCATCTCTCTCTCTAGTTGTGTGTTATCTTCTGTTTGAGCTATGCTTATGGTGACTGTGCTGGGTATACATAACAAAAACCAGGCATGGAGACATGGTTGGCTTCGCATGCAGTAGTATGTCCAATATATTGTCTTCCCAGACCAACACATGGTGCAGACCAGAATGTGGTGGCTGCAGTGCCAGTCTGATCGTCATCAGAAACAAGGATATCATCAGGAGTGCCCCAGGGAACTGTGATAGGACCGCCACTATTCTCTACATACATAAATGATCTGACAGCCAGGGTGAGCAGCAATCTGTGGCTGTTTTCTGATGATGATTTAGTGCATGGGAGGGTGTCGTCGTTGAATGATGGTAGGAGGATACAACATTTAGAAAAACATTCTGCTGGTGTGATGAATGGCAGCCAGCTCTAAATGTAGAAAAATGTAAATCAATGCAGTTGAGTAGGAATAACAAATTCGTAATGCTCAAACATGGAATAAGTAAACATGCTGCTTGACACAGTAAGATTGAGTAAATATATAGGCGAAACGTTGCAAAGCAATGTGAAATGGAAGGAGCAGGTAAGGATTATAGTATTGAAGGAGAATGGTCGACTTCAGTTCATTGATAGTATTTTAGGAAAGTCTTGTTCTGCATACAGGATGCAGTATGTAGAACACTAGCGTGATCCATTCTTGAATACTGCTCGAGTGTCTGAGGCCCTCACTGGGTCTGATTAAAGGATAACATCGAAACAATTCAGAGACAGACTGCTAGATAGGTTAGAGGTTGGTTTGATCAACACACAAGTATTGTGGAGATGCTTTGAGAACTGAAATGGGAATCTCTGGAGTAAAGGTGACGTTCTTTACTAGGAACACCACTAAGAAAGTTTAGAGAACCGGCATTTGAAGCTGAAAGCAAAACAATTCTTCTGCCACCAACTTACATTTCGCCTAATGACGTTATTTCTGAGGAACACTATTCCGAAAAAATTAGATAATCGGCATTTGAAGCAGACTGTAGAACGATTCTAATGCTGCCAACATACACTCCGCTTAAAGACCACGAAGATAAGAGAAATTAGGAATCTTATCGAGGCATATAGAACGTCGTTTTCAGTCACTCTATTTGTGAGTGTAGCAGGAAAGGAAATGACTAATAATGGTACAAGGTCCAATTCAACACGTAGCCTGAGGAGTAAGTATGTAGATGTAGATAAATTGTCTTGTAACATAACATACCTGCAGTCTGCTCGAGCTTTTTTGGTAAGCCATGGGCTTGGAGATAGCGGTATTTTGTATGTTTAGTGGCTCACCATATAAAATCTCTGCTAATCGAACTTGGATGCCTTCTTTAAATGCAGAACGAGCATCCAGTAGGATTTGTCCACTGGCCCGCGTGGCAAAACGTGCTGCCTGGAGCGTTTGATGCCAGTGTTGCACTGACCTGTTGCTGCTGTTGATGATAGGCTAGGTGGGTCTGCACTAGTTGCTGCAAAAGTTAAGTAGCTCGCAGAACAATTCAGAATCGAACTAGTGGTCCTGATCGGTAGTGATGGACGCTTGGCAGCCGAAAAGGGACACATGCAATAATAGGACTATCGTCTCCATCGTTTCCGCCATTATGTCCAGCGAGCATGTCACTTCCACCCAGTGATCGTTTGTGGAAAATGGTAAGGTTACTGGCCTTACAGTATTTCCAAGGTTAGGATATGTTTCTCGACTAGTTTTGCAGTGCTCACGAACGATGCAGATTTGAGTCTACACCTTGTGGTTTCGCTTCACATCAGGCCACACAAAACAGCCTGTAACAAGCTTAGTGGTATGGTGTACTTCTGGATGCAACAGTCAGTGAAAGCTATCGAAGACAGGCTTCATCGTAGTTAGCGGAACCAGTGTTCTGATACATCTCACCAGACTTGCATGGAGAAACAGCGTAGGTGCACTGTTCCAGCTCCAATCCAGTCAAGAGGTATAGAAGTTTGCAGATTTACAGATCATTTTGTTGAGCTGTTGTGAGATCTTTTTAGTTGATGTTAACTGGCAGTGCATTAACTCAAGAAAGATAATCCATCATGATGTTCTCTGCACCCTTGACTTGCTGCGGCCTTAGTTCATAGGAGAGGCGAAATCGAAGCAGAAAATCTGCACCCAAGATGGTTTCGTGATCGTCTGTGACCACAAGCTATCATGTAAATTTCTTGTGCAAACCACGGTCGTCAAATAGCCAGATACATGTGTCATTTGTTGACTGACAGGCATCGTATGTTCCATTTTTGGAGGTTGCTTGGACATGGATATGGCGCTCATTTCAGAGCCAATATCTATAAGGAGGTATTCATTTGTCACATTGTCTAACTCGTTCCGTCAACTATTGTCACTTTCAGGTGGGACAAAACTAGTCTGACCCATATGCTTGAGCTATAGACAGATTTGTTGCACACTGTGATCTGGAATGTCTGTTGCAGACCGCCTCTTGCAATTGGGTGGTTGCACAGCATGCAGTAGTTGCGTGCCTGCTAGCCAAGGCGTGAGAGAAACCAACACAGCCATGCCGGCATCCCCTACCTGCTCCAAGCTGACTAGCTTCTTATTGTCAGACATGGGTGTGGTATTGCAACCAGCCAAAAGTCACTGCTCCCCAGTCAGTCTCTTGTGATGTTTGTCTCGTCAGTGTACATAATCATCCTGGTCTTGGTATCTCCTTGTGGCAGCGGCCAGCGTGTTGTGTCACGAATTTGTTGGCAGTATTCATTGTTGTAATTGTATCCGAGTATTGTCTTCGCTGTAGCACTGTGAAAAGTCTGTTAGCCAGCAATAATTTGTTTTCGCGCATATTGTATTTATGCGAAATTACCGTCAACTGTATCTTAGCACTCAGCACTCTGTCTTCAGGCCACAAGTGGCCCATCGGGACCACCCGACCGCCGTGTCATCCTCAGGTGAGGATGCGGATAGGAGGGGTGTTTGATCAGCACACCGCCCTCCCGTTAAGATGGTTTTCTTCGACCGGAGCCGCTACTATTCAGTCGAGTAGCTCCTCAATTGGCATCATGAGGCTGAGTGCACCCTGAAAAATGGCAACAGCACATGGTGGCCTGGATGATCACCCATCCAAGTGCCCGCCACTACCGACAGCGCTTAACTTCGGTGATCTCACGGGAACCAGTGTATCCACTGAGGCAAGGCCATTGCCCAACTGTATCTTAGATGGTAATTAAATTAACCAGAGCGTCTAGAGTGTACTGTCTGGCGTGATAGTCAGGCCGATCGATTCACGTTGAAGTCTCCACATCTGGGGCAGTGTCCTGCTGCCCAGCCTTTCCTCATAAATTATTTGTCATAGCTGTTGTTCTGGAGGCTTTGCAGAGCAATGCTGCCTTCGTACTTTCAAATTTGCTTTCAGCCAGAGGCACTTGTATGACGACACTAATAATGTGGGCATGATCCCCGATGTTGTTTAGTAATCGATGATTTTGGAAGTATCTTTTTCATAGCTGTATAATAGGCATTCGATGATCGTGAAACATGTTGTCAGATGTTCCTGATGGAGAGACAGTAGTTTAGGTTGAGGACCTGAACACATCAGTGCTCCACAGAAATTCTGATGGGATGTGTGGGAATGTTCACTCTGAGGTCGATGGTGAATCGGATCCTATGGACTGTCTGCAACACAGATAGAAAACCAAGAGTCTTCTCACAAGGCTGAGCCAACTAGTCGCATTGGACTACAAATAGATTCGCCAATGCAGTTGTCTTTAGTGACCTGAGAGTGGCTCAAGTCACACATATGAGATAGGTGGAGATGCATCTGCAGAAGAGCTAACTAATGTTACTGCCAAGGAGTTTTATTTGTGTGATATTTCGAGTCTTCCATGGTAAGATCCCTCAGATTCAAACATATAAATATGTGAATTCATGCCATACCTATGAACAATGTAAAAGACGTAAAGCAGTTTATGAAATATTACCAAAAGAAACGTTAAGATTCAATTTTTGTTTAAAGGTTTGGAAAGAGACCTTATCAAATTAGCAAATGCAATTTTCCCTTTAACCCTAAGCCACATATGAAATAATTCAAGACACACAGAGTACACAGTTATTTTCTGTTATTCACGAGAGGCAGCTAGAAAAGGCCATCTCAAACACAGCCAGCATGTGAGAGTATATCAAGGAGTGGTTTGCACTAAGTCGCAGCAGACAAAAGGCGACTTTTATGATGTGGATAGGTATTATTTTCAACATTAATGCTGCTGCATTATGATACCGACTTTTTTTAGTGTAGTTGTATACTTTTTTCTGATGTGTTGCCAAGAAGCTTCTGAGAGTACTTAAGCGTAATATATGTGGAACTTGATCACATTACACCAAACCAGTCCACAATGTATTTCAAATGGTGGCATTCTCACAGGTCATCAGTGGATGGTCACATCATCAGGTTAAGATTTCTCAGGAAGGAAGTTTTGATGGTGTCGTCATCCGATAGCATTTGAAGTTAACCTATTTTCGACACCTTCACGCGTATTCTACTAGCAGATTTCGTGCTTCTGTGATTTTTTTGATCTTTATTTCACTATTATGCTTTGTTTTCGTCGCATGCATCAAGTTTTCATGGACGACTTGTATATTTTGTTTCATTGAGCATTCTTCAACAAACGAGGTCGGACATCTGAAAGCAAAAAATTATTTAGGTTCACTCGACACTCAGATTGTATATAAATAAGAACATAAGCTTGTGAAGCAATTTTCATTAAGTAACATCTTAAGCGAAAAGGACCTTTCTAATACAGGAGAAAATACAGTGATTTGCGAAGTTATGGTTTACAAAAGATAGAAAAATATAATCGGTAAGATAAACAGACTCTGTTTCCTTGTAAATACTGTTTTGTTTATTTTTATGTATGTGTTTTCTCCAGCAAATAAATGCCAATGTTTTGATATGCCGTTTCACTTCTGAGCACTTCCCCACACAATATTGATCAAGGACATGGGTTATTAAGTTTGCTTTGGCCATTAATAAACTTTATCGTTGTTAGTTCCTCAATTCCAATATTATACTCTGACTTTTGTAACTAATAATCTCACATCCACCATTGATTACTGGGTAACTGAACTGATGTGATATGACATTACAGACAGTGATGGTAGTGTGATGTGATGGCCTGTGTAGATTGGCTTTCCTTCCACAATATCAGGTAGTAACCTTAATAAACTTTGTCATAAATATTTCTTTCTCAAACAAACAGTTCATGGAGTCAGTATCTGACATTAGAATAATTTGCATGAAGATTTATAGCCTCTTACTTTGGTCTGTTACTCATGAACACAAGTTTTTAATAGCTTGCCAACAAACATAAATAGTTTAACTACTAATATAGTTCAGTTTAATAGGAACCTAAGGGATTTACTAGTGGCCAACTTCTTCTACTCCACAGGTAACCTTTTTTATACTACATTTTGATATGTATGTGATTAAAAATAACGAATTGAATGACTATTACATAAAATCTCACTGTGCATCCTGAGTGCAGTAATGTACTTAGTGTAAATAAGTGTTGTAAAAGTAGTTTCAGTTTTCTGTTACACGTATTACAGTAGCCTAAGAATTATCTTTTGCAGCTCGTTGTACCAGGTGGTTATAATTAAACTGCTGGTGTTTTGAGCGCTGCATTGCAACCTGTGTAGATCCCAGGATGCAGAAGTATTGCTGGTATGTTCATTCAACGCTGTGCTCATGAAGTGTGCTGAAAAAAATAATAGCTCCACTTCCTGCAACCAGGTGAAAATATGTCGCTTTAAGCAGTCAGAATATGATATGTGTGCAGGAAAAGGCGAGGAATGATCAAATACATGATAATGGTGGTTCCCACACGTTTATTAGGATATGGTCACAAGTTATATTTGTCTCCTGGCTCAGCAACATTCTGCATCTATAACACAGCACAGGCGACAGTTGGTTGAAGCATATCTGACGCAATCAGAGCAATTTGTCATCGTATAGTATATTTCAGATCAGCAAGAGTCTGAATACATTGCTGATAGACACAATAGTTCAGATATCCCCACAACCAGAAGTCACATGGATTTATGTCGGGGCATCTGGAAAGTCACTGGTCTCGAAATTGATAGAAATAATGAAGGCGTTTCTGTAGGTTTCTAATAGCAAATCTCTCACCTGGCAAGCGACACACGTTGCATGAAATTAGTGTCGTGGACACATTTGCTTTCTTGCAAATCTGAAATCGTGTGTTGCACAAAGAGGTCATTATAACATGCAGGTGTCACTGAACACCTAACAGAACTACGAGGTGTCGTCTCCTTGAAGGAAAACGGTCCAACAATGAAGTAGATTGCGAAACTACACAAACTACACCACACACTCACATAAGAACAGTACAGTGGATGCTCTAGCATAACGTATGGTGGAGTAGAACCCCAACGCAACAGTTCTGTGTATTCATGGCACTGTTCAGAGTAAAATGTGGCTCATCCATTCAAAGAACATTTCCCGGCCATAGATCATCCATTTCCACATGAGCTAAAAAAATGCAGAGCAAAGTCACAGCATTGTATCCTATTTTGGAGTTTCATTTGGAGCACATTCTGAAGATATAAGTATAAAATACGCCACAAAATCTTTTGAACTATTGATGAGGAGGGCAGAGGCAATTCCCATGACACAGCTTGAACATTGGTTGCAGAATTTGAAGAATGTGCTGCATGGCTAGCAGCAGCTACCTCTGCCAACTGCACCACCTAATTCAACTGTTTCTTCGGATTTGTTGACCATATTCTTTAGCCCGTTTATTGACATGCAGCCTCTTCATAGCTATTTCTGTTAACGATGTTCCCACAGTGCAGCTCTGCTGCTGCTACCATTCTGATAAAACACCTTTATCAGCAGTGTATGGTATTTCTTCTCAGTAGGCATTGTGTTTCATATGGTAAGCTTCAACTTTCTTAACCTTCACTTCGCAAGAGAAATCAATATACATTCCCAAGCAACATACTGTATACTGGCATCAAAACAGAAATCACATTCTGATTGCTTACAGCGCCATATTTTCACCTAGAGGCAGGAGGTGGAACAATTGTTTTGAGTGCGCTCTATGAGCGCACCAATTAATGAACATACCAATGGTGTTTCAGCATCCTGTGAAGCATACAATACACGCAGCACTTGGAAAACTGCCAGTTTAATTACAACTGCCTGATGGATATATGTTTGTGATAAGTTCAGTATTACCTCTTAAATGAAAATCGTTTCATACTTTTTTTTATTTGCATTTGTAGTTCTTTATAGGTGATTTAGCACATAAATTGCCCATACCATACAGAACAATTGAGGTTTCAGACAGTGAATACTATTTGTACACAGTACGATTTTGAAATAATAATTCAATGCAGGTTCCAAATTGCAGAAAGACGATTTAAAGCAGTATGTATCGTTAAGAATGTTTGATCATTTACACCATTTTATGGTGTACCAAAGTCTCAGAAACAGAATAGAAGCAGTGATCGAGGAAGTACTCTTTGAATTTCACTTTAAACTATATAGTTTCTGTATGTATTTCAAATAGGATGCCATGTTGTTATACAGCATAACGTGAGTATGATGTACTCCTCCTTTGCAAATGTTTGTCCTTAAGTATATTGTCATGTAGGTTATGCTTCTGCTTCACCTCATGAGTGAAAATCGCAGTTATGTTTGACACAGTTTTTTTTTTTTTTTTGGCATTTTGTCCTTTGTGAAAATTAGTGCTTTGTGCTTATTTAGCTTGTTTCATTATTCTGACAATCTCTTTTGTAGTCTAAAAGTTTTTCTGGTAGTTATGGAGTTCCCCCTAAAAATAATTCCACATGCAGTAGCAGCTCGATACTGCCATGGTACATTGTAGCCCCTAATGCATAGTTTGTATTTTGCATATGGATTCTTACAGCTTTCCTTGCATTTTATTTAGATTTTTCAGGTGCACTTTACTAATTCAGGCTTTCCTCAATATAATTTTGTCTCACTTGTGAGACCGTTTTCCAGCCAATACTAAAAATTGGGATTGAAAGGCAGAGTTTCAGTGCAATGTAGAAATTAACTGTCACTATTTTTATCAGAATTTATTATGAGCTTATTAGTTCTGAAGCATTGCATTAAATTTTGTATTACATCTTCAGTTTTTTCTTGAACAGTCTTCGTTGCATGATCTAAATGTACATCTACATGAGGCCTCTTTCCTCTTGTACTAGTGCAGATGCACTGGAACAAAAACGTATGAATAAAAACTAGGGAACTGAGCACATTTTGTGCAAGCATCCTTTCGTATTCACATGCTGCCTCAGTGTTCAGGCAGCATGTACTGTGACTATTACAATGAAAAGAAACACAAATACAGCTATGGGTAAAACAATATCTAAATAACAGTGTAATGCCGACATTTTATTTGCAAATTTCAGAAGGAGGTCACAGTGAGCTTTTGCATTTTCTGCTTGGGTAGCTGGAGTGATAAGGCTGGCACTAATATTTAGTTCACTAGCAGCCAGAGACTCATCATACACATTTGAGCTATTCATTTCACATTTCAAATCAAAGCATTTCAAAGACTAACACTGAAGCTGATAAATAATTAAGGGAGTTCCTTAGCCATTATGTGGAGGTTAATTGACTTTCAATATATCATTTGAACTGTTGAACTGTATTTTATAAAAAAGATGTTTACCGAACTTCAATTAGAAATGATTATATATAGATTAATATCCTTGTCCTCAACAAACTCGGTAATTTCTTGGATCCCAGAATCAAATAGAATGGAAGTTGTTTTTTGTAGTGTCAACATTTTCAAGTTTCAAGAAATGACACACCCAAGATATTTCTTATAATAATTTATCATGTTCAGCGATAACAGTAGTGTTTCAATTGTAATTGATCTCTAATAAGGGAATTACTTAAGCACTGTCAATTCTATATCAGCTGCTGAGCGTTTATGATTAACTGTCCAAAGACTGCATTTGTGGATTTCTCAAAAGAGTGTTTTATGATAATACACCTTCTTTGATACCTCCACCTCTGTGAATACATGCAGACAGCCACAAGATACTTATAACAACTGAACTTAAATAGTTTAAAAAACAGATATAAACTTGTGAGTGCATTCAATTTTAATATCTTTGTTAAATAATAACACAGAAAAATATTCTTTACCTTCCTTCTTTGATATTACTCAGAATGTGTACTGTGCTATACGGTATATGCCTTTACATTAGCTTCTGTGCTCCTGACCTAATAACATGTTAACTGCAGAGGGACGGCAGCCTCTATCCTACTTGCTCTGATACGAGTTGAATAGGGGAACGGAGTGAAAAACGAACACTGCATGAAAAGTGAGGAACAAAATTCTTGCAGTTGTTTCAGATAAATTGTTATTGTTCCTCTATTTTTGAAAATGAGTCTCTGTACTTATTAGTAAAAGATTAATTTTATAGATCTTATATTATAATTTTCCAATTTTGTGTTTTTTACATCATCAGGGTCCTTCATTTCAATTTCTAGAAGTTTAATGATGAGCTTCACCTCTCCCATCTTTACTCTTTTTCAGATGTCTGTCGCCCCCGTTGTTATGCTATTAAACCGCCATAAAATGAATATTCCTCTACGATTTTCATATTCAGTTTTCATACATTTGTGTCTTCTTCACTTTTTTCTTACTTTGAGACTTATCAGATTTTGTACAGTAATATATCATCTCAAATTTTGATTGAAATAATCTTTAGAAGTGGTGTTCTGTATGATGCCTTGTCTGTATTTATCTCCAAATTTCAGCATGCCTTCTTCAGAGACAATGAAATTACTGCACATAAGTAGCCCTAAGGATAACCTCAACACACTACACCACGAGACACATGTCGACCACAGTTGCTGGTCGTTTGCACAAGAGGTTCCTATCTGACCCAGAAAGCAATGCACTGTAGTGAATGTCCTCCAGTTCAAAGAAATTAAGTACACAGAAAGACATATGCATGCTTCCACTATTCGAAATTTGGGCACATGTGCAAAGTTGGACAGGAAGAACGTATCATGTGGATGTATGTATCTTAACAAGGATATTTGTGTCATCTGCAAACAGTACTTTCGTACCATTAGTTACTTTTCTGCTAGATTATTAATGTAAAGAATGAAGAGAATGGGTCCAACAACTGACCCTTGAGAGACTCCTTATCTTAAGTGCCATGAGGCACTTTTTAATTAGGTACTGAGAAATTAACATATTTCTTATAAGGTAAATATGTTGTATTATGTATTCTTGTTTCATGGCATTGTCCTTGATTATCTCTTCGTTATGGACCTATGGGACAAAAAGTCAATAAAATACAATAAAGTGCAATAACTAATATATTGTAATTTAATTCTGAGAACAGCTACAAATTTCGTGGTTACAGTGTGCTACTGGCTGTAGGATTTAGGACCAGTTGTACAATCTCTGGTTAGCAGCTGGTTAAGCTCTATTCTCGAAATAGCGCGAGAATCTCGTTGTACAAACCTGGTATAATGCCTAACCGTAGAATAAACTCGAGATAACTCAACCGGTGATTTCTGGCAGGTTAGTGAGCTTAAACAGGGAATACATTTTCAAGATGTCAAGCATAGTGACAGATGTGGTCAGAAATGACGAGATTTTGGCTGAACCATTTATGAGAATGAGGAAGGAAAAGAGAGTGACGATGCCGAATCCGAATTTATATCCAGATTTTGCTTATCAGAGGAAGCCGTACTTCGTCTTATCAGTATTATACGTGAGAAACTGGAGCATATGATGGACAGTTGAGACTATTTCTCTGTTTTCTTAAATAATACTCTGTGACCTCCCCTGTTGGCCCTCTCTCCCTTTCCTTCTCTCTCTTCTCCTCTCCCTTCTCCCTTCTTCCTTCGTCATACTGTGGCTATATCTCAGGGTTTTCAACACAAAAAGGGAGGGAGAAAAGGGGGCACATGTGTGTGGTTGATCATGATGGCATAGTGCTATATGTGTGTGTCACCCTTATCTCAATTTTGAGAAGATCGGTGACTGAATCAGAAACATTCCTCTAAAAGAAAAAGGTAAGTGCTCTCCTTTTGAAAAAAAAAACAAACAGGTAAATAGTAGTGTAGACTATAATGTCTATCATTCTACCAAACTGAAGGAACACGACACAGTTTGTAAAGTTGCAACTTTGGATGAAGTTTATTGATCCCAAGCAGCTGAAACAAAATTCATCCGTTCCAGATGTCATTCACAACGAAAGTAGTTAGCTTTCTAACGATTGAGATGATCGTTCTGGTAATTCTATCACAATCTGTTTATGTGTTGCAAAGCAATGTATCAACTAGCTGACTACTCCATGATTAATATCTGTTGTATTCAAACAGTAAATCAACTCACACTTGCTTTATGCATCAAGAACACTTACTATCCCTTCCGATAAGTCTTTGATAAATATTATTAAGTTGATGTCAATAAATCACAGTCAATGTCACTTAATCTGTCATGCAACTATAATACGCGATAGCCAACCACATATCTCAAACTTCGCGGCGGTATTTCAAAGTCCGCTCTCGATTTGTTTGTAACAAAGTTGGGCTGTGGTTCCCTATAATATTTTCTAAATCAACTTCTATGTCCGTTCATAAAAATTACAGAGGACCCACACTTGATTACGACTTGTCCGTGCACTAGAACAACTCAGAAGGTATCATCCTTCTCAAAGATAAAAATGTCAGGCATAACGCAGCATTGCGATCTGCTATGTCAAAACACATTTTATCCATCTCATAAAGACTCATTACCTATTGATCCTAAAACATACTGTACTTAACTAAATTCTTTACTCCATAAATAACTAATAAATTAGAAATGATTTACAGTATACTGTGTCAATCACTCAGCAAAGATTTCACAACAACAAAAATCTCGACTTGAGATGATGTCATGGGTTACTACCTGTTTTGATTCTCCTACTCTCACGTGACACATGGTATATCCGACTGTAATCGACATCCCCACAAGATTTTTCTTAAAGCATGGACGATTACCCGTGTAATGCTACAACTCTTTATTTGTAGTAATACGCATTCGATTTCAGTACCTTGTGAAGTCCATCATTTATGTAAATCAGGCACATTAAAATAACGATTCGTACAAAAAACAGTCATCTGACGTGTATTAAAATTGCTGCAGTAGCGAAAAGGACTATTCAGTTTTATATAGCAGACAGTTCCATAATAGGCTTAACCAAATCGAAAAACCACGCCACTTATGTGTACAATATGCACAACAGATTTTTCTATTTTTGGCGAAACATCGATTTTCGTAACGCAAAACATTTTGACAAAACAGTTGTGTCCCAATTTCGTCAACAGCACAAAAGATTGTTCCACTCTATTGTCTATTGGGAATGCCTCTTTGTGTAAACACCATAGCAGAGCCGAAACAACTTTCCACCTTTTATTGTAAATAGTAGGATTACAGGTCAATTAACGCTTCAGAACAAGGAGATTGTCTACCACCCACCATTATTCACTGAAGCCAGTGAACTATTTGTCCTTACTCAGGCTACGTTTAACACTGTAAGATTAAGAGGAAAGTAAGCTTTTTTAAAAAAGTGATGCAACCCCATCTATAGAATGTAGCTGTTGTTTCTCTGTTATTGGTATTATCCACATAAGCCCACCAATATTTATCATAAAATAATAACTGTATCTACGTGCTATAAGAACAGAAAAGAAATCTAGTTACCTGCATAGTCGTATAATAGCATGTGAAATGAGTGGCTGAACTGCTATGTCTTGAAATTTCCTTGAATATCAAGTTATTGTCAATGTACTTTATGTCAAACTGTAGCTAGTTGATGGTAACTTAAACTGAAATATTTTATATTGCACTTGTGTGAAGTACTATTTTTTTGAAATTTATGGCTTATTATGATTGTTTAGTGTAGCAAAAAGTTTGACAGCAGACTTATGTCCCTAGTTCACTCAACCAAATGTATAGCAGAAAATACTATTCACTCTTATATCCCACTGGGACACTGACTTTCCATCTTTTAATGAATGCTTCAGAGCAACAAAATAGTCCACAACCTAGCATTATCCTCATGAACATGTACATTACTTGTGTGTACTCAAGATAAGTTTAACACAGTAAAATTAATAGCAAAGTACTGTTTTATCTTAAATAGAAAGCTGTAGCAGATAGCTGTTGTATTTCTTAATTATTAGTATTATCCACATAACCATCCACCCACACACACACACACACGCACACACACACACACACACACACACACACACACACACACACACACACACACACACACACACACACCTATATATCATAATCTCTGCATGCTAAAAACATGGGTACTCAGCAATCTTCAGTTATTGGCTCTACGTAATCATAACAGTGGAAGGAGTGGCTGCAAATTATGTCTTTAAATTTCTCTTGAATTGTCTCATGTCAGTCTTTTCCTTGTTTCAGAAATGACTCAGTTCTACCAATGAACCAGCTACTACAGACACTCAGGTATTTTGCCTCTGGTGATTTCTTTCTGTCCATTAGACACTTTATTGGTATTGGGAAAGGGACAGCCAGCATCATTGTTAAAAGGATGTGTATTACACTGGACAATATGCACAAGAGACAGTTTTTTTATTATTTCATTTTTCTGATACAATTAAAAGAAATAAAATTCACAAATGTATATGGATTAATATATTTTAATTCTGAAATGACTTGTATTAATTTTTATTTTATGATTCTAATTTTGACCTTTATGATCCTTTTTTAACCAATACAGTTATTTCTCCATTCTCTTGTTCTTGTCCAGGTACTTTTGAAGCTGCACAATCTGCAACTCTGCTAATTCTTTCACATTGAAGAACAGGTATTTTTATTCTGAAAACAAAACTGACGGTTCTAAGCTGAGATGACAAGAAAGGAAGGAAGAATTCAGTGAAGGTGCCAGGCCTCTGGTTACTACCTCTTAACCTACCAGATTACATACAGGTACTAGAGATGATTGCACAACCCAAAATTATGTATGAAACAGTTTTTCAACCATTCGTGGTGAGATACTGTAACAGCAGCGTCCAGTTTGGTATGTGCCATAGGTACATTCCCACCCCAAGGTTATAAAAAAAAGAATGGATGCTTACTGTAAGCTTTGGCATCTTATTCTCTATATATACCTTCAATATAATTAATAATCGTCACATCACAGAAACATGATTTGGTTTAGTCAGTTTATCCAGGTCCCATCTCCTTAAATTCCCACCTTTTTGAAGAAATTGCAAAAAGGTGGGAATTTAAGGAGATGGGACCTGGATAAACTGACTAAACCAGAGGTTGTACAGAGTTTCAGGGTCAGCATAAGGGAACAATTGACAGGAATGGGGGAAAAAAATACAGTAGAAGAAGAATGAGTAGCTTTGAGGAATGAATTAGTGAAGGCAGCAGAGGATCAAGTTGGTAAAAAGACTAGGGCTAGTAGAAATCCTTGGGTAACAGAAGAGATACTGAATTTAATTGATGAAAGGAGAAAATACAAAAATGCTGTAAATGAAGCAGGCAAAAAGGAATACAAACGTCTCAAAAATGAGATCGACAGGAAGTGCAAAATGGCTAAGCAGGGATGGCTAGAGGACAAATGTAGAGGCGCATATCACTGGGGGTAAGATAGATACAGCCTACAGGAAAATTAAAGAGACCTTTGGAGAAAAGAGAGCCACTTGTATGAATATCAAGAGCTCAGATGGAAACCCAGTTCTAAGCAATGAAGGGAAAGCAGAAAGGTGGAAGGAGTATATAGAGGGTCTATACAAGGGTTATGTACTTGAGGGCAATATTATAGAAATGGAAGAGGATGTAGGTGAAGATGAAATGGGAGATACGATACTGCGTGAAGAGTTTGACAGAGCACTGAAAGACCTGAGTCGAAACAAGGCCCTGGGAGCAGACAACATTCCATTAGAACTACTGACGGCCTTGGGAGAGCCAGTCCTGACTAAACTCTACCATCTGGTGAGCAAGATGTACGAGACAGGCGAAATACCCTCAGTCTTCATGAAGAATATGATAATTCCAACCCCAAAGAAAGCAGGTGTTGACAGATGTGAAAATTACCGAACTATCAGTTTAATAAGCCACAGCTACAAAATACTAACACGAATTATTTACAGAGGAATGGAAAAGCTGGTAGAAGCCGACCTCGGGGAAGATCAGTTTGGATTCTGTAGAAATGTTGGAGCACGTGAGGCAATACTGACCTTACGACTTATCTTAGAAGAAAGATTAAGGAAAGGCAAACCTACGTTTCTAGCATTTATAGACTTAGAGAATGCTTTTGACAGAGTTGACTGGAATACTGTCTTTCAAATTCTAAAGGTTGCAGGAGTAAAATACAAGGAGCGAAACGCTATTTACAATTTGTACAGAAACCAGATGGCAGTTATAAAAGTCGAGGGGCATGAAAGGGAAGCAGTGGTTGGGAAGGGAGTGAGACAGGGTTGTAACCTCGCCTCGATGTTATGCAATCTGTATATTGGACAAGCAGTAAAGGAAACAAAAGAAAAATTTGGAGTAGGTATTAAAATCCACGGAGAAGAAATAAAAACTTTGAGGTTCGCCAATGACATTGTAATTCTGTCAGAGACAAATGGTTCAAATGGCTCTGAGCACTATGGGACTCAACTGCTAGAACTTAAAACTACTTAAACCTAACTAACCTAAGGACATCACATACACCCACGCCCGAGGCAGGATTCGAATCTGCGACCGTAGCAACAGCGCGACTCCGGACTGGAGCGCCTAGAACCGCACGGCCACCGCGGCCGCCTCTGTCAGAGACAGCAAAGGACTTGGAAGAGCAGTTGAATGGAATGGACAGTGTCGTGAAAGGAAGATATAAGATGAACATCAACAAAAGTAAAACGAGGATAATGGAATGTAGTCAAATTAAGTCGGGTGTTGCTGAGGGAATTAGATTAGGAAATGAGACACTTAAAGTAGTAAAGGAGTTTTGCTGTTTGGGGAGCAAAATAACTGATGATGGTCGAAGTAGAGAGGATATAAAATGTAGACTGGCAATGGCAAGGAAAGCGTTTCTGAAGAAGAGAAATTTGTTAACATCGAGTATAGATTTAAATGTCCGGAAGTCGTTTCTGAAAGTATTTGTATGGAGTGTAGCCATGTATGGAAGTGAAACGTGGACAATAAATAGTTTGGACAAGAAGAGAATGGAAGCTTTCGAAATGTGGTGCTACAGAGGGATGTTGAAGATTAGGTGTGTAGATCATGTAACTAATGAGGAAGTATTGAATGGGATTGGGGAGAAGAGAAGTTTGTGGCACAACTTGACTAGAAAAAGGGATCGGTTGGTAGGACATATCCTGAGGCATCAAGGGATCACAAATTTAGCATTGGAGGGCAGCGTGGAGGGTAAAAATCGTAGAGGGAGACCAAGAGATGAATACACTAAGCAGATTCAGAAGGATGTAGGTTGCAGTAGGTACTGGGAGATGAAGGAACTTGCACAGGATAGATTAGCATGGAGAGCTGCATTAAACCAGTCTCAGGACTGAAAATCACAACGACAACAATATGCCCAAGAACTGCAAAAGTGGATGCACAAAGAGTGTTCAATAATTTAGCAAGGGTATTTTCTTTATAACACCCATTGCTGCCATAATGAATGAATCATTCGAAGATATGAATACAACACCAAGGTAGCCATTAACACCTTTCAGAATATTCAGTCAAATCAGTCTCCATGATGTCTATGCTGTCACAGTTCGTTGGAGAGACTGTAAAGGCCAATTATTTCACAAACCAGACCGCATTTCACAGTGTCTCCTATTTATGTGCCTACTTACAATTCACCATCTACCCTACAGCTACGCTCGAAGGAATACTATCGTGTAAAAATGTTGCATGTGAATGGAACTTACTGTGGGGTCCTTCTGTTGACAACTTTATCAAAATGGGTATTTTATTGTACACAGTTTGGAACTTACATTCCACATATGGGGCGCCATCAATCTACAGCCTCTGCTACATTTTCTGTGCATAATATTTACGTGTTTCTTTCTTTAAATAATAAGAATAATAATAAATCATCGTACATCTGTTGTAGCTGCTCTGTCGATGTATGAGAAGATGTTTTTGAATGGAAACTGTTGCATATTTTTTCGTATACTTTATGTGAAAAATTTAGAAAGATTTCTTACTAGTGAAATTACAAGTGCGTGGTCATTTAACTAAATTCAAGATAGGAAGTTATACATACGAGTATGTACCCTACTAGTTTAATTAATGTTTTGCACTAATATTTTCAATGAATGAGACTAAAACAGTTTTCGCGTTTTCTACTATATTCTTGAACTCATTCACAGTATCTGCCAGCCTCAAGGTATCCTCGAGCGAAAACTTTTGCTATCTGGAAAGTTTATCACTCATGTTTGACATGCTATTTCTGCAGACGGCGACTATCTAAATATGAAATGACACACGCAAAAATATCCAGAGTGCTCTTCAGTTATTGCCAACTTAACTCGACATGAACGCTATTCAGGGAATAACTAACCGAGGAATAAAATGGCGACGTACAACGTGAACTCAAAGTTGACCAGTGGTTAGCCTGTTCCTCAGTTAGTCAGCCCTGTATTTACCCCAAGATTGTACAACTGGCCCTTAAAACTTTGTTCTGTGTCTCCAACATAAAGCTGAAGTAGTGAAACAGAATGCATTGGGCTTGACTGTATGAAGACTAACAACAGATCAGAAAAAGAAAAATGATTCCTGTTGCTTTGTTGCTATTTTAACAATGCAGTAGAATGCACAAGATAAATTAACATTACATCCAAAGCATTTAAATAGCATGAGTGTTACAGCTGCATCTGAACTTGTATGAATGGTATTACCAAAAATAGCTAGCATCAAAGAAACAATGGACAAACTGCTTGATGAAGTTGGGCCATCGAATGTAAATTTCCTAACAAACGAATTAATGCTACAAAGGACCATCTCAAAGGATTTATGAAGTCAAGTGGCCTACGGGCGCAATAACCAAATTTAGAGTGAAACTTTTTTACTAGAAGAGTGACCCTACTGATTTTTAGCTATATATATAGTTTCAAAGGATGAATGAAGTTAGATTATGTAGTGCAATGTAACCTTTATCTGTGTCTATCACCTATGATGAAGCTATTAAAAATGAAGTACATAAGTTATTCTTCTATTTCCTGCACAGCCAATGATATGAACTTCTTTTAACCCTCTACTGCTCACTGTGTCTCCAAAGACACATCAGATTTCATCATTACATTTCCCTGTAGGTAGAAAGGTGAAGAATAAGAAGTTAGGCCTATTTCGGGATATGAATCAGAAGCCTCTGTCTTCGCTTCAAATAGTGGGTACAATACTGGAATAGTTAAAAATCGCTAAAGAAACATAATTATAGCGGAGAGAGGTGATGATAGTGCAGAGGATGCTGATAATGGTGTACTTGTGAATAACGAAAAAGATAATGAGAACTTTAGTAATAAAGTTCAAGTCAATTTCGACTGGATAAGTGCTACCAATCGTGTTATTCGTTCTATTCAACCATGGGAGAGTTCTTTCTCTCTCTTGTGAACCGGAATAAGCTTGTGTACTCATGACCTATTTCAGGCAATTGACAGACAATAAAATTGTGGTAAATGCTGGGTATCAGACCAACTTATACGCAATAGGGAAAGACGTTTCGAAACCAAAAATACTAATAAATATCTCTGTAAATGCCCATTTATGGATTTTCATCGTCTTACACATAATGGAGAACCACTACTCTGGTTCAAGCTGTTGATGATATAATGAGCCAGGGAAGGTGGGAGCAGCTAAAATTAGGAGTCTTTTTCAGTGATAATATGGATCCAGTTGACAACTTGTATAAGATTAGTCGCATTCTGAAGCCAGTGTTTGAAAATTTTCGAAATATCCCAATGACTGAAACGTTGTCTGTGGACGAACAGATGATTCCTTTCAAGGGGAAACATAGCTTGAAGAATAATGTGAAAAATAAACCTGAAAAGAGGTTACAAAGCATTTGTCTCCTGTGATTCAAATAGAATTGCACATAGTTTAGAGATATGTTCAGAGAAAGCAGAGCATCACCCTTCTTTACCTGATGTAGGTGCGAACGTAAATGTTATTCATTTGGCTTCTGTGGTACATAGAAACTGCATTTTGTTAACTGATTCACAGGAGTTCGGCTAGTTGTTGAACTAGGAAAGAGGGTATTAAGTCTTTTGGAACATATACTTCATCAACTTAAAGGTTGTACGTTCACTTCTTACAAAGAGATGAAAAAGAACAGTCCAGGGAGTTACGATGAACATTGATCTAAAATAAATGGCACTAGTTTTAGAGCATTATTTATTTATTTATTTTATTTATTTATTCATCCATAAACAAATATCTTTGTATGGATGTCGTTATTATATATACATATGTATATTATTTTGTCATATATATATATATATATATATATATATATATATATATATATATATAATGAATTTATTACATATAGCTTGTATTTCATTATCTTATATGACAAAATAATATACATATGTATGTATAATAACGACATCCATACAAAGATATTTGTTTATGGATGAATAAATAAATAAAATAAATAAATAAATAATGCTCTAAAACTAGTGCCATTTATTTTAGATCAATGTTCATCGTAACTCCCTGGACTGTTTATCATTGAATTACATAATGCAGAAGAACCTGCTTCAATCAAAGGAAATATATCACAATACTCCTCTAATACCTGTATGGGTAAATTACAATCTAGAATGTCCACTTTACAATTGATTAACCTGATTATTTATTTATGCCAATTTTATGCTGTATGAATGCTTTAAATTTACAGAGTTCCTTTATGCTTTTGATTTCTTTTGGCAATTTATTGTATATCTTGACACCTTGGTAAAACATGGTGATTTGGGTTTTGGTTTTATTCATTCTGTCTAGGTACAAGCAATTACTGTTTCTGGTTTCGTGATCATGTATGCAATTGTTTGCTAAGTATTGCTCAAATATTTGTGAATAAAAACTGTAGTTTACAAGATATATTAACTTGGGATTGTCAGAATACCCCATTTTTTTAAATAGCTCACTGCAGCGTGCTCTTTTGTGACTCTTGCTCATTATTCTGATAGTTCGTTTTTGTAATCTGAACACATATTTCACATTTTGGTCATTTGCACCACAGAATGTTATGCCGTAACTTATTATAGAATGTATGTGTCCAAAGTATGTCATTATCTGGCATGAACTACTGCACACAGTGACTAATATTCATAAGGCATAGCATGCTCGCATTCGGGAGGACGACGGTTCAATCCCGTGTCCGGCCATCCTGATTTAGGTTTTCCGTGATTTCCCTAAATCACTCCAGGCAAATGCATGGATGGTTCCTCTGAAAGGGCACGGCCGACTTCCTTCCCCATCCTTCCCTAATCCGATGAGACCGATGACCACGCTGTCTGGTCTCCTTCCCCAAAAACAACCAACCAACCATAGCATGCTGTGCTAATTCTTTTCCGAAGCATCCTAATATGTTCATCCCATTTTAATTGTTGATCAACAAACATACCCAAAAATTTTGTGCTGCCTACACACTCTACAGTTTCATTTTGAACTTTAAGTTTGGTCATATTCGATTTTTTCGTTATATAAAAGTTTATGTTATTAGTCTTCTTCACATTAAGGGTTACTTTGTTGTTATTTGACCAGTTGTGAACTTCCATAAGTGCCTTTTCAGCTTTAACATTTCTGGTGTCCTGTCTGTAATTATTATATTGCTGTCATTAGGAAACAACACTGTTTTTCCTTTCGTTACCCACTGTGGGAAGTCATTAATATAGAGAAAAAATAGTATTGGGCCTAACACACTCCCTTGAGGTACTCCAATGTTCAAATTCACGATTACAATGTTGTTCATTTGCTCAGTACTTTTCCTTGTGTTCATTCAACATCAGAAGTAGAAAGAAGTGCCCGTACATAGAAAGAAAAATAAATGTTCAATGCCTCAGTATTGTTCGCTATTACAGTCAGAACTTTGGGGGGAGGGCGATCAATTGGACTCGCTGATTGCGTTGTATCGCATCAAGATCTGATAAAAAAAGTGGTATTTAGAACTCGCATTTCACTTACTGGATCTGACTGTAATCAATGTTTGGATACTATACAGAAGGACTGTACAGGTTACAAAGTGAGCAAGTCAGATCAGGTCAGCCAATGAGATTTAAAAGCCAATGTTGCTGTTTGTCTTCAGAAAAATAATAAGAGTGGACAGAGGAAAAGGGGAAGATCTAGTAGTTCGTCAGTGGAAACTGTAATTCAGTTAAAGAAGAAAATTGGGTCAATGGCACCAGTGGTTATGTTATTTTTCAGATTAGTTGGACGTACAAGATCTTTTACTCATAAGGGATGCGAATGTTCTGCAAAGTCGATCGCTTCAATGATAAAAGCCTAGTAATCATCACCTCTGCACTAAGTAGTTACGTTATTGTCGATGTATAAAAAGGTAGCTGCCTTGTGCAGACATAATTACTCTTTGTTTTCAAGTTATTTGAGACTGAAATAGATCTTAGTTTGGTTTTTAACCTACCCCTCCCTGTCTTGCTGACGAAGTATAACACATACATATTTCAATATCGAAAGATATCGAAGGCTCAAAAAGGTGATTGCAAAAGTTATTTAATATGAGTATATGTCACATCATAGTGAACTTAACCATGGAAAGAATATAAGTCGTGTGAATCTATTCTCATTTCACCTCAGAAACTCCAATTTTGGATTAGAAAGATTTGATCGTACAGAAAAATCGATACTCTATCCGTTACGTAATACAATGAGATTCAAGCGCATATTTGTTAATATCGTAAATTGTATTTATTCATAATCAGTAGATGATATGAAATGATATTTTTGTTTATAGTTTACAATTCTATGTTTAAAAGAAGCATGTTGAACTGTAATCAAATACGAAAGACTGTTGACCATCACGTTTGACCCTACGCCCTTGCTTCCGCGATCAATCCACTTGTCCCTTCCTCTCGGATGGGCTCTGTCTCAAGATGGCGAGCGTAGTGAGAGCGACTGCTGGCTTACTCAAGGGTTTTAAACCCTCTTTCCTTGCAAATAAACTTCAAAATGATTCCGTTAATGCATTGTCATCTTTATCTACGAATAGTAAGTAAAGTTTTACTGCTTAATCGTGCTTGAAGTTCGTTACTGAATGAGTATAATTATAGGCTGTGCGGTAATGGGAGTACCTTGCGGGTAACGGGCAGATCTAAGTGTGTGTCGAAATATGTGGTTCTTTCCTTACATTATTTTGACGATTCAGAGTCTTTATTTGTAGGTTTTTCACGTCGCGTTAATGTCGATTTGTAATTTTGGTCGCAAATCACTTATCATATTTGCAGTGAGTCAATATGTACCGGGTCTTTTTGTAACTTTATTACGTGAAAACCAGTTTTTTCTTCAATGACCAGTACTGACAGTGGTCGCAGGAGCGGAAAATTAAACTGCAGTGAATTTTTTTTGTTTTGTCACGGATACTATCATGTTCATAAGCACTATTTCGTACATACGTACCGCGGAAGGAATTGGTCTCCATCGTAAAGATTTTTCTTGGCGGGTAGTGACTGTGGCCTTCAACGAAAGAAAAGCAGTTTTACGACAGTACTTTCGGCGCTGAAACTCGTTAAAGGCGATTTTTTTTCGAGTAATAATATTATGAGAAAGTATTCGAACTGAAGGGGCAGTTTAAAGGACCGCAGCAAATTCTGAACATGTTATTTATGGATCACTTGTAGATATTTGATTTTCAGACGTATATTTGTTAGTTTTTGTGGATAAAACTGACCAGTCGAGACCTGTATTTCAGCTGACACAAAAAGTTGTATATGCCCCATTTCAGGGGGAGGGTTCAATATTTATGTAAACATGTAGAAACCTGTTCATAAAGATAATCACTCTTAATTTATTACATGCTGTAAAATTAATTCATCATAATTTGCCATTATTTTCCCATTCTGTATCCCACAATAAATATGAGGAAATTTTCCAACAGGCCAGCAGCGCCGATGGGCAGCAACTCAGCCCAAAGCAAAATCTGCAGGTGCTCAAGGGAAGGTAGTGGCGGTAATCGGAGCCGTTGTGGATGTACAGTTTGAAGACAGTCTGCCACCCATCCTCAATGCCCTGGAAGTGCAGAACAGAACACCAAGGCTGGTGCTGGAGGTGGCACAGCATCTTGGTATGTTATTAGAAACAGTGTTTAACATCACTTGCAGAGTAAAATTTTTTTCATTGAAATGTGACAGGCTGTGACTGCTTTTGTCAACTTTATCTGTAGGTATCAGCTGATAAGATACATGCTATTTCTTTGTGCTAACTTTTATTGTAATGAATTAAAAGGCATGTTTGATGTAGATGTAGCTTTGATACGTGCTGTTGTAATGTAATGTTGCAAATGTTTTCATCTGAATCAGGTGAGAACACAGTACGAACAATTGCCATGGATGGTACTGAGGGTCTTGTGAGAGGCCAGGCTGTGCTGGACTCAGGTTCCCCCATTCGTATTCCTGTAGGTGCAGAAACCTTGGGCCGAATTATCAATGTCATTGGTAAGTTTTCTATATATTGAAATGAATATTTCATGTGGTTAATTCACTTGACCCCTTCATAAGCCATACTTTTGGCATGTCATTGTAGAAGACTAAAATTGACACAATTGTAGCATATGCATGAGAGTAAAGGGAATAGTGCAAAGTTCAGTTATGCCTTGGCAGTGATTGGTGCCATTTTAAAAATACTTCCCAGTGAACTAAGCTGTTCATGTAGCATGTAACAATCAACCTACTGCAGTTATTAGTATGACTGCAAGTGGTAATTTTGTTTTAAGCACATACATGTTATGCCCTGTTATTATTACTGAATAATCATAACTTGTGTGCAGAAGATGGCAACAACTTAATATTCATGTAAGGTAATTATTTTTAAAGAAACTTCGGAAACATTTACTGTTAAATATCTGTAATTTTTGTGAAAAATGAGGTTATTGGTTAAATTTTTATTTTTGATTCTGTAAGTTTGAAAATCTATGAGGCAATGCTTAAATATTGAAAACAATGTTTGATAGGTTTGATGAGGACTTAATTCTCAGTACAGTTAATTTTTTAATGGTAATTACTTATGTTTTGTGTTAACATTGATAATAGAAAAGGTGATCAATGATATTCCTGAGAAGTAAGAAATGTGAAATTTTACTAAATACTTGTGGAATTGTAGGAGAACCTATTGATGAAAGGGGGCCCATAAGCACTGACAAGTATGCTGCCATCCATGCTGATGCCCCTGAATTTGTGGACATGAGTGTGGAACAAGAGATTCTGGTTACTGGCATCAAAGTGGTGGACCTACTTGCTCCATATGCAAAGGGTGGAAAGATTGGTAAGTAAGATTTCGTAATAGCCATAATATTGCTATCTTGTTCAAGAAAGCTAGGACCAAAGAGTTAGTGTTTAGAATTGAGGTTTATACTTTAATCCTTATTTCATTTGCAAAGTGTTGTTAAATAATTTTACAGTTAAGACTAAAGAAACTGATTGTAGCAGTTGAGTTTTCCTGGATGAAATGGACTTAATTGAATTCATATACTGTGTTTAGGTCTTTTTGGTGGTGCTGGTGTAGGCAAAACTGTATTGATTATGGAGCTGATCAATAATGTTGCCAAGGCCCATGGTGGTTACTCAGTGTTTGCCGGTGTTGGTGAACGAACGCGTGAGGGTAATGACTTGTATCATGAAATGATTGAGTCTGGTGTCATCTCACTGAAGGACAAGACCTCAAAGGTAAAATACACCTGTACAGTTTTAACCACCTGAAACATTTTTTTCTGATGCTGAACAAGTCATTCAATTTTGTTTCTTTGGCAGGTAGCGCTGGTGTATGGGCAGATGAATGAACCACCTGGTGCCCGTGCTCGAGTTGCTCTGACTGGACTGACTGTGGCAGAATACTTCAGAGACCAGGAGGGACAGGATGTGCTGCTTTTCATTGACAACATCTTCAGATTCACCCAGGCTGGGTCAGAGGTAAGAATCTTGAATAACGTTATCTTCTGTAGTAAAATGTTCTGTAGAAAACATAAACGGTATTTGTGCCATAAGTTTTGAAGATCATGGATTTTCTTTGTTGTGAAGGCAGACTTTGATTCACAGAGTAAAAATAATGTGGGTGATAAAAATAAGGTATAGACGTATTGCTTCATCAGTCTTAACTAAGTTGAGACTGGCATGCTCACAGAAATTCGAGAAACAGTGTATGTAACTTACTTTAAATCATCCCTTATCAGTAGTCACAGAAATAGTATGAAAGCAATGTATGTTGAACATTAATGTGCAGTGAGTAGTGAGGGAATATTTTCTGCCACTTTGAAACATTCAGTGATAGAAATTGGACATTTCACACAGACCACTTAATCCCATTTCTTTGAATAATTTCCTTAAAGTTGCTGTTTGGCTGCATTAATGAAATCCAAATTAGCTCATTACATTTAGAACAAATGAGGTGTGGAATGTTTTGGAAGCAGAAATTATCTGGAGTATGTATCAAATAATTCATTGCTGTCTGGAATGAAATGTGAAAATTTTGTGTACTCTTGACTTGTTGGTAGCTACCACTGTAAACTTGGTTTACGGGATACTTGTATTCCGAACTAGTTCAGTGTGTAATTCCGTTTATCAAGAGTTTGATGCTCCTCTTGTTGAAATAGAAGCATCTAAGATGTGTCCATCTGATTCAGTTGGATCTTCTAGAAATTGACGTGAATTATTAGCTACTTGTAATAATATACTGTATCTTAAACAATGTTTTTCTCTCCAGGTATCTGCCCTGTTGGGTCGTATCCCCTCTGCTGTAGGTTACCAGCCCACACTGGCCACTGACATGGGTACCATGCAGGAAAGAATCACGACCACAAAGAAGGGGTCAATTACATCAGTACAGGTATGCTTCCTTAAAAGCTCATTCTTTGTAAATGTTTCTGATATTTGCTTCTTGTTTGTAACATAATATAGATGTAATGAAAAAATTCTTTGACTTGATACATAACCCAATTTCATAATTAAGGCTTGTTAGGTCAAGGATCTCATCTGGCACTTTGATTTTTCAGGCCATCTATGTGCCAGCTGATGATTTGACTGACCCAGCTCCTGCCACCACTTTTGCTCACTTGGACGCCACGACTGTATTGTCGCGTGCTATTGCTGAGCTGGGTATCTATCCTGCTGTGGATCCCTTGGACTCCACCTCCCGAATTATGGACCCTAACATCATTGGGCAGGAGCACTACAATGTTGCTCGAGGAGTACAAAAGATATTGCAGGTAAATATTTTAAAAAGAGTATTCCAGTTTTGTAGTGCAAACAGTATAAAGTAGTTCATGTGTGTTACCCTTCTATTTTATTTGAAATCTGAGTTGTTAGAATGTGGTCACATTTGAAATTCAAAATATACTTCGTAATCATTTGCAAGAATTTTGTGATTCAGTGTAGTAAGTCTGTTAAGACATATTGTCCCATAGACCCACATTAGGACATCAAATATTCTGGAATGGGTAATAAAACCATCCATATCACACAATTACAACAAAAATGGTAGTGTCACTTTTACGGATCTTAAGAGGTGGTCCTCATTGATGTAGATGACAACAAAAGTTGACATCAGAGAAAGTATTTTATTTTTGCCTAGCTGGTCTACAAAGTACTTTAGTGGAAGCTCACAGATGCAAATCTGCAGAGCTTGTACTAAAAGTCTGCATAATTTGGCATTTTGTAGACTAAAACAGGCTTTTTTCTTGTTTAGTGTGCAAGTAACGAATGGTTTAATTTCTTAGGACTACAAATCTCTGCAAGATATCATTGCTATCCTGGGTATGGATGAGTTGTCTGAGGAGGATAAACTGACTGTGGCCCGAGCCAGGAAAATCCAGAGGTTCCTATCGCAACCTTTCCAAGTGGCTGAGGTCTTCACTGGCCATGCAGGAAAACTGGTCCCTCTTGAGGAAACCATCAAGGTAATTGATTTTTAGAAAAATACATGACCTGAAGATTTGGTGATAAATATTTGCAATTATCATAAATTTACTGTTTGTATTTGGTGTGTTCCAGGGTTTCAAGCAGATCTTGAATGGTGAATATGACCACTTACCTGAGGTAGCATTCTATATGGTGGGGCCCATCGAAGAGGTTGTTCAGAAGGCTGAGAAGCTTGCAGAATCGTCGTAGTTAAATAGTACGTGTCACTAAATTATTGTATGCATTTCGTTATCAATAAAGGTTCCACGTTTATGGCTGCCATATGGATTCATGGAAATAGCTGCCCAAAATACACAACCCTGCAAACTTTCCTGTTTCTTAATAAATTTAGGTGGTAGTAATCGCTGTGAAATTTTTGTTACATATTTTTTCATGGTTTTCAAAGCATTTGTAGTGAGGTATTAACAAATATTGATTATATACGTTGATTAAAATGACTTGGTGATTGATTTTCCGTAGTCAAGTGACAAGAGTTTTCAGTACCATTGCCTGAGTTGCATTTGGTAGATACAAAGAAGAGTATTGTCGAATGTTGGCTGCATGCTACACCTACTTTTTTAGCTATAAAAATTATAAATGACGGATGATTGGTTACAAAAATAATGTAATCCATGAAAATGCAGTCTTTGACCTGCAGTGCTGTTACATTCATATGTGTTAGGATTTAAGGATATTTCTAAATTGCCTTACATATTCTCTGTAATTTGTGTTGCCAGGTGATTCGTGATGTGTAAGAAGAATGGAACTGTGGATTGTCCAGTTTGTGACTATCTGATTTTTTTTTTATGTAATGTGTCCATTACCCTGTTGTGATGCATCACTCCATGCTGCTGTTAGAAGTAATTTCAGTGCATTTTGGCTAGTCAGCTGAAGAAGAAAAATTCCGGTTTGCCCATTTTGTAGTCTGTGTATGTATATATTTATGTTGTAAACATTGATGAAAAAGACTATAAAATGGCATGGTTCAGTATTTGTACTTGTTGAACATTACAGCTGTTTTCATAGAATAACTGTATCAGTTAATAAATAACTTCCATAAAATCTGGTTTATAATATTGTTCAGCCAGAAAGATTAGTTTGTAGTGCACTTGGCTATGTTATAAAATTAAGCGGTTCGCTCCAGTCTTATCGATAGTAGAATTACTAAAGCATACAAAATTAGATTTTGGTAGCAGGTGTTGTCTTGAAATCAGATGGGTGATAAAAATATTTAAAGTTGGCCAACATGGTCCAGAGTAGCGTTACAGGTGGGTTAAAACAAGTCTAGGTTGCAATGAAATTTTGTTAATGATGGGTTTTCATGTAGAACTAAGCTTCAGAATCGGCACCATTTTTCTGTTGATGGCTCCTCTGATGCTTGTATGTCAACACGATTGTAAACTGCTCCAGCAGCTTAAGACTTCATTGCTGCATGAGCATCAGAGGAACTTCCAGTTGCAGCCGAATCATTCTGAAATTGATTTAGACATGAAGTCAAAACTGGTCACTAATAAAGTATCATAGCAATCTAGACTGTTACTTTAACCCAAAAAGATTACACTGATGTATATTAAAACCTAATACGCTAGGTAATGCACGGTTCAGTTAGTTTCAAATTGCTGGAGGTAAGAAATACAAAGGTCGAGGGGGAAATGGCAGTTGCAGAAAACAAAAAAAATGGACTTGAAGGTGTGGATTGTTTGAAATCTGCCTGTAAATGATTTTTCTTGCAGTTTACATGTTGATCATTTCAACCATTCGACAACCAGCCTATCATAATAGTTGAACGTCATATATAAAGTCCATCCGTTAGTATCAAATTTCAATACAGCATGTTAACAAACTGACACTGGCTTTTGAAAATTGATAGCCTTTAATTTATCTAAAGACTTGTCCTTCAAGTGACAATATAGTCTAAAGGTGTTTCACAGTTTTATCCCATGCACTAAATTAAATTTGTCTAACAGACATTTGTACACTTCTGGACTTCATAAAGTGTTTTGAATTGATCATCAGAAGTAAAGATGAAGTGCCCAATTCGTGAGAGTGGAGTAGTTGGTGTGCCGCAGTTGTGCTCAAAGATGATTGTAGTTTTATGTGGAAAATGTCAGTGCATACTGGTTAGTAGGAATTCAAGCAAATTATGCCTTAAGTGTTTCTTCAAGAGTTCAAATTTTTTTGATAGACTTCCAAACCATAACTATTTTTAGGTGCAGGATTTCCATAGTGACGTTAATATATTTTATGGAGCAGGAGTTGTCACAAACAGAAAAACTAATATCTGTCCATAAACTCGCCCCCACTCAAAATTTATATTTGTAATAGTGTTGCACTTGGAGTATGTGTGAAAACTTTAGTGACTTGGAAACAAGGAGGTACAAAAAGTTCCCCCATGGTTGGTCAAAGGTGTGTGTTGTAGGGAAACATCTTCCTAAACATGAACAAGGGGGGGGGGGGGGGGGGGGCACGTGGTGTTGTGCACGAACTTCTGCTGCCTGCCAGCAGTTGCCATGTTAAATAAAGGTATAAAATGTATTCATTCTTCCATAATGTTAGATAAAAACTGAAAATTAAAAATCTGAAATAAGAAATGAGTCAAAGGTGGATGAAATGGTGCTGAATATCAACAAAAATGCCACATTAACGCCCTTCAAGGTGAAGAAACACGGAGTAAACTTTAAGAAAAAAAGTTGTTTTGATGACTATAACATTAAGATTATAAACACAAATTTGTTCACATTATTGAATTTATTACATTCTTAAGATTCAAACTTTTCAGTACCAATGTATAATTAAACAAGTATATGGAAGATTACGTTGTTGTGGGGTGGTTAGGTCAAGTTTAGTGCAGGACCCATATAAAAGGTGAAGAATGTGGAGAAACCTCCCTGAACAATCTTCACATTAACCAGTACAACAAAATTTGAGCAGCGTAGGCCTGAACAAAGCTGACCATCTCAAAGTATAGATGTACACACTTGCAGTGTAGCATGGCTGTTGTTAAGTGTCTTCTTAGACCTGTTTTGTACAGTTAAATATATAAAACTGGCTTACCATAAAGGATTTCCTTGAATGAATCAAGGGGGAGGGTCGTCCTTACAGTAATTTGGAGGGATGATGGGCGCATACGCTGCTGTCCTGTTTATGATGTGTTGGTCGGAATCAGTGGTAATCTGTGCATTAGGATTTGTAGTGTGTCCTTTCAGTGGCTTGGTAAGGGCTGAATTGAGAAGCAACAGAAAAAGATTGAAGATATTTCAGCACTGTTCTATGAAAGTTTGCATCCACCCTGACTGCAGAGAAGTGTTGAAAGAATTGGCGTAGTTTCCTGTGAGCAGTGTGATAACTAAGAAAAAGACATACAATGATGGTTAAAGCTGTAGTTTAATGGAATTGCAGGCAATGACTGCTAGGAATTTAGGAGAATTCTGTGATGGATGAAAGGATGTCTGCAGCCTGGTTTCAGGAGGTGTAAGTTTTCAGGAACTTCCTCACACCCATATCAGTACCTGATACCAGTAAAGTCTTATTGTAGAAGAAAACTTTCTTCACCTTTACCAATGGTGGCTGAAGACTTCGGGCGTAGAGGGCGGAGGAGTGGACAGAGGTTCAAGGCATTCTCTTGCCCTTGGGGTGGAGAACTCCACCTAAAGGCAAAAGAATCAGCAATCATAAACAGCATGGGGATACAAAAGGCAATAAAAACAACTACATTAAAGATAAATACTGTTGTGTCCACAGGACATGTCCTGTAGTTGAAAGTGTCATGATGCTCTGTCCTTTGGCAAAAGATTCCAGAATGGTCTCCATTTGGATCTCTGGGAGGGGACTGCGAAGAGGGAGGTAATCATGAGAAAAAGATTGAATAACCAAAGGAGGGATAACATTCTAAGAGTCAGTGTGGAATGGCAGAAGTCTGAACGAGGTAGGGAAGCTAGAAAAATCTGAAAAGGGGAAGACTCAGAAGAATAGGTGGTATACTTGGAAAAGGTTGCGAGATATGGGAAGATTTCACTTAGATTACGTCATGGTCAGACAGAGATTCCAAAATCATATTCGATTGTAGGACAGAAATAGACTCAGATCGTAATGCAGTAGTGATGAAGAGTAGGCTGAAGTTTGAGACTGGTCAGTAAGAATCAGTATGCAAAGAAGTGGACACCGAAGTTCTAAGGAAAGGAGGAGATTCTTGAAGTTCTGTGAGACTATAGATACTGCGATAAAGGATGGCTTAGTACACAGTTCAATTGAAGAAGAATGGACATTTCTGAGAAGGGCAGTCACGGAAGGTGGAAACAAAAACAAATGTACAAAGAATGTAACTGAAGAAGCCATGGGCAACAAGAAATACTTCAGTTGATCAATGAGAAAAGAAGATACAAAAATGTTCAGCATAATTCAGGAACACAAAAATAGTCAGTCAGGAATGAAATAAACAGGAAATGAAAGGGAAGCTAAGGTGAAATGACTGCATGAAAAATACGAAGAAATCAAAAAAAAAATGTTTCAGAAGGATTAACTCAACATATAGGAAAGTAAAATAATCTTGGGTGAAATTAAAAGCCAAAGTGGTAATAAGAAGAGTACAGTGGGAATTCCAGTGTTAAATTCAGAGCAGAGAGCGGATAGGTGGAAAGAGTATCCAGTATGAGAATCAGAATTGAAAAGAGCTTTGGATGACTTAAAACGTCAAATAAGGTAGAAGGAATTGATAACATTCCATCAGAATTTCTAAAATTATTGGGGGAAGTGGCAACAAAACGACTGGAAGATCAAGAATGAAGTGCTTGTATTAAAAAGGGTGTACGAATTGCAGTCTTTCGCCCCCAGTTGTTCAATCTGTACATCGAAGTCACAGTGATGGCAGTAAAAGAAACATTCAGAAGAGGGATTAAAATTCTAGTACCTCCCGCCGCGGAAGTTGGAACACGCGCCAGAAGAAATGGATGTGGCCAGCCCATAGAGGGCTCCGTGTCTGCGGCGGTTCTTCTGCGCAGCGAGGGCACCTCCACTACACCATGTGCAGACCACGGCCAATAGCCGCTCCCTCCGGTTTCGTATGTAGGGACCCGCTCTGTCCTAGTCGAGTCAGTCTGGTACTCGCTCTGGATTTCGACTCTATCTCGGCGTACTGCATTCTGGTCGTCGCTCGTTGTTGACATTTGCCTGGCTCTGGTTCCGAGTGGATTTACTGTTGGTGTTTGGTGTTGTGGTTTCTACAAGCCTCCGTTGTTTATCTCTTCCTTGTTGTGTCGGTCATAGTCGGTTGTCGTTAGTCTGTCATCCGACTCGTCCTTGGGTTTACCCGGTGGTGCGTGCTCCACCGCCGGCGGCTCCGATCCGCAGCCCAAGGCATTCCCACTGTTGGTTTTGGTTACTACAAAAATTAAAGGTGAAAGGATGTCAATGGTGAGATTTGATGATGACATTGCTATGCTCGGTGAAAGTGAAGAATTACAGGATGTATTCAATGGAATGAACAGTATAATGAGTACAGAATATGAATTGAGAGGAAATCAAAGGGAGTAATGAGAAGTGGCAGAATTGAGAGCAGCAAGAAACTTAACAGCAGAATTTGTAATTGTGGAGTAGGTGGAGTTAAGAAATTCTGCTACCGAGGCAGCAAAATAACCCATGACGGATGGAGCAAGGAGGACGTAAAAAGGACATTCCTGGCCAAGAAAAGTGTACTAGCATTAAACATAGGCCTTAGTTTGAGGATGAAATTTCTGAGAATGTACATTTGGAGCACAGCATTGTATGGTAGTGAAATGTGGATGGTGGGAAAACCAAAACAGAAGAGAATTGAAGCATGTGAGATGTGGTACTACAGACAAATGTTGAAAATTAGGTTGACTGATAAGGTAATGAATGAGGAAGTTCTCTGCAGAACTGGCAAGGCAGGAATACATGAAAAGCCCTGATTGTAAGGGACAGGATGGTAACACATATGTTAGAAAGAAGGGAATAGCTTCCATGATACTAGAGGGTAAAAACTGCAGAGGAAGGCGGAGTTTGGAATACATCCAGCAAATAATTTGAGGATTTAGGTTGCAAGTGAAAGAAAAAGTTAGATCTTCCTTGCTTTGACCATCCTTATGCTTTGTAGATGTAATTCTTTCATAAATTATACTGTTGTTCGCAGTCTTGATGTTACGTGATCAGTAATTTTCCTTTCTGCAACTGATCTTTGTCTTGTTCTGTTTATTTTTAAGCCATTCTGTGTTACGCATGTTGTCCATTGCTTTCAACATGATTCCCTCCCTGCTTACATATGACCAGAAGGACTGTATTGTTTGTGTGAAACATAGAAAAATATTTTTCTGTTGAATTTCTATTCCTTTTCAGAAAATTTTTCACTTCCTTTATTCTTAACAGAAATGTGTCGTATTGATTTTCCATTTGGATTTGTAGGTCATCACTCACCTGTTCCTGTAGTTTGGCCTCAATCTTTTAAGGTGTGTGTGTTTTGTGTGTGTCTTATTTCACTTTACATTGTCAAAGGCTCTCCCTCTCTCTCCCCATTACCTAACACAGAAGTAAAAATGGTTCTCTGGTATCTTTTTACTTCTTGAAACCAAACTTTCTCCTGTAAATCGTCAGTTAAAAAGAAAGAAACAAAGAAAGAAGAAAGCCTTATGTATAGTTAAAGGCGTGACGTGACCTGTGCGTGCCTTGCTGCTAAGGTTGTAGCTAATGGAGTATAGTGAGAGCTCTGAGATGCATGTAAGGAGAAGAAAGCGGCTGCACATGGGTTGCCACAAGGAGGAGGGTGATTACACATGTGCCCCTACTATGTCCATCTTAAAAATATCAAAGCATCAAATAATGGTATTATGAAAAGCACAGAGTGTTAATTTCTGTTGCAAAAGGAGGCCTTTTTGGCCAAAAGCATAAATGTAGAGTAGTCTTTTCCATTGTGCCTGTAGTGATTCAACGTGTCCTCTACATGGTGAGTAGTAATTCGTCCTTATCAGAATAATGTTATTCCATTCTGGACTTTCCATTGTTAGTGTGTCAAATGTAACATGTAACGTGACCCCGAGCCCACTTGTGGAATGATGTTGTTGTGTCGGTAGCTGGACCGACACCGTGAAGTGGATTGCTGAAAAGGAATGCTAGACTAACGCTGTAGCCGATAGTGCACGCATGGCATAAAGCAGACGGGCGTGAAGTCTGGAACATGAGAACTTATAAATGAATAAGAAGAAAAGTATGTAGATGCTTAGTACTTATCTTTTATTCAGTTCGTGGAATACATCTCTCTTGAATACTCGTAAGCTATAGGCACTGATACAAATGGCTCCTTGCTAGTTCGTAGCCATTAACTTAGCTGATGGCTATTCTGTCTCTCGGCTAATGAGAGAGAAAGGCTTAGTACAACTGGGCGATAGCTAGGTTCGCGTACAACTGGGCGATAGCTAGGTTCGCGTACAACTGGGCGGTAGCTAGGTTCTCGTACAACTGGGGGCCGAGTCCACTCTCTTATCACGAGACCTGCCTTGGTGGTGGCGCTAGGTCTGCGATCACAGTGGCGACACGCGGGTCCGACATGTACTACCTGGACCGCGGCCGATTTAAACTACCACCTAGCAAGTGTGGTGTCTGGCGGTGACACCACATTCCTCCCCCGCAAATCGGCGAACGGTCGTGAGATAAGGCTTCCGCCCGCCGTGGGGAGGACCACATGTTGACGTATGCGATGAGGTGGGGAGCCTAACAACAGGCGAGGCTGTGCCACCCGCACCCGGCCATCCGGTCCGAGGGGAGCTAGGAAACGCCTGCAAAACTAGTCCAGGGTGCACGTCAACATGCGGTGTATGCGCCCGTAAAGAAACATGAGGGGCCGAAGTGTCGACCTCCATTGCGTCGGGGTAGCCGACGCGCGATGACGTCACGTGGTCCGGAGCGGGCGGGAGTTCCCTGGCGGAGGACAGCTGGTCACGGGAAGCGATCGGCGGCGCGTGACCCTGGGAGGCGCTTGGCGGCTGCAACGAAGCGTCGAATGCGGTCGGCGGCGGCGGCGGCTGCTGCTGCTGCTGCTGCTGCGGCGGCGGCGGCGCGTCGCCATGGGGCAAAATGGAAGGCATCGTCGGTAACACCTGGGGATGAGGCGAGCCAGTAGATGGGTCCCCAGGGCGCTGACCGGACGGCACCGTCGCTGAAAGCAGACGGGGAGCGGCAGAACCCGAGCGACGACAGAGGCGCAGCTGATTGAGATGCCGACGCACCTCACCAGAGGCCCCCAAAACCAAATACATCGCGCGGCCGAGGCAGCGAAGAATGCGCCCTGCGAGCCAACGCCGTGAACCTCGATAGTTGCGATAAAATACAACGTCGCCTGGAGCAAAAGCAGGAGTCTGCCGCTGCGCAGGAACCTGATGCGGCGGATGCAGCAAAGACATCAAGGTGCGATGAGGACGACCGTGGAGCAACTCAGCCGGCGAGCGACCATCTCGGGGCTGAGAGCGATACGAAGACAAAAAGAGCAACAATGCGTCCTCCCGAGAATGCGACTCTTTCAATTTCAACATCTGTGACTTGAAAGTCCGGACCAATCGTTCAGCGGCACCGTTGGACTGAGGCGAAAACGGCGCGGAAGTCAGATGTTGAATACCATTGGCCTGGCAGAATGACTGAAATTCTGCGGACATGAATTGTGGGCCATTGTCGGAAACAATAGTCTGCGGAAGACCTTCAATGCAAAAGATAGCAGACAACGCTTGGATGGTGGCGGAGGACGTCGTGGAAGACATCCGGACAACAAAAGGAAAATTACTGAAGGCGTCGACCAGAACCAACCATCGAGCATTCCAGAATGGACCAGCAAAATCAATGTGCAAGCGTTGCCAAGGGGAAGTGGCTTTTGGCCACGCAAAGACTTTCCGCGGCGGTGCGGATTGTTGTTCGGCACACGCCGGGCATGAAGAACACATATTCGTAATCGCAGCATCGATTCCGAACCAAGTACAGTGCTGACGAGCAAGTTGTTTCGTTCGCACTATACCCCAATGTCCTTGGTGAAGAAGCCGTAAAACAGAGGACTGTAACGAACGTGGGACCACGACTCTGGACTGATCATTATCAGAACGCAACAACAAAACACCACGTCGAACAAAAAGTCTCTCCTTGTGAGCAAAAAATCGGCGAACCAACGGATCCTCGATCCGAGACTTTGACAAAGGCCATTGCGTAGCAACAAAACGTAAAACAGTAGCAAGGACAGGGTCAGCAGCTGTGGCTGTAGCGACACGACGAAAATCAATCGGAAACGATTCGACCACTTCATCGGTTTCCGAATCAATGAACATGCAAGCAAGTTCGGAAGAATCGAATGCTTTATCCTCAGCAACAGGCAAACGGGACAACGCATCGGCGTTTCCGTGCTTAGCAGTGGACCGATACAAGATATCGTAGCGGTACTGCGAGAGGAAAATAGACCAGCGAATGAATTTCTGCGCTGTACGTGGAGGTACAGGCTTGGTCGGATGAAAAAGCGATGTCAAAGGTTTGTGGTCTGTGATGATGGTAAAGTGACGACCATACAAGAAATCATGGAACTTAGTAACACCAAACACGAGAGCCAAAGCTTCTTTCTCTATCTGTGAATAATTTCTTTGCGCAGACGAGAGCAATTTGGACGCAAAGGCAATAGGGCGATCATGTGAGCCAACTTTGTGCGCAAGCACAGCACCGATCCCGAAATCCGATGCATCTACCATCAACAAAAGGGGTTTCTGGGGATCGAAAGGCGTAAGGCAAGTATTAGAAAGCAACGCCGATTTCAACTGGCGAAAGGCGCGTTCACATTCCGTCGTCCAGACGAACGGAACACCTTTACGGCGTAAGCGATGAAGCGGAGCGGCAATGGAAGAGGCATTGCGCACATATTTATGGTAATAATTAATTTTACCCAACACACTCTGTAGCTGTTTGACATTTTGAGGGGACGGCAAGTCTTGTATGGCACGGAGGTGCTCTGGACTCGGATGTATGCCTTGGGCATTAATGACATGTCCCAGGTATGGTAAGTCACGAGCAAAAAACACACATTTGTCCTTCCTCAAGCGAAGACCATTTTGCCGCAAGACCTGAAATAATGTTCGTAAGTTCGCAAGATGATCTTCTTCTGTCTGTCCGGAGATCACTATATCGTCCAGATAGTTTGCTGCAGTAGGGACCGACGCACAAACAGTTTGTAAATATTGCTGAAACAAGGCAGGGGCGGATGCACACCCGAATGGCAGTCTTTTGAAGCGGTACAATCCAAGATGCGTGTTAACCACCAATACGCGCTGGGATTCGTCGTCCACCGGTATTTGCAAGTACGCATCGGCTAGGTCCAACTTTGAAAAATATTTTCCCGGGCACAGTTTAGCAAAAAGATCTTCCGGGCGGGGCAAAGGAAAAGTAGCAGTCACTAGCTGTGGATTCACTGTGGCCTTGAAGTCCACGCAAAGTCTCAATTTTCCGGAAGGTTTTGGCAAAATGACTAAGGGTGAGGCCCAGAGAGAAGCTTGCACACGTTCAATTACACCCTGTGATTCGAGATCGTGTAACGTTCTTGCGACCTCATCACGCAATGCGTGGGGAACATTGCGCGCCCTGAAAAATTTCGGTTGCGCGTTTACCTGCAGTTCTAAATGTGCTTCATAGTTTTTAGCGCAACCTAAGCCCGGTGCAAAAATGTCTGCAAATTCGTCACACAGCCGGGAAACACTGTCTGTAGGCACAGTCTGATTCACTGATAGGACCTGATTTACAATAGACATGTTAAACAACTTAAATAAATCTAGACCAAATAAGTTCACTGCAGAAGAAGAACGAAGAACGTAAAATGACACAAGTTTTGTTTGTCCCTTGAATGTTGCAAGAAGGCTGCACTGTCCTAACACAGGAATTTTCTGTCCGGAATACGTAGTTAGCTTAACATTTGCGGCACGCAACGGAGGTGCGCCCAGTTGATTGTATGTGTCGTGATTGAGCAATGAAACTGCAGCTCCGGTATCGAGCTGGAATGGTATCACGTTGCCTTCAAAGTCTAAGTCCACAAAAAGTTTATTGTCCTGCTGACGACAAGAGCGACTGTTTTGTGCAATTGGAACAGACACTGGTACAGAATCACTTGCTAATGGACGTGATTTCCGGCGACGTCGACGCACAGTTTTTGTGGGACGATCACAGTTACTGTTAGAGAAATTGTCACTGGACGAAGTGGAATTAACGACATGAATGTCCATAGGCGAAGGTCCACGAGCCTGAGTGTCCGTGGTTCGATTCCGGCGCGAAGCAAAGGGCCTGGAACGATTGTGATTGTCTGATCTGAGCTTTTTCTGGCAAACACTTTGAACATGTCCTTTCTTATTGCAGAAAAAGCAAATAGCTTGGCGTGACGGGCAATGTTCACGCGAATGTCGAGTAGCACACCGCGGGCATGATTTCACTGCATTTGTGGGCTGGCGCGGCACACCTGGCTTAGCACGCGGCGGTCGCTGTGTCGCCGTGCGCGAGGCCCGGTTACCGGGCCGCGCCGCGCGTCCATCGGGCCGGTTAATGTTACACACGGCTGGCGAAGTTTCAAAAGATTCCTGAGCACAGTCCAGTGTGTCCTGTCTATCCAATATGTCTATCACTTGTTGAAGGGAGGGATTAACTAGTTTCAAAATTTGCTCCCGTATGCGAACATCAGAAACGTTCTGTGCAATTGCATCACGTACCATTGTATCTGAATAAGAAAGACCACAGTCACATTCAAAGGCACAGTCCCTAGTAAGTCCTTGCAATGTTGCTACCCACTCCCTATTAGTTTGACCGGCCGTACGTTTTGTACGAAAAAACGTATACCGTTTTGCAACCACATTAACTGTTTCTTTGAAATAGGCATCTAATGCAGACACAATTTCCTCGTAGGACAGAGTTGCTACGTCTCGTCGGGGAAACAATTTCACTATCACACGGTATGTGGACACACCGACACAAGAAAGCAAAAACGGCTGCCGCTCATTACCTTGAATTCTGTAGGCAGCGAGGTGAAAGTTGAACTGGCGAGACCACTCTTGCCACGTCTCATCGGCTGCCACGTATGGTCGAAAGGGAGGTGCAACAGCGTTTAGTGGCAGCGGTAGCGAAGAAGCGGCGGCGGCGGCCGCATCGGTTTGAATGGTACGTTGACCCTGGACGAGCTGTCCAAGGGCATCCAGTAACGCCTGCGTCTGCTGATTCTGCAAGCGATAAAATTCGGACAGTACATCTGGAGAATGTGGCGAAGCCATGACACAATTAAATGTAAGCAATCAGAAAAAGTTCACTTATCCCATCCTCGTCGCCAATAAATGTTGTGTCGGTAGCTGGACCGACACCGTGAAGTGGATTGCTGAAAAGGAATGCTAGACTAACGCTGTAGCCGATAGTGCACGCACGGCATAAAGCAGACGGGCGTGAAGTCTGGAACATGAGAACTTATAAATGAATAAGAAGAAAAGTATGTAGATGCTTAGTACTTATCTTTTATTCAGTTCGTGGAATACATCTCTCTTGAATACTCATAAGCTATAGGCACTGATACAAATGGCTCCTTGCTAGTTCGTAGCCATTAACTTAGCTGATGGCTATTCTGTCTCTCGGCTAATGAGAGAGAAAGGCTTAGTACAACTGGGCGATAGCTAGGTTCGCGTACAACTGGGCGATAGCTAGGTTCGCGTACAACTGGGCGGTAGCTAGGTTCTCGTACAACTGGGGGCCGAGTCCACTCTCTTATCACGAGACCTGCCTTGGTGGTGGCGCTAGGTCTGCGATCACAGTGGCGACACGCGGGTCCGACATGTACTACCTGGACCGCGGCCGATTTAAACTACCACCTAGCAAGTGTGGTGTCTGGCGGTGACACCACAGATGTTGCTGTCGATGACTGCTTACATGATTACTCTCACTGCCGGTAGTGCTGTCGGCATGTACAGGGTGTTTCAAAAAGGACCTTACAACTTTGAAAATTTGTATAAATTAATTCATAGTACCTACAGAGGTGATTGTAGTGTTAATTTGTTGGGAAATACATAAAGTTTTTATACTGGACTTCATTAGTATTAATACATTTGGTACAAAGCAATTTTCACCACCAACATTCACAATAATATCTCCTGTCCCCTCAGAAACTAGTTCAAGAAGCCTTTGTTCTTACTACAATCCCCAAAATGACTAGTAATGTATAACAAGCATGTAAAAGTCCCATTAACATATGTAACAGAATTATTAGTTTACTTTTCAGTGACTCAGAAATATGGCAGGTGGTCTCTTAAATGTCTTTCTCATTAATAATTACCGCTTTTTTACTGTTTTACTTTGTCTTATATCATTATTAGTATTTTGTGGAACCTCTGCCTACACCAAAACTTATTAAAAAAATGGAAATGTTGTCCTGAAAATATAGTGCTCACCAAACATTGTGGAATTAATCTGTTGTCCAACAAATGAAACATGTATTAGAATCATCAGTCCCTGTTACAGAATATTCAAATGTTTTGTTTTTGTAAGTGATCAAGCTTTCTTGTCAACTCTGACATATTACAGCTAATCTTCTTGAATGCCTCCACAGCAGCAACATGTGATAATATTTCAATTATATAGGGTGGTTTACATTTGCCTTGTACAGCATGAACTTTTATGCACAATTCACTCGACTGTACTCAAACAAGTTATGTGTACACACATTTAGCCCCTACAGGTCTGAGCTACCTCCTCTCCCCCACCACACTAAACCAGTGCGTGGCTACTGTTCGTGCTGGTGTCATAGCTTATGCTACATCTCGTCAACTATAACACACTCATTCTATGGTTTTTTACACCATCTTGAATAACCTAATTTTTACGCCTCCCACAGATTTCAGTAACATAAAAGGTGCATTGTAGGTTTGTGCTAACTTATTTAAGTTCAGGTTATTCAGTGCTCTGTCAAAGTCTCCGTTAAGGATTACCCGTTTCTTCCATATCATCTATCCCATTTTCCATCACACTTTGGGACATTTCTTCTCCATTGTACAAGCCTTGCAATCTTAAATTAATTCATCCAAATCTGTATTGCCACATTTGTACCTTTTAAATAAGAATCATATATTTTCTTCTTTCCTATATAAGCTTGAATATTTTTTCATTTGACTTCTTTGCCCATAATTTCACTATATCTTGTGTCTTATCTTGCCTTAATTATTTCCTTCATTATATTCTGCTCCTTTTCTACTTGACTAATCCTGAGCTTTTTACTGGGATCTTGGTCACTGCCTCAGAGACTTCTACTTTTTATCATTCTGTCTTAAATTTTGAGGATTTCATTTCATTGTGTACTCTTGTTATATTTATTGTCTTCAATTTCAACTTCCTGTTCATCACTTTTAGGTTATGGTTTGAAGATGTCTGTATCTTGGTATGCTTTGCAGCCCAGACTTTGATTGATATCTGTATTTAGTTTCTTTCTTTCTTTCTCGGGCCTGTGTCCCGCTCCAATGCGGGGTCGGCTTTGTTATTATGGATTTCGCAGTGTTAATGGCAGAGGGTGGCCGGATGCCCTTCCTGCCGCCACCCTGAACCCCCCAGGACGGAAGTAGTGTACCCCAGCTGTCTGCGTCTAGTGTAAGTCATGAAATAGTGCGAATGTTTTCAAATGTCTGTGAGTTATGTAACTGAGGCGGTACTTGGGGACCAGCCCAGTATTCACCTAGTGGGATGTGGAAAACCGCCTAAAAACCACATCCAGGCTGGCCAGCATACTGGCCCTTGTCGTTAATCCGCCGGGTGGATTCGATCCGGGGCCAGCGCGCCTACCCAAGTCCAGGAAGCAGCCCATTAGCGCTCTTGGCTACCCTGGCGGGTTCTGATATCTGTATTTAGTATCTCCTAGTATCTTCCAAATATATCTTCTTTTATGATTTTGGGAGTGTACTTGCTACAACCAGTTTAGACTTTTAGCAGAACTCTAATAGCCACTACTCTCACTACTTCCCCACCCCACATTCTTCCGTCACTGCAACTACCACTCCTTCCCCTGTATTTGCATAATTTCTTAGGCTATCAAATTTTCCACCTCTCTTTATGTGTTTTGTCAATTTTTCTGTTTTCCTATAACCACTATGTGATTTGGACATAAAAATATGTTCAGTGGTGTTGGATTTGGCTTTGTTTCAAACCCCAGAAGATGAATTCGACCACTGGGTTGCCCACAATCACTTGACTTGTTATGCACTTTTCTCTTCATAATAATCCCAACAAGAAAAATTCTCTCTCTTTTTCTGTTTACCTTACTTACCTCCAACAGGCACAGTTCCCAGTACAACCCATGGAAATGCATGAAACAGAGCATTCCTAGTTTTTTGATAAAGAAGAGGACAAGTAGTTGGGTTTGGGTGCATATTGGTCACTGAGAATCTGGTCTGATAGTGGTCAATCTCTGATGTAGTGGGAGGTAAAAATCAATAGTAAAAATGTAACTCCATCTTCCAATATTGTCCATTCAGTTATCTGAGATGCAAAATTTTGCTCTTTGCTGTCTCACTCTGCTTCCAGTTGTTTCCATCACCCTCTTATTCTGTCACCAATTTGCCTCACTTTCGTATGTGTACTGCAGAGTGATGATTTGCAAAAGTATCTTTGGCGCATTGCTTCCTATGGCTTATTTTTGACATTATAGAGTAGTTTGTGCTGAGTGGCCAAAGTGATTAACTGAATGTTAAATGGAGCAAGTCATCACAGACAGCGAATAATTATAGGGAATGAGGACTGGTCAGATTGCCTTTGCAGTATGGTGACTTGAAAAGACAAAACCAATTCCTGTAAATGGCTTAAAGTTTGCGTAAATAATAGCAGAAGAAAAATGTGTCAAATATAATTTTTTGTTATTAAAATAGTTGTTACTTCTTGCTTGGTGCTGCATTTCAGAATCTGATGATAGTCTCTGTAAATATGGCAACTGTTCCTGCTGGACCCTGTAGAATGTATGCCAAGCACTACAATCTGATGAAGTTGGCACCCGACTTTTGAGACACATACATTTATCAGAGTTCTTGATAGATATGCTACAGTTATAGAGTTCTCTGTGCAAAATTTGAAGGTTTCTGTAGAATTTTGTGAAAAGAACAATAGTACTTGAGAAACTTGATCTTGTAAAAAAATTAAATTCCAAATTTGTGAAAAAAAATAATGACCACAATTCTGTATAGCTCCCCAGGAGTTCAGACAATAGTTTGCGATAGTTGCAATAATGAGGGACACATTTCCACTAAATGAAAAAAAAAACAAATTAAGAGTTCTATCAAAAATGGCCAGTTAAACCCAAGTCTAAATCAGAAAACTTTGTTCTTAGGTAACACCATGTTCAAACCTTCAAGTGATAGCCAGTTGCACAAGATTATGTAGCTTGCTGCTGTCTGGTTTGTCAGCAATTTATATAAAATTGACACAGAGGTGATTTTGGGCCATTTTTAATGACTGTGGTAATGTACATTCAATTTGCAGTGCAAAGAGTTCTAGAATCTGAAGTAAGTTTACTGTGTTGATGCAGTGGTAAAAATTTGTGGTTCTTTTATTTACTGGAGGCAGTGGAAACTCATTTTCAGGTTTCGAAAACAATCATATCACATCCGCTCCAAGATATTCGCTAAAGAATAGAATATCATGGCATTCTATTAAAAGAAAATATGAAAATTTGGATGATATGGCTTTAAAGCTTATTTATAAAGAAGTACGTACCAATCAGACAGTGAAGAACACGATAAGTAAGAAGGATGTATCGTGTATGTAGCAAAAATACAAACTTTTATATAGCTGTTGACTGTAGTGTTGTGCTTTGCTTGTCAAAAGACAAGAAACAGATTAGCAACAGAGATTGATTGCCATAACAGGATAAATATATTGGGTACACAGGTTTTGCGTGTATAGTGAAAATGCCGATGATCACTGCTCTTTTTATCCATAGTCCTTAAGTGGCCATTTCTAATGATGATTCCAGTTTGAACAGTTTAATGACTCAATCATAAAGTTACAGCTGGTCTGCCTTTAATTTCTTGTTTTTTATTTCTCCAATTTTATTGGTGTGTAAATAGGAATAATTGTGAAAAGCTCCTTGTACATTTCATGACTGTTGTGTTATCTATGTCTTTGACTTTGTTATTTTATGGTGTTGTACAGAAGTTATGAATGTAATCACATTTCAGTTACATGTGTATTCTTGTTGTTCTGATATTGTCTCTTTACTATTAGCCACCACCAGCTGATACACCTCAGATGGTAGGTGAAGGTGGGGTACAGTGCAAAATGGGGCACAGTATATCATTTCTATTTGTGTGTAAGTTATCATGTTGGTAGCCTTGTGTTTAACATTTTTGTGAGTGTCATTTGTTACCATTTTTGGCAAATGCTTTTTGGAAGTTGTCTAGTGAAAAAATGTGTTTTGAGGTATGTGAAGTATATTTTTATCATAGTATAACATTCTTTCTTTTATTTATGTTCACAAAAAAATTGCTGTAATTTTGAGTATTATGGCCATAGTCATATACTAGTTGTTTGCTGTATCAGAAAAAAATTCATAATGTTTTGCACTTTCTTTGAAACTTACAAAATTATGTAGAGTGACTATGTGGGGCACAGTGAAACACTGTTACAGTGATGTGAACAGTGGAACCACTGTTCTAGCCCCTGCTGACAGTAATGAGGTTCAAAGTGATTCACAGGAAGACCCTTCTATGTAATAATGCACCAACTGAGGAAGATTCACCAACCAAAAAAATAGAAAGAGGGGAATGAGTTGCATTACAGCAGATTAGCTCATTTGAAAAAGTGTTTGAAGATCATTCAGGACAGTGGATGGTGATAACAGGAAAAGAAAATGAAAAGCAAAATAAGAAATCTTTTTTCCAAGAATCTGATGTGTGGAATGCTGAAAGACAAAAAGTGTTAGCCTTTAGATTGCTCAGGTAACAGAGATATTAAAGGTCAAAATGAGAGCAAAGAAGAAAACAAAAGAGCAGCTGTTCAAGTCGATTATGTTTTAATAGGGCTTACTGGTAAGATCTCAGATCACTGTATTGGTCAAGACATCAGGAATAAGTATTATGATAGCGAGAACATCATCAATGTAGGAAAAGAACCACCCCCCCCCCCCTTCCATGAGCCATGGACCCAATACAGATATCTGTACCATAGGTGCAATGCAACCACAACGGGGGAGTATCTGTTGAGAGGCCAGAAAATAGTGTGGTTCCTGAAGAGGGGCAGCAGCCTTTTCAGTAGTTGCAGGGGAAACAGTCTGGATGATTGACTGATCTGGCCTTGTAACACTAACCAAAGCGGCCTTGCTGTGCAGGTACTGTGAGTGGCTGAAAGCAAGGGGTAACTAGAGCCGTAATTTTTCCTGACGGCATGCAGCTTTACTGTATGGTTAAATGATGATTATGTTCTCGTGGGTAAAATATTCCGGAGGTAAAGTAGTCCCCCATTCGGATCTCTGGGTGGGGACTACTCAGGAGGATGTCATTATCAGGAGAAAGAAAACTGGCATTCTATGGATCGGAGCGTGGAATGTCAGATCCCTTAATCGGGCAGGTAGGTTAGAATGTTTAAAAAGGGAATTGGATAGGTTAAAGTTAGATATAGTGGGAATTAGTGAAGTTCGCTGGCAGGAGGAACCAGACTTCTGGCCAGGTGAATATAGGGTTATAAATACAAAATCAAATAGAGGTCATGCAGGAGTAGGTTTAATAATGAGTAACAAAGTAGGAATGCGGGTAAGCTACTACAAACAGCATAGGGAATGCATTATTGTGGCCAAGATAGATACGGAGCCCTCACCTACCACAGTAGTACAAGTTTATATGCAAACTAGCTCTGCAGATGACAAAGGGATTGATGAAATGTATGATGAGATAAAAGAAATTATTCAGATAGTGAAGGGAGACGAAAATTGAATAGTCATAGGTGACTGGAATTTGATAGTAGAAAAAGGAAGAGAAGGAAACATAGTAGGCGAATATGGAATGGGGGTAAGGAATGAAAGAGGAAGCTGCCTGGTAGAATTTTGCACAGAACGTAACTTAATCATAATTAACACCTGGTTCAAGAATCACGAAAGAAGGTTGTATACATGGAAGAGGCCTGTAGATACTGGAAGGTTCTTCATTTCCTTGTGTAAATTGTTTATTGTTAGTGTTACATGAACTTGACCCCATCTGTCGGATAATTTACAAAGTTTTGTGGGAAATGGGGTACTGCCAGTGTGATAGCAGAATAATGACACAGCCTACATATAGGATTTCCATACTAATTATTGGTAAGCACAATATACATAACTCATGGTTCAGTGAACATTTTACTGAGCCAGAGATGTTACACTGCCATAGAGTGACTCCCCCCACCCTAGTGCAGAGCAAGGGGGGCACGAGAAGAAGCTGTGGTGGTGTGTCGTCTGTCAGAAGTGATGTAGGCGGCTGTATAATGGTGTATGTGATGGAAGAGACATCATAGTCAGCAAGGTGTTCAGGGGGACACAGGTCATCCCCAAAGTGTGGTGCTGGCAGCATTAGCAGGTAAGGACACATCTGAGCAGCATCTTCAATTGCTGCTGGCCCAGTGGCAGTATTTGAAGAGGGAGGCATGTTGGCAGTGTTGTATAGCATTGTTGTGGCCATAGGAGGTGCTGTGGGGTCTGCACTGGTATAAGCTGGGACAGTGATGGTCAGTGTACCGTCTGCTGAAAAACGGGAGGTGAGTCCTGCATGTCAACTTCTGGCGGGACAGACTTGCACCTGACTGCCTGTCCATGTTGGTAGTGGTAATCACAAGGTTGGTATTGCATGACTTGACAGATATGTCATCAGGCAAAAAGTTGTGGAGATTCACACACACTTGGAAATTGACTAATGGGTGTGAAGGAGACGGTGGAATGGGGTCTCTTTTGTTGCAGGTCGTTAAAGTCCACACCAGTTTAACCTAGTTCGCCAATGCTATTGTATGTGTTCCAGCAATTTTTATATCAAAAGTGTTTGTATCACATTTCAACACTTGGTATGGTCCTGTAAATCGTAGTTGTAGGGCAGGTTTAACTGCATATGTATGTAGCATCACGTGGGAACATGTGGCCAGATCTTTTTGAATAAAAATTCATTGTGTCATGTGATGGAAGGGGGTGGCACTCGGATATTTTGTATATATGTGTGTACATACGTGACTTAAGTCTGGTAAGTCATGGTCTGTAGGGACCATTTCATGCAATTCGAAATCAGCGGTTAGAGTGAGTGGCTCTCCATATAGTATTTTGACGAGTGATGTGTTAAGGTCATCTTCACATACCATGAAAATTACCAGGAGAACCCGTGGAAGGGCCTCCACCCACAGTTCTGAGTGGCACATGAGAGCCACTGTTGCATGAGGCCATTGGAATGGGGATGGTAGGTGGTTGTATGGAACTGATAGTATCGACATAGGTGGCGTAAAGTCATTGAGCAGTTGGGATTTGAACTGTCCAGACTGGTCTGATCCGATGTTAAGGACGCTGGGGAGCTGAATCGGGCAGTCCAACTGTTGATGAAAAATTTTGCTATTGACTCTGCTGATATGTCAGAAATGGGTGCGGTCTCCATTCATTGTGTCGTGATCTCTCATTGACGGAATATAATGATAGCCATGTGATTTGGGGAGTAGCCCAATGAAGTCAATGTGGACATGCTGCTACTGTCACTTTGGAATTGGGGATTTACCAAAAGGGAACTGTGTGTGGTGGCCAGTTTTTACCTGTTGGCACAGAATACAAGTCTTGGCCCATGTAGCACAATTATTTTTTAATGTTAGGCCAGACAAACCTTTCCATGATGAGGTGCATAGTAGGGTGCACGCCCTGATGTGAAAGATTGTGGAGAAGATCAAAATTGTCCTGTGATACAGTTCTGGGGCAACTGTTCAGACATGTCCATTTGAAATGACACACCAGTCTTATTTGGTCACTCTGGGTACTGTCCATTTTTTCAACTGAAGGTGGTGTCTGGTTTGTTGAAGAAGCTGTGGAGATCGGCATCTGTCACTTGTGCATCTGTGATGCTATTAAAGTACAACTGGGGGGAAGCTGCTGCAATATGGGAAAGATAGTCCACCCTAATATTACTGGCACATTTAACATATCACACATTGGTAAGTGAACTGTGCTTTGAAATCAACATGGTGGAATCTCCTGGAAACAATCCTGTTGGAAGAACATCCACAACTGAGCATTATAGCAGTGGTTGAAAATACCGCTTCAGTTGTAAATTACTTTACTTTCACACGACCGGTTTCGGACTGTTATAAGCCCATCCTCAGGTGTCGAAGCTGTGCTGTGGTCTCCAAGCACTGCATGTACCAGGCGCGGTGTGCTGCATATGAGCCCAGAACAGGAATACCTGGGTGCATAATCCGCCAATGGGTTGTTGTTGTTGTTGTTGTTGTTGTTGTGGTCTTCAGTCCTGAGACTGGTTTGATGCAGCTCTCCATGCTACTCTATCCTGTGCAAGCTTCTTCATCTCCTAGTACCTACTGCAGCCTACATCCTTCTGAATCTGCTTAGTGTATTCATCTCTTGGTCTCCCTCTACGATTTTTACCCTCCACGCTGCCCTCCAGTACTAAATTGGTGATCCCTTGATGCCTCAGAACATGTCATACCAACTGATCTCTTCTTCTGGTCAAGTTGTGCCACAAACACCTCTTCTCCCCAATTCTATTCAATACCTCCTCATTAGTTATGTGATCTACCCATCTAATCTTCAGTATTCTTCTGTAGCATCACAGTTCGAAAGCTTCTAGCCAATGGGTTGCGGAATGCAAATGCCGGTGGGTGATGGTCTGTATATATGATAAGGGGTGTCCCCTCAACATCCTCTTGAAAGTAATGAACTGATTCATATATGGATAGTAGTTTATGGTCAGATGTGGACCATTTTTTCAGGGTGTTGGTAAGTTTGCACAAGAAAACTTGATTGGCTGAGAAATTCCATCAATCTCTTGCTGTAAAGCAGCCCTGATAGTGTGATCACTAGCATCAGAGATGATAATTAGATGTACATCGGGGCGATGGGTGGACGAAGCTCATGGCATATAACAGGTAGTCTTTTATTTTGTCAAAGGCCACCTACATTTGCCATGTACAATTGAGGCATTACCAGATGTGCTATTGCTGCACAATGCTTGGGTGAGTGGTAGCAAAGTCTCAGCAGTGTGTGGCAATTGGTTCCTGTGGAAATTTATGAGCCCCAAAAACTTACACAGCTCTTGATAGTTGTTGGGAGGTGGGAGGAGGTGTATGTGGTTAGTTTTATCAAGAGTGGGACACACCCCAGATGCTTTGACAAGGTGTCTGACAAAGGTCACATGGGGTTGCCGAAGTTGGCACTTATTGTTCATCACGACACTGTGAGAGGCCATCTTGAGGATACGCAGGTGGTCATCATGGTCTTGCTCGTTTTGTGAATAGATTATTATGTCATCTAGATAGACATAACAAAAAGGCAAATTGAGCACTATGCTATCAATAAATCTTTGTCATCTCTTCGCCAAGTTAGTCCATATGGCATGCAGAGGAACTCAGAAAGACCAATTGGCGTGATTATTGCAGTTTTTGGTGCGTTTGGGCTGCCATTGGAATTTGCAGGTATGCTGTTTTGCAATTGACGACTCTGAAAAATTTTCCCCAGCTAAGACTTGGGAAAAATCATGTAAGCTCAGAATAGGGTAGCTGTCAATGATTGTATGGATACTGAGGTAGTGGTAGTTGCTAAATATGTGCAAAGTACCATTCTTTTTTAGGAATTAGTTAGTTTGGGAGGTCCAGGCACTGTCTGACGGCCTGACTATGTCAACTCACAAAAGTTCGTCCACTGCAGCTTTAACCGCTTTTAAGTTTGTAGGGAGCTTGACGACTGAGGCGGTGACGGGCAGAGGGGACCTGGTGTGGTTGTAAGGTTGTGGGCTGTATCTTCCCGCACAGCACAGATTGTATGTGGTCTAGTGGGAGAGCATGGAGTAAGTCCAGGAGGTGCGACGTGATTCACTGTTGGTGTTAACGTCACATAGCATTGTCTCAGGAGCACAGTTGTGTGGGGGTTCTGATGCTTCACTAACCTGAGAAGTGTCCATAGTAGCAGGGTGGAAGATGATCAATGTCGAGATGATGAAGGCCATAAATATGCTGTCAAGCTGCATGTACTGATGTTGTGGCGTCCATGATTTGTCTCCATAGTTGTTCATTATTGAGTTCCATGATGTAATGATGAGTACTCAGCTGCCTTTAAGTGTAGCTGGTTGAAAAATGCTTTGTAGCTTCAGGTTGAGTGCTGTGTTGGGTAGAAGCAGAATGACTGAGGTCACTACAGTGCCGGCTGTTTGTGTATTGCTGACCACACAACAGATCAGCTGCTGACCTCCTTGTGATAACAGGAGGACATGGTTTAAATCAGGCAGTAGCTGGTAGTGCCAGAGGAAGTTGGCTCTCAGGACTGGTTCAACTATTTCTGCTACTAGGAACAGCCAAGATATTTGCATATCTGTGCCACAGTCAAGTCTGATGTGTGCAGTTACAGCAACTGCAATTACAGTGTCGTTGGCCTCACCCACTTGCAGCGGTGACAGCAACAGTACAGCAGGTGGTACAGTGCTCACATTGGTCCTGGTATCAATGAGGAAATACACTCCTGGAAATTGAAATAAGAACACCGTGAATTCATTGTCCCAGGAAGGGGAAACTTTATTGACACATTCCTGGGGTCAGATACATCACATGATCACACTGACAGAACCACAGGCACATAGACACAGGCAACAGAGCATGCACAATGTCGGCACTAGTACAGTGTATATCCACCTTTGGCAGCAATGCAGGCTGCTATTCTCCCATGGAGACGATCGTAGAGATGCTGGATGTAGTCCTGTGGAACGGCTTGCCATGCCATTTCCACCTGGCGCCTCAGTTGGACCAACGTTCGTGCTGGACGTGCAGACCGCGTAAGACGACGCTTCATCCAGTCCCAAACATGCTCAATGGGGGACAGATCCGGAGATCTTGCTGGCCAGGGTAGTTGACTTACACCTTCTAGAGCACGTTGGGTGGCACGGGATACATGCGGACGTGCATTGTCCTGTTGGAACAGCAAGTTCCCTTGCCGGTCTAGGAATGGTAGAACAATGGGTTTGATGACGGTTTGGATGTACCGTGTACTATTCAGTGTCCCCTCGAGGATCACCAGTGGTGTACGGCCAGTGTAGGAGATCGCTCCCCACACCATGATGCCGGGTGTTGGCCCTGTGTGCCTCGGTCGTATGCAGTCCTGATTGTGGCGCTCACCTGCATGGCGCCAAACACGCATACGACCATCATTGGCACCAAGGCAGAAGCGACTCTCATCGCTGAAGACGACAAGTCTCCATTCGTCCCTCCATTCACACCTGTCGCGACACCACTGGAGGCGGGCTGCACGATGTTGGGGCGTGAGCGGAAGACGGCCTAACGGTGTGCGGGACCGTAGCCCAGCTTCATGGAGACGGTTGCGAATGGTGCTCGCCGATACCCCAGGAGCAACAGTGTCCCTAATTTGCTGGGAAGTGGCGGTGCGGTCCCCTACGGCACTGCGTAGGATCCTACGGTCTAGGCGTGCAACCGTGCGTCGGTGCGGTCCGGTCCCAGGTCGACGGGCACGTGCACCTTCCGCTGACCACTGGCGACAACATCGATGAACTGTGGAGACCTCACGCCCCACGTGTTGAGCAATTCGGCGGTACGTCCACCCGGCCTCCCGCATGCCCACTATACGCCCTCGCTCAAAGTCCATCAACTGCACATACGGTTCACGTCCACGCTGTCGCGGCATGCTACCAGTGTTAAAGACTGCGATGGAGCTCCGTATGCCACGGCAAACTGGCTGACACTGACGGCGGCGGTGCACAAATGCTGCGCAGCTAGCGCCATTCGACGGCCAACACCGCGGTTCCTGATGTGTCCGCTGTGCCGTGCGTGTGATCATTGCTTGTACAGCCCTCTCGCAGTGTCCGGAGCAAGTATGGTGGGTCTGACACACCGGTGTCAATGTGTTCTTTTTTCCATTTCCAGGAGTGTAGGTGCAGGCACTTTCATGGATGAGTTTTTGGGAACCATCTGCTCATTGAAATGCTGTTTTGTTGTGCGTCACAGAAGTGTCTTGTTAGTGAAGAGTGGTCTGGTGCACCTACATCAGGTTGCTGTTCTAGTTGGGGTAGGTGCAGAGTTGTCTGCCCCGGTGTGCATCCCACCCAAATCTGGTGTGAAACCAGCAGGAGCATTGCTGTGTGTTGGGCATGGAAGCAGATGATGCACTTGGTTGGAGTGGCTTTTCTTTTATATACACAGACGCAGGACATTGGCCAGCTGGGGCCGACAACCTTGGCTGTTGCAATAGGCGACTGTTGTCCGCTGCAGCCATGAACGGAGCTTGGGGTGGTAGATGCAGGGGGCATGGCTCAGTTCGGGTTGGTCTGGCTGTCGTCTGGCGGTTCGCAGCTGTGTGGAATGTTGGGGCAGCTTAGCTGGGATTGTGCGAAATCGATTTCAATGCAGATGTACTGGGAAATGTAGCACAGTGCTGTTGATTAGAATGTGGTTTTGTGATAATGCCTGCATTCTACCAGCAAGTTGAAGTTTAAATTCTATTGGTGCCTCCTCTTGCACTAGTATTATCGTCTCGATTTTCTCTGGCAGTTTTGGGAACCAAAGTGTTTGTAGTGGGCAATCAGGCAGGAGCGTTGAGTCGATTAGAAATTTTGCAAATTTCTGGTTGTGTTCCGGGGACCAAACTGCTGAGGTCATCAGTCCCTAGGTTTACGCACTATTTCATCTAATTTAAATTAACTTATCCCATGCCCAAGGGAGGACTCGAATCCCTGATGGGGGTGCCACACGAACCGTGGTAAGGTGCCTCAGACTGTGTGTCTGCATGACAGGTCAATTAGAACTCGAGGTGGTGCCAGACTGAAGACGGCGTGTGTTGCCCAAAACATTCTCACTGATGAGATGTAACTGTTGCTCACGTGTGTATGTTTGTATGTTAGTCATTGTAGCAGTAGTGTCTTGGCAGTTTAGTATTTGTGAGAGGTCAGAATGTCCCAAAGCAAGTCACTAATAAGATCTGAACTATCTATGTGGTGGTTAAGAAGGGTGGCGAAGTTCTCGTCATTCCCAGTGATGCCACTGGCTGATATCAGACACTCGCTGAGAGAAAACCACATTGTGGGCCAATCTGTGTGAACAATGGTAGTCTCAGACAGTGGTGGATGGTATGATGACTGTCAATGATTTGATTGCAAGGCACCATCATGAGGTGGGCGAGGCACGGCACAGGAGTGTCAGTGTACGAGATGAGCACGAAATACGGCTTGACATAAGGAGGCCATGTGATGAGATGAGTAAAGTCATGTTGCAGGTGGAATTGGTGGCACATAGCGATGTGCATAGAACTCGGGTGGCTGTTCAAAGAATGACCATGTGTGTGAGCAAAGTTCTGGGGCCAATGCAGCAGATAAGACTTTCAAAATGTCATATGTGTGAGACAGTGGAAAGTGAATGTGAAAGTGCACATGAGGTCCTGGCATAGTCAATTTATTATCAGTGGCACAGTCTGTGCCTCTTAGACTTCATGCAGTTGTTCGTGACATGGGTGGCCCAATTATGAAGTCACTTGAAATGGGAGAAGTGGTATCTGACCTCACTGTGGCAAGGTCGTGAAAAATGCATTCTCGAGTCCATGGTTGGTTTTGGTGCAGGGTGCAAATGCAAAGAAGTGTGCTGGACTGGAAGCAAGTCGTTTGTGATGCCCAGCGCAGCTGAGATATGAGTGATGTCACAGTTTGCGTTGCGGAACTTGTGTTTACTTGCAATTGTCGGAAACGGATTTGGAAAATCAGAATGCACGGTCCATTGGCGGAAGGATGACAAAACAGAACGGCGGACTGGTATGGCGTGCGCCATTGTTGTTCAACCCTCACAGCACTGTGTAAGGCATATGTATGGTTTGGGTCGTTAATGTGAGTGTCATAACACTCATATCACTAGCGCAGGAAAACGTAATGTTTCGTCCTGTGTGAAAGTTGAAGGCACTTGGATTAACGTTTGTTTATTGTGATTCTCTGCTGCACTTTAGTCCAGAGTACCAGGCATATATTCACACGGTGTCAAATGTGGAATGTTTATCATTAAGTCACTCGGTAAATTCGGCACTTGTCGTGGCACAGTTTGTTACTTGGCATCAGTGACAATGCGAGGTTGGCCCAAAGATGTGGCGAATAATGAAGGCATTGTTGATGTGTTGTTTAGCACTGTAGCATTATCCAAGTCTAGGCGGATATTTAGCGATTTTATGCACGGAACATTCGTGCAATTCACGACCTCCCATCTTGAGAGATGATGTCGACATTACTGAAGAAACAGTGAGGATGTGCCATTGGTAACGGCAGCATTCTCGAAGGCGTAACCGACGTGGCAAATTTTCGACTTAATAGCAAAATCTTGGCACGGAAGTTCGGGGCTACCATTGTGCGAAATGGGGTACTGGCAGTGTGACAGAAAAATAGCGACACAGCATAGAGATCCACACCATTTATTGGTATGCGCAATATACACAACGCGTGTAGTCGTTATGAGCTTATAGATCAACCTGACTCCCAATGCCTCACGGCGCAGCAATCCTCCTTTTACCGAGTCAGGGATGTTAGGCCACCACAGTCTAGTAACCACAGTCTAACTTGTGCTAGTAACTAGCAGTAGAGCGCTGACAGCTTAGTTTGCAGCCACTGTGAAGAATCTGTAAGTGGTAAAGAATGTTTATTTTCAGTGGTCTCGCAGAGATGACTGAAGCCGCTAGAGTTTCCAGTAGAGTTATTCTCCTGTGGCGTGATTTGATTCCTACGTTGAGTACTGCTGAATTTTCAGAATGAGATTTTCACTCTGCAGCAGAGTGTGCGCTGATATGAAACTTCCTGGCAGATTAAAACTGTGTGCCCGACCGAGACTCGAACTCGGGACCTTTGCCTTTCGCGGGCAAGTGCTCTACCAACTGAGCTACCGAAGCACGACTCACGCCCAGTACTCACAGCTGTACTTCTGCCAGTACCTCGTCTCCTACCTTCCAAACTTTACTGAAGCTCTCCTGCGAATCTTGCAGAACTAGCACTCCTGAAAGAAAGGATATTGCGGGGACATGGCTTAGCCACAGCCTGGGGGATGTTTCCAGAATGAGATTTTCACTCTGCAGCGGAGTGTGCGCTGATATGAAACTTCCTGGCAGATTAAAACTGTGTGCCCGACCGAGACTCGAACTCGGGACCTTTGCCTTTCGCGGGCAAGTGCTCTACCAACTGAGCTACCGAAGCACGACTCATGCCCAGTCTCCGCCATGTCTCCGCAATATCCTTTCTTTCAGGAGTGCTAGTTCTGCAAGGTTCGCAGGAGAGCTTCTGTAAAGTTTGGAAGGTAGGAGACGAGGTACTGGCAGAAGTAAAGCTGTGAGTACTGGGCGTGAGTCGTGCTTCGGTAGCTCAGTTGGTAGAGCACTTGCCCGCGAAAGGCAAAGGTCCCGAGTTCGAGTCTCGGTCGGGCACACAGTTTTAATCTGCCAGGAAGTTTCACTGCTGAATTTGTTTAGACTTCTATTGGGTGTACCATTTGCAGCCGAATCACGACACCAGAAACTGCGTGGATTGTTATGGAGAGAACTGCGCCAAACTTGGTTCAAAAAGGTAGTGACTGTGATGCCTATTACAGTCGTATTGTAGCATTCTGGAAAAGAAATAGTATAAGGAAAGCACATGGTTTGATCATTATAAAGTGAAAATACATCAGAACATCATCCGGTTTTCTGCTAGATTACAGATTACATACTGAAAAACACATGTCTGGTACTGGACTGTCGATTAATACCATTTGTGACTACTACGGTTTTTGTCAAGAAGTTTGTAACGTAGTTGTGAATAATGACTGTGGTCCAATAGGTGGTTTCAACAAAATTGTCGAAAACGGATGAGCCGCACGTAGCAATTCAAAAATACAGGAAAGAACAACTTGTCGAGAACGAAACTGAAAAGATCTGGATAACCGGAGGCAAAAAAAAAGTTTAATTGTGAAAGATCGTACAACACTTTGAAGGAAGAGGGATTTCACCGCGAGTTTGTAAACCTTTCTGCAGAATTCGTGTCTTCTGGTGATCTGATCCATCTGTGGGCATACAGAACATCGAATGATTATGGAAATCCCTGAAATTATTCATCAAACGAGGGCGACTGGGAGATCAAGATGAACTTCCACTTCCACGATTTGCACTTACTTAGTATAAAACTTCCCTGTGAAACTTTGCTAGTTTTCTTAAGAGGTATTTCTATAGTGCACTCTGGCTACGGAAAAAAGGACTCCTAACGCCAGATACAAATCACACGAACTCTTCCAGGATCAATACATCGATGCCGACGAGTAAGGTAAGCGAAATTACATTTAATGTCGTCATTGGACAAATTTTATGTATTGCTTCTGTCGTTGCCAACGCTATAACCAAAATCTACGACGTTCGGCTTCTGTAGTAGCAGTTCCGATCGCTGTTAACGAAATCGATATCTTGCTTCACGACAGTCGTGCGTTCGATATACATCGCTTGCAAGCGCTGTTGGAAATTGATGAAGATGAGGTCCCCAGGTCCCATACTCCGGGGAGCGTAGCTGCGTTGGGGACGATGCGGGAGACCCGCACCGCCGTAGTAGGCAAAGTCCTAGTGAAGGTTTGCCATTGCCTTCCTCCGACCGTAATGGGTATGAATGATGATGAAGACGACTCAACACCCAGTCATCTCGAGGCAGTAAAAATCCCTGACCCCGGCGGGAATCGAACCCGGGACCCCGTGCGCGGGAAGCGAGAACGCTAGCGCAATACCACGAGCTGTGGACTGTTGCAAATTACCAACGAACAAAATAAGCTTGAAATTGTCAGCATGAAACTAGTAGTGGATTTTTTTCATTTCTTTTATTTTCTAACACCTTTTAAGTGCATTAATAAGTAATTTATTGATTTCCATATTCGTTTCACTCTTGTCTGTTAATATCTGCCTGTTCTCACTCAGAACTTCTCTTTCTCATAAAACTGACGAGTCTTCCAATGCATGTAACTTGGGGCTCTTTTCAGCTCCGTAATGATCAAAAACTGATTATCTTTTTCAGTTGTAAATGTCTACGAAACTATGACGTGTGCTATGTCGCCAAAGTTTTGAAAAAATAAGGTCGTTGTTTTTTTTTTTCACTTGCTCAGTTTCGTCGATCCAGCACACACACACACACACACACACACACACACACACACACACACACACACACACACACATATATATATATATATATATATATATATATATATATATATTGATTGATATGTACTTGCCGCCGTTGCTGATGCAAACGTTCTAATTTTAGAATGCTGCACGTGTAGCAGAAGTTGTTAATTTTCGACCTAAATTTTCACTTCCCACAAAATGCGACACTTTGATGCATAGTAAATTTACACAACCGCAAACTGTAGAAGGAAATTATTAGTATTCGATTGACAGATAATAGTTTAATTCCAGTTGTTACGTGTTGGTAACGCCCACTGAAAGGTATATAATTTTCAGTAAATGAATTGAAAACCAGAACATTCGACTATGAACTTCCCTCGAAAGTGAATGATCACTGGGGTTGTCCACGCTGGGTCGTAAACAGGTTCCGTAATCCACACCTCCGTCCAACTTGACTTAGCCTCTCATTGCTGGGCTTGCAGACCCTAGCTGTCACTTCAGGCAGCTAATGTGGTGCTTCCTGAGAGGCGAGAGCACAGGCAGCTAAGGAAATCGAAGTAAACACCCTCTCAACAGTAGGTAATAATGATTTATCACGCAGATGTAATATTTCTGGAAATTTATCTGAAGTCCATATAGAACACAATTGCATAAGAAATGAGCGGTGAATGGGTAAAAATGATCGGGTTCCAAAAAGGAACAATAATTACTGAAGTAGTTCCCAAAGACCAACGAGTTTGCCCATCACCTATAACGGCTATTCAGAGTTATGGTCATAACTTTTTCGCGTAATTCTGCAGAATTATTCGAATTTTGTACACAGGACTCTAGAGCTATAGCGTATCAATCAAGACTTCTAAAGAAAATGTGTATTTCCTGAAAATCGGGAGCCAGTTTCACAATTAGTGAAAACGGAACTCTCATTATTGCAGTTACTACATAAACTACTATCTGCAGATAAAAATGTCATTAGGGTTTTCTGCAGAACTCTTGGAGAGCAAATTTGATATTTAATTTTTTTTACATGATCAAAATTTTCACGAGTATTATTCTTTTTTTTGCAAAATTCTGCAAAACTATTAAAATTCAGTGCAAAGAACTGTAGAATTATTGTGTATCAAGAACTCTGGAAAAAAAATGTATATTTTTCCAAAGTCCAGTACCAGCTTCGCATGACTACCCACTACACATAAGAGAAATGCCACTGATAAATACAGACATTTTCCTTGTGAGCTGTTTTGGTCAATTACTTAACATAGAACAACAGTTGCTCTAGTAAGGATGGTTCTAATCATTTGACTCTGGCTATAGGAAAAAAAAAAAAATTATTGACCTTTCGATTAGATGTGACCAGTGTAGTTGCATAAAATTTATATACACTTATAGTTACAACATTATAGCGATTTTACGTGGATCCTTAGCTAATTATGTTACAAGTAGGCTTTTACGTGAGTAGCTAGTTCAGGAAAATAAATTGATATACAAACTGATCACTTTTTGCAAACCTAAGGCAGAATGCCACAATGAATCAGCATATCACATTAATTCCTTTGTACATTTGTATAATCAGCAAATAGTTATAATAATCATAAATTTCATCTTGGTATTGCCTTATACAATATGGCACAGTAAATCAATGTGGTAGCCTCATAAAATATTACAATTTATAATTTTTTATACTCCAATCTCAAAACTCTTAGGTTGTCTGTTGGAGATTCTTTTAATTTTGTTCACTGTATACAAAGCTTTACTTCTTACCCACTTATATGGTTCACTTTCAAATATACTCAGGGGGCACTGAATGGGCATTTCAGGTAGTTTGTTAAAATATGTGATACCAAGACATTTATAGCTGTTGTGGACCTTTACTAGTCTCACATGTGGCTTGTCAGGTTCAGGCCTGTATCTAGTGCTATGATGGTATATTGACATCCAAAGGTCAAAATTATTAAAGTGTTCTTTGGTGTACAGTAGGCAACTATAAATATATAAACTAGGTACAGTCATAATATTCATTTCCTTGAAATAGTGTCTACAAGATTCTCATAGTGTGTGAGTCCCACAATGCATCTGGAGGTATTTTTTTGCCATTTAAATACAATTTTAAATTCAGGTGAGATTCCCCCAGCAAAATTCCACATGTCAGATTACACACACTCTCAGCTTATACAGCAGATAAGTCACATGTGTGGTCTTGGAATACAACTTATTCGTATGTGTATACCAGCCTAGACTTTGATCAACATAGAATCCAAGATATTTCACTAACTGATTTTCACTCTTGGGGCACTTAGATTAAATACAATGTTTTCCGTTTTGCTACTGTTTATGTGTAATGCACTAGCCTCAAACCAGGAGGTAAGCCTATCTATTGTTGTTGCAACATTCAGTTGCAACTAACCCATGTTGGTAGTCTGAGCAATTAATGTGGTGTCGCCTACATTTTGTAGAGTGTCACAGGCCAATGTGGAAGGCAGATTGTTTGTATATGTAATGAACAGAAAGAGCCAAAGAACAGAACCCTGCAACACTCCTTTTTTTTTTAATAGATAAAGGATCTGATGTTTGGTTTTTCACACACATAACTGTTTTCTATTGCTTAGATATGACTGCTGAGATATGACTGCTGAAAGTGGAGGGCTCTCTCATGTATTCCACAGCACTGTAGTTTTCTCATAGGGATAGTGCGTATCAAAGGCTTTCCGTAAATCCGGTAGCATCAAACTACTTACTGAGTTACTTTCAAAGCAGTTATATACTTTTCTTATGATCCTATCAACTGCTTCCACAGTAGAGAGAATAGGACAGATGAGCTTATTATATTCAAAATGTTGGTTCATATGCTTGGTGTGTACAGGACTCTGTTATTTTAGAAACAGTGAAATGGATCGGTAGTAGTCAGGTGATGATGTGCTACACTTTATTATGGGCTGGCTTGATTAATGATATTATGAATACTTTTAAGCATTCTGGGTACACTCCCTCTATTAGTATTTCGATTATTATTTTTGTTGAGGACGTTGTTGTTTGAAAAACTATAGTGATCTTTTATGCAGGGATTACAGAGTTTATATTGATTTACCGACATGCTAGCAAGTTACATGACTGCATTCAAAACATTTAGATGCTTTATTGGATAATGGTGACAGTAGTGCTTATGCCTTGCTCACATCATCCTAAAGGCTGGTTTCTGATATATGTATATGTGTATATGTATTTAGTGTATCAGGAGAAATTAATATATTGTAATCTTTCAATTGACAATTTATTGTAATTCTGATGGAGAGAGAGAGAGAGAGATTATATTTACAGCTGGTATTTTTTCAACAACTGTGATATACATACTCCAGAACATAATTCAGTTATAAGTTGCACAGTTAGGAAAGTGTGGTAGGGAAAGATGTGTATTGTGGACAGAATCTCTTACGAGTAGATGTTTCTCTTTTCTTCCTGGGAGTGCTATCATGTTTACGAGTTCTGGAGTGCTTAGTTTTCACTGAGTTTGTGTTGTGTATTACAAAATATATGTAAATAATTTAGATAGTAATTAAGTATTCTGTTTTGCAGGCACTGTTTCATTTTATTTCAGAGCAATGGTAGATTGTCCCACAACCCAATTACAGTCCAAGTAGTGGATGCCAGCTACTCCTTTTTTGTGTTCTAAACTGTTAAAAAGTAGTTATATTTGAAATTGCACATTACACACAGCAGTATTTATTTTGTTGTGCAACAATAAATATTTTTTAGTTTATTTGGTTTTCATTGTAGTTACTTTTTGATTCTGAATCAATGGTACATTTCATGATCTAAATTAAGACCAAAGTGGTGTAACAGTTGAATTCTGATACCGTATTAAATTATTATTTTGTTAAAGCAACCTATGTCTTTTAAAAGAAATGATGTATCTGTCTGCAGCTATTTGTTTAATGTTCTACTGTGGTATTAGCTTCATTTTTCCTGAGAAAACTGATGTTAAGTCCCATAGTGCTCAGAGCCATTTGAACCATTTTTTCCTGAGAAAACTTAAAAAAGTTTACAAAAAGAAAAAGAGGTTGCTGATACTGCAGTTTATACTTCTGTTCAATTTTAAAATCATACTGCTTTAGTTCTGTTATCAGTTTATTTCTAGACTATAGGAGGTTTGATAAGGATGAGGACAGACAAAATGTGAATAACAAGAATAGATGTACATTTATGAGAATTTTTGGAAGGTAAAAATGTTGAGTGGTTGGAGTAAATCAGTGTTTGTGACTTAGTTAAAATAGCAGACATAATAGCTAATGTAGTTTATTATTTTAGTTTTCCCTCTTAACAGGAATGTATATTGCCTGTATTTATCATAAATTAACACTATTTTCAAGTTTGGTGGTGACTATAACCCCAATAAAGTTCCCAGAAGTTAGTAACTTTCATCCCAGTTTTTTTCATTGCCTTAATAGAAATCTCATTTTGCATACTAATTACATCCATTCTGAAAGGGAATTAGTAGTACTTTTAGCCTAACAGATCCATACATTTAAATAGAATCGTAAGGCTTATTTTAAAGTTATTTGTTTACTGTTCTGTAAAACATTGCATTAGCCTCAATGCAATGCCACTGTGAGTGCTGTTCTCAAATACTTAATGAGCTGGTTGACATTTGTAATCAGCTGGAAGTTGTCCTAATCACTGCGAAACTTGAGTTTCATCTGGCACATAAAGTGTTCAAATAACAAATGGCGTGTAGTGGGGTTATGTCTTTGACAACCACTGACATGCTGTGCTTTCTCGTTGCATTTGTGCCTCGAAACTGTCAAAGTGGGCACCTGTCGAAATATCGGCAGTTGTCAAAAATGTCACTCGGCTGAATTACTGTAAATTTTTGAGCTCTAACTACTGTTAATTGATTGGAAGTTACTGTGAATGGGTCCCCCTGGACAGCTCTCAGTTGTCTTGTGTATCAGAAGATATCTCAAGTACTATTCTTTTCAGTGGATCCTCTCTCTGCTACAGGAAGTACAGGATCCATCATTACTCATCTACTTCACTGTGAATGCCATGTCACTGGTAGAGTTAGACACGCTGTACAGGAAGATAGAGATCAGGAATATCTCAGGGCATTATACCGATTCCTGTAACTGACAAGTTCGAGATGCTGTATTTCACTGTAACCGAAATGGAGCCAGTGGAACTCACTTCACTTGGTTTGGGAAAACCCATTTTGTCTGGTTCAAGAGGAGGCAAATGCAAAAGGGTAGGGGTTCTATCGATTTTTGGCAGTTCAAATGTACAATCAACAATGGTACCCCTTAAGTAACTGCCAGTGAAGGATGGGATGGGACACCAGGTGCACTCAGTGTCTATGCCTGAGGGCTTTATTCAGTATTGGAGAGGCTGTTCCAACAGCCATGGAAGGAACAGGTTGCAACCAACTGCAGATTGTGGCATATGTAACAAACAATGGCTGTTGTGTTCAGAGGTCATGCTGTGATCATTCCAGCCATTTCCAGAGAAGTTCAACAAAGCCCGCAGTTTGCAACATTGTCCCCAGAACTGATTCTCATCCCCAGTGTCTGTGTCAAGTGGAAGGACTGACCAAAGACCATAAATGTTCTGTGACAAGCTAGGCTGTGATTTCCTGGGCTTATGTCATAGGGTTGAGAACTGCAGAGTCCCTGTAAATGGTTCAGGTAGCTGGGTGTGGAGTGCATCCAAAAGTCTTTTAGGTTATTCAGCTCTCCCATACAGATCAGATAAATGACAGCTATATGGGACCCAGAAGTGTTAGTACAAGATCCAAAGAAATTCCCCTACAGACGACAGTTTTCAACTCCTAGTGATTAACTGCCGAAGCATTCATAACAAAGTTTCAGAGTTTTAAGCATTCATAAAAAGCTGCAGACTTACATTATATTAGGTACAACAATCTGATTAAAACCTGAAATTGAGAGCAGTGAGGTAACTGGGTTAATTTACAGGTACCGGTAAGTGAAAAAAGTAGACTAGTAGTAAATGAAGTTGGTGTATTTGTAGCAGTAGACAAGAAACTCAAATCCACAAAGATACAAATTGTAACTGCATACTAGATTACTGAATGTGTCTTCTGATAGTTGCTTGGAACAGATTTTTTATAAATGGTAGAAATGTGGTGTCACCACCAGACACCACACTTGCTAGGTGGTAGCCTTTAAATCGGCCTCGGTCCATTAGTATACGTCGGACCCACGTGTCGCCACTATCAGTGATTGCAGACCGAGTGCCGCCACACGGCAGGTCTAGTCCAGAGAGACTCCCTAGCACTCGGCCCAGTTGTACAGCCGACTTTGCTAGCAATGGTTCACTGTCTGCCAACACAACAAGAAATCTATTGAGTCTAATAGCAACAAATAGATCCAACCTCTTTGAGGACATACACATAGAAACTGGCATCTGTGACGATGAACCAGTTGTGATGATGATTCTATTTTGAGTAATCAGACTCCTGACTGGTTTTAAGCAGCCCACAACAAATTCCTTTACTGTGCAACCTCTTCATCTCAGAGTAGCACTTGCAACCTATGTACCCAATTACTTCCTGTATGTACTCCAGTCTCTGTCTTCCCCTGCAGTTTTTATCCTGTGTAGCTCTTTCTAGTAACATGGACGTTATTCAAAGATGTCTTAGGGATAGCCTACTATCCTGTCCCTTCTGATTGTCAGTGTTTTCCATATATTCCTTTCCTCTTGAACTATGCAGAGAACCTCCTCATTGCATACCTTATCAGCCCACCTAATTTCCAACATTCATCTGTAGCACTACATCTCAAATGCTTCAATTCTGTTCTGTTCCAGTTTTCCCACAGTCCATGTTTCATTAACATACAATAATGTGCTCCAAACAACAAGTCTGAGAAATTTCTTCCTCAAATTGAGGTCTATGTTTGGTACTGGTAGACTTCTCTTGGCCAGAAATGCTCTTTTTGTCAATGCTAGTGTGCTTTTTCTGTCCTTGTCGGTCCATCCATTGTTGGTTATTTTGCTGCCTAGATAGCAGAATTCCTTAACTTCATCGACTTCATTACCATTAATCCTGATGTGAAGTTTCTCACTGTTCTCATTTCTGCTACTTTTCATTACTTTTGTCTTCATCCAGTTTACTCAGTCCATTAAACTGTTCATTCCTCTCAGCAGTTCCTGTAATTCTTCTTCACTTTCACTGAGTATAGCAATGTAATCAGCGAATCCTGTCACTGATATTCTTTCGCCTTGGATTTTAATTTCACACTTGAACCTTTCTTTTATTTCCATTGTTTCTTTGATGTATAGATTGAACAGTAGTGGCAAAAAACTACATCCCTGTCTTCTTAATCCGAGCTTTTCATTCTTTGTGTTTTACTCTTATTGTTGCCTATTTGTTCTTGTACATGTTGTACATTACCCCCATCTCTATATATCTTACTCCTATTTGCCTCAAAATTTTGAGCACCTTGCACCATTTTACGTTGTCAAATTCTTTTTCCAGGTCAACAAATCCAATGAATATATTTTTATTTTTCTTTAGTCTTGCTTCCATTATCAGCTGAAGCATCAGAACTGCAATGATTCCCAAACTACAAAAGGCGTAGAAAACAATTAGGATGCTTTATATTTTCAGCAAAGTAGATAAAGAGGAAAATAGTGTCGTACCTCAATAAGGAAATGGAAACATTAAGCTCACAAGAGGAGCTTCTAGGAGAACTGTGGCTCAGGTTTAGAAGAATAATGGACCATGCACTTGACAGATACGTACTGATATGGATATGGTGTCTGTTCTTTTGGACATGTCCGAAAGAACAGACACCATTGATGACCTGCAGCCATCTAGAACGAAATTAGAATTATGTTAATACCGTCAACTGCTCATGGATGTTGATATATATCTACAGGGACAGGTGAAAATGTGTGCCCTGACTGGGACTCGAACCCGGGATCTCCTGCTTACATGGCAGACGCTCTATCCATCTGAGCCACTGACGGCACAGAGGATAGTGCGACTGCAAGGACTATCTTGCGCATGCCTCCCGCGAGACTCACATTCGCACCTTGTATGTCCACACACTACATTTGTGGTGTCACACCCCAACACACTCATTACTCGTGGAAGACATTCATACCAAGTCCTATAAGAGTTTAGGGAATATCTGTGCATCCACACAGAAGGCAAAGGTCATGGCCGGTATTGCCAGAACTATATACTTATATGGATATGATGTCTGTTCTTTTGGACATGTCTGAAATGTATATGAGATTGGCAATGCACCATCAGGCTTTTGGAGAAACATCATCCACACAATTCAGAAGATGATAATGGCCGACAAGTGCGAGAATTATCACAACGTCAGCTTAACAGCTCATGCATCCATGTTGCTGACAAGAGTAACATACAGAACAATGGAAAAGAAAATTGAGGATCTGTTAGATGGCAATCACTTTGGGTTTAGAAAAAATAAAGGCACCAGAGAAGCAGTTCTGACTTTGCGGTTGATAGTGGAAAAAGACTGAAGAAAAATCAGAACGTGTTCATAGTATTTGTTGGCCTAGAAAAAGTGTTAGACAATGTAAAATGGTGGAAGGTATTCAAAATTTTTAGAGAAATGGGGGTAAGCCATAAGGGAAGATTGGAAAAATACAATATACACAAGAACATCAGTAATACTGGAAGATTAAAAATGGTGTAAGACAGGGATGAAGTCATTTACCCAAACTGTTCCTTCTGTACACTGAAGAAGCAATGATGACAACAAAAGAAAGGTTAAAGAGTGGGATTAAAATTCAAGGTGAAATTTTATTTTTATTTTTTATTTTATTTTATTTTGATCCAACATCAACTGATTACAAAAAAAAGGGATTTTATTTTATTTATTTATTTTTTGTTTTTTTTGTTTTGTTCCAGTCTTCTGGATAAGTCAGAGCCTTACTTACTGGGGTTAGATATTATTGGCTGGCACTTTTATCTACACAACTTTTTCTAAATTCAGTTGAGAGAACAGAGTTACATATATGGACTATACAGAAAAAAAAGTTGTTATTGCCATACTTAGATTAAGGATTCTACAGTTTGTAACAGTATTCGTATCTGACATTCAAATATTTACAGTTTGTAACACAGTCTAAGACCTGAGATTACATATATTTTTAGATAGATGGTCTTCCATCATACGAGTGTACTAAATCTAGAAACTCATCTATTGAATATACAGGATTGTTTAGGAGCCATAATTTTAATTTCATTGTTAGTTTTGTAATGGGCATTTGGAGATATTAGGATGGAAGCAATTCAGTAATTTTATGCCTGCATAGTTAGGGCTTTTCTCATAAAGTGTTGTTCTATGAGAGATGATGTGGGGTCTCTCTACCTTTAGTGTTGTGATCGTGTATTTCTTTATTAAGTAAATGATAAGATTTACTGATGACATTGTTATCCTCAGTGAAAGTGAAGAATAGAATAGAACATAGAATAGAATATTTTTATTAGCCTTTCAGTATTTTTCATACAATTGGCTTCGACAAAGTTTACAGAGGGTTTTAGTTTCAGTACGATATTGAAATAGTTACAGAAAGGGAAGAAAAGGAACTAAAGACCTTTTATTCAGCATTATGTGAAACAATGTTTTATACAATAATTAAATACACACATAAGAAAAGAATCACAGTAAATAACTAGCTTATATAATATCAAAACATTTTCTTCATAACTTAGGTGAAACATATATTTTGATGATTAGTTTCTAAGAATTCGTCAGTTGTGTAGAGTTCGTTGTTTTTTAGCCAGGTTTGCAATGTATTCTTATATTTATTTAGTGGTACTGTATGAGCTGAGCATGGTAACTTATTGAAAAATTTTATGCTTAAGTACTTATAGTTATTATGGACTACAGCAAGTCTTGTGGAAGGCAAGTCCAGCAGGTGACTGTTTCTTGTACCGTGTGCATGCACATCACATCTCATGTGCAGTTTTTTCAGATTTTATCTGGCATATATTAAACAGTTATATATTTACATGCTTGGCACTGTCATTGATTTAAAATAATTTCTGCAGGACTCTCTGGGTGCTAACCCTTCCATGCACCTGATTGCTTTCTTCTGCCATCTGAAAATACATGCAGCCCCTGGGGAGGTACCCAATGCAATATTCCATATTGCAGTTGGGAATGAAAAAAAGCATAGTATGAGTGAAGTAGCAATTGCTTGCTCACACTGTTTCTTAATTTATACAATAAGAAAAGTACTTGTGCTAGTTTACTACATAGGTAATTGGTGTGTCCTTCCCATGAGAGCTTTTGGTCTATGATTAGTCCAAGTATTTTCACTGTTTTGTTTTCATTTTTAGTTACTTTGAGATTAAATATTATTTCTTCTGTTTTTGTTTGATTTATGCACAGCTGGTTAGCCTGACACCAGTAATTAGCCATTTGCATCATTTCTCTATTTTAGTCCAGTACACTCTGTAAGTTCTCTCCTGTACTTATTAATGTCATATCGTCAGCATATAGTATGTTCTTACACGGTATGTAATTTGAGAAGTCATTAACATAGACAATGAACAGAAAAGGTCCAAGAACAGAGCCTTGGGGTATTCCTCTTTCTATAGGGAGTATTTATGACCTCTGTTTATTTGCATGTACAAGTTGTAACCTATTGCTTAGATAAGATTTGAATAGACGAGTGTATGATCTTCAGTGCCATAGTATTTTAACTTTTTGATGAGTATGTCATGTGACCCCGGGTCAAATGCTTTACTTAGGTCAATAAGTGTTCCAGACATTGATACCCTTTTTTCATACCATTCATAAACATTGCTCACCAAAGCTTCTACTCCTTTTACAGTTGATAGGTGTGACCTGAAGCCAAATTGTTGTACATAAAAATTTTGTTGGTTTCAAAATGCCTGTATATCTGCTTATTATATCTGCTTATGCACACAATTTTCTACTAACTTGGATATGATTGGTACTATTGAAATGGGTCTGTAGTTATTTGGGAGGTTTCTTTCACCTTTTTTATTCACAGGCAATGTAACTTTGAGCTTAAGACAATGGAAGAATATTCCTTCATCAAGTACTCTGTTTGATAGTGAGAGAAGTGGCATTTTAATTTATTTTGCTATACATTTTATGATGAGATTACTGAGTCCATAATAGTCTTCTGTTTTGGAATTACTTAATTTGTTTATTGACTTATGAATATCATTTAATGTGATTCGGGTCCAAGTGAACTTCTCACTTCTTGTCTGTTTTGCACAAGTGAGCAATGCTTCTGCATCAGAGGCAGAATTGATGGGTGGGGTGGTGACACTATTTACAAAATATTCATTGAGACTATTGCAGTCAATAGGGATACTCCTTTCTTTATTGGTATTATTAATTTCCCTTTTAATGACAGTCCAGGCGGCTTTACATTTATTTTTCGAATTTAAAATATATTCATCATTTGCACAGCACTTAGCATTTTTTATTTCTAATCTGTAAAGGTTTCTCATTTTAGTGTAATTTTCTGTGTCCTTATCACTGTTATGAGATTTGTCTTTCATAATCATCAGTAGTATTCTGAGTTTGTTAAGTTGTGGGGTGTACCACTTGTTAGTATTTTGTTGCTTCTGAGTAATATTACTCTGATACCTTTTGGTTAGCAAGGGGGATGTCACTTCTACTATATGCTTGATCTCTGTCAGGAAAATGGAAAAACATTTATTAATCATTTTCTTGTTATCCATTACATGAGTCCAATTCAATTCTTTTAACTGGTTTATCATTTTGTTTACATTGGATTCACCTAGAATTCTATATGTCACTTCTCTCTCTGTAGAACTGAAGGCTGACTTTTCTATTTGAAGCCATAGCCTTGTGTGATCTGATATTCCTAATTCTATTACATCACATTGTATGGAGTCTCTTTGTACATTGCTAATTAAGTTATCAAGGCATGCATTCAGTCTAGTGGGTTTTTCATTGAGACCGTGTTCTTCAGAGTGTTAATCATATGTATTGCATTTTTTTCTCTTTGCCCTTATACCTACAATTACAATTCTATGCTGTTTATATTTTGACAACAGCAATATTAATGTATTAATTTTTTCTATAAATACTGTCTCATCAGAGCCTGAGATTCGATAGATTGAGACAATTACAGTTTTCTGTTCATGCATTACCTCACCAGCTACTTCTATTGTAGCTTCAAGGCATATTCTACTAAGGTCTATAACTGATTAATGCAATTCAAGGTTACTTTTGACATATATTGAGACCCCACCATGTGTAATACTTTTTCCGCAGTAGCTTGTAACTAAAAAATATCCAAGAGAAACATACAAGTCTATTTCAATGTCTTTCATCCAGTGTTCATTGATGAATAGAACACTGCAGTTGATTTTATTGAGCCAGTATTGTAATTCATTGATTTTACTCCTAAGAGATTGTACATTTATATGGAGGAGGAGGAAACTGTCACTGCTACATAATGGTATTCCACTTTCACAGAACCTTCTGTATTCATTTATTTTCGTTGCATGATCTAGGGTTGCACAATTATCTGAATGAATTAGACTGCTGCAGTTTCCACTTAATGTGGTTTCTAACTTTCCTTCATCTGTAATGTTGTTTTCTCTAAAAAAGGTGGTGTACAGTAATGCTCTGTGGGACTGTCTTTTAAGACAAGGCTGCTGTGTGCTTGTATTTCATTTACAATGTCGTTTATCTCCTGACACAAAAATGTTTTCCCATGGTAATTTAGATGCTCACCATGTTCAGTGTGCAAATTTCTTTCAAGTCTGCTAATATCCACTACATTGCATTTAGCATAAATGGAACATAGTTGTTTGATTTTAATATTTGTTTTATGAATCTCTTTGTTAACGCATGAATTATAGATCAAGTCATGTCTATGAGGTATCGAAGAAAAATTACAGGGTGTATGCACTGGACTGGACAGTGTAATGAGTACAGAATATGAATTGAGAATAAATTGAAAAAAAATGAGATATAGCACAAATGAGAACAGCAAGAAACTTACCACAAGAATTGGGGATCACAGAAGAGATGAAGTTAGGGAATTGTGCTACCTAGGCATCAAAATGACACATGATGGATGGAGCAAGAAGTACATAAAAAGCAGACTTGCACTGGCAAAAAGGGCATTCCTGACTAGAGGAGTGCACTAGTATCAAATATAGGCCTTAGTTTGAGGAGGAAATTTGTAAGAATGTATATCTGGAACACAGAACATAGTATTATATGGTAGTGAAAGATGGATGTTAGGGAAACTGGAACAGAAAAGAATTGAAGAATAGGAGTTGTGGTATTAAAGATGAATCTTGAAAATTAGATGAATTGATAAGATAATGAATGAGGAGATTCTCTGCAGAATTGGCAAGGAAAGGAATTTATGGAAAGCAATGACAAGAAGAAGGGACAGGATGATAGGACATTTGTTAAGACAGAAGGGAATAACTTCTTTGGTACTAGGAGGGAGCTGTAGAGGGTAAAAACTGTAGAGGAAGACAGAGATGTGAATACAGCTAGCAAATAATTAAGGACGTAGGTTGCAAGTGCTACTCTGAGATGAAGAGGTTGTCACAGGAGATGAATTCATGGTGGGCTACTTTAAACCAATCAGAAGACTGATGACTCAAAAATTAAAAGTAGAGCCATCTGTGCAGTTGCTTGTTTTCACCAAGGTGCTTAATAACCCACTGAACAGAAGCTCTGCCTCATTGGGACCCAAGTTCTTTTGATATTCAGATGCTTTTATGCAGCTGATAGATTCAGTCTCCAGACTATACTGTTCAATAATTCATTTGACATGTTGAGACAATTTAACTGAGTGCTGCAGGCCACAGAAGGTCAATAAAAGTTTGCCAGATAGTTGCAGAAACAGTTAAGTATTTCCCAGATAGCACAGTAAGCCGGTTTCAAACTTGTTTCCAGATGTAAAGTTCAAGTATATAAGCTTGATCAAAGCTGGAATATTCAGGCCTGTTAGTTGGATTCAAGCTTGAAACAAACATCAAAGTTGGCAGAGTTCAAGCTATATTTCAAGCTTTACTTATCAAGTTTGGCTCCAGCTGTATCTACACACATGGAATACAGCCTGGTGTTTACAGCTTGTTTTAAGCTATATAATTATTAATCTGAATTTATTGAACCTAATTAATTAAATAAATAAATATCAGAATGGAAATGGTGTGAAAAAAATTATCAAGACATGTATGTTTAAAAATTTTTATTTTAAAAGTGTTTAAAATTGTTTTATTTTAAAATTTAATTATTCTGAAGCCCCTCCAGCCCCAGCACACAGACCAGAGCAGGATCAAATATCGCTGACTTCTGCCAGTATAATGATCCTGTAACAGGTAAAAGAAAATTTTAGGCATACCTAAACATAAAAAATGTAAAAAGTTGAAACTGATCAACCTAAATATAATTTATGCCCCAGATTAGCAAAATAACTTCAAACTCACTGGTGTAGTAAGAATCATTCACTAGTATAAACGTCACTGAGTAAGCAGCTGCTTCTGCTGACTTCATTCTAAAGAGTTTTTAAAGTTATTTGAAATAACTTTTTGTTTGAAATTTTTAAAGTAAAGATGACATTTGGGTAATTTTGCGATGACTTCATGAGGAAGCCACACTTCACTATTTCTAACAGTTTCAGGGCCATTTAATCTGAATTATAAAGAAACAATTACTTGAAATCATATACACCTCAAACTGTAAGTTTATAAGGAAACTACTGTTTTTATTGTATCCACAATTATTTTTTGGTGAGTAAAACCGAATCCAAGTGAAATAAAAGATGAAATCGAAATGAATTTAAGAAATTACCAGTTCAGTGGAACTGAAATGTAAAAGAACAAAAAATGTTCTCCTTTTCATATTTTAATATTGCCTTTTATTAACTTTCAGCCAATTTACAAATAACAATAAAAGTAAGAAGTACCAGTAGGCCTTGCAGTATTATTTCACCCAGGGAACAACAAAATTACTGTTTTAAGCAACAAATTGATACCCTTCATTCCAAAAAAATACAGTGTTCGAATATACATAATGAACTGTCTATAACGCAATACATAATAACAGTGTTATGGGTGGGACAAAAATGACACAGAACTGAACAATTTTGACATCTGAACAATATTTCTGCTTTGATATTGTCCATAATTTGGCCAAGCCACATACAAATGAAGCTTACATTCTTCTATTAAAGAAACATGTTGCTATTAGAAAAAGAATTAAGTTGCACCAATGCATGATACTATATATAACTGTATAGTTATGGGTGGGACAAATTGTCTGTTGTATGACTTGCATAGAATATTAAATTGCAATATGTAGTGCAACTAAACACACACTATTTAAGCTAAATACAACATTAAAAAGGTACAAACATTCACAATAAACTCAGATTTTTTTTTAAAGTTCTAGTCAAATGAGAAGTGTCCCCTGTTGTTCATAAATGTTGGAATATGGTAAGCTTTCTCAACAGTACTACAATCATTAATAGATTTATCCTTCACAGTACAGCCCAGATCCAAAATTTGCCACTACTTTCCATGAAAAGTAATGTTACACTTATTATGAATAAGCTTAACTTTTGCCAAGCATGAGTCACAAGAAATTTTCTGTCCATCATTACAGAAAGAATTAACAGCTTCAACAAATTCTCTCAAGACTGATGGTGTAATAACAGACTGCAACTCTGATATTACTGTTCCCCAACTTTAAGACTTCTTTGACTTGAATTTCTTGAGTATATTTACTTTGTGCAAGAGTGTCATACTAACAGGAAGAAATTTCATATTACTGCAATAAAGAGCAGACAAAGCTACGTAAATAAAAAAGACTGACATCTATGTAGTGACTGGTTCTTGATGTACTTTTTCCCGTTCACCATGTCATTACTATTTGTATTCGCAAAGAAACTTTTCACACTTAACGATTATTCATTCATGGTGTGACACACGTGAGTACTTACAAGTAAACAAATGTAATAGGGCGATATATATAAAAAGGTGAGATTTTAAAAAGGTAAAATAACATTAAGTTTTAATTTATTGGTGCCATGTACTAGAGAACTGGTTTAAAATGACGTCTTTTTGCTGAACAACTTGTAATATGTATTCTTAGTTGGTAATCCATTTCACTTTCATCCAGGCTCAATTTTTCTGCGTAAAAGAATATGATATTTCTTTACGTTACGTAATAATATTTAACATTTGTAATATTTATGTACCACTAGAGAAAAATGCACCAACATACCTGTAATACACTACATATCCTCTTCAGACCCGGTGTAGCAGTAAGGCAGGAGACGTCACACACTTACCGAACTATTTTGCAGTATAAAACAAACTTCACAACAGTCAACAATCATTAACACACGTCACAAAGATAAAATGGCCGTAAACCTAGCAGAGTCAGTGCAAGGCTTATAAATGCTTGTGGCACTTCCCGTGGACATCTATGGAAGCTATGCTGCACGCGCATCTGCTGTACAGCCTTCCAGGGAAATTACAGTTTATTTCAAGCTTGGGAAAATTATTTTAATTCAAGCTAAATTTTTACGGCTTGATGTAAACTGTGTAACAGGTTGATTTTTCAATCTTGAATTTTCAACTGAACCTAAACTCAATATCCACCTTGAAATAAGCTGTGTAACAGGTTGATTTTTCAATCTTGAGTTTTCAACTGAACCTAAACTCAATATCCACCTTGAAATAAGCTTGAGTGCTAGCTGGGTTTGATGTTTTGTAGTTACTGTGATCAGATCATTTGGAATTACGATAGTAGCTTCTATCACGAGCATATCTGGATGACTGACACATCCGTGCTGCTGTTAAGGTAATATGCTACATTCTGGTGTCATGTCCTGTTAGACAGAATCTCTCTTGCTTACTCCCAATTATCTCTCTTATTTTTCCATTTTGCACATATCCTCTTATTATTGTTGTGTCTGAATGTTGTCTCCCGATCCACATGTAACTAATATGTATCCAGGAACTTTTGCCTTTTTATCTTGTTATTCATGTGAGCTTCATAATTAATATATTTGTGGGTCATTATCAAAATATTTCTGTTCAGCTTAGTCTGTGCAGGACTAGTAGACCCGTGTAACCCCTTCCATCCTTTTCTGTCATCACACCTGATCTACTCCACTATGACTGTGAGGAACGGGTCGAATCATACCTGCAGTAGGAGATGAATCTGATGCTTTGAACATGGTCAGGGCAGGGAGTAAGGTAGTTGGTGCTATGTCCAAGCTTTTCAATTGCAAACTTCCCTGTTCTTAATCATTCATCATAAATTACAGTTTTTGTCCTATAACTGACAATTTTTTCTGAAGTTTGTATGTGTTTATACCCTGCACCTCGTGACTATGATTCCTTAAAAAGAGCTACAAGATACAGAATAGAAGGCTGCTGCAGTTTCATGGCATTTCACTTTTCCTTTTGTATTGTGGCAATCATGAGGGATGTGGAGGAGGGAGAATGGTGCATTCTCTTAAAGATGCTACCATGTAAATTAATTGAAAGTAATTATTGTGAAAAAAGTTGTAACAGATAAAACTTGTAAAATTAAAAATTATTTAACCATTGGTGATACAGTAATTACCAGGGTGTCAGATTAAAGGGCTTGGAGTCACACATCTACAGTTGTATCCACTGTTGTTGATTGACATTGTCACATTTCACTGATAAATTAAATGTTTACATGAATTTGATTGAAAGGCTATTTTAATAATTGAACAAGACAGCTACACATAACAGCAATATGTCCTGCAGATGTAAAAGGCTGAACGGTGTTTACATAACAGCTGCTATATGACATGTCGTTTCACAGGTGGCTCTCCCTTTGAAAGTATGTTTTGCCAGTTACAGGGCTGGTATAGCTGGTGGTAGGAAGGTGCATAGGGCAAGTCTGGGGTAGGAGCCATAGGGTAAGGACATGGGTGCAGAAGGTGCATAGGGTCTGACAAGAATATTGTGGAAATTGGGAGGGTGAGGGAAAGCTAATCTAGGTGTGATGCACAAAATCTTAGATAGAATGGATCTCATTCCAGGGCACGATTTTAGAAAGTAACAGTCTTTTCAAAGTAGCTGATTAATACATTCCGGACAAAGATAATACTCAATGACCAGTGGTGTGCTCCAAAGTTGTTTTTTGGACGGATCAGCAGTTCCAGGGTTGGATATTATGGCCAGGGAATCTGCTTTTGAACTAGGCTGATGTGGTAAATATGTCCAGTGAAGACTGAGATGAGAATGGTGGTGTATTACTGTAAAGAGTCTGCATCTGAACAAGTACATTTGCCTCAAATGCCAAGGCTGTATGGGAGGGAATATTTAACATGGAAAGGATGACATCTGTCAAAATATAAGTACTGTTTTTCGTCAGTACATTTCATGTGGACAGAAGTGCGTAGCTGGCCTTTGGTGAGTACAAGATCAATATCAAGGAAAGTAGCACGGGATTCAGAATAGGACCATGGGAAATTTAATTGGGAGAAGGTATTTAGAGATGCCAGGAATTTTAATACATCTCATGAGACCATACGGTAAAGATGTCATCAATGTATCTAAACCATACCAGTGGCTGAAGACATATGGACCCCAGGAAAGCTCCCTCCTAGTGACCCATGAAAAGGTTGGCAGAGGAAGGAGCCATCCTGGTTCCCATGGCCATACCCTTGATCTGTTTGTATGTCTGCCCCTCAAAGGTGAAGTAGTTGTTGGTAAGTATAAAGTTGATTAAGGTGAGTAGGAAGAATGCCATAGGTTTGGTATCAGGTGGGCACTCACTAAGGAAATGTACAGCAGTAGACAGACCATGTACATGGGGGATGTTGGTATAGAGAGACATGGCATCAGTGGTGACAAGCAAGGTGTGTGGTGGGAGTTAGATGGGCCCGGATTTAGATGATCAAGGAAATGGTTGATACCTTTGATATAGGAGGGAAGTCTTTGTACTATGCATTGCAGTTGCTGATCAACTAAGGCATATATACATTCAGTTGATGCTTTGAAGCCAGCATGATGATTGGGTTTGTGGATCTTACATACTCTTTTTGATCAAGTACCACAGTGGTAGATCTTTTTGTCTGCTGAGAGGATAACGATGGCACCATCAGCTTTTATGGAACAAGCCCATTATCAGTTAGGATAAATGGGCATAGCAGAGGGAGTATACCAGTAACATACAATATCCTGTTGCAGAGTGTGCTCTACAACATGACAGACATGACCTCGGTGCTTGTTTCACCACACATGCCACCTGGGTCCTTCTTCCAGAACCACTTTATCAGAACTCTGCAGGTGAGGACTAGCTCTACAACATGTCCTTGTTTCTCACCACCCACTTGACCAAGCAAGGTGGCGCAGTGGCTAGCACACTGGACTCGCATCCGGGAGGCTGACAGTTCAACCCTGATTTAGGTTTTCCGTGATTTCCCTAAATCGCTCCGGTCAAATGCTGGGATGGTTCCTTTGAAAGGGCATGGCCAACTTCCTTCCCCATCCTACCCTAATCCGATGAGAATGATGACCTTGCTGTCTGGTCTCGTCCCCCAGGCAACCCAACCCAACCCTCATCACCCACTTGGCCTTAATTTACGTTAATTTCTTCCATCTGAGCATTTCTTCCCAGTAACTACTGCTTTCTTCACTCTGTTTTAGTTTTCTACATCTTTCATTTTCTCATGTGTCTATTTTTCACAGTCCCCACCCCACCTTTGTTATGTACAATGCACTTAGCTTCTCACTCTTATCAACTCATACACCATATTTTAGCAGTAATATCTATCTTGTACTCTCTTACACTTTTAAGCTCTCAGGTTTTCAAATCTTATCCGTGTAGTCCCCAACAATCAGTCTTTCCTTCTCATCCCGTCTGGTAAATCTCCCCTCACCTGCGGTCCTGGGTGACTTTTCTGAAATCTACCCCTCTTCCTAGACCTCTCCAGTCCTTTTCCTTCACCATTCTTCCTTCCCCTTCAACCCTTCTGTCCAAAGAAGAAGTCACTGTCTCTGAAAGCTTGCATAATTATGACTTTCTTTTATGTGTGTGTGTTCTGCCGCCACTTGGTGGGTAGATTTATTATCTACCCAATTAAAGTTAAAGTTTTTGTAATAAAAATCATCCAAAATGTAAATTATATTAAAGTTAGGAGGAAAGTAATTGCAGTAACAGAAATGGGGTGGGTTAATTTCCCTTAAGAATGATGCACCACTTAGTCTGCGAGTAAGAAATTTTAGGCACAAAAATTGTGCAGTCCTGTGAAATATATTTTTATTGGGGAATACTATCAACTGCACAACTTACTGCAAAATGTTGAATCAATGAGAATGAAAGTTTGCATTATCCTGGTTAATTAGATTTTAGCTAGCAATAAGGATGTAGAATTTAAAATTTCGTCATCATCATCAGTTATCTGCTATATTAGCAGGTCCTTTGCCTCTCCATTTTCTGCGATCCATTGCTTCCTTCTTAAGGCTGCTGTATGTTGTACCGTCCATCATGTCATCCAGTATCTGGAATCTCTTCCTTCCTTGCTTCCTTTTCCCTTCTACATAACCTTCTAAAACTGTTTTTATCAGTCCGTCATTCTTTCTTAATATATGCCCAATCCAATTTCTTTTTCTTCTCTTTATTACATCTAGTAACTGTCTTTTCTCTCCCACTCTTCTCAGTACTTCTCAACTTATTCTTTTCATCTTCTGCCATGTCCAGATCTCAAAAGCCTCCAGCCTCTCTCTGTCTTTTTTCCTCATAGTCCATGTTTCACCGCCTTATAGAACAACACTCCATACAAGACATTTTATGAGTCTCATTCTGAGTTCTCTGTCCAGACCGCTGCAGAAGATTCTCCTTTTCTTATAAAACGCCTCTTTTTGCCATTGCTATCCTTGTTTTAATTTCTGTGTGCACTTCTAGTCGGTGTCTATCCTGCTTCCAAGATACTTAAAATTTTGCACCTGTTCTAGTGTTTCTCCATTCAGCACAATTTTTATTTCCTTATTTCCTCCTATTGCCAATACTTTTGTTTTATTTGTGTTAATTTTTATTCCATATTTTTTTTCCGTTAGTTGCAAAGGTGTCCACCAAATCCTGTAATTCTTTTTCCCCTGTGGCTAGAAGGACCATGTCATCAGCAAATCTCAAGCACCCTACTCTTCTTCCTCCAATTTCTACTCCTTTGTCATCTAATGAGCATTGGTCAATCATATTTTCCAAGTACTGGTCGAAAATTAGCCTAATGACAGGTAGTTTTTGAAATGTCAATCCCATGAGAATAAAGGGCTAACCAGATGCTGAAGGAGGGACTCAGTTTTTTAATAGGCCAGAAGCGAGACCTGCATTGCGACTTAGAATTATTTGTGTGGGTGCACTCAAACTTGAAATATTTTAACTGTTGAGTTACAGTTTGCTAACTTTATGTGGTTGTTTTCTGGACTTTGCTGATTTTTTGGCTGCATTTCAAGAACTTTTAACATTCCCAGTTGCAAATGCTGATTGACTATTTGAATTTTTGGTAGTCAGTCATAGTTTAGATTTATACTTAATTTTATGAAGCTAAGAATAGTCAGGATATGTATTTGTCTTGGTTTGCAGATCAGTATTTTGGGCATCAGCACTCAGGACATGGTTCGCAAGTCAGTTTTCAGACTTAAATAATTTATTTTAAGCACACTTGTTGCAGAATTTTGTTATTAATGTCAGTTAAGGCTCGCAATAAGAACCAGTGAATGGTGTTCATAGAATTTGCTTAAACAGACTTTCAGTTTGGCTGCAGTAATTTATAGCAACTTGCTGCTTCACTATTTATCTGTTAGTGGACTTACTGGTAATTGGGTACAGTTGATTTATTAAGTGAACTGAAAGGAGTGAATTCAATAAACTGCCGATACATCACTGAACCATAAACAGTAGGGACAGTTTATTTTATTACAAGGGTTATTCGGAAAGTAAGGAATGATTGGTTGCAAAATGGAAACCACGCTGAAAATCCAATGAAATTTTGCACAGGTGTGTTGGGCAGTGTCTCTAGTATTCCTGTCGATCACATTACATCATTCTTTTTAGTTCTGAGCACACAGGGAGCACATAAAGATATCTAGAACAATAGTGTCTCCTACCAAGTATGAGGGATGAGAAATTTTGCCTGAAGCTATGCAGCCAACATTACATAACTGTTGTGCATTTTCTTCTTCAAGACAATTCTCAGCCACATTCTACAGGGGCAATGAAGATGCTCCTGCATTGTTTTCAATTGGAAATGTTTGATTACCCACAATACAGCCCATAATTGTCTCCCTCTGAGTTTCATCTCTGCTCACATGAACTGCTGGCTATGAAGACAACATTTTTTCACAGACAACAAGCTGTAGGCCAGTGTAGAGAATTGGTGAAAGCACTGGTGGCTGCCTTCTATAACGAGGGTATTGGATAGTTGGTTCAATGCTTTGACAAACGTCATAAGTCGGATCAGCGACTATGGAAATAAGTAGCTGGAAGTTGTAGCTAACTGTTGCAAGTAAAACAGTTTTGATTTTCACTGTGGTTTCCATTTTACGACCGATCGTTCCTTACTTTCCAAATAACCCTTGTATTATTAACCTGCATGGTAGTGATAGATAGTTTTGGCTTAAGTAAAGTTGTATAAAAAGTGCCTGGGTAGTGCATTTCTTCCAATAATTTGATCCACAGTCACAGAGCTCAGGCACTATTATTTTGAATGAATTAATGGTCTAAGATCATCACAGTCTGTACAATTTCTTTGTTGTTTAGTAAGAGTATTGTTGCTGCTGCTGCTGCTGCTGCCACCGTTTCTTCAGTTTGAAGACAGGTCAATACAGCTTTCCTCGGTAGTCTGTCCTGTGGTCTTCATCTCTCCATAAGTAACACAACATACATATGTTTGAATCTGCTCACTATAAGCATGCCTAGACTCCCCTCTACAATTCTTAGTCCCTACATTTTTGTCCGTTACTAATTTGACTGTTCCTTAATACTTAAGGATATATCCTATCAAGTGATAGTTTCCTCATCAACCCCTTGTACCACCCAGATCCTGCCTTACTGACCTTCCAATCCGCCACATCTTTCAAATTTCCCACTCAACATCCCACAAAATGTAGAACTGAAACAAACCCAAAACATTGTTGTCAACCTATCTGTCAAAAACCTCAATCCTATAGGAGTTTCAGTCCTGCCTGAAGCACTCACCTTCAGCCCTATCCCTGAGTTCCACTGACATAAATGACTTTGACAAAGGGCAAATTGTTATGACCTGACTCCTGTACACAGATGTCACAGAAATGGTGAAGCCTATAGAATATAGGTGTTGTACTCTCGTGAGCATCTGTGGAAAGTGGTTAATGGATGGTGTAGTGATGAGTAGGCAACAAGGAGTTGGACGTCTGTGCCTCGTGACATAACGTGTAGGTAGAATTGTTGCCCATACTGTGATGCAGGAAGGCACCAATCTGCAGCAGATCTGATGACAGAGTACAGTGCTGGTGCAGGCACAAGTGTTTTGGAGAGCCCTATTCAGCACACATTGTTGAACGTGGGACAACATAGCACACACACCCTACACATTCCCACGTTGACCTGACATCATCGTCAGTTACTATTGCAATGGGCAGAAGATTACAAGTAAGAATTGTGTGTTAATGGAATCATGTTGCCTGGTGGTATGAATCACATTGTTAGTTACACTAGATCGACGGTGGTATCTGGATGCTGTCAGCCAGATGAATATGAGCTCTAAACATGCACCACAGTGTGGATGCAGGCTGATGGGAGCAGTATTATGCTAGTAATAAAAGATACTGTGACAGCTGTGGAGAACACAGACATTAGTGTGGACTGCCTGCAACTCTTCACATGTGATATCTTCCATGACAGAGATGGCGTCTTCCACTAGGATAACTATGGAAGTCAAACGGCTAGAATTGTGCCGCAGTGATTTCAGAAGCATGATAATGAACTCACATTGATGTCTTGGATAGCAAATTCATCTGATTTGAACCAGAAGGAACACACCTGGTACCAGCTCTCTGGACCCAAGCCACTGGCCTGTAATTTTCAGGAATTGCATGATTTACATGTTGATATTCAGGGCCACATAACTCCGGATACCTACCAGGGACTTCTAAAATACAAACCATGCAGAACTGTTGCTGTATTGGATTCCAAAGGTGGTCCAATATGCTATTAAGTGGTTGGTCATAATGTTTTGGCTCATTAGTGTACATTTTGAACCTCATTTTCAGTTATAATGAAAAAATTAGTCATGATTGCAATCTTTTAGGTTAGTGCATAAGTTAGTATCATTTTTGCCTTGAATGGTGGTATTGCAGTTGCTATGAGTTTGTTTTTTGATTTTCATTTTTTATTTGAAGTTCACTGTTGCTGCTCGACTTCACAATTGTCATTTTGTCATTTGGAGTTAGTGAGTGGAGCTGTGGACACTAGAAAATGTAGTGCCAAGTGGAGAAATCATACATGCACATTCTTGGCCACAGTAAAATGTTTATTTGCAATGGTTACTGTTTTTTGCCGGATATGACCAATTTCAGACCATTTATGCCATGATGTTAAGCAGTGGTGGTGAACAGAGCAGGTGTTGTGACTCCATGAACATCAACAGCTCATGAGAAGTTGACATTCATGGAGGCACAATACCTGCTCTGTTCACCATGACCACCTACCACTCTTGTATACATAGTCCGAAGGTGGTCACATTGTGACCAAAACCAGTAGTCATTGTAAATAAATACTTTATTGTGGTGAAGACTATGTTTAATCCATTGTTAAAGTATTTTCGCCAGACTGCTGTTGTTCTCAACAAGAAATGTTCTCAAAAATTTTTGTTCAAACTGTTGTACTGCATGTATCTTAAAATTAGTTCTAAGTTTTAGAAATGTTTACTGATGACATTGTGAGTGATTTCTCACTCTTGAGCAACCGTTTGCATGACTCATTATATAAGAGATTGCACACAATCATAATTGCCTTTTCTTTTTGTAGGACATATATATGCCATGTTGCAGCAAATGCCCATAATTGAGTGCCATACGTGATGTATGGATACAGTAGTATATTACCTTTATTATTACTTTTATCACCAATTCTATGTCATTCACCAGCCACAGCTGAACAGACAGTGTCAAGATACAACATTATCAAAACACATGAATACAACTCTACTATGATAGTAATTTAACAGCAGATTATAATAATATCACAACTATAAAATAGATGCAAGTTTATAATGAGATTAAATATAATGGTTGCTGTTGGAGGCATGGAGCTGAGCTGCGGCTCAGGTAAACACTGTGCTATTACTAGAGAAGTCACTATTGTAAAAGGGTTGCTCTTTTAACTTGCACAAAATAGTAGTTTTAAACTGCTCCCATGGTAAAGACTGAATGTGATCAGGTAGAGCATTAAACAATTTTAGGGCCACCACTGGGAAGCTGTTTTGTGTCTTTGCTAATCGACACCATGGCATGTTGATACTGTCTTTGTTGCGAGTGTTGTATTTATGAACTTCATTTCTCTTTCTGTAAATATCATGGTTTCTCTTTATGTGGAAGAGGCAGTTCAATATATACTGGCTGTAAACAGTCAGAACTCCTAACCTGATGAAAATTGGTTCACGGTGGTCTGTTTTTTTGCTTGAAGTAATGATCCTCATTGCTTTCTTTTGCAGTAAAATACATTCTCGCAGCCTGCAGAATGGCCCCACAATGACAGCCCATAACTGATGTGGCTGTGGAACATTGCATAGTACACAGTTAGAAGGTACTGTTCTGGTACTATACTTTTCAGTTTCCTCAAGAGGTACAGGACCCATGAAAGTTTGGAACATACATGTTTGGTGTGCTGTTGCCAGGTTAATTTGGTATCAATGAGAAAGCCCAGAAGTTTAACATCTGCTGCGTTACCCAGTGCTCCAGTATTGCTGAGGCTGCCTATCATCCTCTGAGTTTTTTCTTCATTAGTTTTCATTTTGTTCATGATAAACCAGGCCTTAGTTTCATTGAACAAGACTTCCACTTGTTGGACTGCCTGTTCAATATTCTCCCCTTTTGAGAACAAGGTTGTACCATCTGCAAACTGCAAGGTGTGCCCATTGGAGCCTATGTCATTTATGAAGATAAGGAACAGCAGGGGCCCTATTACTGATCCCTGTGGCACACCATGCTGTAGCTTCTTCTCACCTGAATCAGCTCCTTGCACGAGACAATCTGTCGTCTGTTTCTCAGGTAAGATTCAAGAGTTTGCAGGACAGACCCCCCCCCCCCCCCCCCATAGCATATGTTTTTAGCTTTCTGAGCAGAGCCTTATGTGGGATACAGTCAAATGCCTTACTAAGGTCACAGAGTACTAGTTCTATAGACTCTTTGTCTTCAAAACCTTGACTTAGTTACAAACATAAGTCAAGTACAGCTGTTGTTGTTGATCTGTCCTTCCGAAAGCCATGTTGCGCATCATAAAAGAGACTATTTCCTTCAAAGTAACTTAATAGTTGTTCTTTCATTATCGATTCCATCACCTTCACTAGTACTGGTATTATAGATATGGGCCTGTAGCTTGACACTTCATGTGGACTGCCTTTTTTTGTAAAAGGGCACTGTGCGTGCTACTTTCAGAAAGTCTGGAAATTCCCCTGCATGGAGGCTTTTATTTATTACTACTGCTAATGGCTGTGCAATTTAACTGATTATAGTTTTTAACATAACACAGGACGTGCCATAAATATCAGGGCTCCATGAAGATTTGTAGCTTTTTACAATTTTTATTATTTCTATTGGATACGCTCTCTTCCACATTACCATGCTGCATTTATTCTCAAATTTCACAGCAGCTGCAGGACCTATTCCAAAGTCAGGAATTTCATCTACTGTTTTTTCCCCTATTTTTATAAAATAGTCATTAAATTCATCTGGACTGCAAGAATTACAGCAAGAGGTGGGCTTTTTCCTGTGCTCATTAACAGGCCCCATGCTGCTTTACAAGGACTGTGAGCTTCTTCAATAAATCTGGCATTGCTTTCCTTCTTTGCTTTTTCTACTTCCTTTCTGTAGATCCTTTTGGTCTGTAAATAACTAGAGTAGAGTGTATCCTTAATATCTATATCTTTAGCAGCTTTGACCTTGTCATTTAGTATTTGGACAATTCATTTTATTTTGGCTAGTCTAGGAGTATACCACCTCTTTACTTTGTTAGTTTTTTGTCTACATTTTGATTTAGCATTTGAATATCTCTTGGGTTTTAATGGGAAATGTTCATCACATTTCACTTTAAGGGTCTGGAACATGTGATTGAATGCAGAATTTTGTGGCAATTCATCAATTATTTGGTGCCAATCTATAGAAGACACTGTAGTTTTGAAATCATCTAAGCTTTTCTTTGTAATAACTCTATTTCTGAATACATAATTTGAATGCCAGCTGGGAATTTGTCGTGTACTTACTTAGTTTGTCCATAACTTCATGATTACTGCATGGTGATTTGCCACTATAGGGTCCACCACACTTACTTTGTAGTCCCAACTATTCAGGTTTGTCACAGTTGTGTCAAGACAAATAGCTCCTCTTGTTGGTAGAGAGTTTCCTATGAATAGCCCATAGCTGCTTACTAAGTTCATGAAAGCTCTTTCTTTATCATTACCTTCTCCCATATGAATGTTGAAGTCTCCACACAAAGTAATTTTTGTCCCTAAGTGCACTAGGTGACACAGACAGCTTTCCAACTGGTTGAGGAAATTTTCAAAATTTCCATCTGGGGAATGGTAGACAGAAACAATAATTAAGTTGGCATCTGACAGTCCCAAAGCAGCTAATTCTAGGTCTAGATCCACACAAAGTTTACTTTAGTCAATTTTATTGGCACTGAGTTTACTATTTATATACACAGCCACACCATCATGGATAGTAGTTTCTCTACACCATGCATTCACCATTTCTAAATATTCAATGTTTCTGTAGTATTCTGTTTGTGGTTGGGCTAGCCAGTGTTCACATACACATAATACATCAAGTCTCACTTCGTCAACAAACAACGATAATGTATCAAGTTTTGTTCTGAGGCACTGCACATTTACACTTGCTATAACTAAGACAGCATTTTCTTCAGTGATATCATTTCCTTTTTCACTGGAATGTTCTTGGTGTTGGGAGTTAATCGCACTGGTGCACTAGGCATCCTCCGGAATAAAAAACGTTTTATCACAGTGTTCTTTGACCATATACTGTTGTCCATTATTTTATCTTTTAGGCAACATAAGCTGTTCACATTTGATCATAATTGAGAACTTGTGACATTGTTTTAATTGCATAAATTGGTTTTTCTTAATTTTCAGCATAAGAGATATGTGAGATGGGCACAAGACAGATGCTTCTCTAATGTTACACCAAGGGAGGCTGTTGTGTCATCCAATATTATTTATTTACCATCATCAGACACAACATTCCATTGCATTCCATCAGGTTGGTGGTTTAGTTGAAATGACTTTACACTTGTTTTTCTGTGGTTTACGCTTCAGCATTTACTTTTGGGATGATTCCTTGTGCCATTTAAGCACTAGAACAATTCAGTGCCAACTCATTCTCACTGTGTCAGCTACTAACAACTATTTTGTCTGCATAGTTAAAGTACCTTTTTATTGTGCACTGTGGGTGCATCTTAACATGTGTGAACAATAAGGGTCCCAGAGCTGACCCTTGGGGCACACTGACTTTATCACAGGTGGATTGCAGCTGAACTTCTTAACAGTGCTAGTCTTCTCCCTGTTTTAAGTTAGAGTACCCCGATACATGTCTTGTTAGTATAGTTGTAGGAGACTTAACCCTTTTCTCCTCAAAACTAAAATATGAAAAAATATGGCATTTTGTCATCAATTTCATTTTAAAATAATTGAAATAACATTTCAAATGTAAAAGACCGGCTATATGTGTTGTCATTTGCATGACACATAATGTTGCACTTGCACAACATCGGGTGTTTCCTGGGAAAAAAATTAGAAAAGAAATTTCAGTCATATGCTTTTATTTGCTTAAAATGTACAACATTGTTAATTATATGAAAAAATTGACCATATCTGATGGCATCACTTATGAAATTTTGGAAAGAACCTCTATCTGGAGGTGAACCTGAGGTTTCTTCCATATGTGGATCATCTGGATTTTACAAATCTTTCATCTCCTCCTTGCGTTTCCTTCATTGCTGATTATAATATGATCAGTTCTGTCCTTCCTCACTGCTTCTGGCAATCTGTTTCTGCTGGGGCAGCCAATGTTGATGTTTTTTGTGAAGTTGGTGGTTTACCTCCACTTCAGGTTATTCTTCAGTTTTCAGTGGAGATTATACAACCTGGAATCTGGAGCAAACTTGACTGATAGTAAATTCTGTTTCCAGTTGATACATTTTCCAAGCATTGACAATAGTGCTGTTAGTTCCATTGAAGGAAAATCGCCAGCCCATTTCTCCCCTCTAATTCTGATCCTACACTGGGGTGACAAATCATGGGATAGTGATATGCACAGTATCATGTAAACAAGGTATAAAAGGGCAGAGCTGTCATATGTACTCAGGTGATTCATGTGAAAAAGTTTCTGATGTGACCATGGCCATGTGATAGGAATTAACAGATTTTGAACACAGAATGGTAGTTGGAGCTAGACGTGTGGGACATTCCATTCCAGAAATCATTAGGGATTTCAACACTCTGCAATCTACAGTGTCAAGACCATCCCAAGCATCCCACATTTCAGGTATTACCTTTCACCACAGAGAATGCAGTGGCTGACAGCCTTCACTTGAACGATCAAGAGCAGCGATGTTTGCGTAGAGTTGTCAGTGTTAACAGATATAAGCAACACTATGTGAAACAACCATAGAAACCAATGTGGAACATACAGACAAACACATCTGTTAGGATAATGTGATGAAATGCAGCAGATGACCAACGTGAGTACCTTTGCTAACAGCACGATATTGCCTGCTGTGCCTCTTTTGGGCTCATGACCATATCAGCTTGAGCCTAGATGTCTGGAAAACTGTTGCCTAGTCAGATAAGTCCCAATTTCAGTTGGAAGAGCTGATGGTAGGGCTCAAGTGTGACACAGACCCTATGAAGCCATGGACCCAAGTTGTCAACACGGCAACGTGCAAGCTGGTGGTGGCTCCATAACAGTGTGGGCTGTCTTTACATGAAATGGACTGGTTCCTCTGCTTGTTCAGCTACTTGGAGGCCATTTGCCATCATCCATGGATGTCATGTTCCCAAACAACAATGGAGTTGCTATGGATGACAATGCACCATGGCACTGGCTGACAATTGTTTGCGATTGGTTTGAAGAGCATTCTTGACAGTTTGAGTGAATTGTTTGGCCACCAAAATTTCCTGACATGAATCCCATCAGACATTTGTGGGACATACTTGAGAGGTCAGTTCATGGACAAAATGGTACACCGGTAACACTTTCACAATTGTGGGTGCTCCATGGATCAATGTTTATGCAGGGGACTCAATGACTTGTTCATGCCACGTCAAGTTGCTGCACTACACCGGATAAAGGAAAATTCAACACAATATTAGAAGGAATCCCATGACGATTGTCACCTCACTGTATAGTTTGCAATGGCATTGTCATGTAAATCCACACCTCACCAGTCTTGGTTGTACTGGTGGAGGAACTACTTTGTGCCCCTTTTCTTCCTGGTTGTATCTCTTTACATTCATTATTGGTTTCCAGGGTACCAAAGGTGATATCAACTGTTACAACAGAACTGGCATGCCACCTCACAGTTTGTTGTTACCATAATATCTATAATCATCATTCCCTTTTGGCTCTTTCGCTAAGGGTTTTCTTGTTAGGAGTGGACAGAAAGCCACTTGATTCTCTCTCACTGTTTTTGTTGCAAAGAATTTCATTTCTGACAAGATGCGAAGAAGATAATGGTTTGTGAAGGTGTTATCAAAAAATATGTTATGATTTTTGTGATCGTAAACAACTTTCAATAAGTTTGTTACAACACTTTCACCTAAACCCACATTTTCATCAGTCTACTGTGAAGTTCCACCATAAAGGTCAGTAGCCTCTGTCTGAGGCTGTTCAACAAAGTCTTAATCTAAATATTACTGTTTTCCCTCATATGAACATCTTAGTAGAATGACACCCAAAATATCGCATATCATCAGTCAGTGTCTTATGGGAAAATACACCAAATTGTGTTTACCATTTATTTATTTAATTGAGAAAGAGTCTTGCAAAAGTTACCAGATTTGTCTACAGTTCATGACTTGTCACAGAATGAACTTAAAATGGGGAATTTTCAGTGTTGCATCAGCACATCAGATATCTACATCCATGATCTGCAAACCACTGTGAAATCATGGCAGAGCATATATTGCATTGTACCAGTTATTAGGGTTTCTTATAATTCCATGCACGGATGGTGCACAGGAAGGATGATTGTTTAAATGCCTCTGGGGATGCTGTAATTAATCTGATCATCTCCTCATGATCCCAGTGTGAGCTCTATGTAGGTGGTTGTAGTATATCCCTAGAATCACCATTTAAAGATGGTTCTTGAAACTTTCTAAGTGAGCTTTCTCAGGATAGTTTCTGTCTGCCAGTTCAGTTTCTCCAGCATCTCTGTTATACTCTCCCACAGGTCAAACAAACTTGTGACCATTTGTGCTTTCCCTGTTAGTTCTGTTTGATAACAGATACACACACTTCAACAATATTCTAGAATTGGTGTATGAGTGATCTGTAAGCAGTTTGATTTGTAGACTAATTGTATTTCCCCAGTATTCTACCTATAAACCATTTATTCACAAATGAGCTTATGTGATCATTCCATTTCTTATTCCTATAAAGTGTTACACCCAGGTGTTTGTACAATTTGATTGATTCCAACTGTGACTCATGGATATTATAGTCACACAATACTTCTTTTTTTGTTTTGTGATGTGTGCAATTTTACATTTCTGAATATTTAAAGCAAGTTGTCAGTCTTTCCACTGCTTTGAAATCTTATTAAGATCTGACTGAATGTTTATACAACTTCTTTCAGATAGTACACCCTTATAGATAACTGCATCATCTGTGAAAAGTCTGAAGCAACTATTAATATTGCCCACAATATCATTAATGTGAGAGCAACATGAACAGTAAGGATCCCAATGCACCTCTCTGGGGACAAACCGGAAGTTACTTCTACTTTTGATGATGACTCTCCATCCCAGGTAACATGCTGTGTCCTCCCTACCAAACAATCCGCATTCCAGCCACAAACTTTGATTGGTATTCCATATGATCATACTTATGACATAGGGGTGGTACTGAGTCAAATGGTTTTTGGAAATAAATAAGTACTGCATCTACCACATGTCTGCCTTGTCCAAAGTCATGTGAGATAAGTTTGACTTAGGTTTTGCATGACTGATGTTTTCTGTTTGAGATGTCTTATTATGTTTGAGCTCAAATATGTTCTAAGATTGTATAACAAATTGATGTCAAGGATATAGGACAGTAGTTTTGTGGATCACTTCTACTACTCTGCTTGTTGATGTGTGTTACCTGTACTTTCTTTCAACTTCTGGACACAGTTTTTTCTTTGAGGGCTCTGTGATAGATTATAGTTAACAGAGGGGCTAACTCAGCCACAAATTCAGTGTAGAACCTGAAAGGGATTGTATTGCGCCCTGGAGCTGTGTTCAGTTTTAACGATTTCAGCTGTTTCCCAACACCACTGACACAAATACTGATTTCTCTCATGTTTTCAGTGCTATCAAGATTAAATTGGAGCAGTTCTCATGGGTTTTCTTTCGCAAAGGAACATTTGAAAATGGAAGTAATCATTTCATCTTTTGCTTTGCTACCCTCAGTTTTGGTTTCTGTCTCATTCATGAGTGACTGGACACTAACTTTGATGCAGCTAACAGACTTGAAATATGATCAGAATTGCTTTGGGTTTTGTGAAAGATCAATTGACAGTATTCTGCTACAGTAGTCACTGAAGGCATCATGCTTTGCTTTCTTGACATCTAAATACATTTCATTCAGCATCTCTCTAACTATAGCTCTATTATGCAATAATCTCTGTTTCCTTAGAAGTTTTTTTTGACAATGACTGTATACCATGCAGAGCCCTGCCATTATGAACTGTTCTATTGGGTACTTATCTATCCAGTGCATTGTCAATTATTCCTTTGAACTTGAGCCATAGTTCCTCTACATGCTCCTGCCCTGTGCTGAAAGTTTCAAGTTTCTCATTGAGATACGTCTCTACTGCTTCCACAACTGCATCATGCTCACTGATTCAAGTTTCAATTTGGACATCCTTAAAGAGGTCAAGTCTTTTTGTTGCAATTAGATCCAATATATTTCCACCATGAGTTGGGTTCTGGGCTATGTTTTCTTGGCAGTTTTCAGAGAAGGCATCTTCTACAGGACGTCTTGTCATGCCCAAACTGTAATTGTCTCATTTGACTGTTTGATGATTATAGTCTCCACTGATGATTTCAGTATGATTGGGGAACTTATTTACAAATGAATCAGGTTTTTAGTTACACCAGAAGCATCTGGTGGGAAATAGAAGGATCCAGTTACCATTTTGTAACCATCCCCCAGGGGGCTCGTCACCAGTGACCCACGCTTTGGTGGGTTCTTGCTTGGCTAAGACAGGGCCCTAGCCTTTGCAGCATATTTTTCCTTCCATGCTGCATGTCTATCCTCTTGCTGTTCATTTTCCTCTCCCTTGGGGAAAATGTCTGAGTTGTTTCTGCGAATGTATTCTGCATTTTCGGTAGTCAATATCGGAATACTCTCCCCAGTTCCTTTTTTTTTCTTGGTTCACCTTCTCCTGTCCTCCTTCCACTTCAGTGTTTGAGGTTACTCTTTTTCTTCTTCCTCCCTGTGTGCACCTGAAAGCTGGCCCACATGTCTGATGTGGAATAGGTGACTGGATAACACATTTTTCACAGCTCCGCATCAGCAGGTAGGGCTCACATGTACCCCCTGGTACAGGCCAAGCACAGGGAGAGGTGATAGCCTGGGCTGCTACCTTCCCAAATTACCAACTAGTCCCTCTGTAAGGTATTTGGGTAGTGTGACCTGAGGTGTGAACAATTACCTAAGGTGGGTTCGCCTCCCTTCTGAAGAGGCCCCCCAGTTGGTAGGAGTGCACCATCAGAGATGCTGGCAATCATGGGGATTTTCTCACAATGAGCAAATCATCTTCACAGTCAGTGGCTATTAAATGCAAATGGAATGAGGCTAATGATTCAGAGACCCTCCCTGCTGCACCAAGGTTCCTCTTGTTTTCATGTACTGAAGATGGTTGGTTCTTTACTGCAGTAAATCTGTTTATTATACTGAAAGGTGTTGATGCAGTTGCTGGCCCTGTGAAATCCTGCTCTCATTTACACTATGGCACTTTGCTTTTGGAGACTACTTCTGATTCTCAAGCACAACCACTGTTTCCAGCTTCGCTCCCCCATGGCTATCCTGTTTGTGTTGAGGCCCATCGAACACTAAGTTCTTCCTGGGGTGTTATTTACACTAGCATGCTTGATGGTCTGACAGAGGCACATGTCTAAATGTAGCTCTCTGATCAGGGTGTCATTGCTGTTCATTGGGTGATGAAAAAAGTAGATGCCTCCTTAGTGCCAACACGCACTCTCTTTCTCACTTTTGATAGAGTGGTTCTTCCATCAAAGATCAAAGCAGGTTATGAAGTTATCACAGTCAGACTGTATATTCCATACCCTATGTGTTGCTATCAGTGTCACCATTACAACCACATTCGAGAGTCCTGTTGCCACCCAGCCAAATGTGTAAACTGTGGTAGGGACGCTCACGAGGGCAATTGTCCGCCTCCTCCTCCCTGCTTCATCAACGGCAATGGTGACCAAGCCACCTCCTCCTGCAATTGTCCCATGTATCTTGATGAGTGGTCTGTCCAGGAGATATGGGTGAAGGAAAAAGTGCCTTACTCAGTCGCTCGCAAGTTGTTGGCTAGTCGGAAACCCTGCATTCTACCATTTGGCACCTACATTACTGTTCTTGCTACCCCTCTCTCCACGAAGGACATGGTCATGCAAACATGCAACCTCAAATTTAGCACTGTGATTTTGAAATTTCCTAGTGTCATGGTAGTATCCATATCTCCTTCTCCAACTGAGCAATATGCCACCAAACTTTTGCCTCACTGGGTGAAGTCACTAACTACACAATTGGCAGGCTGGAAACGATAGAAGGAGTACCCCTGTGAAGACTTCCTATGTCCCTCCAGCCAACCAACACCTGAGTCTTTCTAATCTAACCGGAAAGGGTCAAAGAAGTCCAACAAAGGCAAACGATCTTGTCCTTTGCCAACTCAAAGATCCTCTTTGACGGTGTTGCCACATGATACCCTTGTCCGGCCGTCCTCTGTGTCACCGGTGCCCACCATCAACCGTTTTTCTGCACTGGATTCCACAGGCCGACTGCAGATGAATGCCAATGCTCTTGTAGTCCTCATGGAGCAGGATCCTCCTGCCTCTGTGCCCTGAAGCTGCATATCTGTGAAGGCTGGCATTCAGTAGCTGCTGAGGTGACTCTGCTTCATTTTTTCCTTGTCATGACACTCCTCCAATGGAACATTCACGGCCTTTGATCCAACAAAGAGAGTTTATGGCTGCTCTTAGAATTGCAGCGTCCACTAGTTCTCTGCCTTCAAGAAATGAGGTTGTGTCCTGATGACCGCATTGAGCTCTTGCATTTCTTCCCGGTCCATTTTGACCTTCCTCCTGAGGTCAGCATTCCATCTCATGGGGGAGTCATGCTGCTCATATGGGATGATGTTCATAGCCAACAAATTTCCCTGACTACCTGCCTTCAAGCTATTGCAGTTTGCCTTTTCCTTCCTACCACTGTTTACATCCTTCCACCATTTGATGTCAGCAGGGCAGACTTCCTCCAGCTTATTCAGGAACTACCTCACCCCTTTCTGCTGCTCAGTGATTTTAATGCATACCATCCCATTTGGGGTTCTCCCAGAAACTGTCTGAGAGATGTCCTCTTGGCCGACCTCCTCAATCAGCTTAACCTCTTCAGCCATAGCACAGGAGCACCCACGTTCCTTTCAGACTCCTCTCACACCTATTCCCATTTGGACCTATCCTTCTGCACTGCCCAGCTTGCACATCATCTCGTGATCCATTCTCTCTGACACATACTCAAGCGCCCATTTCCCGTCTGATTTCTACTTCACCTACATGCACACCCAAATGGCAGCTTACTCAGGTCAACTGGAGGTTTTACTCCTCCCTGGCGACCTTTGACGACCAACATTTCCCCAATTGTGATGACCGGATGGAATATCTTACAAAAATTATCCTTACCTCCACAGAACATTCCATTCCTCACACTTCCTCTTTACCCTCATTCATGCAAGTGGCGAGATTGGACTGAGCAAAGGTTGGGAATTTGTACGAGTGCTGATACCCATGCAGTTGAGTGCCCCACTATCCAATCATCATCATCGTCATCATCATTATTCCGCGTTACCAAACCGTGTCCTGGTCCCTTGGTGGACTGAGGTGTGCCGTGATGCATTCTGCAGATGGAGATGTGCTCTCTGCATTTTTAATCATCGTCCTATGATGGCAAACCATATTCACTATAAACAGATGCTTGCACAGAGTCGTTGAGTTCTTTGGAATAGCAATAAAGCTAGCTGGATTTCATTCACTAGTTGTTTTAACAATTCTACTCCCTCTTTTGTCATGTGGGCTAACCTCCGATGGCTCTCTGGGACCAAGATCTGTTCCCCAATTTCTGGTCTGACAATAGCAGACAATGTCATAGTGAACAGTATTGCTATCTCCAACACCTTGGACCACCATTTTGCAGAGATTTCGAGTTCCTCCCACTATCACCCTGCCTTCCTCCATCGGAAATGGGAGGAGGTGCCTCAGGCAATACCTTTCTCTTCCCAGAATCACGAGTGCTACAATGCTGCCTTTACTATGAGGGAGCTAGATCATGGTCTGTCTTCATTCTGATCATCCATCTGTGGGCAGATGATGTACACATTCAGATGTTGCAGCACCTTTCTGTAGCGGGCAAGCACTTTCTGCTTCATATGTACAACAGCATATGGGCAGAGGGCATGTTTCCAAGAGTTGTCTTGTTGAGTGGCATCTTCAGTGGTGTCTCAGTCATCTTTACTCATGGAGCATTGACAGTGGCTTTCCCACTGAGAAAACCATTTGCATGAATTTAGTTTCTTCCACTGTCCTTATATCTTGGGCCTGTTGCTCTTCCATTCATTGACACTTTGAAATGCCTGAGGTTCATGCTTGATAGGAAAATTCCTTGGTTATCTCATATGTATTACCTGGCAGCCTGCTGTATGCAGTCCCTCAATGCCCTCAATGGTACTTCCTGGGGGTGCAGATGTGCATCTGCACATCCAATCCTCTTATGCCATCTCAATATTATCCACCATCGTGGCATCCTTTTGACCACTGGTGCCTTTTACACTAGCCCAGTTGAGAGTCTGCATGCAGAAGTTGCCAAACTATTGCTTTCCTACCACCATGACTTTCTCCTCAGCAGTTATGCATGTTGTTTGTCTGCCACGCACGGCCATCCATCCTATGCCTCCTTCTTTGGAGTACTGTCCTTCTTTGATGACTCCAGCCTCACTCTATCGCCCTCAGTTTGACAACCTTCGCATGGAACTTTGTGATAGTACCTTTATTTACAATGATGGCTCTTGGACTAACCGTGGTGTCGGGTGTGCCTTCATCATTCACACCAATGTTTTTTGGTATCGGCTTCCAGCACACTGCTCCATATTTACAGCAGAGCTCTTTGTCCTGTATCAGGCCATGCTGTACATCTGGTGACACAGGCTTTTCAGTTGTGTCAGCACCCTTCAAAGTCTCTGGGTGCTGTACAATGTCCATCACTTAGTGCAACATGTCGAGGAAAGCTGTCACTTGCTCACTCGTGATGGAGCTACTGTGATGCTTACGTGGGTTTCTCGTTACATCAGTCTGACAGGAAGCAAGGCTGTTGGTGCTGCTGCCAAGGCTACAATCCTCATAGCTCAGCTGACTAGTTCTTACATTCCCTCTGATGATCTCTGTGTTGCCGGCTGTCAGCAGGTGGTGTCGGTTTGGCATCACCACTGGTCCTCCATTCATGGGAACAAGCTCTGGGTTATTAAGCCTCTACCAGTGTCTGGGATGATCTCCTCTTGGCTCTCTCACCTTGAGGTGGTCATTTTAACTAGGTTGCGTATTGGGCACTGCCTTTTTAGCCATCACCATTTGTTAAGTGATGCTCTCTCACCATTCTGTGCACATTGCACCCAGCTTTTAATTGTCTGCCATTTCCTGATGGAATGCCCTTTTTTTAACCACTTATGATCCCATTTGTGTTTGCCGTCTGAGTTATCAGCTGTTTTAGCGAATGACATGTGGGTTGTCAACTGTGTTTTACTTTAGCCGTATGGTGAAGGCCACTTAATTTTTATTTCTGAACCTCCATTTCCCTATGGCAGATTTTATAGACCTTTCTCCACGTCCCTGTTTTTAGCTGTCTTATTTTCTGTTGATTGGGATTGACTTGTAGTTCTTTCTAACTCCTCTCTGTCTTTGTGCTTTACAGTTTTGACATTGACACTTAGGACCCTAGTTGTTTTTGTGCCCTAAAACAAAAACAAACAAAAGAAATTATAACCAGCCATGATGTTGAGCCTTGTCCAAACAATCTCACATGCAGCTTCAATTCCTATCTCAGTGCTTTTGATATTCTTGTCTGTTGCAACAAATACACCACCTCCATTTCCCATTAGTGTATGCTTTCAATACAGTCGATACACAGTTTTTCCCCAAAATCTCACTGTTGTAAATATATGAATGATTCACAGCTGTGGCACAAGTCTATTATGTTAAAAACTCATGTGTATTGCACATGTACAACATTCATGAATTTGAGCATGAAAGTCAAACGAAATGTATTTTAACACTTAAAATAAATTATTGAAAAATCATGTTTTCAGTGATTCATGTTTTCAGAGTGTGATAGACTAATTTTGAAGCATAAACACATAAACAGAGAGCTTGGAATGCTTTTTAACACATAGATGATGAGTTTTACATAATAAGTTCATTTTGACTGCTGTTTGTGAAATTAAACTTCATCTTGCATGTATGCAACAAACCTGAATCAAATACATGTGGCAGTTCTAGGAATGAACATGTCATCATCTCTTTACTGTCCAGGTTCATTAATATTGTATTTTCTATATCATGTGGCAGGTTAAATTGAGAAATGTTTTATAAAACAATGTTGCATTTATTGTAATCCTTTTTCTTTAACAGAAAGTTTATAGTCTCGGTTCAATGACTTCTTTCTGATGCTTTACTTAAGATTAGAGTGAAACTGATTTGTCACTGCTGTCATTTTTGTGCAATGAGTTGACTATTGTGAATTTTAATTAAGGTGGGGATACTCCTTTATTTAAAATTTCTTTAAACGGGTGAACTAGATCAGGAATGAGTGAATATTTGCACCTTTTTAAAGGAACTGAGGGAAATTCATTGCATGCAGCTGAGACTTTGTTCTTAATTTTATTTATAATTTTTGCTATTTCATTTGTATTTCATTCATGTATGTTACTTTTGACCTGATGAGTTCTCATGATTATGAAACTCTTCATACATAAGCTACCTCAGTTAACAAAATTGGTATTAATGGTTCCTTACCATACAAGGGTAAAAAAGGTAACTCCTCAATAAGATGTTGCTCATGCAAGGCTTTGGTTTTCCATTAAGCCACTCATTTTCATAGTGGTATACTGATTTAATAACGTTCTTTGAATTATGGTGTTGTAAATCTCTTTGGTCTGCTCAACGAGCTTGACAGTTATGTCTAGCTAATTATCTGAGAACTCCATATATGTTTTACAACCTGTAATTCTCTTTAATTTGTTTCACATCAGTTTTGAATTTTTTAATTAATTGGGTATGTTACACTGAAATACATGGCTAGAAAAGAGTTAGTACACCTGGAAAGATGACATCGATTTTGATCTGACCGCATATGCCACCTGGGGGACAGTAGATATACCGACAATGGTTTCAGCGTCGTCTGCCAACAGATTATGTAGTGGCACAGTTACCAGAGTGCCACCTGTGCCTACCCTTTAATAGGGAATACTCACAGCAAGAAGGCTCAGGGTGGTGCAAATGTGTGAAACAAGCGGGCAACCATGCTACAGAGACGCACTTGTGCTCACTGCAGCTAACTGTGCGAGTTTGAAAGGGGTCAAATTTTGGCTTTGAGTGCCGGGATGGTTCTTTTGGAGAATTGACACACAGGTTGGATGTGCTGCATCAGCTGTGCAATGATGCTGATATCAGTGGTCATGTAAACATTGTCACACCCATGGATGAGGTTCTGGACATCTATGCAGCACAGACGTCCACCAGGATCATCATATTGTAAGGGCAGTAGTGACAGATTATACAGCTGCCACAGGACAGATAAGAGGGCTTGTGAGCACAGATGTGTTGACGCAAACTGTTGCGAACCAGTTATTAGCAGTGGGGCTAAGGCCATGCACACATCTGGCCCGTTTTCCACTCACGCCACAGCATTGATGTGCATGGCTCAACTGGTGCCATCAGAGCGTCACTTGGGAGATGGACTGGTGTGCTGAGGTCTTCGGTGGTGAAAGCATATTCTGCCTGCATGTAAGTGATGGTCAGAGACCTGGTGTATGCTGTCTTGCAAAGTGCATCTATCCAAGAGACACTGGCCATACTTGTGGTGTTATCTGTGTGCAATAAGCTGCAACTCTCGTTCATTTTTTCTGATTCTAGTTGTGTGTCAGTCAGTGCTTGGTACACGGAGAATGTTGTTAGACCCATTCTTTCTCTGTTCTTGCAACATGAAGGCCAACACGATAATGCTCACCCGCACACTGCCTGTGAAGCTCGACACATTTTGCAATATGTGCAGCAACTTCCCTGGCCAGCATGGTCTCCAGATTTGTCTCCAGTTGAGCACATGTGGGGTATAATGGGACAAGAAGTGACTCATCAACCAACAACTCTTTTAGAACTCATTTTTTGGCGACATTGCAGGGAGGAAGTGAGTCGTCTTCACAAACTTCTCAACAGGATCAGTCCATAAATTCAGTTTACCATGGAGGAAGAGGTGGGAGGAAGATTGTTTTCTCAATGTGCTACATCTCAAGAACACAGTCCATTACCTACATCAGAATTTGAACCACTACCCACAACAAAAGCAAGGTATCATAAAAACATTGGAAGACAGAGAATGGAACATCTGCGAACCAGAGCTGCTTGACAAGAAATTAAAACCCCTCACCAAAGCATTGCTCAGGAATGTTTATTTGTTCGGTACATTTGAGCATTAAGACCACCATGTAGAAATCATAGTGATGCCCAAGCACTGGTGAAACTGAAATTTTTTCTGCCTTTCAATAAGGACATTACTGACCGCTTAGGAAAAATCTTGAAAAAGTGTAACATTCAGTAGTCTAGAAATTCACCTGTAAGATACAAGATCACATTAAACAGACCAAGGGTTCGCAGCAACTGCTGAGAGAAGCAGGAATTTATGGGATTCCATGTAGTTGTGGGAAGGTATACATGGGTACCACAAAAAGAACAGTCAAAAAATGACTAGAAGAGCACAAGGGCATTGGAGAAGAGGGAGACTGACACATCAGTTGTCGAATATACTTGGGCGCCAGGAGACCATGACATTCATTTTGATAGAACTCGAGTATCATGAAATGCTATACAGAGAGGCCATAGAGATTGTAAAACACCCCAGGAATTTCAAAAGGAAGGTGGAGGATGTGAAATTGAATGACACCTGGACTCTGGTGCTGAAGAAGATGTCAACCAGTCTTCCACTGTGGGGTGACAGCAACGGTGAATTATGGCAATCAACAATGGCCAATTGCATTTGGGTATTGTAATGCACCTCTTTCTCTGGGGGACAAATATTCATTATTATCAGTAGTAGTATATTAAGCTACAAATTATCATTTTAAACCTGTGTGGTCTCCCTGGTGTGCCTAGTCGACCACCAGTCCCAGTCACGCTGTTCAATCTAACAACAGAGTACATACAGGGTTGAAGACATTGAGGAAGATAGGTGACATCACAATTTGAATTTAGAGTAATATAACTTTCTTACCTTTATTGGTTGTTGTTGCACGCTCGTCGTCCAGTGATGAATCTCGCCATCCGCTGTTTGTTAAATCAATTTGAGGTCCAGGGTGTGTATTTTGCTGCGTAATAACTGACACATAGTTAAACTTCCAACTTTTATTTTATAAATGCTGATCATGACGATATTCAATAATTTTCAATGTAACAGCTTTTCCTATACACCATTTCGTTCCCTCTATCCTGGACCTTCTCAAAGCATGCGTATTACAAAACGTCTCAACACCAACTGCCCAGTGTCTCTACACACCCCAACAACCGGCTCCTGTTCACAGAGCTTACAAACTGGGCAGTACTGCCAACCTTGGTTGTATATTGATATTTTACACATTGTATATAAAAAACATAGTATGAAAAATGAAAAGTGTTCATAATATAGTTCTGTGGTAATATACCTCATTATTGTTGTCATATTAACAGGTTTGCAACAAAATAATAATATTTCAATTTATGTTTATGTAGTTAAAGTTCACTTGCTCCTTCAAGCACACCTCGCCAGCCGGTGGTATCGGTAGTTTCAGTAGTCCGTTACATTACAGTATTCGAAACATGTTACGTCACACCACTCTATGGAAGAACATGGGAGTGGAATTTTGCTGCAGTCAGTAGTGAGCCAGAGTGTAAATCGGATTTTCAAAGAAGCTACAATCACACTTGAAAATGTCCTCCGCAGATGGGGATGAAATGTTGGGTTTTAATGTGAAATTCATTCAACCACAGCATAATAGCCCATAACATTTTATTAATTGTGTTCTTACAGAATTGCGTGAAGAGGGCCGAGGGCAGTATTCATCATCTGTATGATTGATTGAATGCCAGAGTCAGCATCTGCATTGCCGCCCATGGATGCTACACCACCTACTAATATGGGTATTTCGGCATAAGTCAATGTCTGGCATCTCAAAACTGGTTGTCTATTGATCTATAAACATAATCATTTCATTTGCTCAATATATATTGTTGCAGTAACAATGTTGAGTTAAATGGAAACCTTTAAAAGAGTGTGCTAATTTCTTTTACAATAATGTACATAAAGAATATATTACAGAAGTTATTCTGCATGTCTACTAATTTTTCTGTAACATACATGTAATTCCAAAACTCAGACTGATGATTTTTCATTTAATCTAATTTCCTTCATCTCACACATACTAGATGAATTGTACAAATTTAGTAGCATATTCCATTGTGTGACAGAGGTGATCGGAGAGATTTATCACATTAACTCTACAGTTATCTAAACAACTATCATCTGTATAGTAGTTGCCCCATCTGTTCAGTCTGTACTGTAAGGATTTTTAATTTAAAACAGCGGCTAAAATAATCCCTATATTCTTTATTTATGTACAAAAGTCAATCATTTTTTCCCTTTTTTATAAGAAGTCATTGGCTATATAACTAGGGAACATGTATAGACATCTTATAATCAGGCCTACTTTGTTCATAATTAGCCTTGTTATCAGATGCCATTTGTGAACTAAATTCTGTGTTCTGCTGATTTACTGGACAGAAATTGTTGTAAAAACTCATCAGTGTAATTAAGGTTTTAGATGGATCTTGCTGTGTGAGAATGGCCACATTTGCATTCTTTGCACTTAGTGTGTAACTATATGCACCTGTTGCTGAGTGTTTTGAGGTAGTACTTTGAGACATGTTTTATTTTTTTAGGTTGCATTTTGCATGCTTATCATTATGTTGTTGTGGTCTTCAGTCCTGAGACTGGTTTGATGCAGCTCTCCATGCTACTCTATCCTGTGCAAGCTTCTTCATCTCCCAGTACCTACTGCAACCTACATCCTTCTGAATCTGCTTAGTGTATTCATCTCTTGGTCTCCCCCTATGATTTTTACCCTCCACGCTGCCCTCCAATACTAAATTGGTGATCCCTTGATGCCTCAGAACATGTCCTACCAACCGATCCCTTCTTCTGGTCAAGTTGTGCCACAAACTTCTCTTCTCCCCAATCCTATTCAATACTTCCTCATTAGTTATGTGATCTACCCATCTAATCTTCAGCATTCTTCTGTAGCACCACATTTCAAAAGCTTCTATTCTCTTCTTGTCCAAACTATTTACCGTCCATGTTTCACTTCCATACATGGCTACACTCCATACAAATACTTTCAGAAATAACTTCCTGACACTTAAATCTATACTCGATGTTAACAAATTTCTCTTCTTCATTAACGCTTTCCTTGCCATTGCCAGTCTACATTTTATATCCTCTCTACTTCGTCCATCATCAGTTATTTTGCTCCCCAAATAGCAAAACTCCTTTACTACTTTAAGTGTCTCATTTCCTAATCTAATACCCTCAGCATCACTCGACTTAACTCGACTACATTCCATTATCCTCATTTTGCTTTTGTTGATGTTCATCTTATATCCTCCCTTCAAGACAACATCCATTCCGTTCAACTGCTCTTCCAAGTCCTTTGCTGTCTCTGCCAGAATTACAATGTCATCGGCGAACCTCAAAATTTTTATTTCTTCTCCATGGATTTTAATACCTACTCCAAATTATTCTTTTGTTTCCTTTACTGCGTGCTCAATATAGAGACTGAATAACATCGGGGAGAGGCTACAACCCTGTATTACTCCCTCCCCAACCACTGCTTCCCTTTCATGTCCCTCAACTCTTGTAACTGCCATCTGGTTTCTGTATAAGTTGTAAATAGCCTTTCGCTCCCTGTATTTTACCCCTGCCACCTTTAGAATTTGAAAGAGAGTATTCCAGTCAACATTGTCAAAAGCTTTCTCTAAGTCTACAAATGCTAGAAACGTAGGTTTGCCTTTCCTTAATCTTTCTTCTAAGATAAGTCGTAAGGTCAGTATTGCCTCACGTGTTCCAGTATTTCTACGGAATCCAAACTGATCTTCCCCGAGGTCGGCTTCTACTAGTTTTTCCATTCATCTGTAAAGAATTTGTGTTAGTATTTTGCAGCTGTGACTTATTAAACTGATTGTTCGGTAATTTTCACATCTGTCAACACCTGCTTTCTTTGGGATTGGAATTATTATATTCTTCTTGAAGTCTGAGGGTATTTCGCCTGTTTCATACATCTTGCTCACCAGATGGTAGAGTTTTGTCAGGACTGGCTCTCCCAAGGCCGTCAGTAGTTCCAATGGAATGTTGTCTACTCCGGGGGCCTTGTTTCGACTCAGGTCCTTCAGTGCTCTGTCAAACTCTTCACGCAGTATCGTATCTCCCATTTCATCTTCATCTACATCCTCTTCCATTTCCATAATATTGTCCTCAAGTGCATCGCCCTTGTATAGACCCTCTATATACTCCTTCCACCTTTCTGCTTTCCCTTCTTTGCTTAGAACTGGGTTTCCATCTGAGCTCTTGATGTTCATGCATGTGGTTCTCTTATCTCCAAAGGTCTCTTTAATTTTCCTGTAGGCAGTATCTATCTTACCCCTAGTGAGATAAGCCTCTACATCCTTACATTTGTCCTCTAGCCATCCCTGCTTATCATTATAACTCACACAAAATAACATGGCATCTGAAAGAAAATGCATTCTCATTCTCCGCACTGAGCAAGTCCACCCTCTGATCCAAAAGGGGCAGCCACCTTAGTTTGCTGTCACCTTCTGAGGTGTGTACTTGGTTGTTACAGTCATTTGAGTTGTTAAAAGAGCTGATTTTCTTATTCTGTAGTCCACTCAGAGACAACAGACTTGACAAATTATTGGTCATACTGGCATACATACCCATTAATATAATTGTTTGTACACTCATTAGTCATTAAGTTCTGCTTGTGAGTAGACTTCAGTTGCTGGATTGTGCCTCTGAAGTTTATATGTTTGTGTAATTTCTACTGACAGTTTATAATTAAGAAAAAGTGGTATGTGTCAAAAATTCATTGTTAATGTAACAAATACTGTATATAAACTGACAGTTAAAAATGGCAACACTAAAAATTGTTAATGTAAAGTAATGAAATTTCTGTTGTTCTTTTATGTAGGTAACATATTTAAGTAATCAACATTGCAAGATTAGGGATAATGTAAGTGCACAATAAGCCACTGCAAATGTGAAATGTTCATACACTATTAACCAGTGTAACCACCAGAATGTTGAATGCAAGCATCCAAATGTGCATGCATTGTGTCGTACAGTTGCTGGAAGTCAATTTGTGGGATGAAGTTCCATGTCTGTTGCACTTGGTCGGTCAGTGCAGAAACAGTTAACGCTGTTTTCGGATGATGCTGGAGTTGTCGTCCGATGGTGTCCCGTATGTGATCAATTGGAGACAGATCCGGTGATCGAGCAGGCCAAGGCAACATGTTGACACACTGTAGAGTATATTGGGTTACAACAGGAGCATGTGGGCAAGCGTTATCCTGTTGGAAAATGTCCCCTGGAATGCTGTTCATGAAAGGCAGCACAGCAGGTCAATTCACCAGATTGATGTACAAATTTGGAGTCAGCATGCATGGGATAACCACGAGAGTGCTCCAGCTGTCATATGAAATCACACCCTGACCATAATTCCAGGTGTACATCCAGTGTGTCTAGCATAAAGAGTGGTTGGTTGGAGGTCCCCAACTGGCCTCCTCTTCACCAACACACAGTTACCACTGCACCGAGGCAGAACCGGCTTTCATTGGAAAACCCAACAGGCTTCCACACTGCCCTCCCTGCTCTTGCGTGACATCAGTGAAGTCACAAATGGCGGTGGTTTGGGGTCAGAGGAGTGGCTGCTAGAGGATGTATGGCTCAGAGCTGTCTTTGTAGTTCGCAATTAGCAACAGTTGTTGTGTCACTATGGTGCTAACTGCTGCTGCAGATGCAGTATGATGCCCCAGAGCCATATGCCGGACAGAATGTAGGGTCATGTGGCTGGTTGGAGACCAGTCTCCCTGTGACCGTACATTCTCGTGACCACCATTGCCAGAAGTCGTGTACAGTGACTACATTCCTGCCAAGTAGGAACATCCAGCTTCTTCTCATAGCCCTATTACATGACCTCGTTCAAACTCAGTGAGGTACTGATAAGGGGGTCTTTGTCAACTTAAAGGCATTCTTGACTAACATAAACTCACCATGTCCAGTGTTAAAGGTAACTAATGCTCACAACCGATACTGGGTGTATTCAAAGTAAACTTGATCTCCTAGTGGAGCTACTAGCGCCACTCTTACACAACTGGTTTAGAATTTGAGTAGATCATCTTTCAGATGTAGAAACACACCTCTCAACTTTTCTTTGTCACACAACTCCTTCTTTGTGTTCCAATTTTTTCTGTCAGTATATGTAACTGTAAATACCACAAATGACAAAGTAACTGGCTAAATAGCTGGGCAGCTAGAAGTCAAATTAATACATTAGAAGAAGTGCACCTTTCCTACTGTGCTGTGGCTGTATGCAACAGTACCCCCAGCACTACTGTTATGCCCTCCCCTGTGAGCCATCTGTGCAGGTAAGGCCCACGTTATTTTGTTCACACCCTACAACATGCTGTTCGTCATCCCTATAATATGTTATTAGTTTAGTGTCGGACAATGATTTGGATTGCCCACCCAGCATGAGTATCGATACAGAGCAAAGATCAGAGATTCTTGGCCTTGATACATCGGTGACAGTTGTGGAGGGTCCTGCAGCCCTGCTCTTCTCCCGCAGTGCCGCTATTTCATTGAAGACTTTGATACGTGCCACTGATTAGTAAATGGCTGATGTTGCCTGTGTTTATGTTTTTGTTTCTGATTGCTTCCTGGATTGTTTGCTTATGCTTGTGATGACGTTTGATATGCTTTAGACTTTCTGAAGTCCACTGTCACCACCCACAAGAACCAGCTGTGTGAATTATTATAAATGTGTTCTACCTATACGAAGTGTTGTTGTTGTTGTTTTGATTCCTGAGACTGGTTTGATGCAGCTCTCCATGCTACTCTATCCTGTGCAAGCTTCTTCATCTCCCAGTACCTACTGCAACCTACATCCTTCTGAATCTGCTTAGTGTATTCATCTCTCGGTCTCCCTCTACAATTTTTACCCTCCACCGTGCCCTCCAGTACTAAATTGGTGGTCCCTTGATGCCTCAGAACATGTCCTACCAACCGATCGCTTCTTCTAGTCAAGTTGTGCCACAAACTCCTCTTCTCCCCAATCCTATTCAACGCCTCCTCATTAGTTATGTGATCTACCCATCTAATCTTCAGCATTCTTCTGTAGCACCACATTTCGAAAGCTTTTATTCTCTTCTTGTCTAAACTATGTATCGTCCATGTTTCACATCCATACATGGCTACACTCCATACAAATAATTTCAGAAATGACTTCCTGACACTTAAATCAATACTCGATGTTAACAATTTTCTCTTCTTCAGAAATGCTTTCCTTGCCATTGCCAGTCTACATTTTATATCCTCTCTACTTCGACCATCATCAGTCATTTTGCTCCCCAAATAGCAAATCTCCTTTACTACTTTAAGTGTCTCATTTCCTAATCTAATTCCCTCAGCATCACCTGACTTAATTCGACTACATTCCATTATCCTCGTTTTGCTTTTGTTGATGTTCATCTTATACCCTCCTTTCAAGACACTGTCCATTCCGTTCAACTGCTCTTCCAAGTCCTTTGATGTGTCTGACGGAATTACAACGTCATCAGCGAACCTCAAAGTTTTTATTTCTTCTCCATGGATTTTAATACCTACTCCGAACTTTTCTTTTGCTTCCTTTACTGCTTGCTCAATATACAGATTGAATAACATTGGGGAAAGCCTACAACCCTGTCTCACTCCCTTCCCAGCCACTGCTTCCCTTTCGTGCCCCTCGACTCTTATAATTGCCATCTGCTTTCTGTACAAATTGTAAATAGCCTTTTGCTCCCTGTATTTTAACCCTGCCACCTTCAGAATTTGAAAGAGAGTATTCCAGTCAACATTGTCAAAAGCTTTCTCTAAGTCTACAAATGCTAGAAACGTAGGTTTGCCATTCCTTAATCTATTTTCTAAGATGAGTCGTAGGGTCAGTATTGCCTCACGTGTTCCAACGTTTCTGCGGAATCCAAACTGATCTTCCCCGAGGTCGGCTTCTACCAGTTTTTCCATTCATCTGTAAAGAATTTGCGTTAGTATTTTGCAGCTGTGACTTATTAAACTGATAGTTTGGTAATTTTCACATCTGTCGACACCTGCTTTCTTTGGGATTGGAATTATTATACTCTTCTTGAAATATGAGGGTATTTCACCTGTCTCATACTTCTTGCTCACCAGATGGTAGAGTTTTGTCAGGACTGGCTCCCCCAAGGCTGTCAGTAGTTCTAATGGAATGTTGTCTACTCCGGGGGCCTTGTTTCGACTAAGGTCTTTCAGTGTTCTGTCAAACTCTTCACGCAGTACCGTATCTCCCATTTCATCTTCATCTACATCCTCTTCCATTTCCATAATATTGTCCTCAAGAACGTCGCCCCTCTATAGACCCTCTATATACTCCTTCCACCTTTCTGCTTTCCCTTCTTTGCTTAGAACTGGGTTTCTATCTGAGCTCTTGATATTCATGCGAGTGGTTCTCTTTTCTCCAAAGGTCTCTCTAATTTTTCTTTAGGCAATATCTATCTTACCCCTAGTGATCTGCACCTCTAAATCCTTACATTTGTCCCCTCTGGCCATCCCTGCTTAGCCATTTTGCACTTCCTGTCGATCTCATTTTTGAGACATTTGTATTCCTTTTTGCCTGCTTCATTTACTGCATTTTTATATTTTCTCTTTTCATCAATTAAATTTAATCTCTCTTCTGTTACCCAAGGATTTCTACTAGCTCTCGTCTTTTTACCTACTTGATCCTCTGCTGCCTTCACTATTTCATCCCTCAAAGCTACCCATTCTTCTTCTACTGTATTTCTTTCCCACATTCCTGTCAATTGTTCCCTTATGCTCTCCCTGAAACTCTGTACAACCTCTGGTTTAGTCAGTTTATCCAGGTCCCATCTCCTTAAATTGCCACCTTTTCGCAGTTTCTTCAGTTTTAATCTACAGTTCATAACCAGTAGATTGTGGTCAGAGTCCACATCTGGCCCTGGAAATGTCTTAAAATTTAAAACCTGGTTCCTAAATCTCTGTCTTACCATTATATAATCTATCTGATACCTTCTAGTATCCCCAGGATTCTTCCATGTATACAACCTTCTTTTATGATTCTTGAACCAAGTGTTAGCTATGATTAAGGTATGCTCTGTGCAAAATTCTACCAGGGGGCTTCCTCTTTCATTTCTTAGCCCCAATCCATATTCACCTACTACATTTCCTTCTCTTCCTTCTCCTACTGTCGAATTCCAGTCACCCATGACTATTAAATTTTCAGCTCCCTTCACTATCTGAATAATTTCTTTTTATCTCAACACACATTTCTTTAATCTCTTCACCATCTACCAAGCTAGTTGGCGTGGACTTAGTGTCTATCTTGGCTACAATAATGCGCTCACTAAGCTGTTTGTAGTAGCTTTCCTGTGTTCCTACTTTTTATTCATTATTAAACCTAGTCCTGCATTACCCCTACTTGAATTTGTGTTTATAACCCTGTATTCACCTGAACAGAAGTCTTGTTCCTTGTGCCACAGGACTTCACTAATTCCCACTATATCTAACTTTAGCCTACCGATTTCCCTTTTTAAATTTTCTAACCTACGTTCCTGATTAAGGTATCTGACATTCCACGCTCTGATCCATAGAACGGCAGTTTTCTTTCTCCTGATAACGATGTCCTCTTGAGTAGTCCCCACCCGGAGATCCGAATGGGGGACTATTTAGCCTCCGGAATATTTTACCCAAGAGGACGCCATCATCATTTAATTATACAGTAAAGCTGCATGCCCTCAGGAAAAATCACGTCTGTAGTTTCCCCTTGCTTTCAGCCGTTTGCAGTACCACAACAGCAAGGCCGTTTTGGTTAGTGTTATAAGGCCAGATCAGTCAATCATCCAGACTGTTGCCCCTGCAACTACTGAAAAGGCTGCTGCCCCTCTTCAGGAACCACACATTTGTCTGGCCTCTCAACAGATCACCCTTTGTTGTGGTTGCACCTGCGGTACGGCTATCTGTATCATTGAGGCACGCAAGCCTCCCCACCAACGGCAAGGTCCATGGTTCAGGGGGGGTGGGCCATACGAAGTAGCGTAGAAAAATTAGTTGCCCCTATTCTTTAATATTTTGCAGAAAACTTTTGTCATGAATCTGCTAAGTGGAAATTGGGTTGTAAAGTACAAATTGCATTAGATCATCTAAAACTGATTCATACTATTATATAAAAGACAAGTTGTTGTTTAACTTTGTTAACATAAATGTCAAAGTTGTTGACTAGTTTACTTAAAAATTTTTTTTATGATACTGTAATGAAAATTCTGATGGATATAGGCTATCTGTTTTTTTAATGTACATAAAATACAGGGTGTTGGAGAATTCATTTTACACTCTTCTAGATGTTGTAGAGGGGACTTAGTAGATCAAGTTTTATGTAGGAATCCATGCCCAGAAATATAATCCAATAATGCTACAGAGTGTTAAAGTTACAGGTGTTGGTGCCTGTAAATGTGTGTATATACAGCATGATTCCATGACGATGTTACAAACTTTTTAGGATGATGGAGAAGGCTAAATATATCAATTTGAGGGAAGGGTCCCTGAACCGGAAATGAACAAATTTAAAGTTATAAGTGGAAACCATTCTGATACCTCTGACAGTGGAATATATGTGCTGGTACTTTTTTTACTAATAATGTAGGGTAGGCAACTTCCAGAGTTGATAGTATGGACCAAATCAAGAAAAAATGTGCAGTGAACATGGGCTTTAAAGTGTGTACCTCAAGAGTTATGAACTCTTATTCAGTAGAGGAGATGTGTTTCAAACTAGTGAAGATGAAAAAGTGCCCATAGCTCCTCAGGTATGTGTTTTACCATCCATGTTTACTGGATATTTTTTCTTGTCTTGGTCCATACTACCACCTCTGAAAGTTGCGTGTTCTACATTAGTAGTAACTATAATACTGGTACGTGTATTCTACTGTCAGAGGTATCAGAATGGTTTTCATGTATAACTTTCAATTCATTTGTTTCTGATGAAGTGACACTTCCCTCAAATTGATACATTTAGCCTTCTCAATAATCCTAGAAAGTCTGCAACATCATCATGGACTCATCCTGTTCATACATACATTTACAGATGCTGGTGCCTGTAACTCTGATGTTCTGTAGTGTTGTTGGATGATGTTTCTGGAAATGGGTTCCTATGTAAAACTTCCTCTCCTAAGTCCCTTCTACAACCTCTAGAAGTGTCTAACATGAATTGTGAAACACTCTGTATAAATATATAGGGCGTACTGGGTGCAAGTGCAGGTATTTTTATACATGGTACTTAATATTTACACAGATCTGCAGATTCATAATTTTTTTTTCTTTCTGCAGCAAATAGTGTTTCCCCAAACACATCACATAATTTACTACCTGATGTTTCCTGCACAGTTGTAACTGCACCACCAAGTGGACTATGCTTGCCGTGTAGATTGTGCATCCACACCTCCAGACTTCAACACCTGATGTACTGCTCAAGGGTAAAAAGCATTAAGGTCTTGCTCTTGCCACATGTACTTGGTGGTACTAACCAAGCTAAAATCACGCTACTCCTAATAGCTCTAATTATTAGTCTGCAAAAGAAGTAAATACTGGAGTAATGGTATACAGTACACTGTTCTAACAAAAATGTCTGCACTTGTCAGTATATGTGACATATAAATGGTAAACATTGTTACCAAAAGTCTCAAAAAGTTCTTGACCAATTTACTCCAAATTTTTACATGATACACTAATAAACATCCAGACTGGTGCATGCTATTAATTTTTTTAAAGGACAATGTTGTATTTACGGCTGATTGACTTATGATTCTGCTACAGAACCTATAATTGCCTGAAACTTTGTACTCCTACTCATTCACAGATTAAAACTATGTGAATACTGTTACTGAGACTACTATCCTCATGGATGTAGCAGTTGGAGAGGTCTGTCTCATACCCCGTATATCAGTGACACCATCAGAGTTACCCATTCATTTTAAGCAATTTAAATTCCCAATCAAGGTTTCAGTTGCAATAACAATAAACAAGGAATTAGGCACAAGCTCAGAGAAAGGGATTAGAGGGCAGAGTTCAGAGAGGAGGGGGAGGGGAGGAAATTGACATAGAGAGAGGTGTGAGGGACGGAGGGGGTGGGGTGGAGCTTAGGATGTATATCCAATTCCCACACATATTTAGCAATTGCGAAGCAATGTCGGATCCTCTAGTTTCTTATATTGTCTTGCAAAATATTGAGATTTGTCTTCTGGGAGAACCCTTCAGGAGCTACAGTCTAAAACAGGAAATAACTTTGTATAACGTGCTCAATAAAATAGCACATTCCCTTTTTTGCTTGGAAAAAATATTGGGGGCAGTTAAGTGAAAACTGAACACTTGCCACAATGGGACCATGGATGGTTCAATTCAAATGTAATCATCACACACATTAAACCATTTATCCCACTTGGAGACCAATTTCTGTTTTGCAGAATGCAGTCAGCTGCTGACAGATCCACAACTGTGCACACTCTTGCACCCCCTCATTAGACTGAGACCGATGTCCACATGTCTTGCCTCAGGCATGAAAATCATAGAGTGGACAAAGGTTATACTTCACCAATTTGATTGGGAAACACTGCAGCATCGTCTGTACAGCCTGGACCCTCCACTGTGTGTTTTCTCATCTTTGGTGACATCAAGAAAGAGGTGTGGATGTTGGTTTCAGTTGGACGAGGAAGTGCAAGAGTGGATGTCATTGTGGATCCATCAGTAGCTGACTGTACTCTACAAAACAGGAATTGCCCAAATCATCTCCCAGTGGCATAAATGTCTTAATGTGTGTGTTGATTACTTTCCAGTGGAACCATTCCATGGTCCTGCTGTGGCAGGTGCTGGTTTTTCATTTGACTGCCTCCTATACTGTATTTCAGATTTAATAATGTCATTGCATGAGAGTTGTCACTGCCTTCTGCCAAGAGTCTGTTGATGTCTCTATATGAAATTAAGTGGCATGTTAATATTCAACATTTTTGTCTTCAAGTAAATGATTTTAGGTTTCAGTGCTGTGAATACAAGTCATGACAAATCTAGACACAAAAAATGTTCTGTTGATGTTTGGTGACTTGCCCAATGCCTTTGATTGTCTGGACCAGAAAACTGAACTTGGAACACTAAAATGTTATGTCATTAAAGGCATCCCTCTAGTATAGGCCGTGTCTTTCCTTCTTTATGAGAAGCAGAGGGTCACATCCATAAACTGCATCACAGCAATTAAACTTAGCTCAGAAAGAGAGAATATAAACCGTGGACACCTGCAAGGTATATTTGATCTGGACCTCTCCTTAACCTACATAAATTACAATGTTTGACGAGGATACAGACATATTAACCAGGGGCCCAATCTCCACCATTCTGGACACACCCTGAGAGGTAACTGAACAGGCAGGCATTGAACAAAACATCCAGAATAAAATTTCTCTGAGGTGGAACTGGATAACAAGTTAAAATGGAGTCAACATACGGATAAGCTGATAAATAAAACTTGTTCGGTATGTTTTGTTTTTAGAAGTATACCTCGGCAAGGAATAGAAATTTCCATTGCTTTAAGAGATCACCCTCAGCATATTTTACATAACAAAAATATTCTAAAAGTAAAATATGCTGTACTTGGAGTGTTTCAGAAATATTTTAGAACACTGTTGCTATTTGGTTTCTTCAGCATAGATCTGACCTAGGTATCTATTAGCAAAGCTTAGCTTACACCTTTTTACTAATCTTGTCTTATGCAATATGGGAAGAACAGATTGCTGCCCACCTGATAAAGGAGGTATCTGCACTTGGAGATGTTAATGGCCATGAGCGTGTTAGTTATGTTTGTGTAAATGTGTCCATGTTTTCTACTTCTGATGAAAGATGTAGTTTGAAAGCTGAATATTTCTAACTTTCTTTTCATTGTGCCTGTCTGTGACACTGCCTTCTCTGTGTGGTGAGAAGCAATCTGAACTTTTCGTACTGTTGTTATTCCACCTTGAGCATTCCATTATTTGATTTAAACAGTTTAAGTTCTTTCTTTTAAATAACCAACTTAACTATTTTATATAACATGAACCTATTATCAGATTCACATGGCCTTCTCGTGAAGATGTTTTACAAGTTTTTATATGCAATCACACATGAACAGAATGTAAGTTGCTGCTTAGTTTTAAGTGGAATTTGTGGGATTTGTAAGAAAGTGTTGCGTTAGCCACATGGGTCAGTGAGCACACTGTGGTGAAAAATGGGTCTTAATAACAAGTACACAAAAGGATTTTCAAATAGGCTAGCTGTGATTAGCGAAACCTGCAATCTGCACCTGTAACAGCCCAAGTGGGCAAGACAATGTCACAATGCCAGGGCAAGACCCATGTTGTATGCTATGTGACCAGGGTCTGGGAATTAGTGCAACAAAAGTTCCTCGGGGTCATATAAATAGCTCTGAATCTTGAGGCAGAAGCATTCAGAGTGCAGCAGGACTGTTGCAAAGCGAGAGGCACTGCCAACTGCAACCATGGGTTCGAGACCAGGTTGGGTCAGCTGCCTTTTACACTGAGTCTCCTTGTGAGACACAGTAGTGAAAGAGTTGTTCTTGAAAGAATGGTAACCATCAGATATATAATTTATGATGGACAGGAAATACGGCCTCTAGTTGCAGTCCAGCCAAAATTTTCATAGTCCATTATATATCTGATGGTTGTTCATATCCACAACTGTGAATACATTTCATGTATTTCATAATGACTGTAGTCGCTACAGCGCCTGTTTCTTCAGATATGCATGCATGTGTGAAGGAACATCGCATCGTACTTCCGAACAACAGAGGCACACCAGTATCGCATTCTTCTTCATTTTCTGCTGTCAGATGATGCTGGAAGTTACCTAAAAGTTGTACATATGATAGGTCCATGCATCTGATGATGTGAGTGTAGTCTTGTTCTCCAAATGCACAGTGAAACATTATGGTACATGTGACTGGTTACAGCAATTTGTATTTTTAGTCATTCATAGCTGTCATGGTCTAGCCAGTCTAACACATTCACATATAAAGGTAAACATTCATGTCAGTTTCTCTCATAGGTACCACCATTTACTTCCTATGTAACTGGCATTAGTTAGGCGGAGTGAAAGGTGATAAATTACTCTCATGGGTTGGAATGCCAATTACTGTTGTAATATGACTTGCATTGTGGTGATTACCTTGTAAATTACACTTCAGCAAATTGCAGTCAGTATCAAGACCAAATCTGCAAACAATTTCTGAATACCTAGAATTTTACACTTTTTTTGTGTAGGTAGCAAGAAAAGGAACAGTTATATAAACAGCTGGGAAAATAATCAATCAGTACTATTTCTGTTTAATTTCATACCAACTTATTACATCGGTGAATTATTTTATTTTTTTCCTGTAAGGAACAATATGTAAGTATGAGAATATAATACATTATTTTCTGGTACATCAGGAAGAGATGAGATATGTAAATTACTTCCATAAATTGTGAGTGGTTTTTTTGGTTTGTATATCAAAGTCCCTTTGTTTCTCAGTCACATACTTGAGGACAGCATTCACAAACAGTCTATTGTTCCAGTTGTTTTCACTTATTATGCAGCCTGTGGCGGTAAAGAAATTTCACTAGAAACAGGTCATTACTGTCACACTTTTCTCTTGTCAAAAAGAAACTTCATATTATTCAAGCCATCTAAATTCTCTATTTATTTATTTTAACTGAGTGTAGATGTGCTTGTGAACGCCGTCTCTCATCATTCTCTTATCAGCACCACAGAGTGCTTTTACCCTGCATGTTCATAGGCAGAAAAGAAGGAAAACTCATTGCTGGTACATAGGTGGCAATTGAAATATTCTGGCAGATATAATTTGTCATGCACTTTGTAAAAATTGCCTTCTTACTGCATTTCACCAGGGTAAGTATTGAATCTAATATATATGCAAATTTTATATAGTTACAATTTTTGTACAGATGGAATTGTGAAATATGAAATTAAATGGACGTCCTTCTGTTCTTGTATAGTTCCTCTTGCATGAGAAAATTATTTTTGTAATAATTAATAGTGCTGCTGCAAATGAACTATAATGGTAACTGACAAACTTTCATAGAAATAATATTATTTGTCTTCCATGCATATTTATTTATTATCTAGAAGGAGGATACGCAACTTTCACTTGACTTGAAAACAATGATGGAATGATTTAACATCGTGGTTGCGAAAGACACACAGAAAGTTGTACTAATGTCTGATGGCTGTAATTCACTTAACTCTAATCAAAAAACCATAGACTGCATTACTGATGCTCATATCTATTCAAAATATTTAAGTTATGTTATACAAGAGTAATAAATGCTTACATTTACTACTTCACTGTTCCGGTAATAAAATATAGAATTTCTAAGAAAATAACATGTATTTTTACAACCTACTTAAATTTTAAAAAAAGATATGGCACTACACCAAGAAAATTGCTCTGGTACACTGATACAGAGGTATGGAAGTTGCAGCTATGCTAAACTGGAAATGCTAGCAATGGTTTCAGCTACACTGCATACATAATTTGCTATTTCAGGCAATCGAAAAAAAAAAGTTCTGGAATGTGATCTGATTATCTCGCACAGAAACATCCTAAACTTAAACTTATATCATACACATTGTACAGATTTTTCTTTAGTGTATAATAGCTGAAAGAATAATGATCTGGTGCATTTTTCATAAATTTACTTTAGACATTGATGTGATATAGTATATGGATGAAAAATGTTTGTAGTATTTTGATTTATTCATATAATTTTAGCCAATATTTTCATAGCTATAGAACCATAGATATTTACTGGTTGCATATTATTAATAAAATTTTGTACATGTTCACAGGAAGTTACATTTATGGAAAGCACTGGAACTAAAACTGGACTCTTCTAGGACAGAATAACTCAATGTTTACTATACTCAGCAAATAAGGAAAAATCAGGAAAGAACAATATTTCACTTTGCTTGTTGTGTCTCCTTGCCCGGTAAATAGCTGGAGGATTCAGTAGCTAAAGGCGCAACACAGGGGCGATAAATGTCAAAGAAGAAAAATCACTATCACAAAGAGAGTAAGAGGCGTACATACTGACAGAAGGAAGTGAAATGCAGAGGAGAGACTATGAGTGAGGGGAAAAATATCTGTGTTTCATTCTTTGAAAGGTAAATCTGAAGCTGTAAAATTCAAGTTTCTCTCTCGAAGCTTTGAAGCACGTACTGGGTCAGTTTTACATGTTGTCACATTGCATAAAGAGTTGGTACAAGGCAACAGAATAGTATTGTATTTTTAATGTATAGGAAGTGTGTTGATACTTTCTCAGTTATGAAATGAAACTATTCTTAAAGTAGTAATTTATGTTCTGTGACAAGGAGGTTTACTACATATGATATATGCTATTGTATGGCTATAAAAACTGAACTCTGTTGAAGTATTATGTGAAATGCTGTTTTGTTGAAAACTGACATAGTGAGATAATGGCTGTGTAAAAATAGAGGTTAACTCTTGCAAACAAGTAAATCAGCAGCGATTGTTCTCAATAAACAGCATTATTAACAATGACCTGTTGCTGATTTCCTGTTCTGTAGGAATTAACCTGTGTGATATAAAATATCTAGAAGCAGCAGGAGTGTGGTTATGGAGGAAGATGACCAAAACCAGTCTGACAGAGTGAACAACAAATGAAATTGTACTAAAAGGAATAAATCCAGAGAGAGCTCTCAAAAAACAACTAGAAGACGGCATAAAAGGTCTATTAAGATTTTTTTGGGGACAACATTGTTTGGAAGGAAGGAAGAGGAAAATTGTGTATGAAAGGCAGGGAGAAATTATAAGAGAATTGCAGGCAAGTGGATTGTAGAGACAAGACACAACATTTTTCTACAAATAGGAAGTTCCACAGCTAACATTTATTGTTTAATAATATTATTATTTATACGTTTGGGCTTTTATAGAGGACGTGCAATGACTAGTTAGCTTTAGTCATTACATCCTAACAAAACTTCTTCCTACTTCCATTATTGTCCTAGGTCCATACATTTTTCATTTTCAGACTTCTTTCTGCCAGTTGTTTGGGCATGAACTTACAATGCCATCTGTGACTTCCTTGAGATTTTTCCCGATTGTTGACTAGCTATTGTACTTTGATTTTTCAGGTTACCTTTACTATGACAAAGATTCTCTGTTAATTATGTCACTGATTCATGATATACATCCATGAAATTTTAGATGTCTTTTCTTTGTAATTAAACTAAATATTTCTGTTAGGCAGTACAATCTTTCTGGTGCATCCAGATATCTTCTTGAATCATAGGGCCTGAATGTTTTCCTGCCATTTAGTTTTCTTGATAATTGTTGACATTGACAGTGGGAGGGTGGGTTTATGGGTTCAAACCTGGGTAAGGGTGGAAATTTTTGATGCTGTCACAGTGAGTGCTGTGAATCTTTTCTGGATGTAAAGGGAGACCGGGGCAAGAGACTTGCCACCCTCCCCGTGCTAGTGCTGTGACAGATAGATCAATAATACAGACACGAGCCTGGATCTTCCTATAACTGGCCAAGATGTCAACCTTGAACATGGCACTGTAACTGGCCACCATCGAGTCTGACTGTGGGCAGCTCGATCGGTTACAACTTGGGAATGGGGCTGGACCCCTGAAACAATTTGCAAATAATGAAATATAAACAATAAATAGTAACTGTGGAAAAGCTATTTTCAGAAAAATATGGACCCACCTACAAGTTCCCGTTCTAAAATTATGGAGATTATTATTTCTAGTAAAATGATGATCATGATATTGAGGGAATATGCTTTGTCTACGCATGGTCCATATGTCTTTTATAACAGTTCATTACCTGTAGCAAATATGGGCTGGATTAAGTAAGCAAATAATGCAAAATGCAGAAAAGCAAACAGTCGTGAGAGGGGGCAAGGAGACAAGAGAGTGGGGAGGTAACTGGGAACTGCACACTGCATCTCCCAGCCGTCTAGGTTGTAGAGTGGGCACGTGCTCCCACCTCGGAGCCGGCCCGAGCGTCACCGGCAACTTCGCCCTCTCCGCCGTGCCGTCCGCGCGACGATCCCGGCTGTGCCGTGGGCGCGAGGCTCAGTAGCTGACGCAGCAGCATCTGATCCTTAGCACTGGCCCCACCCGCGCTGCCGGCACTGAGGCCACCGGGAGCGGGAGCCGTGTGGAGGGGTGCACCGTTGGCCAGGCCTTCGCGAGCCGCGGCCAGCAGCTGCGGCTTTTCTGACAGCGTGTCCGTCAGTGATGCTATCAGCACATCTGCAGGTAAGAAATCATTTGTCACATTCCATAGACCACATCGGGAAGTAGAACTTCAGAGGGCAAGGTGCCAGTATACATTAAAATGTGACAGAGACATCATAGAAATTTGTGTACTGCATTACCAATAAACTCTCACTATATAGCTTAAAGGTAATCTTGAGTCTGCCATCTAAATTTAACAGAATAAATTGCAGGAAAGATGCATGTGTCAATCGAACAGCAGTTACAGTATACTGTGATGGCGTTCTTGTCCACAATCTGGGCCGGAGACACGATCTGGATTTCACACAGGGAAGAATCACCGGGAAACGTGAAAAAGGATCAAGTGTGACGAGTGTAGCCCAGGAGTAGGGTACTGCTCACAGCAGTTTCACACGCTCGGGGAGTGTTGCGAACCACGAGCACTGCTGCCTGATGGAGAGCAGGTGGTTGACCGTGGTCAACTACAGCTGCAGGATTGCAAGGTGTGCAGTAGCACGTTGAGTGTGTGAGACTGGGCTTTTTGCCTGATGACCAGTCCGTCATGTTCCATTAACACCTGAACATTGGTTGCACTGTTGCCAAGAGCAAAGGGACCGGAACAATGAGATGAGTGGGGTATGCTCTTCTCAGACAAGAGCCGATTTAATCCGATAAGTGATTCTGGACATAACTTCTAATGGCAAGAGATGGGAACGTGTAAAGCACCCGGGAACACTGTTGAACATGAATGTTTTGGTGGTTCAGGTGTTACAGTAAGGCAAAGTGTAATGTTGTTTGACTGTACTGATCTCCAAATGTTTGAACAGAGTATACTTGCCAGTCAACACTGATGTGACACTGTATTCCTTCGCACAGGTGGAGGAGGTCGTCGAATGACAGGATGTTCGATGAATGGACTGGTCTGCCCTGCCTGTTCCCCCAACGTAAACCCCGTCAAGCGCATGGGGGGGGGGGGGGGGGGTGACGTATTGCAACACAGCCACATGTGACAACCATCCAGCAGTTGTCAACCACACTTGTGAAGGAATGAAACTGCTCACCACCCTGAGGGTTAGAATAGGCCTGTGTTATTCCTGCCTGTCATGAGAGGGGAGTAAAAGGTGTCTCACACGTTTCAGTTCAGGCCCCATTTTCTGTTTTCACCTGCCACTTTCCAAATTCTACAGAGGTGCAGGCCATATGGGGAAGGACACCTTACATGGTGCACGAGTTATCCATAGTGCCCTTAGATTCGATCTCCTTAACCTCTTCTCATGGCTTTGCATCTCCACCTGAAATTCAACTATTTCAGTGAGGACACTTTCCAGGGTATGTCATCTTCTTCCATTGTCTGCTGTCCTCTTTTGCCCCATGACAATATTCCTTGGTGCCCAATATCCAGCATGGTAGCCAGCCTGTTGTGGTGGGGCTGTCATGTACCCATTTGGTGGTAGCCTCCTGACCACACAGGAGTCACACTGCTGATGCCCAAGCTGTAAACTCCCCATGTATGCCAAGGAGTAGATGCCCATCTTCATGGGGCACCCAGACTCCCAGCAATGGCCATCATGCCAGGTGGCCTTTGCTGTGGCTGGGTGGTGCCCATGGGGAGAGCCCCTGATCGGAGTGGGTGGCATCAGGGCGGATGACCCACAATGAAGCAGACTAAGTCATCTTTTGCTGGGGATTGAATGGCCCCAGCAGTCTCTAAGAAAGGAAAGGTTGATTACAACACTGACAGGTATGACCCTAAATCGTTCCCCTTCAGAGTGACAGGATCCCTATTCGCCATGTTACTTAATTTGCAGCAGAACTGATGGGTACTCCTTCCTGTAAACGAAGCCTCTGTTTTTTGTTGAGCACCTAGAGGATAACTTGGGGAAGTGACAGCGCCGTCCAAAATACACAGTGGGTTGATTTTAATTCAGATGGCATCCCCAACCCAATCCTGGGCGTTACTCACCTGTGACAAGCTGGGTGATATTCCTGTTTCAGTCACTCCGCACAAAATCCTCAATATGGTCCAGGGAATTATTTTTCATCATGACCTCCTGTTACATTCCGATGATGAGCTATGTGCCAATTTAGAATGGTGGGGTGTCTATTTTGTCCGGCGCGTTTACAAGGGACCCAAAGACAATAGGGTTGCTTCCGGTGCCTTCATCTTGGCCTTTGAGAATGTGACGTCAAACCCTATGTGGTTCTTCAAGTGCTGGAAATTTGGGTACATGTCCTCCAGGTACCCTTCCAGTGCTACAAGTAGAGACTGTGGACGTTTGCTGTATTGGGAAGAGTCCATGTGTGCTGTCTCCCACCTGTGTGAACTGTGGACAGCATCACTTCTTCCCCCCACCCCCTGACGAACTTACACAAATTTCAGTCCCTCTGCTCCACTGGGCACTCAGGGCCGTCCATCTCCCTCCCCCATCCAGTTGGCTGTGGGCATGTCGTCTTCTGTTGCTAAAATGCCAGGGACATTGATCCCCTCCCCCCATGTGGAGAAGCAATGGCCTCCTCTACTGTGGAAGGGGTTCCTTGGGACTTTACTTTCCACAATCCTCACAGTGGTTGGAAGAGCCACTGGCTGCTGGTCAAAGGGCTTCACGGTCTTCCTCTGTCCCTGTAGCTACTTCCAAGAAGCCTTCGTAGCAAGCCCCCAAGGACGAGGTAGAGACTCTGGCATACCCTGAGGATCTAGCTCTCACAGATGCCATCGTACTGGATGCCAACACTCAACCAGTGACAACAGGTGTTGCTGAGGCTTAATTTGCCTCCTTGGTCACTCCATGCCACCCCAGATGACAGAAAGCATCATTCTCCAGTGGAACTGCAGTCAAATTTAAGCAGTACACCTGCTTTTTGCATTGTCCTTCGGGAGACCTGGTTTCTCCCAATGTGGACCCCCTCCATTCATGGCTATGCCTGGTACCACAAAAACCATCCTGCCTGTGACAGACTGTCAGTTGGAGTATGTATTTTTGTCCTTACCTCTGTCTGTAGTGAACCTGTGGCTGTCAGGGTGGAGGACAACGTATGAAATTACCGTCTGTAACATCTACCTCCCTCCAGATGGTGAAGCACCAGCCCACATTTTTGCTGCACTCATTTTGCAATCATTCTGGGTGATTTTAATGCCCATAACCCTTTGTGGGGTGGAGCCGAGGTTAATGGCTGTGGCAAAAATGCTGAGGACGATCTAACTCACCGTGAACTTTGCCTCCTAAACACAAGTGCCCCCACACATTTTAGTGTGGCACATGGCACATATTCGGCCATTGATATCTCAGTTTGCAGTCCTGGCCTCCTCCCATCTATCCATTGGAGAGCATATGATGACTTGTGTGGTAGTGACCACTTTCCACTCTTCCTGTCCCTACTACTGCAGCATCTCTCATCTCGACACTTGCCCAGGTGGGTTCCTCCCATGGCTGACTGGAACACTTTCACATCCACTACCAAAATTGAGTATCTGCTGCATGCTACCATCGATGAAGTGATCCATGTCATCACTTATACCATTGTTGCCACAGCCGAATCAGTAATCCCTCATTCCTCCAGTTTCCCTGTTGGAAGTCAGTGCCTTGGTGGTCTCCAGAAATCTCTGCGGCCATTAGAGACCGTAGGCGGGCCCTCCAACATTGGAAGCACCACCCCTCCCTGGAGAATCTTATTGCCTACAAATGGCTGTAAGCACAGGTTCACCTCCTCATCAAACGAAGGAAGGTTGGGAATGCTATATCTCCACCATTGGCACACGAACCTCCCCTTCCCAGGTTTGGACCAAGCTCTGCTGACTTTACGGCTATCAGAACCCAAAAATGGAGCTGTATCTGCCAATGCCAACATAATTGCAGAGCATCTGGCTGAGCATTATGCTTGCATCTCTGTGTTGGAGAATTACCTTCCCACCTTTCATCTCCTCAAGCAGAGGGTGGAGTGACAACACCTCTCTTTTGCTCCATGCCACCCTGAGCCATATAATGACCCCTTCAGTAAGTGGGAATTTCTCAGTACCCTTTCTGACTCCCCTGGCCCAGATGGCATCCATTTGCAAATGCAAAACATCTATCAGTGGATTCCCAACACCACCTCCTTGGTGTCTTCAACTGCTTTTGGAGCAATGGCAAGTTCCCATCACAATGGCGGGAAATTGTAATAATTCCAGTCCTAAAGCCTGGGAAGAACCCACTAGATGTTGACAGCTATTGTCCCATCAGCCTTACCAACATTCTGTGTGAGCTGCTTTAATGTATGGTGAGTCAGCAGTTGTGTTGGCTCCTTGAGTCTCAGGACCTCTGGCTCTGTCCCAGGGTGGTTTTTGCCAAGGATGCTCCACCATCGACAACTTGGTGTACCTGGAGTCTGCCATCCGATCAGCCTTTTCCTGGCGACAACACCTCATTGCTGTCTTCTTCGGTCCCACAAAGGCCTACAATACCATTGAGTGACACCACATCCTCACTACTCTGCGTGAGTGGGGTCTTCAGGGCCCACTCCTGATTTTTATACAGAACTTTTTGTCACACCGCACTTTCAGAGTTTGCTTCAGTTCTTTCCATAGTGCACCCCACATGCAAGAGAATGGGGTCCCGCAGGGCTCTGTCCTGAGTGTCACACACATTTTAATTGCCGTCAGTGGTCTCACATTAGCAGCAGAGGATCGTCAGTATCTCCCTATACACTGACGATTTTTGTATTTCGTTCTGCTCCTCTTCCACTGTTGCAGCTGAATGCTGTCTGCAGGTAGCTATACGGAAGGCACAGTCTTGGGCCCTCACTCACGGCTTTCATTTTTCGGCTGCCAAAACTTGCGTGATGCACTTCTGTCGTTGTCGTACTGTCTACCCCCATCCAGAACTTTACCTCATAGTTCGCCTCACCACCCAAATTACCGTCTTCTTTTGCCCAACAGAGTGGTCCATCTCCCACAACGGTTGCCTAGAATTGGGCTTCCCTTCACCATCCATATCCAGTCACTTCTTCATGAAGTCAGCGCTTCCCCCTTACCACCTTTCCTGCAGGCCCCCTTCCGTACACCTCCATGGTCCATACATCGGCCACGGCTTTGGATGGATCTATTGCTAGGCCCGAAAGACTCAGTTCCACCTGAGGCCCTCTGTCGGCATTTTATCTCTCTTCTTGGCCAGTTTGAGGGCTCAGAAATAATCTACACTGATGGATCACTGGTCGACGGTCTTGTTGGCCATACTGAACAACACTCCTTGCTGGATGGCTGCAGTGTTGTCACTGCACATCCTACTCTATAGTGTGTCCCAGGAGGAATGGTCAACATTGAAGGGTATGACAGGAATGATCATTTGAGGCAAAGAAAACTTATATTGAAATATGTCCAGTACGAAATGGTTTCCTAGACAGAACACATTTAATGTAATTTCTTGTCGATTTTCTTAGAGAGCACTACGTCACAGAAGCCGTCAACATACACTATGTCTGCATATTCTTCATTAGTGTAGCTCTGCGGCTATTTAGCCAATGTGTGTACAACCACAGTGAATTAACACTTTCCTCGGATGCAGTCTCAATCGCTTGCACTACTTTACTGACAATGCACTGTGGATAACTGTACATTCTATGGCCTATTTTAATAACAGAAAGACATTGTGGACAAAGAGGTTGAAAGCAATGAGGTAAGTTGGGCTAGAATTAAATGTCAAAGGGTTTTGATGGGTAAGGCATACGTGTCTGTACCACTGACCCAAAAGCAAATAAACATTAAATATGTTCTACCTTAGAAAACCATTCAGAATAGGGCATATGTCCATATGAAGTCTTTTTGCTTCAAATGATCATTCCCTTCATATTGACCATTCCTCCAGGGATACCCCGTGTGTGGTGAGTAGCGATGTTTCCTTTCATGTTGTTGTTATTCCATCCTAGACTTAAAAGATTCCGTTTTTCATATCACTTGCTTTTAGTTCCCTTTCGCAGAAATAACTGTACCATTTTTTTCTGTTTATTTTTCATCCTGCCAACAGTTTTCATTTTCTGTAGAGTCAAAACAGTGTTATACTTAAACACATTTTGTTTGGCATGCTATAATAACAGTTCAGTGCCTCCTTTTGCACATTAACGAGTTCCTCAATTGGCTCATATTTGCTCTCTTGAACAGATGTTATTCTCTATATGTGTCACTTAGTTGCTCAAATCTCATTTCACAGTCATCACTATTTGACCATTCAGACAAGCTTGTCACCTACATCTCGACAACCAGAAATGTGTATTCAAAATGAAAATAATCATTATAATTGTAACAGACTACTGTAGGACTAGTTTTTTATTTTGTCAAAATTTGCCATATTATGCACAGATAATCTGCAAATCATTTAATCTGAATAAACAGTCATTTGTTGTATTTAAAGAACAGCATGGGAAACAAAATAACTAGTAATGACTAAAGCAGAGATAATACAAAATACAGACGGGCTATAGTTGATGAAAATGGGAAATTTTTAACACCTATTATATATTTAAGCAGTAAGGAGTCATTTATGGAAGTTTCTGTATGGACAAAATAGCATAGACATTTGGGTCTCCAGCCTGACGATAGTGAGTTAACATGCTGTACGTTAAGCAAACATTGTCTTCCACTAAACACTGGGAAATGATTCCAGTAGTCTTCAAGAAGATAATACTTCATTTACTAGCTTGTGAAATCAGGTGCTACAGAAGAATGTAGAAGACTGGATGGGCAGATAGGATAACTAATGAAGAGATACTAAATGTAATTGGAGATAAAGGAAATTTATGGCACAAACTGACTAAAAGAAGCAAGCATTTGATATGAGGCAGTAAGGAATTGTCAGCTTGGTAATGAAGGGGTAACAATTGTTGGATGAGACAAACATTTGATTATGGTAAGCAGGTCTGTTGCAGAGATGAAGAGGATTGCACAGGATAGACTAGCATTAGCATGGAGAGGTGCATCAAACCAGCCTTTGACTAAAGACAGAAGTAGCATGTTAAGCCTACTGTCTGACCACAATAGTACCATAAACACAAATGGTATGACTTTGGCCAGAAAGAATGCTGAGTACTGTCATTTTTCTACACTTGGTGTCTATGCCTGCCAACTGTAAAAACTATTATGTATTTGACAAAGGAATATTCCTTAAACTTGAGTATTAGCACTAGATCATCTTGAGGAAGCTTGCTTAACTGAAGCTATTTGTCTGGGAAGATCTGTTACAACAGATTTTGATATCTTGCCAAGGAACTGAAAATCTGTCACAGCTTTACCCATGACTGAGTCTATGTGATCATTAATATTATGTTTGAGCTTTTGGCCTCACACATACGACCATTGTCTCTGTCCTTTCAGGCTGTGGTCACGTGTGTGTTTTCTACTTTAGAAGGATGCCTTAAGGCCAAAAGCTCAAATATATAACAGTATTTTTGTTGTTCCTGTCTGCAAGTCAGTATGTCCTCTGTATGGTGAGTAGCCATCTATACTTTTCAGAATAATGTCATTATTGCATCTTGGCTTTTCCATGCTCTATTTCATATGGTAATACTAGTGATGGTTTACTTAATTATGATGTCTGATTTAGGCAAAAAATATTTTAAATACTGCACAATTTCTTGAACAATGGTTACTGCCTCAAAATTAGTAGTGTGTGTTCTCATTTGCTGACTGAAATTCATACATTTGGGAATTTCTCTGTTCTGTTACGTTCCTGTAATATGTGATCCACTGTTTGATTTCCACCAGTGCATGGAAATAGGGGATTGCTAGTTATTCTGAATTGATGGTAGTAAACTTTTGGTTTCTTGTGACTCATTAAAATCACTGCATAATTATGTGAGATTGGTAACGTGTCCACCAGCGTTTCGTGCACAATTGGAAAGTATTATGTTGTAATGATTCCTTTGTAGTTTGTTGCCATTCATTCTTCCAGAGTCACTGTTCATGACATTTGTTTTTTGAATGTTCTGGGACTCTGATATAATTAACCTCCTTGTGCAATCTGGTTGCCTCTTTAAGCAGCTAGTCTGAAAGTTCATCTCTGTTTGAGCTAGTCCAGTTCTTCTTTTGTAACATTCTAATATTATTTCTCATTTCATGAATAATCCTGTTGTTATGGCTTTAACTCCTCAAAGAATGTAATGTTGTTTTACTGTCATTTTTTGTAAGCCAGCTAGTGCCTTAGCTTTTCGAGAACTTTTGAAATGTGAAGTATTCTACCTGATTAAGCATTCAGTTCCCAGTTTATGTTTCATCTGGTATGTTGGCTCTTTGTTCATGAAACCTGCTATGCCTCCTACTCCTGTCAGTGAACATTATATCAAGTATTGCTTCCTGTTTTTTCTTTCATTCAAAATGACAAGTCGAGCTCTTATGAGGATCAGTAGTTTCTAATGTTCGCTTAGTATTTCTAAATTTAATTTCATAATTATTGGTGTTATCCCTGACAGAATAAATACACTACTGGCCATTAAAATTGCTACACCAAGAAGAAATGCAGATGATAAACGGGTATTCATTGGACAAATATATTATAGTAGAACTGACATGTGATTACATTTTCACGCAATTTGGGTGCATAGATACTGAGAAATCAGTACCCAGAACAACCACCTCTGGCCGTAATAATGGCCATGATACGCCTGGGCATTGAGTCAAACAGAGCTTGGATGCGACCATCATGATGCTGTAAATAGAACCTGTATTCACCCGAAAAAATGACGTTTTGCCATTCGTGCACCCAGGTTCGTCGTTGAGTACACCAACGCAGGCACTCCTGTCTGTGATGCAGCATCAAGGGTAACTGCAGCCATGGTCTCCGAGCTGATAGTCGATGCTGCTGCAAACGTCGTCGAACTGTTCGTGCAGATGGTTGTTGTCTTGAGTCTGAGTCTGTTGACTCAGGGATAGAGACATGGCTGCACAATCCGTTACAACCATGCAGATAAGATGCCTGTCATCTTGACTGCTAGTGATAAGAGGCTGTTGGGATCCAGCACGGTGTTCTGTATTGCCCTCCTGAACCCACTGATTCCATATTCTACTAACAGTCATTGGATCTCGACCAATGCAAGTGGCAATGTTGCAATAAGATAAACCACAATCGCGATAGGCTACAATCCGACCTTTATCAAAGTCAGAAATATGATGGTACGCATTTCTCCTCCTTACACGAGGCATCACAACAATGTTTCACCAGGCAACGCTGGTCAACTGCTGTTTGTGTATGAGAAATCGGTGGGAAACTTTCCTCATGTAAGCACGTTGTAGGTGTCGCCACTGGCGCCAAGCTTGTGTGAATGCTCTGAAAAGATAATCATTTGCACATCACAACATCTTCTTCCTGTCGGTTAAATTTCGTGTCTGTAGGACGTCATCTTAATGGTGTAGCAATTGTAATTGCCAGTAGTGTAGTAGTTAATTTCAGACTGTTCTATATGCTTTTGCAGTTGTGATATCAATCAGTCATTGTACTTGATATATTTATTGCAATTGCACAGCCTTGTTAGAACATTAATCCATAATGGAGATGCATGTACTTACATAGGTAATATTGAGTCTTATGGATTTGGAGCAAATTATCCAGTGAATTCTGGATGATTTTAATAATAATGTGTATTTGTCTGTGATGCTCTGTTCTGGTCATTAAATCTGGGTAGTGTTTGTTTGTGTAATGTTTATTGTAGTGTAGTGTTCATTTGTACAGTGTAGTACAGCATTTGTTTGGTATAGGTACAGTGTAGTGCGATGTTTCTAAATTTCGTTCTTGTTATCTGTCTCTTTGATACATTGTCATGTCTGTCTTTCTTTCTTTACACTGATAGTTATATTTCAGGATTCACTGCCAGACATCCTTTTCTTGTACCTTCTGAAAACATGATTTCTGAACAATGTTAATTTTTTACACTGTTTGAGACTTTTGCTCACGCTGTAAGCACGAGGCACTTACCGAGAACCTTCTTCTCGAGGCTGCGTGAGATGTGTCCCTGCTCTGCCTCTGCCTCCAGGAATGCCGTGAACTTCTGTAGTGCACTCTGGGCCTCAGCACTCCCTGTAAACACGCCGACATCACAGACGTTCTCTTTCCAATACATTAAAAAGTTAAAGCTGTTAACATTTCAGTACTCTATCCAGAATGCGAAAGGAATCTGAAGTGCTCCAGGACCAAATTAATCTATCATAATCAATAATATCTAAAACATGAAACAATGGAAAATCCAGGATGGAATGTAACAGTATTTTGAGAAGTGAAGTTGCTACTTACCATACAGCAGAGATGCTGGGTCACAGATAGGCACAACACAAAGAGACTCTCACAATTATAGCTTTCAGTCGTTACAGCCTTTGTCAACAATATACAGACATACACGTGCAAACACAATTCGCACACTCATGTTTGGTTTCAGTTGCCTGAGACTGCAGTTGTGTGTCAGAGCTGTCTATTGTTGATGAAGGCCTTAACAGCTGAAAGCTATAATTGTGAGAGTCTCTTTGTGCTGTGACTCAATATCTCTGCTATATGGTGAGTAGCAATTTTCCTTCTTGTAATATTGTTAAAATTTCTAGCACATGGCAGCTCTGAATTTTAACATTTTGCAATATTTGTTTAACAGGTCTTTAAATAGGCATCACCCATGTAGATGCAGTCAGCCGGCATTCAAAGAGTGAAGGTACTTCTTTTGTCAATCCAAGTAATTAAGTTATTTTGCACTGATTTAGGATCTTGTGCACTTGCTTATTAGTCAGTCATTTGTGTAAATATGAATTGCCACTAGTGAACTAGTATTAGGCTACTCATGACCTATTAACATTTTGCCATCCGCACGTCTCACACAAATTTATTCGCTTGGCACCAGCAGCGCTAATTCGGATTACTTGGCTTGTCGCCAGCCGCTTGTCACCTTTCCGCTGATGACAAGCTTCAAACACATTGACTTTTGCACGCTTTGATTTTTTCCAGAAATCCTCTATTTTGCCATATCATTTCACAAACTCGAATTTTCTTTTCAAGTAACTTCTCTGCAAGTTCTACATTGTTATAATAATTATCCATGCAGAGGTGATGCCACTTTCCATCATAAGGTGTCAGTAGTTCGATCACTGTTTTTGCTAAAGGCTGTCCACTGCCAGAATATATCTTGAACGAGGAAATGTTTCCCATACTCAAATCACACAGCATCCGAATAAATATGCCATATTTCGTAATTTTTGACGGATTCTAAACTTTAAAATTAAACTGTCCATGCCACAGTATCATTCCTTCATCAACTGAGATGTTTTGACTTAGATCAAATGTTTCTTTAAACTCTTTGGAAAAATAATCAATTACGAATTGGACTCTGACAAGCCAGTTGGCATTATTCAATTTATTGTTGCTGTCGGAAAAATGTAAAAATGATAATATTTGTCCAAATCGGTTGCAGGACACCGTTTTGCAAAATATTGGTGTGTCTATCAATGGATTCGTTGACCAATAATCATCAATCTTTGCTTTTTTTTTTTGCAGTTCCCATAAGTATAGCAAGCCCAAACCATTTTCTAAGTTCGGGTCCCATAACACGGACAAATTTGGCATTTTTTAAAATCCAGTTACCTTCTATTGCAATTTTGACTGTAGTACTTGTTGGTTTTATTAATAATATAATCAAATACACTCCTGGAAATGGAAAAAAGAACACATTGACACCGGTGTGTCAGACCCACCATACTTGCTCCGGACACTGCGAGAGGGCTGTACAAGCAATGATCACACGCACGGCACAGCGGACACACCAGGAACCGCGGTGTTGGCCGTTGAATGGCGCTAGCTGCGCAGCATTTGTGCACCGCTGCCGTCAGTGTCAGCCAGTTTGCCGTGGCATACGGAGCTCCATCGCAGTCTTTAACACTGGTAGCATGCCGCGACAGCGTGGACGTGAACCGTATGTGCAGTTGACGGACTTTGAGCGAGGGCGTATAGTGGGCATGCGGGAGGCCGGGTTGACATACCGCCGAATTGCTCAACACGTGGGGCATGAGGTCTCCACAGTACATCGATGTTGTCACCAGTGGTCGGCGGAAGGTGCACGTGCCCGTCGACCTGGGACCGGACCGCAGCGACGCACGGTTGCACGCCAAGACTGTAGGATCCTACGCAGTGCCGTAGGGGACCGCACCGCCACTTCCCAGCAAATTAGGGACACTGTTGCTCCTGGGGTATTGGCGAGGACCATTCGCAACCATCTCCATGAAGCTGGGCTACGGTCCCGCACACCGTTAGGCCATCTTCCGCTCACGCCCCAACATCGTGCAGCCCGCCTCCAGTGGTGTCGCGACAGGCATGAATGGAGGGACGAATGGAGACGTGTCGTCTTCAGCGATGAGAGTCGCTTCTGCCTTGGTGCCAATGATGGTCGTATGCGTGTTTGGCGCCGTGCAGGTGAGCGCCACAATCAGGACTGCATACGACCGAGGCACACAGGGCCAACACCCGGCATCATGGTGTGGGGAGCGATCTCCTACACTGGCCGTACACCACTGGTGATCGTCGAGGGGACACTGAATAGTGCACGGTACATCCAAACCGTCATCGAACCCATCGTTCTACCATTCCTAGACCGGCAAGGGAACTTGCTGTTCCAACAGGACAATGCACATCCGCATGTATCCCGTGCCACCCAACGTGCTCTAGAAGGTGTAAGTCAACTACCCTGGCCAGCAAGATCTCCGGATCTGTCCCCCATTGAGCATGTTTGGGACTGGATGAAGCGTTGTCTCACACGGTCTGCACGTCCAGCACGAACGCTGGTCCAACTGAGGCGCCAGGTGGAAATGGCATGGCAAGCCGTTCCACAGGACTACATCCAGCATCTCTACGATCGTCTCCACGGGAGAATAGCAGCCTGCATTGCTGCGAAAGGTGGATGTACACTGTACTAGTGCCGACATTGTGCATGCTCTGTTGCCTGTGGTTCTGTCAGTGTGATCATGTGATGTATCTGACCCCAGGAATGTGTCAATAAAGTTTCCCCTTCCTGGGACAATGAATTCACGGTGTTCTTATTTCAATTTCCAGGAGTGTAGGTCATTCCGAATATATAATTCTACCATATCCTTGATGCTCTGTGTATCTTTGGGAAATATGTTTGGACCCGGGGATCCTTCAAATTTATTATTGGTCACCGGTAAATCAAAGTCCGACCACTGTGCATTGTCTTCTTCATCCGAGTCAGACGAATCAGTTAGCAACCGTGGCATTTGCCAAATTCTTCTTGGGTGGATTTCACTTTCTTCCTACAATTCTGCTTCACTTTCATTTTTTCAATATCGGATGTCTTCTTCCCAATCGGCCAAGTTGTCCGGAACATCAGTCAAGACGTCTGCGCATTCATCATAAATAATCCTATTGTCTCTTTCGTCCACCATGATGGATTGGATGAAATTGGTAACATATGTATCTTATTGTTACCTAAACAAAACACCAACAGAATGCAAAAGGTACTAAAGTGCAGTTGTCGGCAACTGCGTGATACTACGCTCATGACACCACTGTGGTGTCGCCAGATGGCATAGTGTTAAGCTTACTGACCAGTGTTGTCACATCTTTATAACTCATAGCAAGCAAGCTGATCATCATGACATTGTATTGAATTCTTTAATAACTGTTTAAAGCACCTAATAATCACCAAAAGAGTAGAGGTATAAGAAGCATTAGAAGACTTGCAAAATATTGGCATGGGTCAGTAAAGCTTACAGTTTGTTCCACATTTAGAATTTAGCAAAATTTTCCATTCATTCAGACTCTTGGTAATAGCTTTACTTTCCATAACCTGCAACTACGGCCAACATGTAGGAGTTACAAAAAGTGCTCTCACCAACAGACATTGTGTAGTGTCTTGCAGACTTGAGTAAGGTAACTTACCCCTGGTGAGAGACTGTGTGAACATGATCTTGGCCAGCTGGTAAATGACCTCTTCCAGCGAGTACTCCGTGTAGAGGAAGTCCACCACCTTCAACCTCTCCAGCAGCTCCTCGTAGTCCTCATCGGAACTGTCAGAAACTGGAACAAGGAGTTGCAGTTAAATGTTGCACTGGTATAGACTAAAGTCCTTTTGGGCACCAGCTAGGTTAAAGTGTCAGGAACAATATTGCTGCAACATAGCTTTTCATCACCATCAGATGCTACTGATATCCTGGACTGTTAAGGGAGCTCCTAAACTTTCTATACCATTGTAACATTACTGCCAATGTTCTGTAGCATCAGAATATACAATACACAACTACTAATGTCGAACATGATACACATATATGTTTCATTTTTGCAGTTTAACTTCTGATTACTATATATGCATCTACCCATGCAGGGCATCACTCAAAGTATTGCATTTTTTCTATAAAATTTGCTCTACTGTCTTTAATTACACTTTCTATTATTTTAGATAAGACAGGAATGATAGTTATTAGTTGCCAATTTCCTTGCTGCCCCCTTTGAAAATAGGGATCACTTTACTATTTGTATATACATGCCACAGATATTCCTTCTACCATGACTTAGTTTGTGAGAAAAGTAAGAGGCTTTACCACCCACAGCAGGCAGCGTGTAATATGTCTAGTAGATATATATTGTACAACTGAAAAGTATTTTTTGTTTTTAATTGATTTATTAGCTTCACTATTTCAGGTTCATTTGTTGAGAGAAGGAAGAAACTATCTGTCTAATGAGGAGTAGTTTTGTGAGCTAGCAGTCTGTTCACAGTCACAGTATCAACCAGTTTATTTTGCAATATTTGAGTGATATGCTACCAGTTTTCTACACGAAAGCCTGTACATGATTTAGAAATGTGTGTGTGGTTTGTCTCTTCAAAATCACTTTTTCTGTACCTTGAATCAATGAAGCGAAGCAGTAGTGAAGAAGTGGGCGGGACAGGGTGTAGCCTATCCCCAATGTTTTTCAGTCTGCCCATTGAGCAAGCAGTGAAGTAAACCAAAGAGAAATTGAATTAAACTTTAAGGAGAAAAAGATAAAAATTTGAGGTTTGCCATTGACATTGTAATTCTGTGACATTTGGCAATGGACTTGCAAGAGAAATTGGACAGTGTGGACACTGTCTTGAGAAGGTGTTACAAGATAAACATCAACAAAAGTGAAACAAGGGCAATGGAATGCCTTCAGCTCAGACGATGGGTAGCGAAATAACTGACAATGGGCCAAGAAGAGAGGATATAAAATACAGTTTGGCTATAGCAATAAAAGCATTTCTGAAAAAGTCTTTATGGACAGTGTCTGTCTGGAGTGTAGCCTTGAGTGGAAGTAAAATGTGGACAATAAACAACTCAGATAATAAGAGAATAGAAACTTTTGAAATATGGCACTAGAGTAGTAGATCAAATGTATTGTGGAAGTTTTTAATCAAGTTGAGGAGAAAAGAAAACTATGACAAAATGTGGCTAAACGAAGGGATCAGTTGATAGAACACATTCTTAGACATCAAGTGATCACCAGTTTAGTATTATGGGGCGGGGGGAGTGTACAGGTGGGGTTGAGGGGGGAGGGTTAGAAATTGTAGAGGGAGACCAAGAGATGAATACAGTGAGCAGGTTTAAGTAGATGCAGGTTGCAGTCGTTATCCTTACACAGCATAGAGCAGCATGAACAATTCCATCATATCAGTCTTCAGACTGAAGACCATAACAACAACATTCAGGAATGAAACCAGGATTTAAATTACTTTGTTTCGTAGCATTAAAGCACATAAAACAGATTTATTAAAATTCAAAACCATTGTGTTAATCTATAACGTTATTTTTTTTCATCTTTGGTGGACAAACTCCTTTTTGCAGGAGTAATGATGTAGAACTTGTAGTGAGTAGTAACTTGAATTTCAATGAAATCAGCTGTGTGTAAGACTTATTAGTGACTTTCTGGAAGAAATGTATTGAGAAAGTTAAAATAAATTTTATGTACAATTTTTCATCAACCAATGACACAGTTCTTCATCTCATACTGAAACATCCAACAATCTTGTGAAGTACTTTTCAGAAAAGTGTTCAAAACTGTCTTGAGCAGGTAGTTCAGCAACCGACATGCAATGGAAGTACCTTGGACGCTGTAGCATTTTAAATTCCATGTTTAAGAAATTGTTCATGCAGGATAATCTTACAAATGTAGTGTCATTTGACCGTCACACAGAGTCCTGTATGGATGACTAGTAATAAGCACCCACGGCATAGAGAAACAACTGATATAGTTGAAAACAAATAAGTCACCAGATCTGGATGGAATCCCAATTCAGTTTTGGAAAGAGTGTTCTACGTCATTGGCCCCTTACATAGTTTGCATATATTGTGAATCTCTTGCCAAGCACAAACTGCCAAGTGACTGGAAAAAAAGTGCAGATGACTCATGTATATAAGAAGGGTAAAAGAACAGACCTGCAAAACTACAGGCCTACATCCTTAACGTCAGCTTACTGCAGAATTCTAGAGTATATTCTGTGTTCCAATACAATAAATTTCCTAGAGACAAAAAGCTGATGTCCACAAATTAGGACAGCTTTAGGAAGCATTGCTGGTGTGAAACCCAGCTTACTATTTTCTCACATGATATATTGTGAACTATTTCTAGATTACCGAGAAGCATTTGGAATGGCAGCCCACTGTTGACAAAGGTACATGCAGACAGCAGATGCTGTTTAGGGATAGACTGTATACACATCATTTGTATTCTACAAGGCATTTTATGGTGTACTGTCATTCCCCCAAGTCAGTGTATTCATGAACTGGCAGATGTAATGAAATGTGATCATTCCACCATTGTGTGACATTTGCATGCATAATGTAAGGAAAAGAAAGGAATGGTTCAGACCAAAAAACAGCCATTCCCCATATGAAGACCTGTGTGCATCCACAAAAGATAATGTTATGCATCTGGTGGAACAGCAACGATATGGATTACTACATGCTGCTTCCCTGAGGTATAACCATTACTCCTGGCAACAACTGAGACATCTTGCAGACACAGTCGAAGAAAAATGACCAGGAAGACTGCGGCAAGTGCTGCTACTCCACAATAATGCCTGCCTGCCTGCATGCATTCTGTTAGTCTGACAAAAAACACTATACAGGAGTTGGGTTGCACCCACCTCATTTACATGATTTTGTGCCTTCAGATTTTCATCTTTCCTGCTCTCAAGTGAACAGTCTTCAAGGAACTTCCCTTCCAGATAAAAATGCACTCTCAACATGCTTTCCACAGTCATAGAGTTGAAAAGTACCCCAGCATTGGCAGGCTGTTGTAAATAATGAAGGACAATGTGTCAAACAATGGAAAATCCAGGATGGAATGTAACAATACCAGAGAAGGAAAGTTGCTACTCATCATTTAGCGGAGATGCCGAGTCCCGATAGGCACAACAAAAAGATTCACACAATTAAAACTTTTGGCCATTAAGGCCTTTGTCAGCAGTATACACACATACAAATGTATGTATGTATGTGTGTCTACTGCTGACAAAGGCCTTAATGGCTGAAAGCTTTGTGTGAATCTTTTTGTTGTCCCTATCACAATGTATCTTCCCTATATGGTGAGTAGCAACTTTCCTTCTCTGGAAGGACAATATGATCTTGCTGATTAAAGCCTCTGTTATGTGTATCTGTTGTTAACACTTATGTACCAGTCTAATTTATAAATTTCAGAAGGACTGAATGGACTTTGCAAGTAATAGTGTTGTGTAACAGATTTATGTATATCTCACGATAAAAATAATCGATGTTCAACAGTCATTTGATTATAGTTATGAACCTGTATCTTTGTCAGAGTTTTTCCAAAGAACATCTTACTTCTAACTACAATATAATTAATTGTATTTCAGTTGCCAGGTGGTACAGACAAATGCTTACACCATGGCTGTTCCTCCTGCATTTTACCACAATTTTCTAGCACTGCAACTTATCTGCGTATAATAGGGTCATTTTCGAAAGGCCTCATGGAACTTCAAATGCTATCCACTAGGTTGTTTGTATTTTATGAAACATAATGGTCCTATACCACTAACTTGTAGTGCACATGAATTTACATCTGAAGATTCCCACGGTTAAGAATGACAGGTGTTCTATTTGCTAGGAATTCTCGAATCCAATCATTCATAAAATTGGCATTATATTCTGTGGACTCCTATTTTATTTTGTTCTGAACTGAGGGCAGCTATGGAAAGCAGAGGGAACATTGCTGGAAGAGCAGCAGGTATGAGCAACTCATTACATGACGACACTGAGGTGTGCTGCTGAAACTCTGTGCTGATCAGACGGCACTATCTCACTGAGTGGTTGTGAAGTATCTACATAGTTACAGAATTTGATGTGGTCAGCTTTCCATTATGTGCTTTTAAACCTTTTCCTTTTAAGAACAAGACAATTTAGAATTTGAAGTCCTTTTAGGCACTGAAATTGTTATATGCAGCTATTTGTTACAAGGTTTGTACTTCAGTATGCATGAGTAATCTGGGTACAGCTACGGACAAAACCATGAGATGTTTTTCTGATGGTATCATTCACAGTACTCACTTTTGTTGGTTTCAATATGTGAGCCAGTATTCTTCTTGTCATTCTGCAGTACTTCATTGTCCTGCGGGAGCAGTTTGGGTTCTGAAGTCACCGGAACTTCTGGCTTGTCGAGACCCAGTGCCTTCTGAAGGAGGGTAGCCCGATCCTGGGAACAAACATACCATCAGCTGTGTTTGCAGCAGACATATCTTACTATTACTATAGGTTAAGAAAAGTATTTAATATTTTTTTCATCCTCATATTTTGTTTTATTCTACCAAAGATTACTATCAAAGAATTCAGGAAGGTCCCAAGATAGGTACATAATCACTGAAATTAGTAAATCATATTTGCATTCAGTAACTTGAAGATTGTGAGGCTTGCCCTGACCAATATATAATCTTGTAATGTAATGTCATGACCTGTCAAAGCCTTTATTGTGTACAGATAACAACTTAAACTGGAAAAATCAGACAACAATAGCTTTCAGATGAAGAACTACAGTAAAAATCATTAACTAACACTTTTTGTTAGTGTAATTTCAATTGATTACCAAGATTTCTGTGTCTTCTTTCAGTAATGTAATAGTAGTAGGAACAGGGTCTGCTGTAGGTAAATGAGTCTTTTCACTACTGAATAAATTATTTTGATTATCATTATTATAAACAATATCTCTTGTGATGAATGAGAGTCATATAGAAATTCAGTTTCCCTATTATTTTAAATAAGTAAATGTATTATGCTGGAAATATGTCACACATGTGTCAGAACAGTGATGTAACAACCATATGACAGCCAGTCATGTCTTCTGTGTCCAGCCAAGAATTGCAGCTCATATTCTACCTCCCCACCAACTGTAAGATTTGGTCTGTGATAAAAGTTTCTAAACTGAATCACAGCACTGATTGAAATTTGTGTCAGGTGTACAGGCTGGAGGTCATGAGCAAATAAGTGCTGTGTCATAGGTGAAGGCAATTTTCTGTAGGTCCTCAAAGTGTCCATATTGAAGAGGGCTATGGGCGATGATTCTTCATCAGTGACGAACGTTTGGAGCTGGTGCAGCAGCACAGTAAGGAGGTCCATTGATGCACAGTTATGGATCTTAGCAGCCATCCCACATATGTCTGAATTATTCTTGTGTGAAATCTTCACTAGCATCTGCTGTTCAAGTTAGTTGGTGCCACAAAATGTGACACCTGGGCACAAAATGAATTGACATTTCTGCAGTGATAACTGTGACAATACCAATGAGTTCCTTGAAAGGTCTGACATGGGTGATGACGTGTGTAACATAGCTAACAAGCAGTAGTCTATACACTGGCATTACAGTAGATCTCCAATCAAGACGAAATTCAAGCAGACAGTGTTGGTGAGAAAAGTGATGTGCACAGTTTTCTGGCACAAGAAGGGCATTCTGCTGTGTTGTAACACATCTCTCCAGCATGAAATGCTGTTTTTTTTGACTTGGTTGCTACTGACAACAGTGATAATCTCTAATAAATCTTCCATTAAAATATGAACCACTTCTAATATTTCTTTTTATATAATCTTATCTTCATCAAATTTTGTAGATTTTCGGCACAAACTATTCTGTGTCCTGTCACCAGAATGCAACACTCCCCTTTTAAATATATGTGTCTTCAGATTCAGCTTTGTAGTTATTCGGGAGCTCAGGACTGTTGCACCTTGTAATTAAATTTTTGTGTTGTACTGCGGAACTGCACTTTGAGGGACTAAATTACTGCTGCCGTTATGAAATATGATCAACTTCAAGCAATTTGTGACTTTCTACAAATGAATGGGAAATCCTCCTCCTGCCAATGACTCCTTGTATTGTGTTACAATGTACAATATTTCAGCATTTAGTAAATGGGGACATTTCTTGTCTGTCCAACTTGAGATCAGACCTCAGATTAATAATATTTTTTGAAATTCTTATGAGGTCTTTTGTTCTGCTGTGTTGTCACTCAGCACTGTCATTTCTTTCATGGTGCACTGCACTACTCCATAATGGGACACCAACTCAGGGAGGTTATACAGTGTCCACATAGGTAGTGTAACTCACATAATACTGTACTGTCCCACCTCGAATATGAGTGGCATCTGTCCACATATGTGATATGTGACACACGGAAAAAAAAAGAAGACAGCTTGCTGTGTCTAATTACTAAATTATCATATGGTTTGAAGATCATGACCATCATTCGTCAGCTAAGTGGATGTAAGGTTATACATCACTCTGCTGGAGTGTTACTTTACACCACACTGCTCACCAATACCATTAAATGCTGTGTGCTGTTGATGTAAGGTTATACATCACTCTGCTGGAGTGTTACTTTACACCACACTGCTCACCAATACCATTAAATGCTGTGAGAATTGTGACTAGCCATTCCCGTAAAGAGATGTGGAGTGCTCAACACACGTTTTGTGCTGATCTGTGACAGAGCTTGCCTACATACAGTTTGGTGCACAACAATTTTTCTGAAGGAGCTGCTTCATCATCAGCCATATATTCCTGGCCTTGATGCCAATGGTTTCCATCTTTTGTTGCATATCAAGAAACTCCTGCCTGGTCAGCATTTTAATAATGGTGAAGAGCAGACTGTCACAGACAACAGACAGGAATACAAAAATTGATCACATGATATGACAGGTGTCAAATTCTGGTGATGACTCTGATTCAGAAATAGCTCAGACATTGTTGTATCTGTTTGAATAAATAAATAACTACAGCAGCTACTGTAAGATGATTTACTGATTCTCTGTTTGTTCACAACTACTTTCAGGACTATAAAGTCACATACTCAGGTGCCAAATAATTAACATTTTTAAACTTAGATACCATCCCTCAATATTACAAGCTGTCCTGGTACTGACTATATCATAAAAATGCAACTGTACAAACCCGACAATGTGTAGTCCAATGTCAGGTTTTGACGATTGTGTTTCTACATTAGGATGAGGATAGGGAACATCTGTGTTTTATTGAGGGATGGCTTACATGTCTAAAAAGGTGAATTGTTTGGCACCTGAGGATACTTGAGAACCAATGGGGAATCAGTAAATCTTCTCACGGCAGCTGTCATGGTTTTTTATTTATTCAAATGGATTTCTACAGCTGTGGTTTTCTCACTCACCCAGTGATCTGTAACTTGTTGTATCTGTTACCTATAAAGTTTTGTTGTCCATCTCTTCCTTTTGAAGAAAAAGGGAAATTTAATTGCTGGATGACCCAAAGAAAAGGATACACCATGAAGGAATTATCCAATGTGATGTATGTGCATACAGTTTCAGAAAAATGTATTTTTTTTTTTTCTTAGAGTGTATTAGGTTTCAGTTACATGGAGTAAAGAATGAGTGGCATGTCTACCTTGGCCATCTGCTGCTCCTGCTGTTTCTGCTGGGAGAACTGCTGCTGCAGCAGGTCCAGGTTAAGCTTGATGTCCTGAAGGAAACGGATCGCCTCCTCCCGTGTCATCTGCAACAGCAACAGTGTCGGTAAATGTCAAAGCCATTTCCTCACCTCTTGTTGCATCAATTACACCACTGGCTCTCAGTCTGTGCATTATTGCCACTCGTGCGCACTTCAACGTCTCGATGGAGTGCGTGAATGGAAAGGGGTGGGGACATTGGGAGCAGGAGTTCTGTGTTTGGTATGATGATTCTTCTTTTAGTTCGTACCAGAAAAAATATAGGTGAACTTGATTTCCTAAATATTGTTACTATATAACACACAATCCCCGCAACAGTATCCTTATCTTGTCATGGTGGTGGGGCTTGCATGGTCAAATGATCCTGAAAGCTTTGTGGGCAGTAGCCTAGCTATTGGTAGGGCCTCCCAAGCTGGACAGGTCGAAAGTGAGGTTCCAGACTAAATGGGATACACTGGTCCTCCAGGTTGCGTGTTGGGCTAACAGCCCCATCTTGTAAAACCAGTCATGTTGCGAATGCTAGAGAGACACCCAATACAATGAACTAAGCATAGAGAAGGACTACGATTTGGAAGATGGAATGTGCAGTCTCTGTACAAACCTGGGATGTCAATAACTTAAGTTAGAGAATTTGAAAAGCAGAAAATGTTGGTGGCGGCCCTGCAGGAAGTTCGATGGGAAGGTAGAGGGACAATAGACATAGAAAATTACACAATATTCTATGGGGAAGCAGTCGAGCACAGTTTTGGAACTGGTTTCTGTGTTAACAAAGACGTTATACCAATGGTAAAGAATTTTATGGCAGTGAACCCAAGAATCTCAGTTCTAACCTCATCAGTGGAAAACCACCAACTTACCTTTAACTGTCATGCACCAACAGAAGAAAGCAAAGATCAAGTAAAGGATATATTCTACGCAGAGCTGGAAGTTGTTATGGACTCCATCCCTAAAAACAGCTGCAGAATTCTCATCTGCGATTTTAATGCCAAGATTGGAAAGGAGATCAGCTTTACTCCCACAATAGGCCTTCATAGTCTGCACAAAAATAGCAACGACAACAGAATAAGGCTAATTAGCTTTGCTACATCCAAGGGCATGTTTATCAGTAGCGCTAATTACCCACATAGACAGGTGCAAAAAGGAACATGAGTATCCCCAGATGGAAAAACAGTCAACCAAATCGGCCACATGGCAATCAATGCAGAAACCAGGAATTGGATTTTGGGTGTAAGAAGTTCCCATGGGGCTGAGTGTGGTTCCAACCAATTCTTGGTTAAAAGTCAACTCAGAGTCGCCCTGAAACCAAACCAAGGAAGTAAACTAAAGAAAGTGGCACATTTAGAAATAGAAAAAGTAACACAGGAAGAACCCAGAAATGAACTTCAAGTTGAGATCAGGAATCTTTTTACAGTACTGCCAGAAACAGAGGACTCTGATGTAAATCAGCAGTGGGAAGAAATTAGAAATGTGGTTGCGAAGGCTGCAGGAGCAGTCATTGGAAAAAGGGTGGCGAGGAAGAAGAAATGGTTCAATGACATCTATGATGAGGCAGTCAACAGGAGAAAAGAAGACCGTGACAAGTGGTTACAGTCAGCAACTGATCAGAGCAGCAAGGCCGAAGAGAAACACAAGCAGTATTGCGGAGAGAAAAGAGGAAGTTGGTGAGTGGGGTTATTACAGAAGCAGAAGATGACTTCCAGGGAAGGAGGATGAAGAACATGCACGGAAAGGTCAACTATCTGAGGAAAACCTATAAACTCACAGAGAAATTCATAAAAAATGCCAAAGGAGAGATGCTGACAAATGAATATCAAATTTTAAAGAGATGAGAAGAATATTTCAGTGACTTGTTAAATTGTGAAGACCGAACAACACTCTTTAACTTCCCCCTATCACAGACAGCAGACCCAGAATACCTACCACCAACTGTAGAAGAGATCAGGAAACACATAAAACAGCTTAAAAAGGACAGAAGCCCAGGAGAAGATGGCATCCATGCTGAAATAATTCAGAAAGGGGGTAAATACCTTGTCGCAAGTATTCACATATTAATAGAGACCATTTTCAATACTGAAAACATTCCAGAAGTCTGGAGGAATGCACTAATCTGTCCCACCCACAAGAAGAATGACTGAATGGCATCACTCTGCTCAAAATTTGTTATAAGATCCTCTCAAATTGTCTTCTAGATCAAATCCAACCATTGGCAGACACCGTTATTGGAGAATATCAAGGGGGATTTTGTCACGGGAGATCTATTATCGACCAAATCTTTGTCCTTCGCCAGATCGTACAAAAAAAGGTGGGAGTTTGGCCAAGAACTACACATGCTGTTTGTCAACTTCGGAAAAGCATATGACTGCATTCATTGGGAAAGTATGCTGATGTGTCTGGAAGAGTTCGGGTTTGCCAAGATATTAGTAAGCCTCGCGAAGGCCTGCCTGATGGTTACTACAGCAAAGGTAAAAATTGCAAATGAGGTGACTGAAACATTCAAAATAAAAACTGGTCTACAGCAGGGTGATGGACTATCTCCTGTTCTTTCCAATCTCTCATTAGAGAAGGTAATGTGAGAGATGTCATCTAATGAACTCACAGGAGTCCAGACCGGGGCTGTAAACATCAAGTACCTCGGATATGCTGATGATGTAGTGCTACAATCTGGGTTGCAAGAAGAATTAGAGGAAATGGCTGACATTCTGGAAACAACAGGGAGGAAAATTGGAGTTCAAATCAATCGTGACAAGATGGAATACAATGTTCTACACCGTAGACATAATGAAACTCAAAAACCACTTCCACTCTTACACACAACTGAAGGTTCTTATTGTCAAGTCAGGGAGTTCAAATATCTGGGCGCAGTATTCAGAGATGAACCATCTAGTGAAATGGAAATACAGGCAAGACTACGGGCAGGTAATCGCTGTTACCACAGTCTTAATACTCTCCTCAAAATGAGAAGTTTGTCAAGACATTTCAGAATAAACATTTACAAAACATTCCTGCAGCCAGTAGTACTATATGGATGTGACACCTGGTGTTTAACCAAGCATGATCTGAACAGACTGATGATACCTGAAAGGAAAGTCCTTCGGAAGATTTTTGGACCAGTTTACGATAATGAGTGAAAAATGGAAGATTCATCACAACACAGAGTTGTATGATATTTACAAAGAGTCAAACATCGTGGCTATAATGAAGACATGACAACTCCAGTGAGCAGGGCATGTTGCTTGAATGCAGGACAACCAATGGCCGGAAACTGTACTCAACACCAAGCCAACCGGCAGAAGGCCCATAGGGAACTTGATGGAGTGACTGTGTATCCAAAGACCTTTAGAGAGTGTGACTGCTGGAAGGATGTCAGAAAGAAGCTGAAGAAAGGGTGAAGTGGAGGCAATCTCTCAAAGCAGTGTGCAGTCCATTGGGCTTGATTGTGTAAAGTAAGTAAGTATATAACACACAGTGGTTTGTAATGAGACTGGACAGTATTACACTCTTACTGTTTACGGAACAACATCAATAATTAATATAGAACACAATATATTAATATACTGACAGAAAAAAAATCACAACACCAAAACTAATTAATGAGAGTAATGAAATTTCAAGAATACATTTGTCTAGATAACAATATTATGAGAAGGAAAGTTGCTACTCACCATATAGCAGAGATGCCGAGTCGCAGATAGGCATGACAGAGAGATTTTCACACTTAAAGCTTTCGGCCAATGGCCCCTTTGTCAACAATATATATACACACACACATGCAAGTGCAACTCACACATGACTGCAGTCTCAGGGAACTGAAACCACACAGCCTATTGTTGACAAAGGCCACTGGCTGAAAGCTTAAGTGTGAAAATCTTTTTGATGTGTCTATCTGCATCTCCACTATATGGTGGGTAGCAACTTTCCTTCTCATAATACTGTTACATTCCATCCTGTATTTTCCATTTACATTGGTAGACCACAGGTTAATGTAATTGCGAGATATGTCAATGTAAATATGAAATGCTTCTATAAGTTTGTTGGATGGGGTTCCATGCCTTATGCACTCAGTCAGTCAGCACAAGGACAGTTAATGCTGTTTGTGGATGATGCTGGAGTTGTTGCCTATATGTGCTCAACTGGAAACAGATCTGGTGATCAACCAGGCTAAGGCAAAATGTTAGCACTCTGTAGAACATGCTGAGTTAAAAGAGTTGTATGTAGATGGTTGTTATCCTTTGGAAAACACCACCTGGACTGCTGTTCATAAATTGCAGCACAACAGGCCGTATCACATGGTTGACAATATGCAATCAAGGTGCACGAAATAGCCACGACAGTGTTTCTGTTGTCATACAAAATCACATCCTTGACCATAACTCCAGGTGTAGATCCATTACATCTAGCATGCAGACAGATTAGTTGCAGGCCCCTCAACTGGCCACACAGTCATCACTGGAACCAAGACAGAACCAGCTTTCATCAGGAAAAAAAAAAAAAAAAAAAAATCTCAACCCTGCCCTCTTAGTGAGCTCTCACTTGACACTACTGAAGTTGCAAATGACGGTGGTTTGAGGTCAGTGCAATATGCACTGTGGGGTGCCTGGCTCAGAGCTATCCTTGAAGTAACCAATTTGTTACAGTTCTTTGTGTCAATGTGGCGCCAACTGCTGCTGTAGGTGCAGTATCATGCCCCAGAGTCAAACAATGAGTGCTATGGTGTTCCTTCTTGGTAGTGCATTGTGGCCGTCCAGAGCACTGTCTTCCTGTGATGGTACACTCTTGTGCCCACCGCGACCGGCAATCGTGTACAGTGGCTACATTTCTGTCAAGATTTACTGCAGTATCACAGAAGGAACATCCATCATCTCATAGCCTTGTCACACACCAGTGAGGTGTTGATAATGACATCTTTGTCACCTTAAAGTCATTCCTGAGGGACATCAGTTCATGATGTCCAGTCTCAAACATAACTAACATTCATGACCATTAAAGCAAACCTGAACTGCATCATCGTTGCACTACTAGCGCCACTCTTATGCAATTTATTTTTGTCAGTGTACTTCATTCGTATGTGTCCAACAGGGCACGGTAGCAATATTTTCCAAAAGCTGCAAGCAAAATTATGTTTTCAGGGATCTGACAGTACAGGGTCAAGATGTAAACATTACACTTTTCCTCCAGCCCAGGAAAATTGGTTGTTTCTTTTGATTAGGTGTGGTCTGTGTTTGGTCTTAGGTGGTTTATAAAAGCACCATTTGTTCATGGGCAGTTCCTGAGAAAACGGAAAATCTTGATTTTTTTTTTTCCTGATACAAAACTACCAATTGTGTGGATGGCAGCTTCTCTAATTTCAATTTTGAAACTTGTTTCAATGTTGTTATCTGTTACCGAGATCCAGAGGTTCAAAGTTACTGTACTTAAGCATGTAAAATATTAAGGCTGATGCATAAATGTAGTTTTAACTTAAGGGGAGTTGGAATGCCCTATCTCGCCAATGTTAAATTTGCTAACTTTGTGTACCTTTTTCTTTGGAACTATTATCTTCAGAACTTTGAAATTCTGGCAGAGGTTTTCAGCATATATTGTGAGCCCACTGAACTAGAACCAATGTTTTCTTTTTGTTGGTATAGTATTTATGAATTTTTTACCATTAAGCCATTTTTTATTGGAAAAAGTATAACATAAACTTCCCTAGTTCAGAGAATAAGCCAGTTCTTGTCATGATTCTAGTTCAGTGGCCTCTTTGAACTGTTTTGCAGCATTTCTGAAAATTTGAATGTTGTTGGTTGAGTGGTTTATGAGATAAAGGTACATGTAACACTAAAAATGTCAAATGCCAGAAAATGCGATTAAAGTAATTTATTATGAAAATTCACAAATACCTTTTATTCTATTATCAAAAGTGTCCAGCAGAGTAATCAGGGTCATCTTCTAGTTCTTCTTCTTCACCTAGAAGCTTTCTTCTCCTTGCTGCCCTTGCTTTTTTTGTATTAAATTCAGCTGCATACTGAGCCTTCCTTACTCGCACGCTGTCCAGAAGCTGAAGACCTCTGATGGTGTTGATACCAGGAGCAATGCCGAGCCTTGCCATGACCTTTAGCCTACCCATATGACCATCATTGAATGAAATAACAGCATCACTGACTCCCCATTTCAATGTTTTTATCCCAACAAATACATTCTTAGGTACACGAGTCCAAATGAGGTTGTTGAACGACTCGTTTTGATTCTGGGTACAACCATGAAGACATTTTCGCAGAAGATCAGGATGCCCCAAGTCTCTATATATTGGTTTAATTACTTCCATAACAGCCAATGGAATATAATTTTTATGGTGATAAGGATCCCCAGTAGCTTGAGATTTTCTATAATTGCACCATGACTGAGGACCATCTGGACAAGCAAAATGTTGAGGATTATCATCAGTTGATGATCGATGTAAATATGTGGCCCATACAGCTTGTCTCATTTCCTGCAAATTATTTGCATTATTTCTTATTGCCATACCATAGTATTGTTGTAATTCATTTATAATTTTATCTGACAGGCGACCTCTAATGGTTTTACCATCTGACAAAATTTTGTCCTTCAGATTCTGTTTCAGTTTCCTTAGACGAGTGCCCATTCGTTTCTGAACATGACCGACACATTCTAGTTTAGTTATTGTCTTATTGACATATGGCATGGATTCTGTAACACTTTTGTATGCCTTGGAGTCCCCATCTCCAAGGAATTTTGTGTAAAATACTCCCCGTTCTTTTTCTGATCTGCTAAACATTTTCACAGCAGCGGCAGCCTCCATGCCTCCACTCGTACCTTCATAATTCTTGCTACATATGTGAGCTGCTTCTATCTTACCAGATGCACAATGGTAACAATGTTTAGTGAGCACTTCATAGTCCAAAACTTTACCGCTGTCCACACTAGTAACAGTAGCAACAGCATTTTTGGATGTGTGACCCCTTTTCTGCCAGGTTCCATCAAAAGCAACAGGGATATCTGGGTTTCCTTCATTTATATATTTTGCTTCACTGGCAGCAGCTTTCATTGATAAATCTGCTACAGACTGAACAGCATCTCCTATCACTTCAGTGTAATTGTCAATTTTAGCAGGTGGAGGTGGAAGATTCATTATGGCACAAAATGTTTGAGCAGCAGTATGTCCTTTACCAATTGCTCTCATTGCATACATTAGCCTGATATTACTCTCAAACAAATTGCTACTGCATGTTTTAGAGCTCCAAAAACAGGTCTCATTTTCACAACTGGCACAAACTATAGCAATTTTGCAGGAAAGTCCTATAGATTTTGTTATGTTCATATCAAAAGAACCTCCACAAAGATTACAACACAAACATTTCTTCATAAACTCAGTAAAAACAGGAAAGTCGACTAAAACATATTGTTCATTAGAAGCTTCATCTGTAATTTCACTTGCACAGTTTGATAACTTCTTTTTTGATGCACTGGTGGGCGTGTCTCCTTCACACATCTCAGCTGTACAAACGTCAGAACTTTCACCAGCATCAACAGGTGCTGAAGCAGAATCACTTGAACAAACGTTATTTGTAAATCTATTACCGCGAAACTTTCGCTTTTTAAATAATGATGCACTCCTAGGCATCGTAGAAACTACGCACTCACCACTGAAAGTCAAAACAAGACAGATAACAAACTCCAAATGAGCGACAAACTAAACTCGAGGCTCAAAACAAACACTCACAGATCAAAAACTGAACAATAAACACAGCTAGTCGTAAAAACAATGGTACCTATGGAAGGATCAAAGATTCTACAACTGAAGAGTGAAATCCACAGCCTTCTATATGTAATGTTTTCGGAAATGCGAAGATTTAAATGTGTACAAATCACAAGATGGGTAACTTTGCTGGGCGCACATGTAATTTTGAAAAATTAAATAAAAATACTTCCAATTGGAATTTCTTAACAAATTTTGCACCATTTTAAGCAGAAAATTTCAAATTAAGTTATAAGGTTAAAAACTGAAAATGTGAATTTTTTCCATTTTCCGGCATTCCAACTCCCCTTAAGTAGTGATCACATGGCAAAGGTTCTGGGGTCACCACAAGGATTCTTTCACCAAACTGCCTTTTCGATCTGCATTTGTTTTACCAATAAAACTTTGTGATGTGCTCTCTCTGTACAATGGGCATGTCATGCTGTTACAGACTGTCTTGACACGCAAATTATTCTGTGGTGGTACAAGGACCTTACAAAAAAAAAATCATTCTTTGTACTTGCAAATCAAACATTGCATTTTTTAGTATATCGTAGGTGTAGCCTGAAGTGAAATTGCTCTGGATGGGGGGTAGTTTTGTTTTAAATTATGCATTTGTCATTTATATGTGTCAATGTATGTAAATGAATTATCAAGACTTTACTGACCTACAAAATTCGTGTTATATAAACAGGTGACGCTACTGTAACAGCAAAAGAATGCTTCTGTTTGACCACAAAAAAGACTGATATGCTCTTCTTTAGAAAACCCTGGAATGAAAGTGGGGAACCGGCTGCCTCAATCCTCACCAAAAATTTTGGGGTGCACACATGTTCACTCTTTTCTGTGATGAAAGAGAGTGGCAGGTGCACAAAGTTGGTGGAAGAGAGAGGAGAGAGACACTGCTAGCAGGACTGAAAGAAAAAGAGAAACGAGACAGTTATGGTGGGAGAGTTGACATTGCATTAAAAGAGAAAGAGAGATGGGTGGTGGTAGTAACAGAGAGAGACATATAAAGCTAGTGGCAGTGAGAGGAAGATACTGAGTGTGAAGGCTAAACTACAAAGAGAGACCAGATAAAAGGATTTATAATGTTCTGCATTAAAAGATTGCGAATATGTTCGCATGTCAGAATTTTTGGTGAGGAAGGCGGGCAAAATGTGGATTGAGGCAGCTGGTTCCCCACTTCTCCGTCTTTTAAAGAGTAGCATATTCACATTTTTTGTGTTCTAACAGCAGCATTTATCAGCTGTGTACAGATTTTGTTATTTGTTTGTATAATTTTTGAAGATGGAAAATTTCATTATTGTTATTAGTACTATTATAATTATTATTGATTACTGAGTCATGTGTAAAACATTGGGGGAATGTGAAACATGAAAGTTCTAGTTTTGTTAACAATGTGATAACTATATTTGGTGAAAAGTCTTGGTGGCACTTTATGAGTTGCACCCAGGACCTTGTGCTGATTGAATGTGATTATTAATAAAATGCTGATGTGAAAAAATGAAACAAACAGTCTGTGACATTTACTATAAAATATATTTTTGAAACAAACAGAACCTTGAAATTGTTTTTGCAAGAAGGATCATTCAACTAGAAAAAAAAGACTGTTACAACAAAGGAACAAGTACTAACAAACAACTAATGAAGGTAAGCAAAAGATCATTTTTACAACTCCAATTTAAATTGATGTACAATCTAACATTTTTCTCTTATTTGTTCTCAAGCTGTTGACAAAGTATGATGCACCAAAATCATAGACCACACTTGTGAGGTTTGCTATATGAAATGATTTCTTGTAAGTTGAAAATAATAATTTTACTACAAGTATTTGGGCTTCAGCATTTACACCACAATATTGTGAGGGATCATTTAAAAGTCCCCTATTACACCAGTGACATTTGTTTATCTGCAAACCTCTGCACTTGTCCATTAGATGCTGCTGCTTGTGCCGTGCTAAATTTGACATTTTTCTGCTGCTGTGCCAGTTGAGACCAGTAGAAATGGTGTGGCGTCTATGTGAAGTTAAATTTCGTGTAATTGTCAGATGGGCCAGTGATAGGTAATCAACACAGCTAATGTATTGAACTTGGTTCAGAAGAAGTTACAGTGAACTCTTCTTTGTCAATATGGTATTGGTGTGGAAGATGAATCATTTGCATGTCTTCTGGTATCTATTATAGTGCAAAAATGTTCTTAACATTAAGAAACAGATACTGTTGTAGCACTAACTCACAATTCTAATGCTAGTGATGATAATGGCGAACACTTCACTGGAGGTGGTGGTGAAAGGGAATTCCAACCTTCTCCTGATAATGTGTCATCAGAATGTTTGATGTTGACGCACTAGAGAACTTAAACAATGATTCTCTGTCAGAAGTTTAAATGCATGTGACAAGCTCCTGAAGGCTAAAAGGAATATTAACAGCATACTGGAGTACGTGCCGAAGAAAATAGAAGGCAATACAGTTTTCAAAGGAAATCACATGCTGTAGTTCAATATCATCAAGCAGTGTGTATTGGTGAAGCACAATAATGCAGTTCTTGTCTCCATTATTATTAATTACAACATTGGACATAGCGAGGAATCCCAGGTTTACAAGATTTACTGGGTTTTATTTGATTTTTTTTTTTTTTTTCAAAAGTTTAGGATAATGTTATATGGCATAACTATGCTCCAAGCACGAAAAGATAAGGATGAAGAAGAAGATGGCTCAAACATTTGTTGCTGACTACAAAAAACATCCAGACGGATTCTGTATGAAACTGTGATCAGAGTCAGTTTAGCTGTGAGCTTTTTTTTCCGAAAGACATCTATCCATGAAAAGGGAGAGAAACACTGTCTCAATATTGGAATCAGTTAACAGTGCAACACAACACTGTACAATCTATGAGGCAGTACCCAAAGAAAAAAAAAAAAGAGGAGTAACATTGCTATGGGCAGAACTAGTGTAGTACACATTTCTACCACTAGGTGTGTATAGTCCAATTCATTGCCAGTTCAGTGCCGCCTGTTTTGTCAACCTAACTTGTTCTGTTCATCTGCTGTGACTGTTTTTTCTAGCTTTGTTTTTTAATTATGGCAAGTTTAAGTGAACAATGTGTAGCTGTTAAGCTTTGTTTTCTACTCAGTAAAAATGGTGCTGAAACTGTTAATTTGAAAACAGCTTACCAAGATGATGATATGGGAAAAACTCAAGTGTACAGGTGGTTTGTTCGATTTAAAAATGGCGACATGTCAATTGATGATGAACATCGTTCTGGGCATCCATCAACTGCCTGAAAAAATTTGAGAGCTTGTACTCCCAGACTGTCGACTGACAACTGATCAACTGTCAGAGATTAGTGGGTTATCTTGGAGCTCAGTTCAGCAAATTTCAACAGAAGATTTGGGAATGAAAAGGAATGCTGGCAAGTTTGTTCCTTGGGTCCTGACTGACAATCAAAAGGAATGTCGAGTTGAAACATGTCATTCTTTGGAACAACAGCGTGAGACCGATCCAGATTTTATGTCAAAGTGTGGTGATGAGTCATGGTGCATGAAAAGGGGCATAAAAGGACATCGATTTGACAGTACTAAAGAAGTTGAGGAAAAAATGAGAGAGGAGCTTTAAACCATTTCTAAATATGACTACAAAAAATGTTTCAAACGGTGGAAGCACTGGTGGGTCAAATGTATTAGTTGTGATGGAAAATACTTTGAACTGGATAAGGTTGTTTTGTAAACAGTTTGAAAATATTTTTTAAAAGCTGTATAATTCTAGTTTCTTTTGGTACCCCTTCATATGTTGCTATGTCAATGGATGGACAATTGACAAACTGAGTCTATACATGCTTCCAAGTACAAAGTTTCAACCCTGTGTGTCAAGGGAAATGGAAAAATGATGTCCCCCAAATGTCTATGCAGACACAAGCAGAAAGAATGCCTGAAGACATTTTTTCCTGTCAGCTCTGAATCCACATTTGGCGACAGTCACTAGTGTTTTGTGGCTCCTGTTATGGATGTGCAAGTACTACTGGAAGCTCCTGGGGGAAGAGATGTAGTTTCAAAAATCATACTACAAAATATGTGCAACCTCCTGTCATTTATTTCTTCAGTCAACACAAAATACATGCAAAGAGAATAACAGATTTTCCTAAACTACATTCTAGGGACATGCAGCCAAAATTGTGACACAGTCTTTATTACAAAAATGCATTCTGTCATTTACAACCAAGTATCTGCTGAAGTATATACACCAGTACTTCATTACACATGGCAGAGTGCTGACTTCGATATTGGTGAACTTACGGATCACTTCAAAAGTGTCAATGACATGTCGTTCAGTGATACTATTGTAGAATGTGCAGGTATGATTTCATCTTGTTGTGACCATTTTATTGAAAATCCTCACATATAAGTATGTTCATTAGAATGCAGATAGATACTTTCCAAGTTAGTTAAATCAGAGGCAGGTAGGAAGTTGAAGGATTTAACTTTGGTTAAAATGATGCTTTTAAATACAATTTTGTAGCAATTAATACTTAAAGGTAGCTCGAAACTGTGACCACAGCTGGGATGCAAACCTGGAACATTACTTACCGAATGAGGTACGCAGAGAAGTTCAAAAAGTATGAGATGACATACCGACACAAGTAAAGCAGTGAGGGTGGGTTGCACACTTTATACCTGGGTATCTCATTTGGTAAGAGACTGGTGGTGAAAGGCAAACTTTTGGTTTCATGTCCTGATGCTGCACACACATTTCACATGCCAGGAGTGAAACATTCATTCTGGAAATTAATATTTTAACTTCTGTAGGCTACTGTGATGCCAGTACATTTTCTATGCTGCACACAGAACTCTGAAAAGGGGATTGCCTGAGCCAGCTTTTCCAATAAAGTCTTGTTAGTATGCAATTTTCCGCATTTCCTTATTACTATTCACAAAGATAATCAATGATAACATGTTACAAATATAAAATTCAACAAAAATGTGTTTCAGTATTAGGAAAACAATTAATTAGTTTTAAAAAAGTATACTTTGACTAATGTAACTGAAATTCTTTAAAGAAACTTTCTTTGGATACAAGTTTCTTTATCTTAATATAAGGTTATTATGTGTAAAAACTTTACTGTTATTTTTGGAGTTCTTTGTTCATACACATTACCATGTATAGAAACCCTCCTGCTGCATTTAAATGAGGTGACAATAGCAGGTAGCATGATGGAAATGAGTGGGGGCATGGGGAGGAGGGGGGGGGGGTTGCTGACCACCTTTTACAGGCAACAGTATAAATGTAAACTCTGTCCATAGACCCCATCGGTACTGATCGGCCACTGTGTCATCCTCTGCCAATTTCGTCATTGGATGTGACGTGGAGGTATGGGGGTCAGCACACCAATCTCCTGGCCATTTGCAGTTTTAGTGATGTGGAGCCCCTCTACTAGGTCAAGTAACTCCTCAACTGGTAGCACGAGGCTGACTGCACTCCGTACCAATCTTCTAACCAAGGAAAAATCATTGTCTGTACCAGAAATCAAACCACAGACTTCCTTACAGCAGTCTAGCACACTGATGCATGCATCTATGGAGGCGCAAAATTACAGATCTCTGAATGGCTTAAACTTTTTCATCTTTTCATTTAGTACTTAAAAAAATTTTGGGATTGATTTTGAAAACATAAACATGACATAAAAGTAAAAGTTATATGGTGTGAATGGATGTGATATCCCAAAGGGCAGGTTCAGTCATCTAATTGGAAAGGTTTCTCCCTATCCTTTACACCCACAGGCACTTTTATTTTACACAAATGAGAGTTGTGTCCGTGGCAGTAATGGTTTCACGAGTTTCCTGGCTGCCGATGGGGTAGGATAAGCCTGTGACAGGACTGGAATAGGAAGTGCTGGGTGGGTGGACTGGGCAAGTCTTGGTACCTGGGTCTACCACAGGCAACAGGCTGGGGCTGGGACTGGGACTGGATTAGAATGTTGTGGAAGTTGGAATACCACTTTAGGAGGGGTGGGAATGATCTCTGGTAGGGTATCCCTCACTTGGGGCATGATGACAAGTAATCCAAGCCCTGGTGAAGGAAGTTGTTCTAGTTTGGGATGGTACTGGGTGACGAAGGGGGGCACTACTTTGTAGCTGGTTCTTGGGGATGTGAAAGCAAATGGTATTACAGACCTGTTTGTGAACTAGGTCTGGGGAGGCCTTGGTGAGACTCTCAGCCTACTGAGGAAGGGAGTTGTTGTCACTGCAGATATGCTGTCTTTGAGTGGCAGGATGCATGGGAGGGATTTTTTGGTGTGGAAGGGATGATAGATGTCTGAACGCAGGTACTGTTGGTAGGTGTAGTGTGGACAGATGGAGCCATTACAGAGGAAGTGGTCAACATCAAGGAAGATGGCACAAGCCATAACAATTGATGGGTGTCCAGAGAAGGAATTGTTGGTCACCTCTACTTGCCCCCCTCAGCAGTCTTCAACCACATTGAAACTTGTGAAGATGATAAAACAGAGCCACCACAGGCATGATGGATAAGTTGATTGGTGCTGAACTCGATCACACACCATTGTTTGAGATTTGCTCCATTGTGCGTCATGATAAAGTTATTAGGACAAGTAGAGAGAGAGAGGGGGGGAAAAAAAAAATACAACTGTCACGTGTAGCAGACTGACCTTGGGTACATTGTGAAGGCAAGTATAAATTGACCTCCCCTTCCACCACATAGCCCAAGTGGTCCAAACTGTCACTTTACTCACAGCCACTAATTACATAACAGAGAACTGTAGAAATGATCTTACGCATTGTCATATCCTTGATAGATTGATTCAGTTCAGTACATGCTGCATGAAATTGTTTTTGCTTGGATATACCCACCAGTCCTTCCTGCAAGAACTCTTCAATGGCCAGCGTCACTCCCTTCTCATCTCCGGTCCAGAACACGTACTCTGCCATGTCTTGTGGTGAATACTGGATCCCGGCATACGATGACAATTTGTCACCCTGTGGACAGTGCAAACATTTTGAAGCATGTCTCTTTTTTCCTTACTAGAAAACATACGTAAATGTACTATCACAGTTATAGGCATGCTGCATCACTGAATTATTGTGCCATTATTACATGAGGAGGTAGGGAAGAAACTTCTCACAATCTGCATGGGCTACCATACACTACAAATATGGGATTGCCAGTTGTGTTGTATGGAAGTGAGGTTTTGAGACACAAAAAGGAAGATGACAGTGAAGTACAAACAGTAGAGGTTAGGTTTTTATGGAGCATAGAAAAAAAAAAGAAATTCTGCTTCACGCCAAGACCCAGAATGTAAATACCAATACATATTTCACCACCTGAAGATGATGGTGTGAACCAAAATACACAGTGGAACAGTAAATGACATAGTCACATTAATGGTAATGTTTTCCAAATGACAGATACTGTTCTACTATAGACAGCATTGAAATATAGCAGCGATATGTTCACTTACTAAGATATCACTACTAACATATTTTTCTTTTCTGCTTTCTGTTCCATATGTAATACATAGAAACCTTCAAAATTGTTGTCAAGCTGTTGATTTGCAGAATGTTTGAATCATAGAAAGCAATAATTTTGAAATTTCAGTTATTTTCTTGATGGGGGTTTCGAAATCCCATTGCGTACTCCAGCTTCCACTTGATTATATTGTATTATCTTTGTAAACATTTAAAGACATTCAACCTAATACTTATCTATATTCTATACTTTTATTTTTGATAATAAAAAACACACAAAAATAGCTCTGCATTGTAACATTTTATGGTAGTTATTCTTGTTGCATCTTTAAACACCCACTCCACACCAGTATTACTGAATGCACTTCAGTCTGTTGGTTCAGAGATCACCTTAAACATTTTTGAACAATCACTAACAATTGTATATACAAAACAGTCAGGCTGTAATGGCATCAGCAGAAAGGCAATGAACCAGAGAGACGAGTGCAAAGGGTGCTTGACTTCTTTTGTCAGGTAGTGTATTTTAAAAATACTCTCCTGGAAATGGAAAAAAGAACACATTGACACCGGTGTGTCAGACCCGCCATACTTGCTCCGGACACTGCGAGAGGGCTGTACAAGCAATGATCACACGCACGGCACAGCGGACACACCAGGAACCGCGGTGTTGGCCGTCGAATGGCGCTAGCTGCGCAGCATTTGTGCACCGCCGCCGTCAGTGTCAGCCAGTTTGCCGTGGCATACGGAGCTCCATCGCAGTCTTTAACACTGGTAGCATGCCGCAACAGCGTGGACGTGAACCGTATGTGCAGTTGACGGACTTTGAGCGAGGGCGTGTAGTGGGCATGCGGGAGGCCGGGTGGACGTACCGCCGAATTGCTCAACACGTGGGGCGTGAGGTCTCCACAGTACATCGATGTTGTCGCCAGTGGTCGGCGGAAGGTGCACGTGCCCGTCGACCTGGGACCGGACCGCAGCGACACACGGATGCACGCCAAGACCGTAGGATCCTACGCAGTGCCGTAGGGGGCCGCACCGCCACTTCCCAGCAAATTAGGGACACTGTTGCTCCTGGGGTATCGGCGAGGACCATTCACAACCGTCTCCATGAAGCTGGGCTACGGTCCCGCACACCGTTAGGCCGTCTTCCGCTCACGCCCCAACATCGTGCAGCCCGCCTCCAGTGGTGTCGCGACAGGCGTGAATGGAGGGACGAATGGAGACGTGTCGTCTTGAGCGATGAGAGTCGCTTCTGCCTTGGTGCCAATGATGGTCGTATGCGTGTTTGGCGCCACAATCAGGACTGCATACGACCGAGGCACACAGGGCCAACACCCGGCATCATGGTGTGGGGAGCGATCTCCTACACTGGCCGTACACCACTGGTGATCGTCGAGGGGACACTGAATAGTGCACGGTACATCCAAACCGTCATCGAACCCATCGTTCTACCATTCCTAGACCGGCAAGGGAACTTGCTGTTCCAACAGGACAATGCACGTCCGCATGTATCCCGTGCCACCCAACGTGCTCTAGATGGTGTAAGTCAACTACCCTGGCCAGCAAGATCTCCGGATCTGTCCCCCATTGAGCATGTTTGGGACTGGATGAAGCGTCGTCTCACGCGGTCTGCACGTCCAGCACGAACGCTGGTCCAACTGAGGCGCCAGGTGGAAATGGCATGGCAAGCCGTTCCACAGGACTACATCCAGCATCTCTACGATCGTCTCCATGGGAGAATAGCAGCCTGCATTGCTGCGAAAGGTGGATATACACTGTACTAGTGCCGACATTGTGCATGCTCTGTTGCCTGTGTCTATGTGCCTGTGGCTCTGTCAGTGTGATCATGTGATGTATCTGACCCCAGGAATGTGTCAATAAAGTTTCCCCTTCCTGGGACAATGAATTCACGGTGTTCTTATTTCAATTTGCAGGAGTGTATCTTCTAAACCATTTCTGTTCTAGAGTGAACTTTGAGAAGTAGAAGGCTACTGAGGAAAGTGGTTTACAGGTCAGTAAACTTCCAACATAGCTCTGGTTAGGGGTACTGGTGGGTGGCTGTTTGTGCGCTGCCATCATACTATTACACACAGGCACCTCTATTACCATAGTCTTTTCTGCTTACGTCAAAATCAATGTACTTATTTTTTATGGTGAAATATTGATTCAGGCTGTGTCAGTCACATCGTTATGGAAGCAATGTACAATTTGTTATTTGCAGTCTACAGTGTGTAAAATTATTTTAGACAACATTAGGTATTATGTTTGTATATGAAGTGTAAATGTACGTCTATAAGGATGAAAAATGAAAGTACCGAAATTTCAAGCAAATTAGCATGCTGACAAAAATGCATGATCAGTCCCAACGTCAATGTGTTCATTTCCAGATGGTAATCTACTGACTTGTTCATTTTGCTACATCTCTAAACTAACTGGTTTTCTTGAAGAAACTAATTCTCTGCTCACCTAACAGGCATTGTGTGCCCCACAATTATTTATTTATTTTTTTTTTTTTAAGGTTTTTAATATGGTTGTTACTCAGCAACTGTACTAGTTTCAACATACGATTTTACATCCAAACCCCTTGAAAATTACTGTTTGGTACATTGACTCAGGTTTCGACGACTACTAAGGGTGTCTTCATTGGAATAAAATTTTGATAAATCCTATAAAATAATCATAATTTGCTTTGGGTCTTTGTCCCACTTCAACGCGGGGTCGGCCTTGTTACTATGTATTTGGCGATCTAAGTGTCAGACGGTGGCCGGATGCCCTTCCTCTCGCCACCCCGAATCCCCCTACGTGAATTGAAAATATCTTCAAAGATGCAAAGATTTTCTGGATTGTACAGCTGTATGTACAAATTTTACGTAATTATGTTGTGTCTAATAGACGGTTCTTATTTCTACCTAATCTGTTTTACTAGTGTGCATTTTCAACGATACATTAAGCTCTCTTCCTTTGTTTTCAAAACAAATATAAACTGTCGTTTTCTCCAGTTATTTATGTTGTAATGTTTCAAAATGGGCACATATCACCACTGTCCGCGGCGCAACTTGTATTGATAGCAATGTAAGCCATTGGGCCAATCTGTCTGATATTCCTAGCTAGGCATAAGTGGCAAAGGCTGAAACGTTTTGTTTTATTTTTTGACTTGAGCATGGCTAAAATCGGACTATTGTTTTTTCGCAATGTAATTTTTACGTAAGTAACCTTTGTACCGCATGTCAATTGCCATCTTGGTTAATGCGTTTTTTTTGTCACACAAAATTTTCTCTTGTATTATTTTATAGGGTTTATCAAATTTTCATTCTGATGAAGACACCCTTATTATGTTTCGAAACCTGGGTCAATATACCAAACAGTAATTTTCAACGGAAAGGATGTATAATCCTATGTTGAAATTTTAGTGAATTGTTTTGACTAACGCAAGTTTTGCCAAACACTCATTTGAAGTACGTAGCGAATTCGTCATTTTGGAGTCCGCTATGCCACGTAACTGCGTTCATTTTTCCGACATTAAGTACTCGCCATTGTTGTAAAATTGATAGAATGTCCGCCTGACAACGTCTTTTGATAAGTCGTTTAGTTTGGTTACTGATATTTTGTCTCGGAAAAGAGATTGTGGTACATTTCTCCTCACGACACACGCAGTGGATAGTTTTTCAACCAATGCCACAAATTGCCTGTACGGTAGCAAGGTTAAAAAAAAAAAAAAAAACTATGGTTTCGCCCGCCCGCCACCCCCCCATTCCCCGGTAACATATCACTGTATTTCTCGATAGCAATGGATTATGGGTTTGCTTTGCTGCTGGAACTCAGTTGCCTTTTTCAGTCGCGTTCTTTCTGCTGCCCAAGCCTTTCTTGTTTGGGAATCCGACCGACATGGCGCAGGGGAATCTCACTTTGTGTAATTTGAAACTGGGAACGAACACTTCGACTCAGTAATGAAAGAAGGTATACACAAATAATATGACAAGATACTCTATTACTTCGTGTTAAACTGCTGGAAATCAATAAGGCAATGAAAACAGGAACTTCGCTACGGGCGCTCGAACTAGGCAACTTCGGAAGTTCCGCGTTGCCATTTTGTAGCGTGTGTGTGTGTGTGTGTGTGTAAAAGAGAGGAAGGGTAGAGAGCGAGAGAGCTACGCGGGACTAGGCACAAGTGCGACATCGGTACGCTTGCAACCAGCCGGCGCTCACAGCGACGGGCCAACTCAGGTTTACGCCAAACCGAGTAAACCGAGTTGCGACGAAAAAACTGAGATAACATTCAACGTTGTTCTGTCTTTTACCTCTGCGCAGATTACAGTTCAATTAACCAACCAGAGCTTCGTGGCTTCCCATCAGCGATTATACGTATACTCAAGAGTGTTACACGAACTACACAGGGCGTAATTTTTGACCTTTCGACTTGCTATTTTGAAGAGACACTTGTGAACCATCTGAAACTTGCTGCATCGATTTTGACAACTGTCGGGAGATCGTAAGGTAGTGAAATTCCCGTTCACGAGCATGACTGCGTGCTGTGGTGCAGGCACCAATTTTGAGTCTTCTGAGATAAAATTTTGAAAGTGGTAATACTCTCGGAATTTGCTGTAATGGTTTGTCGGCGATGTGGCGATCTTAAGGTAGCCATATGCCTCGTGAAATGCATGGCTGGTCGCTGTGCTACAGGCCACAATCAGAAAATTCTGGGTGTGTCATTAGTAGGGATTTTGACAACGATCTGATGATTTTAAGGTAGCCAAATACAGGGTGCAGAGAAAACCCATGTTTTTCACAACTGAATGACCGGGACACGGTTTGATAAAAATAATAAAAACAAACATTAAGTGATAAAGTGTGTATATTTCAAACCTCTATTTTTCGAACCTAATTAATGTCTTGGAGATGACTTCCGTCTTGCCGGATACCAATTTGGATCCTCTCCCGGAAGTTAAGCAAGGCTCTCACCAACATTTCATTCGGCACGGCATCAATTTCCTGACGAATGGAATTCTTGAGGTCATCGACTGTGCGAGGCTTGTTCATGTAGACTTTTGATTTGAAATATCCCCACAAAAAGAAATCGCATATCGACAAATCAGGTGAGCGAGGGGGGGGGGGGGGGGGGGCGGCGGCAGTAAACATCACCGTACCTCGAAATAACGTGTCCTGCGAACATTTGTCGAACCACTTCCACGTATGCTCTCACCGTGAGAGCTGTGGCACTGTCCTGCTAAAACCACATTTCTCTCACGTTCACCTGACGCCTTTCAAGTTCTAGACGAAGAAGGTTGTTTAACATTTTAACGTAGCGCGCTGATGACACAGTAACTGCAGTTCCTTCATATATATGGCCCAACAGTTCCCATCTTTGAAATGCAGCACCACACTGTTACTTTAAAACTGTGGAGAGGTCTTTGGTGTAATTAATGTGGGTTCTCCGGCGCCCAATACCGAAATTATTGACGCAACCGTCTAGCCTACATGAAAATGTGCTCCATCACTCATGAAGACAGTAACATCTCCATCTTACGAAAAATTTAATCCATTACGCGACAAAACTCTCTGCGCTGCACAAAATCCCCTTCACCAAGCTGCTGGACGACCATTATCTTGTAGACCATCACGTAAGATGCGGTGAAGCGAACGACGTGACACACCCAGCGCTACAGCCTGTCGTCTAGCCGATCGTTTCGAACGAGCAAGAACTGCCGTTCTCACTCGGTCTACATTTTCCGGAGTACGAACTAAGCGCGGAAGACCAGGTGGTTTCTTTCTCATCAGAGATCCAGTACTTCTAAACGCTGCAACCCATCGGAGTACAGTATTCCCATCAGGCACTGCGCCTCGACGTCCATCTCTAAAATTTTGACGCAAAAGACGTTGCACTGTGACTACGGGATCACTGTTTCTAAAGTACAGGGTATCCACAATGAGACTCCAACTTTTTAATATCCTACATCTTTCTCATATCAGATGGTGGACCTGTGAATCCTGAAGAGGGCAGACAGAGCAACTCAACAAGTTTGTGGCGTGCAAATTTGTGGAGCTGCAATCAATTGGTTTAGCAAAATGGAGGATATGAAGGAGCGTGCACAAGTGGTCTGGTGGTATGCAGAGACAAAATCGGCGACCCAAGGGCAAAGAAACTTTCGTCAAGTTTACAACAAAGCGCCGCCGTCATTCAAGACTATAAAGAAGTGCTGTGACCAGTTTTTGGCTACTGGGAGTGTTGCGAAAGGACACGGTGGTGGTAAACCTGGGATCAGCGAACATCATGTGGAACAACTGCGGCGGTCATTAGAACAAAGTCCACAGACGTCAGTACGACAGGCAGTCATCACGAGGCAGAGAAAATTCCTGACCCCCGGGCATGGGAAGCGAGAACGAAAGTGCTTCATCAGCGATTACGTTTGTACGCATATGAAGTGCGCGTTGTGCAAGAAATCAAGCCTGATGATTGACCACAGCGAGAAGAATTTGCATGTGTGATGCTAGATCGCATTGCCACGGACGAGACATTTTTATCACGCGTGATGTTTACTGACGAGGTAATCTTTCACGTGTCTGGAGCTGTCAATCGTCACAATGTGCGCATCTGGGGATCCGAAAATCCACATGCACCTAGGGAACACATGCGCGAAAGCTAATGTGTGGTGTGGTTTGATGATAAATCGTATTGCTGGGCCGTTTTTCTTTCAGGAGCCGACTGTGGATGGATCCGTCTACCTGGACATGTTGGAACAATTTGCCGTGCCACAGATAACAGACATGCAGCCAAATGTGATGTTTCAACACGACGGTGCGCCACCCCACAGGAGCCTTGATGTCCGAAAATTTTTAAATGACACATTCACGCAGCTATGGATTGGCCGTGGAGGTCCAATTCCTTGGCCACCACGTTCTCCCGTAACCCCCCTCCATTTTTTCTTGTGGGGGTATGTGAAAGACCGGGTACACGCTACACCGGTAAAGGACCTGCAAGACATGGAACAGCGCATAAGAATTGTCAACTCTGTCACAGAACAGATGCTCCGCAACACGTGGCACGAAATCGATTATAGGCATGATATTCTTCGCGCTATCCATGGTGCCCATGTTCAAGTGTACTGAACCGTCCACCTGTGTATGAAAACTTGATAAGCTGCTGTATGATGTTCCTGTATTTGTTCGACAAAAAATTGTGTTTCCTCTCAGATTTTATGAGTTCAAACGTTGGAGTCTCATTGTGGACGCCCTGTACTGCTCGACAATGAAGACACGATGTTCTACGTTCCAGCGCTCCATAGCGACTGAAACTGCATTGTATGCGCAATCTTCCGACATTCATTCAAGATCAATACCCCTCTCGTCTTCGCGTACTAGCGGTTCGAAAAACATGCGTTTCACCTGTACTACAGCTCGCTTCCTCATCATTTCCCTGTCACTTTTGAGTGCTGTGACGCTAATGTTCTCTATAGCCCCACTTGTAAATAACACTTATCAAACGCTTCACGAATTTCAAACAAAATGAAACATAGTAATTCTTTACAGACGTATGGAAAAACTAGTAGAAGGCGACCTCGGGGAAGATCACTTTGGATTCCGTAGAAATATTGAAACACGTGAGGCAATAGTGACCCTACGGCTTATCTTAGATTAAGGAACGGCAAACCTACGTTTCTAGCATTAGTAGACTTTGACTGGAATACTCTCTTTGAAATTGTGAAGGTGGCATGGGTAAAATACAGGGAGCGAAAAGCTATTTACAATATGCACAGAAACCAGATGCCACTTATAAGAGTTGAGGGACATGAAAGGGAAGCAGTGGTTGGGAAGGGAGTGAGACAGGGTTGTAGCCTCTCCCTGGTGTTATTCAATCCGTATATTGAGCGAGCAGTGAAGGAAACAAAAGAAACATTCAGAGAAGGTATTAAAATCCATGGAGAAGAAATAAAAACGTGGAGGTTCGCCGATGACATTGTAATTAGGTCAGAGACAGCAAAGGACCTGATGTGCAGCTGAACGGAATGGACAGTGTCTAGAAAGGAGGATATAAGATGAACATCAACAAAAGCAAAATGAGGATCATGGAATGTAGTCGAATTAAGTTGTGTGATGCTGATGGAATTAGATTAGGAAATGAGACGCTTAAGGCAGTAAATGAGTTTTGCTATTTGGGGAGCAAAATAACTGATGATGGTCGAAGTAGAGAGGATATAAAATGTAGACTGCCAATGGCAAGGAAAGCGTTTCTGAAGAAGAGGAATTTGTTATCATCGAGTATAGATTTAAGTGTCAGGAAGTCGTTTCTGAATGTATTTGTATGGAGTGTAGCCATTTATGGAAGTGAAACATGGACGATAAATAGTTTAGACAAGAAGAGAATAGAAGCTTTTGAAATGTGGTGCTACAGAAGAATGCTGAAGATTTGATGGGTAGATCACATAACTAGTGAGGAGGTATTGGGGAGAAGAGAAATTTGTGGCACAACTTGACTAGAAGAAGGGATCGCTTGGTAGGACATGTTCTGAGGCATCAAGGGATCACCAGTTTGGTATTGAAGGGCAGCGTGGAGGGTACAAATCGTAGAGGGGAGCCAAGAGATGGATACACTGAGCAGATTCAGAAGGATGTAGGTTGCAGTAGGTACTGGGAGATGAAGCTTGCACAGGATAGAGTAGCATGGAGAGCTGCATCAAACCAGACTCAGGACTAAAGACCACAACGACAAAAGTAAGGTACCGCAGTTTTAAAAATCACAGTGAGTGACGTCCCGTTATGTGAGTGTAGACCCGACTAGGTTCAACTCGGGTTCGGTGGGCGCGATGGCGGTAAACTACAACCTCTCGGGAGGTCCTCATCCACAGTGGCGGCCGCCGCCCGCCGCGTGAACGCAAATTGAGTTAGTAGCAGTCTAGCTCGGGTTGACTTGCAACCCCAGTTAACCCGATTAGCTAACTAGAGCTGACCCACCTCCAGCAGCGGACAGTGGTACTCACCGCGGTCTCTGGGGGCGCCCTGCGGCGCTGCTGTGGCGGCATGGCGGCGGCCGCAGCTCGCGACGCCTCCTGGTTATTCCCCGGCTGGCGCGGCTGCTGCTGGGGGGAATCCCCGGTGACTGCGTGCACGCCCAGCTGCGGCAGGCTCAGCTCGACGCGCGTCCGCGTCGAGGGCGTCGCCCCCACCGCCGCCTCCCCTTCCGAGGTCTTGCTCAGGTGCGCCACCACGCGCCCGTCTTCACGCGCTGCACACAGAACAACACTTCACCTAGTTGAATTGGCTACTCACCTGCTCATCTACTGTCCCATTTGTTCACAACGTCCTGAACCAATACTCCCTAGTTTTGGATCGGTAGGAAACATCCGTACCCAAAGACTGGAAAGTTGCACAGGTCACACCAGTATCCAAGAAAGGTAGTAGGAGTAATCCACTAAATTGCAGGCCCATGTCATTAACGTCGATATGCAAGATGATTTTAGAACATACACTACTGGCCATTAAAATTACTACAACACTAAGATGACGTGCTACAGACGCGAAATGTAACCGACTGGAAGAAGGTGCTGTGATATGCAAATGCTTAGCTTTTCAGAGCATTCACACAAGGTTGGCGCCAGTGGCGACACCTACAACGTCGTTGTGATGCCTCGTGTAAGGAGGAGAAATGCGTACCATCACGTTTCCGACTTTGATAAAGGTCGGATTGTAGCCTATCGCGATTGCGGTTTCTCGTATCGCTACATTGTTGGTCGAGATCCAATGACTGTTGGCAGAATATGGAATCGGTGGGTAATACGGAACGCTATGCTGGATCCCAACGGCCTCGTATCACTAGCAGTCGAGATGACAGGTATCTTATCGGCATGGCTGTAACGGATCGTGCAGCCACGTCTCGATCCCTGAGTCAACAGATAGGGACGTTTGCAAGACAACAACCATCTGCACGAACAGTGCGATGACGTTTGCAGCAGCATGGACTATCAGCTCGGAGACCGTGGCTCCGGTTACCCTTGACGCTGCATAACACACAGGAGCGCCTGCTATGGTGTACTCAACGACAAACCTAGGTGCACGAATGGCAAAACGTTATTTTTTTCGGATGAATCCAGGTTCTGTTTACACCATCATGATGGTCGTATCCGTGTTTGACGACATCGCGGTCAACGCCCATTGGAAGCGTGTATACGTCATCGCCATACTGGCGCATCACCCGGCGTGATGGTATGGGGTGCCATTGGTTACACGTCTCGTTCACCTCTTGTTCGCTTTGACGGCACTTTGAACAGTGGACGTTACATTTCAAATGTGTTACGACCCGTGGCTCTACCCCTCATCCGATCCCTGCGAAAACCTACATTTCAGCAGGATAATGCACGACTGCATGTTGCAGGTCCTGTACAGGCCTTTCTGGATACAGAAAATGTTCTACTGCTGCCCTGGCCAACACATTCTCCAGATCTCTCACCAATTGAAAACGTCTGATCAATGGTGGCCGAGCAACTGGCTCATCACAATACGCCAGTCACTACTCTGGACGAACTGTGGTATTGTGTTGAAGCTGCATGGGCAGCTGTACCTGTACACGCCATCCAACCTCTGTTTGAATCAAGGTGGTTGTTCTGGGTACTGATTTCTCACGATCTGTGCACCCAAATTGCGTGAAAATGTGATATGTCAGTTCTAGTATAATATATTTGTCCAATGAATACCCGTTAATCATCTGCATTTCTTCTTGGTGTAGCAATTTTAATGGCCAGTAGTGTATATTGTGTTCGAACATTATGAATTATCTCGAAGGAAACGGTCGACTGACACACAGTCAACATGGGTTTAGAAAACATCGTTCCTGTGATACACAACTAGCTCTGCATTCATATGAAGTGCTGAGTGGTATTGACAAGGGATTTCAGATCGATTCCGTATTCCTGCATTTCCGGAAGCCTTTTGACGCTGTACCACACAAGCGGCTCGTAATGAAATTTCGTGCTTATGGAATGTCGTCTCAGTTATGTGTCTGGATGTAGAAGGCTACTGCTGTTTATGTCTGGTCGCTGCGAACAATGGGTATCTTACAGTGTAACAAAATGGTTTAAATGGCTCTGAGCACTATAGGAGTTGAGCACAGATGTGATCAGTCCTCTAGAACTTAGGTTAGTTAGAACTATTTTATCCTAAGGACATCCATGCCCGAGGCAGGATTCGAACCTGCGACAGTATGCGCCTAGAACCGCACGGCCACGCATGTGCCAGCACTGTACGACAAAAGCGAGCTTTGTTCCACTCATACTGCGTCTCCCTCCTCGGCTGCCACTGTGATAGGAGGCGTTGGGCAAAGCTAGCTCCTTACTTCTGCCTGAGAATACGTTCAGGATGTTGTGAACGGAATATACTTTACACCTACATCTCCACTGTCTGCACGCTTTACTGCAGCAAGATGTAGGGGATGGTGGGATCGGTGTATGCAAGAATACAAAAGAGGACATTCTGGTACCATAAAGAATCCAGTAGTTTCCAGTTAACGAAAAGTAGCGGCACATAAAGAAGATCTTTCTTTGCGTGTTTATCTTGGACACACTTCGTAACCACTGTGACAAAACAGGTAGTAATTCTCCATGAATTTTCGATAATCTTTGTTAATTACATATTGTCACTCAAAATAATGCAAACATATCGACTTTTTATGTTGATGATGATTATAAACTACATATGCGGACGAAACTTTTTAAGGATGTCACCATTCATTCCTAAAAAACATGGCATATAAAATAGTTTGATGACAACAAAGAATATCAGTTATAATAATGCAAAGTGGACACACGTGGTGTCCTGAACATCTCAACCGAAGCAAAGTTTTTTCAGGTAGATCTACATCGCCATTACTGCTCTGCTGTTCCCGCTACGTCAGCTAGCAGGCCCAACTGCACAACGCAATTGTCTGACTGGGAATTCCCCTACACTGCCCACAACAATCACAGACCCATCTGACAGCTTAAAAACACTTTCCACACTAATCAACAGATTCCGAGAAAAACTGTCTGAACTCATTTTTACATTTGGCAATTCGTTTACTATACGCGCAAACTAAGTTGACATGCAGCACATTAGCTGTCATTTATTTGCAATAGTGAACTCAAAAAAATTTACATGAGAATGAGTGCCAGTTATCATCATCATAAAAAAAAAATCTATATGTCCTCGGTATTTTCAGTGACAATATGTAATTAACAAAGACTGAAATGGATAAAAAATTCATTGCAAACATAACACACAAATACGTATTTAATAACACTATAATTGTCTAACAGCCAGGCAACTGAGTGCAATTGAGAAAGGGAAGTACCAGTAAAGTCAGGCAACTGTAACTTCGCACGCCGACTCCCTGTATCAGACCGGTAACTGTCGGGAGACTTCGTGTCGTAAGAATTTGCAGTTACTCGTTGACACGTTGACAACTGCGCCCGCACAGACTGCTTTGTTGCTGAGCTCTGCAGTCGATGTGTTTTGTTGCGTCACTACTTCGAAAATGAGTCGTGATGTCGCTGCTGGCCCTCCCCGCGGGTTATCATCCACTCCAGTTCGGAAAAGGAAGGCGATTTTTCAGGAGTTGGTGGAAGCTCAAAACAAAGTTTCCTATTGCATGCACTGCATACTAGCGATACATGGAGGCGGACTTTATCCCGCGCAAAATAAATAAATAAATATATATCCCTGCACACTCCGCTACACAGGGGCCAAGTAATAACTCTCGGGTAGTACTTCTTCATTTACAGTACCGCCAATCTCAGCAATCAATCCTGTGCTCCACTTCACTGTTTTCTTGGGTAACTGAAGAAGTTACTCCAGGTTCCTTGCAGGGTATAAGTACGAATCCAAAAAATATTGGAGATCCCTATCGCCTTGTGCCAGTTTTGGTTTTGCACAAGCACTAATCGTGTGTGGAGGAGGAGGAGATTAGTGTTTAACGTCCCGTCGACAACGAGGCCATTAGAGACGGAGCATAAGCTCGGGTTAGGGAAGGATGGGGAAGGAAATCAGCCGTGCCCTTTCAAAGGAACCATCCCGGCATTTGCCTGAAGTGATATACGGAAAACCTAAATCAGGATGGCCGGACGCGGGATTGAACCGTCGTCCTTCCGAATGCGAGTCCAGTGTGCTAACCACCTCGCTCGGTGTGTGTGTGTGTGTAGGCTGCCAGCCAGGCGAAAGAGAGCTCGTTTGCCAACATTTGTTTATGGCCATAGCTGTGTTCAAGTGTGTGACTTTACATTGGGTACGGAATGTCACGCGGAAAGTGCACATAACTGGCAGACAAAAATTTCCCTTCAGTTTTTTCAGCCTAAGGCTTAGTCAAACAAATGGTTAAATGGCTCTGAGCACTATGGGACTTAACATCGGAGGTCATCAGTCCCCTAGACTTAGGTTTCAGTAGTTCTAACTAACCTAAGGACATCCATGCCCGAGGCAGCATTCGAACCTGCGATCGTAGCAGCAGAGCGGTTCCGGACTGAAGCGCCTAGAACCGCTTGGCCACCGCGGCCGGCTTAAGGCTTAGGCAATAACTGAGGCGGGTGGCCGAGCGGTTCTAGGCGCTTCAGTCCGGAACCGCTCTGCTGCTACGATCGCAGGTTCGAATGCTGCCTCGGGCATGGATGTGTGTGATGTCCTTAAGTTAGTTAGGTTTAAGTAGTTCTAGGGGACTGATGACCTCAGATGTTAAGTCCCATAGTGCTCAGAGCTATTTGAACCAATAACTGAGGCATTTGTAGGGGAACGTGTGTAATTCTGGGAAGCTAGACTGTCGTTCCAATTCGTGTTTTCAAATATAAGAGGCGATCAAAAAGTTTCCATTCATTGTACGTACAGTCCAGAGGAGGTATGCCAGTTGGCCAAAATCGCCGTGAGCACTGAGGCAATCATCCCGCCGATGCAACACATTGGAGATATCCGTTTCGTGAAACACCGTATGCTGCTGCGTGAAGACGTCCGTGAACTGCCTGCTGGACGTCCTCGTCCGGCAGGATGCGTAGGCCCTTGAAAGCTTTTTTTTTTTTTTTTTTTTTTTAAAATGGGCGTAATAATATATAAGAATGATATACAGAAGAATGGAAAAGAAAATTGAGAATGCGCTAGGTGACGATCAGTTTGGCTTTAGGAAAAGTAAAGGGACGAGAGAGGCAATTCTGACGTTACGGCTAATAATGGAAGCAAGGCTAAAGAAAAATCAAGGCACTTTCATAGGATTTGTCGACCTGGAAAAAGCGTTCGACAATATAAAATGGTGCAAGCTGTTCGAGATTCTGAAAAAAGTAGGGGTAAGCTATAGGGAGAGACGGGTCATATACAATATGTACAACAACCAAGAGGGAATAATAAGAGTGGACGATCAAGAACAAAGTGCTCGTATTAAGAAGAATGTAAGACAAGGCTGTAGACTTTCGCCCCTACTCTTGAATCTGTACATCGATAAAGCAATGATGGAAATAAAAGAAAGGTCCAGGAGTGGAATTAAAATTCAAGGTGAAAGGATATCAATGGTACGATTCGCTGATGACATTGCTATCCTAAGTGAAAGTGACGAAGAATTACATGATATGGTGAACGGAATAAACAGTCTAACGAAAACACAGTATGGGTTGTGGGAGTGAGTCGAAGAAAGACGAAGGTAGGCGAGAAACTTATCAATCCTGATGTTGATCACGAAGTAAAGGAATTCTGCTACCTAGGCAATAAAATAACCAGTGACGGAGGGACCACACCAAAAACAGACTAGCACTGGCAAAAAAGACATTCCTGACCAAGAGAAGTCTGCTAATATCAAATACCGGCCTTAATTTGAGGAAGAAATTTCTGAGGATGTACGTCTGGAGTACAGCATTGTATGGTAGTGAAACATGGACTGTGGGAAAACCGGAACAGAAGAGAATCGAAGCATTTGAGATGTGGTGCTATAGACGAATGTTGAAAATTAGGCAGACTGATAAGGTAAGGAATGAGGAGGTTCTACGCAGAATCGGAGAGGAAAGGAATATGTGGAAAACACTGATAAGGAGAAGGGACAGGATGATAGGACATCTGCTAAGACATGAGGGAATGACTTCCATGGTGCTAGAGGGAGCTGTAGAGGGCAAAAACTGTAGAGGAAGACAGAGATTGGAATACGTCAAGCAAATAATTGAGGATGTAGGTTGCAAGTGCTACTCTGAGATGAAGAGGTTAGCACAGGAAAGGAATTCGTGGCGGGCCGCATCAAACCAGTCAGTAGACTGATGACAAAAAAAAAAAAAAAAATCGCATGGGGAGAGATTAGGACTATAGGCCGGGTGCTCGGGTGTCTCCCACTTGACCTGGCCTAACTCGTGCGTTGCGACATTTCCCATATGGGGACGCGGCTTATCGCGAAGCACCATTCCACAATGGTGGTTTTCGACAGACACACTGCCCTCCGCACATTCTTCATTCTTCGGTGGACGATACCGGTGCTTGTCCTTCAGCAGCTAAAATAAGAATAACAACACCTTAAGATTTCCGCACACACGCCAGAAGGACACCAATCCCTTGCGTATACATCGTGGTCCATTGATCGTGACCGAGCCAAATATCTCACGAAATAAGCGTCAAACGAAAAAACTGCAAAGAACGAAACTCGTCTAGCTTGCAAGAGGAAATCAGATGGCGCTATGGTTGGCCCGCTAGCTGGCGCTGGCATAGGTCAAACGAAGATCAACTACGTTTGTTTAAATAGGAACCCCCATTTTTTATTACATATTCGTGTAGTACGTAAAGAAACACGAATGTTTTAGTTGCACCACTTTTTTCGCTTTGTCATAGATGGCGCTGTAATAGTCACAAACATTTGGCTCATAATTTTAGACGAACAGTTGGTAACAGGTAGGTTTTTTAAATTAAAATACAGAACGTAAATGATGTTCGTCAACCTCAATGCATTTGGCAATACGTGTAACGACATTCTCCTCAACAGCGAGTAGTTCGCCTTCCGTAATGTTCGCACATGCATTGACAATGCGCTGACACACGTTGTCAGGCGTTGTCGGTGGATCACGATACCAAATATCCTTCAAGCTTCCCCACAGAAAGAAATCCGGTGAACGTGCGGGCCGTGGTATGGTGCTTCGACGACCAATCCACCTGTCATGAAATATGCTATTCAATACCGCACGCGAGCTATGTGGCGGACATTCATCATGTTGGAAGTACATCGCCTTACTGTCATGCTGTGAAACATATTGTAGTAACATCGGTAGAACATTACGTAGGAAATCAGCATACATTGCACCACTTACATTGCCATCGATAAAATGGGGGCCAGTTATCCTTCCTCCCATAATCCCTCACCAAATTAACCCGCCAAGGTCGATGATCTTCCACTTGTCGTAGCCATCGTGGATTTTCCGTTGCGGAATAGTGCATATTATGCCGGTTTACGTTACCACTGTTGGTGAATGACGCTTCGTCCCTAAATGTAACGCGTGCAAAAAATCTGTCACAGTTCCGTAATTTCTCTTGTGCCCAGTGGCAGAACTGTACACGACGTTCAAAGTCGCCGCCATGCAATTCCTGGTGCGTAGAAATATGGTACGGGTGCAATCGATGTTGATGTAGCATTCTCAACACCGGCGTTTTTTTAGATTCCCGATTCTCGCGCAATTTGTCTGCTACTGATGTGCGGATTAGCCGCGACAGCAGCTAAAACGCCTACTTGGGCATCATCATTTGTTGCGGGTCGTGGTTGACGTTTCACATGTAGCTGAACACTTCCTGTTTCCTTAAATAACGTAACTATCTGGCGAACGGTCCGGACACTTGGATGATATCGTCCAGGATACCGAGCAGCATACACAGCACATGCTCGTTGGGCATTTTGATCGCAATAGCCATACATCAACACGATATCCACCGTTTCCGCAATTGGTAAACGGTCCATTTTAACACGGGTAATGTATCACGAAGCAAATACTGTCCGCACTGGTGTAATTTTACGTGATACTACTTACTTACACGTTTCTGACTATTAGAGCGCCATCTATCACAAAGCGTAAAAAGTGGTCCAACTAAAACATTCATATTTCTTTACGTTCTACACGAATATGTGATAAAAAAGGGGGGGGTTCGTACTTAAAAATACGCAGTTAATATCCGTTTCACCTATGGCAGGGCCAACCATAGCGCCATCTCGTTTCCCCCCCCTTCAAGCTAGACGAGTTTCGTTCTTTGTAGTTTTTTCGTGAGATATTTGGTCCAGTCACTATCAACGGACCACCCTGTATATTCGGTGCTTACATACCCGCATCAGAGTCACGCTAAGCTGCCCAAGCACAACTCATGACCCGTCCTCATAGCTTTAATCGGCCAGGAAGTTTCATACCAGCGTACAGTCCACATCAGAGTGATAATGTCATTCTGTATTCGTTGTTTTATATTTCTGTTTCCTTATGTAATACTTGTCAATTACAAACCAAGTCAACGTTGTATGAATCTTCCTAGCAGACCATTTACACGGATGACATAAAACAGCCACCTCATCGCATGAACATGATAAACGGCGGCGATCTTGGACGAGACTGGTGCAGGATTGGGTGTGGTGATCGCAGCTCGGCATAGCGAGCGAGAGAGAACGCCCAACTCACCCTCCTCGTCGGTCTGCGAGTGGGCGCGCCGCTCCCCGTTCACGTCGGAGTAGGTGGCGGAGTGTGACTTCAGCACCGAGAACGTCTTGCCTGAAAAACAGCAGGCGGCGTGAGTTGCACAGTACACTCAATATTGACGCTTGCGCAATATACGAGGGGCGTTTGAAGAGTCCGAGAGATGGCACCACCGTCGCGTATCGAGGTCATGTTTAGCTAGTAGCATCTTTGGAAAGAACGCACACCAAGTTTCAGCCATATTGGTCTATTTCTTTGTGTTTCTGTTTGGCATTCGTGTGAATCAAGGAAGTCGATTGACTGTCAAAAAAATGGGCGAAAAAGAATATCGTGTGGTGATTAAACATTACTTTATGAAAGGCAAAACGCCTCAGGAGACTAAAGAGAAGCTTCATAAGCATTACGGTGACTCTGCACCTTCGATTAGAACAGTTTATAAGTGGTTTCAAAATTTTGGGAGTGGCCATATGGGCACAAGTGATGCTGAACGTTCTGGACGCCCTGTGGAGGTTACGGCTCCAGAAAACATTGATAAAATCCACGATATGGTGATGGATGACAGAAGAGTTAAGGTGCGTGTGATTGCTAGCGCTGTGGGCATCTCAAATGAACGGGTACATAATATTTTGCATACACATTTGGACATGAGAAAGGTATCCGCGATTGCTCACGCTTGGCCAAAAACAGAATCGTGTGAAGTGTTGCAAGGATTGTCTACAGCTGTTCAGGAAGAATCCTCAGGACTTTAAGCGTCGTTTCGTCACTGTGGATGAAACATGGATACATTACTATACTCCTGAGACCAAACAACAATGTAAACAATGGATTACCAAGGGAGACTCTGCACCAAAAAAGGCGAAGACCATTCCTTCGGCCGGAAAGGTAATGCCGACTGTCTTTTGGGATTCGCAAGGGATAATCCTCACTGACTATCTGGAAAAGGATAAAACTATTACAAGTGCATATTATTCAACTTTATTAGACCGTTTGAAAACCGAGCTGCAAGAAAAACGCTGGCGATTGGACCGCAAAACAGTCCTTTTCCATCACGACAATGCACCAGCACACACCTCAACTCCTTTCACCCCCCCCCCCCCCCCCCCCTGTTCTCCAGACTTGGCTCCCACGGACTACTATTTGCTCCACAACTTGATGAAATGGGTGGTGGGACAAAGATTTTATTCAAAGGAGGAGGTGATTGCAGCAACTAATGGCTATTTTGCAGACTTGCGCAATTCCTATTATTCGGAAGAGATCAACAAATTAGAACAGCGTTGGACGAAGTGTATAAATCTAAAAGGAAACTATGCCGAAAAAGAAAAAAGGTTTACCCAAACACGTAGGTAGTTTTTATTTTTGCACGGACTTTTCAAACACCCCTCGTAGCGTTCCGTGTAAGGGCGGTGTGCAATGACTCCCAGTACCAGCCGAGAGAGAAAAATTCAATTCGCTGTGCATGAATTTCCGCAAAGAACTGAAAAAAGGAAGTGATGAAAGATCAGGGAGTGTGCTGGAGGATGTGTATTAATTCCTGATTTTTGAGGAAATTACAAATACATCGTTGTCCACAACAGCAGAAGAAATTGAAGATTATAGTGTCGAGACAGTGAGCAGAAATTTTTATTTCATCTGAAGCAGCTTTCAGAATTGGCAAATAAGATCAGGTCAGATGTCCAGCCAGCAAACATCCTTTCCTTCTTACGACAGATGTCAGACCATGTAAGCTTTCAGTCAGAAAACAATTGTTTTAATCAAATGAAAGTAGGTATATGATTTCGGAGACCTTTTTGAGTGTCAAGCATCTATGATGTATTTATGCAGACTGAAGTGACAAGTGAAAATTTTTACAAAGGCCACTACTGCAACTCGAAGTTGTGAAAAGCCACTGTTCCAGGGTGGCGTAGCGGTTAGCGCATCTACCTAGCGAGCAAGAGACCCGCGTTCGAACTTTGGCATTGGTACAAATTTTCATTCGTCGCTGCAGACTGCATCAGAAATTGCTTTATTTCGTGTGCAACAGTAGAGAAATACACAGAAGATAGCACGTGTACACGATACATAACGCAGTTCACTTCTTTAATCTGTAGTTTACGAACCTATAGTGTAGCTATGAGCTCCTAGCCCATTGACATGTTCACTGGAGGCTTATTTCTTGCGTTCCGCATGGTTTATGTTTGAGTCCTGCAAGGCAAGCAGCTCAGTCGCAATAAATACCAGTTGCACATCGCCGAGCTTCAAAGTGTTCGCTGCTACGGCAGAGTTATAACTGACACGTCTCCGGCCATAAATATTGCTCAATTCCCTTCCCCCCCCCCCCCCCCCCCCCCACCCCTCCTCACAATATATTGACACAGTGTTACTGGACAATAGATATTAAGTGTGTGATGGGAGGTAGGAGGGTTGGGCGGGCTTTTAGCCTTTAAGTAATATAGGTGTCAAACATTCCCTTAACAAAACGCCAAGTCTGGTTTGGAAGCTTTTTTTGTGAGTGTTGTGCCAAGTACATTAATTCAGTGGAAGAAAGCCGAATCGAAAAATATATACATTGAAGCGCCAAAGTCCGGAGCTCGTGGTCGTGCGGTAGCGTTCTCGCGCCCGGGTTCCCGGGTTCGATTCCCGGCGGGGTCGGGGATTTTCTTTGCCTCGTGATGACTGGGTGTTGTGTGCTGTCCTTAGGTTAGTTAGGTTTAAGTAGTTCTAAGTTCTAGGGGACTGATGACCATAACTGTTAAGTCCCATAGTGCTCAGAGCCATTTGACCCATTTTTTTGAAGCGCCAAAGAAGCTGGTACAGGTAAAAATGGCTCTGAGCACTATGCGACTTAAGTTCTGAGGTCATCAGTCGCCTAGAACTTAGAACTAATTAAACCTAACTAACCTAAGGACACCACACACATCCATGCCCGAGGCAGGATTCGAACCTGCGACCGTAGCGGCCGCTCGGTTCCAGACTGTAGCGCCCAGAACCGCACGGCCACTCCGGCCGGCCCATGGTACAGGTATGCGTGTTCAAATACAGAGGTATGTAAACAGGCAGAATACGGCGCTAACGCCTATAAAAGACAATAAATGTCTGCCACAGTTGTTAGAACGGTCACTGCTGCTTCAATGGCAGGTTATTAAGATTTAAGTGTGTCTGAACGTGGTGTTATATTCGGCGCAAGGGCAATGGGACACGGCATCTCCGAGAAAGCGATGAAGTGAGGATTTTTCCCATATGACCGTTTCAGGAGTGTACCGTGAATATCAGAAATCCGGGAAAACATCAAATCCCCGACATCGCTGCGACCGGAAAAAGATCCTGCAAGATTGGGACCAATGACGACTGAAGAGAATCGTTAATTGTGACAGAAGTGCAACCCTTTAGCAAATTGCTGCAGATTTCAATCCTGGGCCATCAGAAAGTGAACCATTCAACGAAAAATCGTCGATACAGGCTTCCGGAGCCGAAGTCCCAATCGTGTATCCTTGGTGACTGCACGACACAACGTTTTACGCCTCCCCTGGGACCGTCATTGGACTGTTCACGACTGGAAACATATTGCCTGGTTGCACGAGTCTCGTTTCAAATTGTACTGAGCGGGTGGACGTGTACGGGTAAGGAGAGAATCTCATGAATCTATGGCCCCTGCATGTGAGCAAGGGGGGTGTTCAAGCTGGTGTGGAGCGTGTGCAGTTGGAGTGATATGGCACTCTGACGGGTGACACGCACTTAAACATCCTGTCAGATCACCTGCATCCATTCCGACGGTGTCGGCCAGTTCCAACTGGACAGTGCGACACCCCACACGTCCAGATGCTCTAGGAACACTCTCCTGAATTTAAACGTTTCCGTTGGCCAGCAGGCATGAACATTATCAAACATATCTGGGATGCCTTGCAACGTGCTGTTCAGAGGAGGTCTGCACCGTGTCGTACGCTTACGGATAGTCCTGCGAGATTCATGGTGTCAATTCCATCCAGGACTAGTTCAGGCATTAGTCGAGTCCATGCCACGTCGTCTTGAGGCAGTTGTACCAGTTTCTTTGGCTCCTAGTAATTTGATGTTTCAGTAATGAAACAACCAAAGTAACTTCCGTGAAAGTTTGTAGGGGAAAACTAGCGCTCGGAAAGAAATCGGCACCGTATTCAAGGAGTTAGGTATTTAACATGTTCTGAAATAAGCCGTGCTCTACTACCCCCCGGCCAAGTTCTTTAAAGTACATACTTCCCGTAGCCGATTAATTAAACACTGTTTCATTACAGCTGGCAAGTTGCGCAAAGTCTTAGACAAAGAGGAGAGTTACTCACCGAAGGAATTCTTCAGGTCTTCGAGCTGCTTCACCTCGTCGAAGTTCTGCAACAGAGAACAAGAGGCGCCGAATTAAAAGAAGGTCCTCAGCTCGGACGCTAATTAGTGACGGGCTCCGAAGAGCAAAGAAAAACACACAAAAAAGGAAGGTAGACCTACAGCATTCGTAACATAGCTCAGCAAGTGATTTAACCATAGAAGGGTTAAATTTATTATGCATATTGTCGCAGAAGAAGCTGAGTAGCACCGTGGTGTAGTAGTTATGATACTAAACTATTCGAGTACATTCTAGAAGCATCCAAAAATGTCAAGCATCATTGTACTGGAATGTTCTGTTGCTCTATATACCGGGTGATAAAGTCAGTATAAATTTGAAAACTGAATAAATCACGGAATAATGCAGATAGAGAGGTACAAATTGACACACATGCTTGGAATGACATGGGGTTTTATTAGAACAAAAAAAACACAAAAGTTCAAAAAATGTCCGACAGATCGCGCTTCATCGGATCAGAATAGCAATAATTAGCATAACAAAGCAAAGATGATGTTCTTTACAGGAAATGCTCAATATGTCCACCATCATTCCTCAACAGTAGCTGTAGTCGAGGAATAATGTTGTGAACAGTACTGTAAAGCATGTCCGGAGTTACGGTGAGGCATTGGCGTCGGATGTTGTCTTTCAGCATCCCTAGATATGTCGGTCGATCACGATACACTTGCGACTTAAGGTAACCCCAAAGCCAATAATCGCACGGACTGAGGTCTGGGGACCTGGGAGGCCAAGCATGACGAAAGTGGCGGCTGAGCACACGATCATCACCAAACGACGCGCGCAAGAGATCTTTCATGCGCCATCTGTCGGACATTTTGTGAACTTTTTGTTGTAATAAAACCCCATGTCATTCCAAGCGTGTGTGTCAATTTTTACCTCTCTATCTACATTATTCCGTGGTTTATTAAGTTTTTCAAATTTATACTGACCTTTTCATCACCCTGTATACTGTATGTGTTGTGGCCGGAGGCAGTTCGCTCCACTGTCTTGTATGTGCAAGTGCTGAATAAACCTTCGTTAAGTGAAGTTACTGTTCGTCATTCATATAAGTACATCTTCCTTATTTGAAAAATAAAGGTCAAAAACTGTCTTCCTCTGTGATAAATAACATACACTCACAAAAAAGGCTAACCGATTTTGAAAATCTGTGAAGTGGGGCATAGGTTCATGTTTTCATGTAAAGCTAGGATTTTTTTTGCAGAGAAATTTTTATTTTTAAAATGGTTTCATCAGGATGAAAATTATGGAAAGAGTACAATGAATTAGTACCAAAACACATTATTCCTCCGACAATGAAAAATCCTAGAAAAGTTCACAACATAACATTTGAAGATGTCTTTGACACAACACACACCAATGTTTTCTACATTATATGAAGTTTTCTGGGGCATATACGTCCCACTAAGTACAAATCATCTAAATTACTGAGGTGTGTAGTAATGTTTCAAATCTGTGTCTATGATGTAGGTATAATAAAAGTACTTAGTTATTTCAGACACTCTTGGAGCGGAGAAGGTGGTTTGATCGGATTTTCGTAAAACATACACTCATAGCTCAACTCTGGTTCTTACTTTAGTGGGACACATGTCTCGCATCAATAACGAAAGGGTTAAAAAAAGGAGCGCACAATTTGTAACACATTACCGCCCACACAAATAAATAACTGAAGTTTCGGAGTAATACACACTGCATTACCAGAAACGATATAAAATAACCAAATTTTACTTTTTGTACTTGAAGAGTACAGTATTGGTTGAACATGTAACAAACAAAAAGTTTTCTGAACTAGTGGTTGATAAAACGGCTACCAACACATCTTATTGTCCCCTGCCGTTACCGGGTTCATCAGGTGCCTTGGTGCCCCATATAAAAGGAAAAGAAGATAAATAAGAGCTGGAAATTGCATAGTACATTATTAGCATAAGTATTGACAGCAACGTGTCTTCATTTCTTTGAAGGCCTGCATTTTTATTATTTTTCGTGTAACTCGCAATATTATTGGAATAAACGTTTCTCTGACAAGTTCCAGTGTACGATTCTAACCGTCAGGTTTGTCCATTGACATCATACGGGACCCAAAGCTGCCTCATACACGGCGGGAACAAATTAAAATCTAACACAACAAGCGCAAAATCAAATAGTAACATGTATGAAAACCGCCAGTGACAGAAAACAGAGGAAGATCAACGCAAAAAAATCCTAAAAGAAATCGCACTACACACGTAATCGACAATTACAATTCACCTACATGGGTTAGTTCTGGTTGTCGATTCACGAGATTTGTTGTAAACACAGTTTCGAATTTAAGGTAAAAGATGGGTCACGGTTAGCACATCGAACAATATTGCACATTTTCTAGATGTACTGGCAGCTTACAGAGTCGCAAAAAAAAAAAACCTCTATTTACTTTTTTTAAAGCGTTGTCAGTTAGTTCAGTATGTTTCTTGAGGACGTTGTGGGACGACATCCTTTTATTTGTAAATATTTCTTCAGTGATCTTCATAATATTGCCCTTGTTTGCATATTGATCTTTACCAATGTCAGCAGCAAAGGTGAACTTGTATAGTCTAATTGCACTGAGGTGCTTCTTCAGTGGCAGCCTGTGCTTGTCTAGCTAATGTAGTAATTTGAACAAGATTGTCGTGCTAGTTTGTGAATATAAGATTTCTTACGGCGATGGATGGAAGTAGCTATATTAAGGATGGCTTGATGTTGCACCTTATTGTTTCTGAAGAAACTTACATTGATATTTGTACTTTTGAGGAGATTGTCTGTTTCATTTGAGAGGCGTACGTGCATATTTCTGTACCTCAGTCGGTAAGAACGGAACCCTTTTAGAATCACTTTGTTGTCCGTTTCCCCTTCTGTGTTAGCTGTTCGTTTTGTATTTCCCATGAGTGTATTATAGTGTTTGTGAACACGGACGATCGTACACTTTTTCTTCAAATTTTTCGGCTGTCCACGTCTGAGTGTTAAATAAACAGTGGAAGAGGGAGCTGCCCTGAGTGTTTTTCAGCGCATGCAGATGTAGACGCAGGAGCAGCAGCCAAGTTAAACGGTTTTTCTCTGCAGCCTGGAGCAACTCAATTTGCATTCAGCTGTCTTTACTGCGCATTGACTGTTGCATTTTTGAAAAGGGGTTTCTTACCGCCAACAGCAAACGCAATACTGTTCCTATTTGAGGTTTTCAGCTATGCGACCCTATTGTATCTTCTTCTTCTTCCAATTACATACGGAAGAGAGAGAAGAGAAGGAAGTGTTTCTATGGGGAAGAGTCACACCGGTTTGCAGTTAATTAGAATAAGCCTACGTCCTCGAACAGCTGCAGTGCGAACGTTTAGACGACTATTCGAGTCTATGGCTTTTATTTCTTTGTTTCTTTTTTTGCTGTTGAACGGATTAATGCCAACTTTTGGTTTACTTTTTCGTGCAACCGTTCAATTTCGGCACTAGGCTATTTTCAGGTACTTAGAGATCTGTCGTTGAAAATAGCCTAAAGCCGAATCATACAAAGAACAGCGGAGCCACCCAAAATTATTTTTGCTAGTACGCTGTAGGACGATGAGAATCATAGGGCGCACCTAAATTGTTTGAGGCTTGTCGTCCCCTAGACCTGACGATAAGATTCTATTGTCAAGTGAATCTTTGTACCACGAAGGTCTTAATCGATTTTCACATCAAATCCTGTTACTTGATTAAACTGAAAGTTTTGGCCATGTGCAGAATCAACGATAGCGCTGTATTACACTTCCACGTGACAAAAATGTAAGAACACGACTCCGAATTAGTGTACGAATTCAATATTTCCAGTCTAATTTTATTCAGAATTTATATCCCAGTGTTTTCTCAGGTTTACTGTTCGTTTCAAAATTGTTGCCTTACAGTTTCCAGTATACCCCTATGTAAGACAACAACTTTGCTCGGGTGCATATTGTTGTGTGTCATGCTGACCTCGACTTAGAGACTCTATTACATTTGGAAATGACTCGTTACTGAGCCGTGGGCGTCCAAAAGCTTGCGCCTTGGTCGTCTTTCTGTTATCAGAGATAAAATCAGTATTACAAAACTTTTTATAGAGGCTACAGTTTCTAGCGGGATCCATAAAATGACGACAATTTAACATTATTCATAGGATATCAGGATGGCTGCATCTGTTTTTCAGAGATGACTTCAACGAACCTTGTTCTACCAACAGAGACCATTTAAAAGAAGGAAAAAAAACCATCTTTCGACACTGAACTTTCTTTCATTAAAAAAAAATAGCTGACAACCCGACGTTGCCGGGACAATCATTTTTTCCAGCTTCCTATTAGAATCGGAAACAAAAAAAAAAAATTTTTTTTCGATATTACACTACAAACACAATTCATTTCCATGTATTTGCGAAAGTAAAGTTTCAAATTATCAGGCAGCTATGCAAAGAAATATGCGAAAGCACAGCTCCTTCGTATGTCTACAACTTGATTTTGTAAACATTTCTATTGCTCTGTCGACGGATATTGTTTTCGTCTACAGCCATTTGCATTTCGCAATTGAAAGCGCTGACAAGTGTTAGGGATTTACCTAATTGAACATGACTGTTCGAGCATCTTAGTAATGAAGAATAAATGTATAAAAACTTCACGCATCTCAGTGTTCCTGACGTTATATCTCCTGAACTGTGCGTCGTACAATGATTTATTTGTGAAGTACATTTAGCGCTATATGTGAACACTGTACGAGAAGAATGTTATGAATACAGTTAGTGGCAAAGAAGAAAATGGTCGAGCGGTTCTAGGCGCTTCAGTCCGGAACCACGCGGCTGCTACGGTCGCAGGTTCGAATCCTGCGTCGGGCATGGATGTGTGTGATGTCCTTAGGTTAGTTAGGTTTAAGTAGTTCTAAGTCTAGGGGACTGATGACTTCAGACGTTAAGTCCCATAGTGCTCAGAGACATTTGAAAGAAAAAAACAAAATTTAAACATCATGAATGATCCAGCAGTAGTTCACGCACCTCATTGTTTACGACGTTATATCTCCTGAATTGTCTTAGGTGGTCCTTACCCCACACAGAGAATGTTGCGTGACGGTAAGGAATATATGTACAGTTTGGCTGAAATCGGTCCTGTGGTTTATGAGGTGTCGAACACACATTTACTTATAGAAGTAAAAACTTCAAAAGCCAAGACTCCTTTCATCTTATACGTGAACATGAACTTGTCTAGTCGTTCCAATACGTATGATATTTTGTGAAAATCTTCATTTTATTCTTCACAGGAATGTACAAATGGCCAAACGTGATACACAGCTGTGGGTAACAGAATCCATAAATATTATAAAAATGTATGTATTACGTTGGTGCGTAAGTTCGTAGTATGTTGCATGTTGGTGTCCGGGTTGTATGGGTTTATTTATCTATTGTCGTTTCTCTTGTTTGTAGTACAGTATAGCTATTTGAGTTTAGATTTTGTCATCTGGAGATAGTAAGTGGAGCTGTGCTCGCTAGAAGATGGAGTGCCAAGTGGGGAGATCAGAACATTTCCTATATACAGGGTGTTTATAAATGAATATCGGGATTTTAACGCTTTAAAATATTTATTACATTAAACTTACAGTTATAAATGAAAGAGCAACTGGATAGGCCGCAAGGGGCCCAATGACAGGGCTTGCTTTGCATGGCCTCCACATTCACCTGACGTAACGCCATGCCATTTTTTTTTCCTTTGGGGCTTGATCAAGGATCGTGCGTACGTGCCTCCGCTACCAGCAGACCTCCCTGAATAAAGAAACCGGATGGAAGCAGCTGTTGCTACAATCACTGAACACACACTTATCAGCGTTTGGGAAGAACTCGGCTATAGACTTGATGTGTGCCGTGTGACAAATGGTGCTCACATTGAACATTTATAAGGTTCTTGGTAAAACTGTTCGAGTTGCTCTTTCATTTGACATACCATTTATAACTAAGTTTAATACAATAAATATTATAAAGAGTTAAAACCCCGATATGTATTTATAAACACCCTGTATTATTCTGCTTCAGTTCAAGAGAGCGTTGGCGGCTGGAAACGTTTGCGCCGTGCATGGACTAACGCCATTGGACAGAGCACGACAAGGAAATAGTTTTGATATTAGTGACTGTACGTTCCGGAAGACCTTCGGCATTTAATGAAGATTGTTTGAACGCATTACTCCACAATGAATCACGTCAGTGTACTCATGAACTGCGACATTTGCTTGCAACGCATAAGCTTCTGCGAGTCGCCCTATGTGCATCTCTGCTCGCTCGTGACAACACTGGCAATTCCTTTCGTATATTGTTACGCATCTGGTGGAACGGCGACGGTGTGGTGTACTACTAACTGCTTCCCCGAGGTGTAACCATAACTGCTGACACTTATTGTCAACAACTGAGACGCCTTGCAGACCAAGAACAGGGAGACTGCGTGAAATGATGCTACTTCACGATAATGCCCACCCACATTCCCCTAGATGTACGAAAAAAAATACACAGGAGTTGGGAAGTCATTCCGTATTCATCCGATCTTGCGCCCTCAGATTTTCAACTTTTATGCTCTCTGCCAAACAACCTTGAAGGAACTTCCTTTCCGGATGACAATGCGCTGTGAACATGGCTCGACGAGTTTTCGCTTCCAAACCACGTGATTTCTACAGTCGCGAAATGGAAATATTCCCCATCATTGGCAGACTATTGTAAACATTGAAAGAAAATATGTTATTGATGATGAAAGTCTCTGTTGTGTGTTTATTGGAGTTACGGAAAAACGCTACTAACTTATGCACCAATACAATATAATTAACTATCTTGCCTGTTGAAGATTTTAGTTCTGTATTTCATATTACACTAGATAGCCCCAAACGCGAGTGATTTCAAGCATATACAAAAAAAAAAAAAGTCTTGGGGTATGAAAATGATTCTTAAATAAATTTAGTGAAGGCTTTGCTGTGTGTGTGTGTCTTCCTGAAATATCGTATCATGCAGTAGCAGGTTCACAATGATGACGCAGATGCTAATTCAGTAATAATGTATGTACATGTAGTTCTGTTCAGGACAGCTCAGAATTTATCGTGAGTTGAGACTGCAATTACGAATTAAATATCCAATAACTTGTCTCGTTGATGAGCGAACTTTGGCAGTCTGCTTTGTAATACGTTTTAATTCCGAGTATTTACGTACTTTATTTTCTAAGTTTTATCTACTTACAAATTTCTCGTTATTAAACTCCAATGTTCACAACTGTGTTTCCCTTTTCGTAACATTGTTAGCTGTTCCCAATAGACGATTTCCTCCGACTACCAGCAAGAGTTTCTGACATCAGCTAATTTGCCACAAGTCGCAGTTGAACGGACTTGTGGAAGTTTGAGCGCACTCCGTGCCCCAGTTCCTACGACTGCGGTCCAGTGGAAAGTCGGTGGCAGGCAGTCGGCACACTTGAAAGAGAAATCAGACCGAGGCACACCGCCTTACAGATTTTCCTGCTTTTAATTCACTAGCTGAAATGTGCTCGCTTCTCTTGATCCACTTTCTTTCTTTTGTGAAATAGACAGGACTGGCCAGGAACACTGGGCGATTTTAGGAATTCTGTTGGGAATTGAACGCTTCCGTCTTGTTTCGTCATTCTATCACAGGTTTTAATTCCCCCCCCCGGTGTTATATACTGTTTTCGCTGCTTGTTTCTTAAACTACGTCATATTTTGTTGCTAAATTGTTGGCTCACACTAGCATTCTTTATTTATGTACACTACTGGCCATTAAAATTGCTACACCAAGAACAAAAGGAGATGAGAAACGGGTATTCATTGGACAAATATATTATACTAGAATTGACATGTGATTACATTTTCACCCAATTTGGGTGCATACATCCTGAGAAATTAGTACCCAAAACAACCACCTCTCGCCGTAATAACTGCCTTGATACGTCTGGGCATTGAGTCAAACAGAGCTTGGATGACGTGTACAGGTACAGCTGCCCATGCAGCTTCAACACGATCCACAGTTCATCAAGAGTAGTGACTGGCGTATTGTGGCGAGCCAGTTGCTCGGCTACCATTGACCAGACGTTTACAACTGACGAGAGATCTGGCCATGGCAACAGTCGAACATTTTCTGTATCCAGAAAGGTCCGTACAGAACCTGCAACATGCGGTCGTGCATTATCCTGCTGAAATGTAGAGTTTCGCGGGGGTCGAATGAAGGGTAGAGCCACGGGTCGTATCACATCTGAAATGTAACGTCCACTGTTCAAAGTGCCGTCAATGCGAACAAGAAGTGACCGAGACGTGTAACCAATGGCACCCCATACCATCACGCCGGGTGATACGCCTGTCATCTCGACTGCTAGTGAAACGAGGCCGTTGTGATCCAGCACGGCGTTCCGTATTACCCTCGTGAATCCACCGATTCCATATTCTACTAACAGTCATTGGATCTCGACCAACGCGAGCAGCAATGTCACGATACGATAAACCGCAATCGCGATAGGCTACAAACCGACCTTTATCGAAGTCGGTAACGTGATGGTACGCATTTCTCCTCCTTACACGAGGCATCACAACAACGTTTCACCAGGCAACGCCGGTCAACTGCTGCTTGTGTATGAGAAATCGGTTGGAAACTTTCCTCAAGTCAGCACGTTGTAGGTGTCGCCACCGGCGCCAACCTTGTGTGAATGCTCTGAAAAGCTAATCATTTGCATATCACAGCGTCTTCTTCCTGTCGGTTAAATTTCGCGTCTGCAGCACGTCATCTTCGTGGTGTAGCAATTTTAATGGCCAGTAGTGTGTTTTTGATGGGGCCTGAACACTCATGAGATGAGATGTTCCCCTGGTGTACGCAGAATACGGGGCTGTAAATTCCGCACTTAAGATTTTCTTGAGGGCAAAAGGGGACCATACCCTAATCACAAGTAACCCTCCATATTTATCTGTTAGCACTATATATGATGCCAGGTAATGTCCTCTAGCCATTCGCAAAGCCTTCCATAGGATAGCCACAGGGTATAACGTCATTCGTTAATCAAAATCACTCATTTCCACTTGTGTCTTTCTTCACACAAAGTGCGGCTTATTATTGATTACAGAATGAGGAGCTACTCGGCCGTTCTTTTATATCACGAATGATCCATTCCGCTGATTTATTGCGACTTCTTTTTACAACCGCCCTCTACAATGCTCGTCGGTACACGGAGTCTGTCTGGTCCTTGATTTTGCTGTGGTCGTTCCTTGACGTTTCCACTTCAATCACATCACCAACAGCCTACTTGGGCAGGTTGAAATATTCCAGACGGATTTTTTTACTCTGGCGACATCCAGTTACTGACCGAATCATTCTGCTGTTTGTGCTTCTCTTCTGACAACGCAGTACTCCCCGCCTCCTATCAGTTTAACAAGCCACAGCTGCAAAATACTAACACGAATTCTTTACAGACGAATGGAAAAACTGATAGAAGCCGACCTCGCGGAAGATCAGTTTGGATTCCGTAGAAATGGTGGAACACGTGAGGCAATACTGACCCTACGAATTATCTTAGAAAATAGATTAAGGAAAGGCAAACCTACATTTCTAGCATTTGTCGACTTAGAGAAAGCTTTCGACAATGTTGACTGGAATACTCTCTTTCAAATTCTGAAGGTGGCAGGGGTAAAATACAGGGAGCGAAAGGCTATTTACAATTTGTACAGAAACCAGGTGGCAGTTGTAAAAGTCGAGGGGCACGAAAGGGAAGCAGTGGCTGGGAAGGGAGTGAGACAGGGTTGTAGCCTCTCCCCGATGTTATTCAATCTGTATGTTGACCGAGCAGCAAAGGAAACAAAAGAAAACTTGGGTGTCGGTATTAATAATCCATGGAGAAGAAATAAAAACTTTGAGGTTCGCCGATGACATTGTAATTCTGTCAGAGACAGCAAAAGGACTTGGAAGAGCAGTTGAACAGAATGGACAGTGTCTTGAAAGGAGGATATAAGATGAACATCAACAAAAGCAAAACAAGGATAATGGAATGTAGTCTAATTAAGTCGGGTGATGCTGCGGGAATTACATTAGGTTCAAATGGCTCTGAGCACTATGGGACTCAACTGCTGAGGTCATTGGTCCCCTAGAACTTAGAACTAGTTAAAACTAACTAACCTAAGGACATCACAAACATCCATGCCCGAGGCAGGATTCGAACCTGCGACCGTAGCGGTCTTGCGGTTCCAGACTGCAGCGCCTTTAACCGCACGGCCACTTCGGCCGGCAATTACATTAGGAAATGAGACACTTAAAGTAGTAAAGGAGTTTTGCTATTTGGGGAGCAAAATAACTGATGATGGTCGAAGTAGAGAGGATATAAAATGTAGACTGGCAATGGCAAGGAAAGCGTTTCTGAAGAACAGAAATTTGTTAAGATCGAGTATTGATTTAAGTGTTAGGAAGTCGTTTCTGAAAGTATTTGTATGGAGTGTAGCCATGTATGGAAGTGAAACGTGGACGATAAATAGTTTAGACAAGAAGAGAATAGAAGCTTTCGAAATGTGGTGCTACAGAAGGATGCTGAAGATTAGTTGGGTAGATCACATAACTAATGTGGAGGTATTGGGGAGAAGAGGAGTTTGTGGCACAACTTGAGTAGAAGAAGGGATCGATTGGTAGGACATGTTCTGAGGCATCAAGGGATCACCAATTTAGTACTGGAGGGCAGCGTGGAGGGTAAAAATCGTAGAGGGAGGCCAAGAGATGAATACACTAAGCAGATTCAGAAGGATGTAGGCTGCAGTAGGTACTGGGAGATGAAGAGGCTTGCACAGGATAGAGCTGCATCAAACCAGTCTCAGGACTGAAGACCACAACACACACGACAGAAATAGGTATCTCTCTGAACTATCACCATTATGCTCATGCACTAGCTTGGAAAGAGGTTTATCCAATTCGCAATGTTTGTGTAGTAGATACACGACAACGAATCCGCGCCTGCCGCTTACGAACGGCCGAACTTCAGCACGTGGTAACCTTGATTACGAGTCAACTGTTCAGAAATTGTACGTTAAACCAGGCACAAATGTAAGTAATTTTAATGGTGCAATAGCAGAATGATTTTGCCGTCACGAAATAAAATTAACTCGGCAAGGCAGAAACCCTCCCGAGGAGCTAAGAACTGTACTCACCAACCACTAGCTGCAGAGTGTCCTTTCTCAACGGAGCTTCGCCTGACTACCGGTGCAACGGAAGCTACCAGAGGGGTAGGCTTCCGCCACCAACCTGACAGACAGACCAATCTCAGACTAAAAGGGGTAAACCTCTCTGTCCAGGTACTGGGATCCTAAGTTGGCCATCCTGTGATGCCCTCCAAACGAGAAGTAAACATCACCTGCTCCTAGCAGACGACAACCAACTCAGCGTCCCCCACGAAAGAAACCCGAAACTACTCGTAAAAACACTCATTCAGTCACATTTACGCACACACAGGGTAGGGTGAAGGGAAAAGCATAATAAATACAGGTCATGATTTCCTATGGAACACAAAAAAATCAAACATAATATCATTTAATAAGCCTTACTTCGATTGCTCAGTCTTTCTGGGAGAGTTAATATATTAAACAGCAATCAGGCGGTGGACAGAATGGGATGCGACTCCACAGAGGCGTTTCAACATTGCCGTATCGGGTACTTTAGACCTGAGTGTGTATCATGTATTTTCAGTTAATTGCAGAATGCGAAGTTTCTTTCTATTCCTAACTGTTGCGTGGAGCTAGGGCCTGCTTTTATCGACTCGCGCTCGGATCGACGGAACTCGATTGTCGAAGCGATATACTAAAGTCATCAAGATTGTGCTGCAACATTTATATCGTCGAGGTTGTTTTCTCGTTAGATTCCTAACAGTACTTGTTCACTCTAACAAAAAAAAAACCTTTAAATTTTTTTACGATGCTTTCGGGAGCTGATGTTTGAAATTCTTTTGTTTAATCTCAGTGGTACGAACCGCAGCCATAGTTAGACACTTATCGTTTAAAAACAAAGAAGCAAGTAATACACCAACTGTGGCGGTTCGTCTCCGCATTAAATAAATCTCTTATCCCCCATGAAGCAGCGGACACGCTCTTGTCGGATTTTACTGGGCCGGAGAGTTTCAGTATGCGGGAGCACGAAGCCCGACCTGTCAGAAGAAAAAAATATTCAGGGCACGTTGTGGTAAGGCGTGCAATTAAATAAATGTCCAAACCGGGCTACTTCGGGGCTCGCCCGGTAGCAGAATTTCGACGGAAAATTTGTAGCCCCGCTCACGGTCCAATTACGTACTACTGTTTTCACGTGGCGCTTCCCGTGTCCTGCGGGCGTCACATCAGAATTAGTTTGGCGGGTATGCCACATGTCCCTGATTGGTACGAAAGTGTGCATGATTTGGAAAAGAAGAAGAAAAAAGCACATAGTCATAAATATAAGTGGCGACTTTTACATGTGTGTTAACGACGCAAAGGTAGACCGAATCTGAAAGTTATGTACCATCATTCACATGAACTATATGTTTTGTGTTACTTTGCTATCTAAAACACATCTTTATTTTGAAAACTTAATTGTATTTACAGAATTAAGAGCTCAAGCTGCACAATAGTCAAGATTGCTGCACGAACTAGCTAGGCTGAGTGCCTTCCCCAACACAAACTTCAATTCATTTTTCCCTTACATATTGTCACTACTGCCAGGGCTCTCCAATATTGGCAAGCTCCCTAACATCCGCTTCGAACATTATCGTAGATAATAAAAAGAGACATAATGTTTCCCTAAGACATTTAAGATCTATAAGCTCACTAATAGTACAAGGACGTCCCATTACGCCGGCCGAAGTGGCCGTGCGGTTCTAGGCGCTACAGTCTGGAGATGCGTGACCGCTACGGTCGCAGGTTCGAATCCTGCCTCGGGCATGGATGTGTGTGATGTCCATAAAATGGTTCAAATGGCTCTGAGCACTACGAGGTCACCAGTCCCCCTAGAACTTAGAACTACTTAAACCTAACTAACCTAAGGACACCACACACATCCATTCCCAAGGCAGGATTCGAACCTGCGACCGTAGCGGTCGCGCGGTTCCAGACTGTAGCGCCCAGAACCTCTCGGCCACTCCGGCCAGCGTGATTTCCTTAGTTTGGTTTAAGTAGTTCTAAGTTCTAGGGGACTGATGACCATAGATGTTAAGTCCGATAGTGCTCAGAGTTATTTGAACCATTTTTGAACGTCCCATTACGTCCAATGTTGCGATGCTTGCCAATATCGGAGAGCCCTGGCAGTATTGACAATATGTAAGGGAAAAATGAACTTAAGTTTGTGTTGGGGAGGGCACTCAGTTTAGGTAGTTCATGCAGCAATGTTGACCATCGTGCTCTGATAGTGTAATGGTCAGCATTTCTGCCTAGCAAGCAAGCAAGAAGAGCCGGGTTCGAGACCCGGCCGCAGCACAAATTTTAATTCATTTCCTTTGCTTCAATCATTTTCCACTATAGATTGTTATCACAGTATTTGTTAAGTAAATTAGACGTTTTTATGTTATTTCTCTTTATTTATTAAATTTGATCATAGCTGCCGGAGGCGGTGGCCGAGCGGTTCTAGGCGCTTCGGTCCGCAACCGCGCGGTTGCTGCGGTCACAGATTCGAATCCTGCCTCGGGCATGGATGTGTGTGATGTCCATAGGTTTAAGTAGTTCTAAGTTCTAGGGGACTAGTGACCTCAGATGTTAAGTCCCATATTGCTCAGAGCCATGTCAACCATTTTTTTTTTTATCGTAACTGAAAGAGAGAAATGAAAATATAAAGGCTATCAAAAATCTACAGATTTTTCCCTATACTATTAGACAAATTAACACTCTTTTTACTACACAAAATAGAATCTGGTTGAGAGAAACAGAATCCTATATTAGTGGACGCCTTCAAACGTTGCGATATTTCATAGTCAAATTTGAGACACGAAAACAAGATGCAGATTACATCAGCTCCTGACACTTACATGCAGGAGAACGGAAAATGATGATTCTATGTCGTCGTAGAGATAAACAGTCATGGTTAAAGTGGGGTCTAATGATGTCTTACAGTTTATACTGACTTTTATAGAAAAGTAAGAAGAACAGGAAACAGAATGCCTTTTTTTTTTTATCTCTCTTCACGAACATCTACAGGTCAAAAATGAAGCAGATTCCATCCCAATAGTAACACGAGAAATTGGTTACTTCCCTACTGCAGCGCTCTTATTAATAAGAGAAATGTCTTTTTCGTTTAATTTAAAAAAGTATTTTTTCCACAGATGCCAGATCCATAACTCCTGGGTATTTTCCAGTAATTTTTCTATGGTGCAGACATGTCTGTAGCTCTATGAAGTCGTCTTTCCTCCACAAAACTTAGCCAGTATATAATCTCCGGCGCCTACATGTGCTTTGTCAATCATTACAATAGGATATGGTGTGGATTATCCAAACAGATCGACCTCTACATCTACATCCACATACATACTCCACAATCTAGCATACGGTGCGTGGCGGAGGGTACCTCGTACCACAACTAGCATCTTCTCTCCCTGTTCACTCCCAAACAGAACGAGGAAAAAATGACTGACTACGCACCTCTGTACGAGCACTAATCTCTCTTATCTTATCTTTGTGGTCTTTCAGCGAAATGTAAGTTGGCGGCATACGCGCTGTCGCCACTCTTGAATGAGTTATCAAGAGTCCTCAGCTTCCTTCCCTTTTTTGTGTGCTTGCCGCAGCTTCGATCAGATGCATGGATATCCCGCTTTTGGCCTACTCCGTTCTAGTTTGTAGCCTTTTCCCTTCCAACAATTTTGCTGCTGGCAGTGTGGTCTGCCACAATTGTGTTGCTGGACTATGGGAAGGCCGGCAACGCGCAGTGCACCAGTGTGCGGCCGGTGGTTGCGACGTAGGCAACATTGTAGCGCATTTGGAAATGGTACGGATGTATCATATTTATGGATTATACTGACTGCTTACTAATTATCTCCATATAACAAATGTGTCAATAATGATCAATTCACCAGATAAAGCACAGTGTCCTGTGTGTGTGTGTGTGTGTGTGTGTAAATTTGGCAGATATGTAATCAATATGTGGCTAATGTTCTAGAAGTACAGGCACATTTATTATCAGTCTGAAAGAGTTGTTCGTCTAACTGGAAAACAAATTATGACTAACTGTTCCTCAACAATTCTAGCAGAACTGACAGTACGAACGTTTGTGGTAGGCATGGTTTTATTATTAACTAGTTTAGTACCCGCTGCTTCGCTCAGGTGGCTGTATGGTCTGCACAGATCTTTTTTGTTTTCCTGTAATCGAATTTTTATATTGTTCACAGATTGCAACGTCATCTAAACTTTGCACGCTAATGAAGACTGTAGAAGCCTGTTCTTTTCCGAATGTATTTCTGACCAAAAAGCGATTCTGGCAGCTGGAGTAGAAGATCTTAGTTAATGCTGGCTTTTCAGTTCTTGCGATGATATTTCCACTGAAATTTTCATCCCGTAACACATATTTATTCAGAAATCAAATACACATCTCCGTAGATTTAGCTTTAAAAATGATTTAATATAACGACTTTTTTTCGTATAAATTTTTGTCCCCTTACGGATTGAAGTTCCAAAAACACTGAAGTACATATTTTTTTGAAAACAAATTCTAATAGAGAAGCCAGATAGCAATTTCCATACATGTGGCTTTAAAAACGCTTGATTAGGACTTAAGTAAAGATTTTTTCCCAAAACAAGTTATCAGACACTATTGTAACCTTCGTGGCTGAATTTCCTAAAATGCTGAAGCACATACATTAATTTCTGACAGAGAATTCAAATACCAATTTTTGTAGTTCTTGCTTTAACGCCGATGTATTTTCAACAAACTTTTCATTCCAAACTTAGCCTCCTTGTTGTGAAATTTCGAACAATCCCTTAGTAAACGGTGTCCACAGTACAAGGTCAACACCCACTGCAAATTTCACTATATACAAAAGGCAATCAGTTTTTGGAAAGTTTGGGGTGTATCAGTTTTAGGACACCTTACCCTACACATCATAATTAATATTGCTGAAAGCAGAGGATAAAAGAAGCAAACATGTGGACCCCCAAACGAGCCGTTTGTGGGATAATTGCTGATGTGCGTCTGTGACCAGCAACTGGCTCCAATACCGGTATCAAATATTGTTCTACTCAGTACCAATGTGCTTGAAATATAAACTTTACAATCAATTAGGTTACCTCAACAACAAAGGAAATATTAAATATAGTTGATAATGGCGTGTTTATTGCTGTCAGAAGTACTTTGCCTTGTAGATAGTTCCTGTGAGTTAGTGTGGGTAGAGGTTAATTCGACAATCAGAGTAAATGAATAATTTTTTCAACCCCAACTAAGGTGATGGAATCGTCGGACAGTTCAAACAAAACTTGAGTCCCATTTCAAACACGTACCTGAGTGATACAATTATAGTTGAAGACACCTCAATTTACCTCGATATGCTGGCGAAAATATACTTCTATAGTCGCCGTTAGGCATAAAAGATCACTCATAATTGATCTAAACGCAGTCTATGAAAATTATTTCGAGCAATTAGTCCACGAGCCCACTAGAATAGTAAATGGTTGTGAAAACACCCTTGACCCCTGAGCGAAATATAATCTTGACCAGATAAGGAGCAACCTGACAGATACAGGTATTACTAAACACGAGGTTGTTGTAGCCAGAGATCTAAACACACCTATTTAAAAGTGCAGATAACTTCCCAAGAGACAATCTACACTCCTTAAAATCTGACTTTGTAAGAATAAACCAGATGTGGTTTGAATTCACAGAAGTAGTATCGACCGCAGTTGAGAGACATATACCAAATAAATTAATAAGAAATGGTACTGATCCCCCATGGAACACCGAATATGTTAGAACACAGTTGAAGACGCAACGAAAAAACCCTGCAAAATCTCCAAGATTGGCGAAGTTTAACAGAAGCTCGAAGTTTAGCACGAAATTCAACGCGAGACGTTTTTAATAGTTTCCACGACGAAAATCTGTCTGAAAGTCCACAGAGAATCTTGTCGTATGTAAATTACAGCGGTGGCAAGATGCAATCAATACCTTCAGTGTGCGATAATGATGACAGCGCCACTAAGGAAGAGTTACTAAACTGGATTTTCGGAAATTCCTTGACAAAAGAAGACGAAGTAAACATTCCTGAATTCAAATCAAGAACAACTGCCAATAGGAGTAACTTCGAAGTAGATGTCCTTGCTCTCGCGAAACATCTTAAAACACTTAGGCAAGGCTTCTGGTCCAAGTTGTATGCCAGTCAGGTCCATAGTCAGCAATCATGTATACCAGCTCCCTCGTCCAAAAATCCGTGCCCAGAAACGGGACACTTCCACAGCCACACCAGTATCCAAGAAAGGAGGAATCCGCTGAATTACAGAGCCACATCACTAACGCCGATTTACAGTAGGATTTTGGAACACATCCTGAGCTCTAACATTATGAATCACCTAGAAGAAAGTGATTTATTGACAAACGGCCAACACGGATTCAGAAAATATCGTTCTTGTGAAACGTGACTAGCTCTTTATTCTCACGAAGTAGTTTTTTCTAGAGGGGACGTCAAATTCATTCCGTATTTGTAGATTTTCGAAAGTATTTTGACACTGTCCCTCACAAGCGACTTTTAATCAAATTTCTCAGTCGTATTCGTGATTTCCTGTCGGAACGGTCACAGTTCGTAATAACTGACAGAAAGGCATCGAGTAAAAGAGATGTAGTATCTGGAATTCCGGAAGTGTTATAGTCCTTCTGTTGTTGCTGCTCTTCTACATAAATTGTTTAGGAGACAATATGAAAAGTCCTATTAGACTGTTTACTGATGCTAACCGCGGTAAAGGAGGTAGAGAAGGATGGTCGTTATTAACACGAACAATCAATTCATTCTTCCTTTCTTGTCGTAAGGGTTTAGAATCGAACTCCCAAGTATAAAACAACTTCAAACGTCTGATCACTCCCCGAACGACTTAATCTATTAAATAGATGACGTTAAGCATGTAGGTCAGGAAAAGTTTAAGCCGGCCGGTGTGGCCGAGCGGTTCTAGGCGCTTCGGTCTGCAACTGCGCGACCGCCACGGTCGCAGGTTCTAATCCTGCCTCGGGCTTGGACGTGTGTGATGTCCTTAGGTTAGTTAGGTTTAAGTAGTTCTAAGTTCTAGGGGACCGATAAGATCTGAGGCCAAGTCCCATAGTGCTCAGAGCTATTTTTGTTTATTGATGAGGCTGTCATTTAAAGTCGTCAGACAATCAAATCGCACTGAAAAATGATTTTCACAAGATATCTGTATGGTGCAAAAAGTGGCAGTTGAGTCTAAATCATGAAAAATGTGAAATCACTAACATGAGAAGTAAGAATAATACTCTAAATTTAATTTGCACGTTAACTCATACAAATCTAAAGGCTGTGAAGTCAACTAAATATTTAGAGATTACAATTGGAAATAAACTGAGACGATCACATAGATAATGTCAAGGGGGAATGCAACCAAAGACTGCAATTTATTGGTGGAACACTTCGGAAACGCGTTAGACCTACTGAAGAGTGTGCTTACACTACGCTTGTCCGCTCTCACGTGGACTTTTGCTATGCGGTATGGGATCCGCTTCTGATGATTATGTTTCGTTTGTGGGGTGCTCAAGTGCGCGGTTATTAGCGACCGTACAAATTCCTAATGTTTACACAGTCCAATATCGTCACTTTCGCGAATGATGAGGACAACACAAACATCCAGTCCGTGGGCGGGGAAAATCCCCAACCCAGCCGGGAATCGAACCCGGGCCCCGTGATCCAGTAGACTACAAGCTGCGGACGGATCCGCGTCAGATAGGATCGATGGAAGGAATCAGAAATGTTCCAAGAAGTGCAGCTCGTTTTGTACTATCGCGAAACTGGAGAAAGAACGCCACAGCTCTTCTTCTTTTGCTACTGCCTTTGTCTGGCACGGTTAAGTACGGATTTGTTGTGGTTAATTTTAAGGGGTTGCCAGATACCCTTCCTGCCACCACCCCATACACACCGTGAGGGGATTGGTGTACCCTGGCTGTCTGCATCTAGTGTAAATCACGAAATAGTGCGAATGTGTTTCAAATATCTGTGACTCGTGTGACTGAAGCGCGGCTTGGGGACCAGCCCGGTATTCCCCTAGTGGGATGCGGAAAACCACATCCAGGCTGGCCAGCGCACCGGACCTCGTCGTTAATCCGCCGTGCGATTGAGATCTGGGGCCGGCGCGCCTGCCCGAGTCCAGGAAGCAGCGCATTAGCGCTCTCGGCTAACCTGGTGGATCAGAAAGAACGCCACGTATGTGATCCGTGAATTGGGGCGGCACTCCTTAAAACAAGGGCGTTTTTCACTCTGGAATGAGCTTCTCATGAAATTTCAAACACCAACTTTCTTCTCCGAATGCGGTAATATTTTATTGATGCCCACCTACACATGTCATAATAACATAAAGAGAAATCAGAGCTCGCAGGGAAATATTTAAGTGTTCGTTTTTTGCGCTCGCTATTCTGAAATGGTCCGCAGCTCGTGGTCGTGCGGTCGCGTTCTCGCTTCCCGGGCCCGGGTTCGATTCCCGGCGGGGTCAGGGATTTTCTCTGCCTCGTGATGGCTGGTGTTGTGTGATGTCCTTAGGTTAGTTAGGTTTAAGTAGTACTAAGTTCTAGGGGACTGATGACCATAGCTGTTAAGACCCATAGTGCTCAGAGCCATTTGAACCATTTTTTTTTCTGAGTGGAACGGTAGAGAAATTATGTGAATGTGTTTCGATGATCCCTCCACCGGGCTCTTAACTGTGAATTGAAGTCGTGTAGATGTAGAGACGTGTCAAAAAAAAAAAATGGTGAAAATGGCTCTGAGCACTATGGGACTTAACATCTGTGGTCATCAGTCCCCTAGAACTTAGAACTACTTAAACCTAACTAACCTAAGGCCATCACACACATCCATGCCCGAGGCAGGTTTCGAACCTGCGACCGTAGCGGTCACGCGGTTCCAGACTGAAGCGCCTAGAACCGCACGGCCACACTGGTCGGCTGAGACGTGTCAAACTGATGTTTTACACACGGGAGTGCGATTCCTTAACGAATCGGGGGTGGGGGTACTGGCGAAACTTTGATACATTAAAAGTTCTATTCCGGTATACTGATAATTTTTACTAATGAACCGTCTGACAGCAACTGAATAAAACACAATTTTAGTGCCATACGCGTTTCGCCTTTCTTTTCTGCAAGGCATCATCAGTGGCCTGAAATATGTACATATGTTAGCTATTTAATTTACATTTTTTTCAGTGTGCCTATAGGTTATAAACAGTTCTGGTGGTTGGTATTTCCTATTAAATAGTAATGTTTTGAACTGTACTTACAGGTTGCGTGGACAATTTCTTACATATTACGCTCTTGTTACATTTTTGGTGTTGTTCTTCTTCTTCTGAATGCCAATTTGTGGTTTTTTGCCCACATTCCACAGCACTATGAACTGAACGCTTGTTTCAGTGCAATGTTTTGGTTTCTGTTGCCGACTGTCAAATGTTATTGCCAAACTTTCGAGTGTAATTATTGAAGTATCTGTGGTCTGTTCGTGTATGCATTTGTGTGTGCGTTTGTGTATGTGTGTGTGTGTGTGATATATATATGTATTTTGTGGTGTGTGTGTTCAGATGGTGTGGGGAAGAGTTTTTTTGTTTAATGTTATCATTTCCTTTATTAAGTGTAGTAGGGAGCCTGTGCTGATGTGTGTTTGTTCATTTATCACATCTTTGTTTTCTGCTATAGCTTTCTGGATGTGGAAGTTTTCTTGCGTTTGTATAAGATGTTTGTCATGGTTGCTTATTCTCATTATTTTCATTTCTTTTCTATGTTTGTAGGATGATGGTTATGGTGTTTTAAATGCTCTGCAAATGTGGAATGGTTTGTTTCATACTTCCAACATCTGATATGTTCTTTGTATATAGTTTAAAAATTCGTGCACGTCATTCCTATGTATACTGCATCACAACTTTGACATTCAAGTTTATATATTCCTGATTGTTGGAATTTGTCCCTCTTGGTAGCGGGCTGGCTGAGGTGTGATTGGAGGGTTTGTCCAGGCTTATATGCTATTTTGAAGCCCTGTCTCTTTAGGATGTTTGCAACTCTGTGTGTTAGTTTATGTGTGTAGGTCCTGGTGTACCATTTGGTTCTTTTCTGTGTGGTTTTGTCATTGTGTGTGTTTGTTGAGTGTGTTTGTAAGTTTTCAGCTTGTGAGTTCTTTTGTATTGTGGAAATGTTGTTTGTTTTTTATTTGTGTTTTTATTTTTTGATTGAGCCTGTGTACCACATGTGTGTCATACCCGTTGTTCCTAGCTATTTGTATGATTGTGCTCATTTCTTGTTCATAGTTTCTCTTGCTGAGTGGGATTCTGTTTAATCTATGTAACATGTGTCTTAGTGCTGCAAGTTTCTGGCTGTGGGGGTGGTTGGATGTGGAATGTATTATTGTGTCTGTGGCAGTTGGTTTTCTAAAGATGTTAAATGTGTATTATTCAGTTGCTGTCAGACAGTTCATAAGTAAAAATTATCAATATACCGTAATATTACACGCAACTGAGGAAGACAGGACTAAAAAAGTTGAAAATATCAAAGTTCTGTTTACGCGCACACAAAATTTAACTTTCTACTGTGTCATTCTTGTGAAGTGTCAAGTCTTCTTGGAAGCAGATCTGCCTCCGAAATATTCCCATCCATCTCGGTAATGTGAGGCAGCTACTCCGTCGCCGTGTTTTGTCGTACCGGCAGAAAACCTGGCAGAGGCGGGCGAAGCTCGCTGCTCTGGCCGTGATCTCCGCCGCGTGCGGCCTACACAGAGGAAGAGAGGGAAGGGGGGGGGGGGGGGGGCACACACTTTTCGCAAAGTTGTTCCTGCGTTGGGGTGGGGGGAGTTGTTGGCGCGGAGTTTTACAGGCCAGGCCGCGGGCTGTTGGCTCAACTGGCGCGCTAGGGAACTCGCTACACGCAGCGCCCGAAGAGAAATTCTCTTCACAACAGCACAGTTTCCTGCAACAGGCGGCTGCAGACAAGGCTAGCGTACAACAGCCTTCGTTAAGGATATGCTATTAACTGACTAACTGTAATTACTCTCCTAATCGGTTATAGATATACTGACATATACACTACTGGCCATTAAAATTGCTACACCAAGAACAAATGCAGGTGATAAATGGGTATTCATTCGACAGATATGTTACACTACAACTGACATGTAATTACATTTTCACGCAATTTGGGTGCATAGATCCTGAGAAATCAGTAGTAACGGCCTTGATACGCCTGGGCATTCAGTCGAACAGAGCTTGGATGGCTAGTACAGGTACAGCTGCCCATGCAGCTTAAACACGATAGCACAATTCATCAAGAGTAGTGACTGGCGTATTGTGACGAGCCAGTTGCTCGGCCACCACTGACCAGACGTTTTCAGTTGGTCAGAGATCGGGAGAATGTGCTGGCCAGGGCAGCAGTCGAACATTTTCTGTATCCAGAAAAGCCCGTACAGGACCTGCAACATGCGGTCGTGCATCATCCGGCTGAAATGTACGGTTTTGCAGGGATCGAATGAAAGGTAGTGCCACGGGTCGTAACACATCTGAAATGTAACGTCCACTGTTCAAAGTGCCGTCAATGCGAACAAGAGGTGACCGGGACGTGCAACCAATGGCACCCCATACCATCACGCCGGGTGGTACGCCAGTATGGCGATGACGAATACACGCTTCCAATGTGCGTTCACCGCGATGTCGTCAAACACGGATGTGACCATCATGACGCTGTAAGCACAACCTGGATTCGTCCGAAAAAATGACGTTTTGCCATTCGTGCACCCAGTTTCTTCGTTGAGTACACCATCGCAGGCGCTCCTGTCTGTGATGCAGCGTCAAGGGTAACCGCAGCCACGGTCTCTGAGCTGATAGTCAATGCTGCTGCAAACGTCGTCGAACTGTTTGTGCAGATGGTTGTTGTCTTGCAAACCTCCCCATCTGTTGACTCAGGGATCGAGGCGGTTAAATTTCGCGTATATAGCAATTTTAAGGGCCAGTCGTGTATTTCACGTTGGCTCAAGAGTGGACATACCAAACGCGACCAGTCACAAATCTCAAATTTGCCTGCAGATGCTCTGTGGGTATTATGTCCGCCCCAATAGCTGAATAGTCAGCGCGTTGGAGTGCCACACACGGGGCCCGAGTTCGGTTCCCGGCTGGGGCGGGGGATTTTCTCCCCTCAGGGACTGGGTGTTGTGCTGTCATCTCCATTGTCGACACTCAAGTCGCCCATTGTGACATCACACTCAATAAGGCTTATGCTTGACGGCCGGGAACTCCGGGCCACCTACGCCATACGATCATTTCCATTTTGTTGGTATTATATCAGCGAGAAAATGCTCCAATCGGAGCACAAAAAATGCGAAAGTGTTCCTCTTTATTTAAAAGACAGACTGAAAAGTAGAATATCAGTTGCCTCATTCTACCTTTCTCTGCAACTTTAAAAAATTTTCCCAAATATTTTGGCGCGCGATCATATTCGCGCTCTTTTTAACGTTCAACTCACCTCTAAATCCCACGAGCTCCCGCGACTGTAACACGCTCGCAGTTATTACTCCATCGCTGTAATAGTTTATGAATTGCGGTATTCATTTTAGTCTATGTTTGCACAAACGAGTTCAGCGTAGCGGCCTTGTTGCTTCTATGAGGAAAGCTAAGAAACAAACCGTCGCATGAGAATATGATCTGTATCACATCTTCCCCTGGAGATGTTAGATTGTGGCCGGCTGTTCAGCTGAGCACGTCTGTAAACCAAAAGCTGCAGGACTTAAACGACTAGGCGCTTCAGTCTGGAACCGCGCGACTGCTACGGTCGCAGGTTCGAATCCTGCCTCCTGCATGGATGCGTGTGATGATCATAGGTTAGCTAGGTTTAGGTAGTTCTCAGTTCTAGGGGATTGATAACCTCAGAAGGTACGAGGTGCATTCAAGTTCTAAGGCCTCCGATTTTTTTTTCTCCGGACTGGAAAGAGATAGAAACATGCGCATTGTTTTAAAATGAGGCCGCGTTCATTGTCAATACTTCCCAGAGATGGCAGCACCGTACGGCAGATGGAATTTTACCGCCAGCGGCGAGAATGAGAACTGTTTTAAATACTTAAAATGGCGACGTTTTCCTTACTTGAACAGCGTGCAATCATTCGTTTTCTGAATTTGCGTGGTGTGAAACCAATTGAAATTCATCGACAGTTGAAGGAGACATGTGGTGATGGAGTTATGGATGTGTCGAAAGTGCGTTCGTGGGTGCAACTGTGTAATGAAGGCAGAACATCATGTGACAACAAACCGAAACAACCTCGGGCTCGTACAAGCCGGTCTGACGACACGATCGAGAAAGTAGAGAGAATTGTTTAGGGGGATCACCGAATGACTGTTGAACAGATCGCCTCCAGAGTTGGCATTTCTGTGGGTTCTGTGCACACAATCCTGCATGACGACCTGAAAATGCGAAAAGTGTCATCCAGGTGGGTGCCACGAATGCTGACGGACGACCACACGGCTGCCCGTGTGGCATGTTGCCGAGCAATGTTGACGCGCAACGACAGCACGAATGGGACTTTCTTTTCGTCGGTTGAGACGTGGATGCCATTTTTCAATCCAGAAACAAAGCGCCAGTCAGCTCAATGGAAGCACACAGATTCACTGCCACCAAACAAATTTCGGGTAACCGCCAGTGCTGAAAAAATGATGGTGTCCATGTTCTGGGACAGCGAGGACGTAATCCTTGCCCATTGCGTTCCAAAGGGCACTACGGTAACAGGTGCATCCTACGAAAATGTTTTGAAGAACAAATTCCTTCCTGCACTGCAAGAAAAACGTTCGGGAAGGACTGTGCGTGTGCTGTTTCACCAAGACAACGCACCCGCACATCGAGCTAACGTTACACAACAGTTTCTTCGTGATAACAACTTTGATGTGATTCCTCTTGCTCCCTACTCACCAGACCTGGCTCCCAGTGACTTTTGGCTTTTTCCAACAATGAAAGACACTCTCCGTGGCCGCACATTCACCAGCCGTGCTGCTATTGCGTCAGCGATTTTCCAGTGGTCAAAACAGACTCCTAAAGAAGCCTTCGCCGCTGCCATGGAATCATGGCGTGAGCGTTGTGAAAAAAGTGTACGTCTGCAGGGCGATTACGTCGAGAAGTAACGCCAGTTTCATCGATTTCTGGTGAGTAGTTAATTAGAAAAAAAATCGGAGGCCTCAGAACTTGAATGCACCTCGTGTAAGTCGGCACAAACACAGAGAAGCCCAAAGCGGTCAGAAAACCAGTTGCACGTCGTCTGCTGCGACGACCGACCGAATGACGAACCAACGGTCGTCCCCACTCAAGTCAGGCACGGAAAAAATCCCAGTACAAATCGTCAACTTACAACTCCCATAGTGAACAGAGCCATTTGAATCCATGCACCATGACTAAAAATATGTAGGTCAGTCTTGTGATTCTACCTGTTGCGCTGGCATAAATGAGCATTCCAGGGGCTGATTTCCAACACGACAACACTCGGGCCGTACCGCTGTTGTAACCCAACAAGCTCTACGGAGTGTCGACATGTTGCCTTGGCGTGCTCGAACACCAGATCTGCCTCCAATCAGGCACGTATGGGACATCATTGGACGACAACTACAGCGTCATCCACGAACAGTATTAATCGTCGTTGCATTGACCGACCAAGCGCAACTGCCGTGGAACTGCATCCTACAAACTGACCTCCGGACCTGCACGTTTACATGCTTGTATTCAACATTCCCGCGGTTCCACAAATTATTAATGTGCTCGAATATCACATTTCCAATGGCTTATCTCGCGCTTACATTAACCTGTGATGTTGCAATCTTAGTTACTGAGGTATGTTCCCTCAAATTTATTCCGGAATTTTTTTTTGTCATCGGTCTTCTCCCTGGTTTCATGCGGCCCGCCACGAATTCCTGTGCTAACCTCTTCATTTCAGAGTAGCACTTGTAACCTACGTCCTCTAGTATTTGCTGACTGTATTCCAATCTCTGTCTTCCTCTACAGCTCCCTCTAGTACCATGGATGTCATTCCCTCATGTCTTAGCAGATGTCCTATCATCCTGTCCCTTCTCCTTATCAGTGTTTTCCACATATTCCTCTCCGATTCTGCGTAGAACCTCCTCATTCCTTACCTTATCAGTCAACCTAATTTTCAACATTCGTCTATAGCACCACATCTCAAATGCTTCGATTTTCTTCTGTTCCGGTTTTCCCACAGTCCATGTTTCACTACCATACAATGCTGTACTCCAGACGTACATCCTCAGAAATTTCTTCCTCAAATTAAGACCGGTATTTGATATTAGTCGACTTCTCTTGGCCAGAAATGCCTTTTTTTGCCATAGCGAGTCTGCTTTTGATGTCCTCCTTGCTCCGTCCGTCATTGGTTATTTTACTGCCTAGGTAGCAGAATTCCTTAACTTCATTGACTTCGTGACCATCAATCCTGATGTTAAGTTTCTCGCTGTTCTCATTTCTACTACTTCTCATTACCTTCGTCTTTCTCCGATTTACTCTCAAACCATACTGTGTACTCATTAGACTGTTCATTCCGTTCAGCAGATCATTTAATTCTTCTTCACTTTCACTCAGGATAGCAATATCATCAGCGAATCGTACCATTGATATCCTTCCACCTTGAATTTTAATTCCACTCCTGGACCTTTCTTTTATTTCCATCATTGCTTTATGGATGTACAGATTGAACAGTAGGGCGAAAGACTACATCCTTGCCGTACACCCTTTTTAATACGAGCACTTCGTTCTTGGTCGTCCACTCTTATTATTCCCTCTTGGCTTTTGTACATATTGTATATGAAATTACAATGAAATAAAATGAACGCCCTTGGCTGCTTACAGGAGTTGACGTACGTCAACGGGGACAGATGAAAATGTGTGCCCCGACCGGGACTCGAACCCGGGATCTCCTGCTTACATGGCAGACGCTCTATCCATCTGAGCCACCGAGGACACAGAGGATAGTGCGACTGCAGGGATTTATCTCTGGCACGCCTCCCGCGAAACCCACATTCTCAACGTATTGTCCCGCCCTACATTCGTAGTGCCCCCGCCCATTACGTTGCAGATTCCCGTAAGTGTTCGGGCTCTGTTTGTGCATTCGCACAGAAGAAGAAGATGGTCAAGTGGTCGGTGAGCCTTAACTATATATTTACCAAGATGGTATCTGTTCTTTCGGACATACCATCTTTGTAAATATATATTGTATATGACCCGTCTCTCCCTATAACTTTCACCTACTGTTTTCAGAATTTCGAACACCTTGCACCATTTTACATTGTCGAACGCTTCTTCCAGGTCGACAAATCTTATGAACGTCTCGTTTCTTTAGTCTCGCTTCCATTATTAACCGCAACATCAGAATTACCTCTCTCGTGCCTTTACCTTTTCAAAGCCAAACTGATCGTCACCTAGCGGATCCTCAATATTCTTTTCAGTTCTTCTGTATATTATTCTTTTCAGCAACTTGGATCCATGAGCTGTTAAGCTGATTGTGCGATAATTCTCGCACTTGTCAGCTGTTGCTGTCTTCGGAATTGTGTGGATGATGCTTTTGCGAAAGTCAGATGGTATATCGCCAGACTCATATATTCTACACACCAACGTGAATAGTCGTTTTGTTGCCACTTCCCCCAATGATTTCAGAAATTCTGATAACATTCTGCCCATCCCTTCTGCCTTATTTGATCTTAAGTTCTCCAAAGCTCTTTTAAATTCTGATTCTAATACTGGATCCCCTATCTCTTCTTCTATCACATCAGGAAATCTTCCCCTTTATAGAGGCTTTATTCTTTCCACCTATTCGCTTTCTTCTCTGCTTTTAACAGTGTAATTCCCGTTGCACTCTTAATGTTATCACCCTTGCTTTAATTTCACCGAATGTTGTTTTGACTTTCCTGTATGCTGAGCCTGTCCTTCTGACATTTATTACTTTTTCGATGTCTTCACATTTTTCCTTCAGCTATTCCCTCTTAGCTTCCCTGCACTTCCTTTTTATTTCATTCCTCAGCGACTAGTATTTCTGTATTCCTGAGTTTCCTGGAACATTTTTGTACTTCTTCCTTTCATCAATCAACTTATTTCTTCCGTTACCCACAGTTACCTTCTTTGTACCTATGTTTTCCTTCTGTGACGGCCCTTTTTAGAGATGTCCATTCCTCTTCAACCGGACTGCCTACTGCGGTATTCCTTATTGCTGTAACTACAGCGTTAGAGAACTTCAAACGTATCTCGTCATTCCTTAGTACTTCCGTATCCCACTTCTTTGCGTATTGATTCTTTCTGACGTCTTCAACTTCAGCCTACTCTTCATCACTACTATATTGTGATCTGAGTCTATATCTGCTCCTGGGTACGCCTTACAATCCAGTATCTGATTTCGGAATCTCTGTCTGACCATGATGTAATCTAATTGAAATCTTCCCGTATCTCCCGGCCTTTTCCAGGTATACCTCCTCCTCTTGTGATTCTTGAACAGGGTATTCGCTATTACTAGCTGAAACTTGTTACAGAACTCAATTAGTCTTTCTCCTCTTTCATTCCTTGCCCCAAGCCCATATTCTCCTGTAACCTTTTCTTCTACTGCTTCCAGTACAACTGCGTTCCACTCTCCCATAACTATTTGATTTTTATCTCCCTTTACATACTGTATTACCCTTTCAATATCCTCATACCCTCTCTCTATCTCTTCATCTTCAGCTTCAGCTTGCGACGTCGGCATGTATACCAGAACTATCGTTGTCGATTCTGATAAGAACAACCCTATCACTGAACTGTTCACGGTAACACACACACTCTGCCCTACCTTCCTATTCATAACGAATCCTACTCTCATTATCCAATTTTCTGCTGCTGTTGATATTACCCTTTTCTCATCTGACCAGAAATCCTTGTCTTCTTTCCACTTCACTTCACTGACTTCTACTATGTCTAGATTGAGCCTTTGCATTTCCCTTTTCAGATTTCCTAGTTTCCTCACCACTTTCAGGTTCCTGACATTCCACGTCCCGACTCGTAGAACGTTGTCCTTCCGTTGGTTGTTCAATCTTTTTCTCATGATAACTTCGCACTTGGCAGTCCCCTCCCGGAGATCCGAATGGGGGACTATTCCAGAATCTTTTGCCAATGGAGAAATGATCATGAGACTTCAATTGCAAGCCACATGTCCTGTGGATACACATTATGTGTCATTAATGCAGTGGTTTCCATTGCCTTCTGCATCCTCGTGCCGTTGATGATAGCCGATTCTTCCGCCTTTAGGGGCAGTTTCCCACCCCTAGGACAAGAGTGTGCCCTGAACCTCTGTCCACTCCTCCATCCTTTTTGACAAGGCCGTTGGCAGAATGAGGGTGAATTCTTATGCCTGAAGTCTTCGGCCGCTTATGCTGATTATTAATCAAAATTTAAGCAACGGTGGGATTCGAACCCGGGACCGAGGACGTTTTGATTACGAATTAAAGACGCTACTCTACATATATTTAGGCGTAGTGACTTTTTTCCCTTGTCGTATGTGTGTTTTTAGCCCCAATAGACACACAGAGATTTGTATGCGAGCGGCATATATCAGTGTTTTGGGGTTAGCAGCTTTGTTCTAAGCACGTTTTCGAGCGGTCCTGAGGGTTCGAGGTGACGCCAGAGCCTGTGAACACCCTTTCTGTGCTGCCTAAGGGACACATCTAGCGATTGGGGAGCAGATCACGAACAGTGTTTGGAGAACTCGAGTCCCCGAGTGCAAATCGAATTGCGCGCCCCCGCGCGGGTTGGCAATATTGCTCCGCCGGCTAACAGGATTGGCGGCTCGTTAAACGGCGTAATGTGATTGGCGGCGCGAAGCGAGACGGCAGCGCGTGCAACCTGTCCGCCCCATTAGCCCGTCTAATGGCCGCTTCCCGCCTCTCTCCAGCCGCCCCACACCCGCTTCGCCCGCCTGCTGTACTTACTGTTAGTGCAGTCGGCGTCGCTCCTGCTTGCAGAGACCATTACGGAGCTGTCCCTTTACCGCCGCTCGCCTGTTTGTTGACCGTTTGCCTGGAGTAACTTGGGAGAGTACTGCAGCTAATACAGTTTCCACCAGTCCTCTTACTTGTTGCCGAACCGGATTGTAATATTCAAACGTATTTGTCTGAAACCCGCAGGACAGGACAGGTAGTTGGAATTGTGGAAAGAGGCCAAAACGTCAGTTACACTCGAACACATATAAATTTATTTATTCGGCCAAACACTACAGTATGTGGTGTCACCGCCAGACACCACACTTGCTAGGTGGTAGCCTTTAAATCGGCCGCGGTCCGGCAGTATACGACGGACCCGCGTGTCGCCACTATCAGTGATTGCAGACCGAGCGCCGCCACACGGCAGGTCTAGAGAGACTTCCTAGCACTCGCCCCAGTTGTACAGCCGACTTTGCTAGAGATGGTTCACTGACAAATTACGCTCTCATTTGCCGAGGCGATAGTTAGCATAGCCTTCAGCTACGTCATTTGCTACGACCTAGCAAGGCGCCATTATCATTTGCTATTTATCTTGTGATGCATGTACGGTCAGACCGATGTTCACCAATTATGGATTAAAGTTAAGTATTCCAGCAGCAACGTAACTTATTGGCTATATTAATTATATTGTCCTGTTCCAGACCTAACGCCAGCCTGCGTGAGCTTAACGCGTGCTTTTCGGCTACCAATCATAGTGGCTTGGCTGTCTTGCCAACATTCAGACGCCATAAACAATATGTAGGAGGCAGAAGGCCTCGCGTTAACCAAGTTCTACAGTTTGGCTGAAGGCCCAAAATCTAACACTTGAAAAGCAACAACCTTAATTTGAAGACGGCTGAAGGCTCATGATTTAATACTCAAGGTAAAATTAAATACAAAAACACAAGGCAGAAGGCCTTATCTTCAGTTAGGATGAAGGCCCCAAACAGTCCTATGCTCGAAAGACAAAGATCCTTAATTTAAAAACTGCTGAAGGAGCCACGACTTAAAACTCAAGGTAAAATAAATTTAAACAACACAGCCTTATCTTAAATCAGGCTGAAGGCCCCAAACAGTCGAATACTTGACAAGCAATGAACTTTAATTTTAAAACGGCTGAAGCCCCATTACTTAAAACACCACTAAAAACAATTCAATTTTAATTCAAAACCATCGGCTATGAGCCATACAAATACACACAACAGAAAATAAGAAAAGGCAGTGCAGCTAACGGAGCTCAGAAGTTTCGGGGGTCGGCCAGCACTTGAAATACTAACGATCACTTAGGTGATACAGGCAGTCGGCCCAACCATTCTGGATCCGTCGACAACCCAACCAACAGACAGACAGTCAACGGACCCACCACAAGGTAACTTGCGCTCCACTCGACCAGCACACAACCGGGAGTTCAATGCAAACGTAAAAGGCATGGACACCCACAACCAGGTATACATTAAGCTGTCGAACTACACACTGTGCTGGACAGCGACAACACGCTGAGGAAATGACACTGCCTGAATTTACGTCAACGGCCAGGGCAGGTAACCGCAGCATTAACGGCGACAAGGCAGAAAATTTCGCTGGTGCACTTCAATTGCAAATAACCAAATACAGTTAGAATTCACCAGATGGTGGCTAAACCTTCGGCAACTCGAACACACACGTTGTTGCTCGCAGGAATGTCCCAACAACGAGAACCAGACAGCACAATTTGAACAGTCTTTACTTGCTGATAAATTAAATCCAAACTCAACTTTCGTATCCCGGGTCGGTGAGCCACGGACCTCGTAGCAATGGGAACAGCCCCCACACACTTCGACACTGCATAGAGACTGCCAGCAGTCCAAGCCAAACTATGCCCTGTGGAGATTTCCTCCACGCCACTCGCACACAGCACAGCCGAAAACTATAAGCAGCAGACCAAAGATGGTACAAGGTGCGAATATCGATACACATCGCTACTGCCTCTCACGGAGAGAGCGAACAACATTATAATCACAATAACCGCGGGAAACCAAACACACAATAGGAACCAAGGTTTAAACCAACGCACAACATGAGCCCAACACAGTATATAAATCAAAGTCACCTGCCTCGTATGTTCGGGATGGTCTCAGGAACTACAGTAGGAATTTTGATATGGCTCTCACAGATTCACGAAGAAGGTTTCAGTAACACCTGCTAAGCCACTGGACCAATTTAAACCAAACTTTGTACACTTATCACTTATTATCGGAAAAGAATGGATAAGGGGATAAGAGCCGCCTAGATGTAAAAGGGGTAGTGGTGAAAAAGTAGTCAACGATGCGTGAATCTCCAGACTTTTTTCTCGCTAACAATCTCCACTATATGATGAAAGGAAATAAAGTTCATCGCTCACAATATTTTCGCTGTTCACATGAATTTTTAATTTATTAGTTCTTTACTGCTAACTATCTTCCCTACACATTTCGCAGACAACTTCCACCCACAACCGTGAGCGTACCTGCATAATTACAACAAAGAGCTAAAGAAACTGCTACACCTGGCTAATATCGTGTAGCGCCCCCGCGAGCAAGCAGTAATGCCGCAACACACGGCATGCTCGACTAATGTCTGAAGTAGTGCTGGAGGGAACTCACACCATTAATGCTGCAGGGCTGTCCAAATGGTTCAAATGGCTCTAAGCACTATGGGACTCAACATCTGTGGTCATAAGTCCCCTAGAACTTAGAACTAATTAAACCTAACTAACCTAAGGACATCACACACATCCATGCCCGAGTCAGGATTCGAACCTGCGACCGTAGCAGTCGCGCGGTTCCTGACTGAGCGCCTAGAACCGGTAGACCACCGCGGCCGGCTGGGGCTGTCCATAAATTTGTGTGAATACGAGGGGGTTGGAGATTTCTTCTGAACAGCACGTTGCAAAGCATCCCAGATATGTTCATTAATGTTTATGTCTGGGGAGTTTGGTGGCCAGCGGAAGTGTTTAAACTCAGAAGAGTGTTCCTGGAGCCATTCTGTAGCAATTCTGGACCTGTGAGGTGTCGCATTGTCCTGCTGGAATTGCCCAAGTCTATCGGAATCCATAATGAACATGAATGGATGTAACCTTTGTTGATCCGGTATGGACCATGGGACAACGGTTGGCATGTATTTCTTGATGCAATAATAAACCAACAGACATATGTATTGTAGAAATTTATTTTATGTCCTTATGTGTTACCAGTTTTGGCGTTACATTGATGCCATCTTCAGGTCCCACACGTCAGAGTCTGTGTCGCCTGGCCACCGAGAGCTGTTGCAGGACGATTGATTCACGGATCCGGTTATATGGCTCCTACCGTGTATAGCGATTTTACGACTATGACGTGTGGAGCCTGAAGATGCCATCAATGTAATGCCTAAACTGGTAGCACATAAGAAGTTCATGAAATAAATTTCTACAATACATACGGTTGTTGGTAAATTATTGTATCAAGAAAAAATGAATGGATGTAGGTGATCAGACAAGATGCTTATGTACATGTCACCTGTCAGAGTCGTATCTAGACTTATCAGATGTCCCGTATCACTACAAATGCCCCACACCATTACAGAATCTCCACGAGTTTGAAAAGTCCCTTGCTGATGTACAGCGTCCATAGATTTAAGAGGCTGTCTCCATACCCGTACACATCCAACCGCTCGATACAATTTGAAACGAAACTCGTCCGGTCAGACAACATGTTTCCAGTCGTCAACAGTCCAATGTCGGTGTTGATGGGCCCAGGCGAAGAGTAAAGCTTTGTGTCGTGTAGTCATCAAGGGTACAAGAGTGGACCTTCGGCTCAGAAAGTCCACATCGGTAAAGTTTCGTCGAATGGTTCGCACGCTGACACTTGTTTATGGCCCAGTATTGAAATCTGCAGCAATTTGCGGAGGGCTGAAATTCTGTCACGCCGAACGATTCTCTTCAGTTGTCGCTGATCCCGTTCTTGCAAGATCTTTTTCCGGTCGCTGCGATGCCGAAATTTGATGTTTTATGGGACTCCTGAGATTTACAGTACACTCGTGAAATGGTCGTACGGGAAAATCCCAACTTCGTCGTTACCTCGGAGACGCTGTGTCCGATCGCTCGTGCGCTGACTACAACACCTCGTTCAAACTCACTTAGATCTTGATAACCTGTCATTGTAGCAGTAACCGATCTAACAACTACAGCAGACACTTGTTGCCTTATTTAGGCGTTAGCGTCGCATTCTGCCTGTTTATATATCTCTGTATTTGAATACGCATGCCTATGCCAGTTTCTTTGGCGCTTCAGTGTATTATTTGTATGATACACAGTTCAGGAGATAGGACGCCTGAAAGCGGAACTCAGGCCGCCCAGCACAACGGGAGTGTTGTGCGGGTCGTATCGACATACCTCGCAGGGGTTACCTATGCAGGTCGCGACTGAGCGCAGAAAGAGAAAGAGAGAGAGAGAGAGAGAGAGGAGGAAGATGAGGCACATGTAGAAAGGGGAAAGAGGAAGGGATGGACAGAGAGAGGTAGGAGGCGGTGGAGACAGGGATGAGAGGCAACATGTAGTGCGGGTAGTATCAGCAGGCTGTGCAGGGGCTACATGCGCAGGTGTATGAAAGGGGCGAGGAGATAGTGTGAGAGGGGGAAAGATGAGGTAGACAGAAAAAGTGAAAGGAGAATGAAGAAAGAGGCAGATGGCAGGATGAGGTGGACACAGAGGGCTGGGGGTAGAAAATTTGTGCCATGTATGTAGTGAAAGGCTAGTTTATAAATACTGGGTGTATCAAAAAGAATCATCCGATTCTACAAAAAAAAAAAAAATAATAATATTATGTTGTTTGAGATATGTGCTTGAATAACGTACTGTTGGAAAGAGCAAACTCTCGAGTTTAACATATAGTTCCCGCTAGTTAGCAGCAGTGTGCGCTCACTTCAGTTCACGTAAAAATGGTGTCGGGACAACAGAGAGCATTTTGTGTTTTACGTTTCGCGCAGTGTGGGTCAGTAATAACTGTTCACTATGACTTTCGTACTAGGTAAGGTGTGGATCCTTCTACAGCACTGAGATTTAGACGATGGCATGAGCAATTCCGAGAAACAGGTTGGTTGTGTGAAGGCAAATCACCGGGCCGTCCATGAGTGTCTGACACAGACGTCTAACGCATCCGCCATAGTTTCACAATGAGTCCGCAGAAATCCGTCCGCCGTACAGCTCGATAGCTCAACATGTTCCCGATGTCCGTCTGGCGTGTGTTGCTTCGACGTTTACTCACGAAACCATACAAAATTCAGCTACTGCAAGCTCTTCGTTAAGGTGACGTGTGGAGTTCCGTAATATCGTTCTTGGCAGGATGGAGTATGACAGTTTGCTTCCATGCTTAACGTTTAGTGACGAGGCAACATTCCAAGTAAATCGGAAGGTGAATCGTCATAATGAGAGAATATAGGGTATGGAACAACTACATAAACTTGTACAACATGGGAGGCACTCTGTAAAATTTAACGTGTTTTGTGCAGTTTCATGAGAAGAGGCGTATGGTCCATTTTTCTTTGCCGAACACTGCTACAGGAAGCATATATCTCGATATGCTTGAGAACTTTCTTTTCCCACAGTTGGAGACTCATTTCGAACGACTTCATTTAGCAGCAGAATGAGACACCACTATACTGGGATCTGGAAGCGCGGAAATGTTTAAATCAAAGGATTACTGAACGATGGATGGGCCGCACTGGACCAAATGATTCAGCCTTACATTGCTGGCCTCCAAGCTCACCGGAGCTGACTTTATGTGATTATTTCTTGCTGGGGTTTATAAAAGACTCTGTTTACGTGCCTCCGTTGCCAACAACAGTGAATGAACTGAGATGTCGCATAAGAAATGCTGTCGAAGCTGTAACTGAAGACATGTTTGCTGCAGTGTGGAAACAATTTGAATGGCGCGCGCATCTCACTGGTGGATACCGAACACCTACGAAAAAAACTTTTTTTGGGTTTCCCGTTCATACAAAATTGATTTCGTATGTTTATTAATTTGAAAAACATAGACGTGCCAAATCGGATGATTCTTTTTGATATGCCCAGTATTCCTTGCAAATAGGCTGAGCTGTGATGAACTCAACGAGTACGCCCACTGCTATGGAAAAATTTCATTATCATCTACAGGTAGCAGTGAATGGCAGAACTCCTTGCAATCATCCTTTCAGGCCATAAGGCTCCCTGGCACCTTTGTCCCAGTGGGAGCTACCTGCAATGCTGGAGCGAGCTGCGACGCAGGACGTATTTGATATTAAGCTGACAAGAACAGATCTTTTGGTATTGTTTAAGGAGGTGCTCAACAGTCTTAGTGCTGCCTGTGTGAAACCAGATGGGTCACTAATCTTTCATAAAAGCTCATGGACCACAACTTAAACAATATTTTATGTTCACTGTCTGTTTGTTGTATAAATAACAATATCCTGAAATTAAAGCAATTCGCAAAATAAAACACATTTCCTTGACAAGGAAACTTAGTCAATTTTTAATCGTTGTTCCAATAAAGGTTCACGAGCAAGATCGCAATTTACGTGGTTCCTCGAAAATAAAATACCTCTATATATAAGTAGGAACATGTGGACAGATACAGTCATGAAAATAAGTATTCATCATACAGTAGATGGTGACAAACTACGATGGTATGTTGGGATAGTAACTCAACGACAGCGCCGATATGATTAAGTACGATGATGTAGCGTCAGATAACCATGTTCTTGGTAACGAAGCTTCCCGTATGCCACGAATATATTCTGGGATAATAAAATATGTTACACTCCGCACGGTCTACGACAGGGCAAAATGTATTCATACAGCGGACTACGTTCAACCAAACAAACGGCTGACGCAGCCCCGGAGTGCATGCCACAATTGTGTAGTCGTGTGCCGGCCGTGAAGCAACAGCACGTCGGACGTGGGTACCGTGGAAGGGAAGGAAACGACCATAGAGGAACCAAACATCGTTGTCGCCCAATATCTTCAACACAAGTCGTACGCCGAAATTGCGATCATCATAGGACGAAGCCGAGCGACTGTGCAATCTATCATTAAGCGATATAAGGACAGACATGTAGTAATAAACAGAGAACGACACAGTCGTCCACAGAAGCTTAGTCGAGCGGTCTAGGGCGCTGCAGTCATGGACTGTGCTGCTGGTCCCGGCGGAGGTTCGAGTCCTCCCTCGGGCATGGGTGTGTTTGTCCTTAGGATAATTTAGGTCAAGTAGTGTGTAAGCTTAGGGACTGATGACCTTGGCAGTTAAGTCCCATACAATTTCACACACACAGAAGCTTACAACAAGACAGACCAGAATGTTACTAAAAATCATCAAGAAAATCCCGAAAACGACAGCGTCGGCACTATCCGCACATGTACGTGACCACTTCCGAAAGGACATCACTCCAAGGTTGGTTCGTATCATTCTCAGTCGTTCGGGCTACAGAGCCAGGGTCCCGAGACGAAAGCGCTACATTAGCAAAAAGAACAGGAAGTGGCGGATGGAATTCGCGAAACAGCATGTATCCAAGACAGCAGACTTCTGGGATACTGTATTGTTTAGTGATGAAAGCAAATTTAATATCGTGCACAGTGATGGTAGGATCTTGGTCTGGAGACTACCGAATTCAGACCTCGACCGAAACAACATTCAACACATGGTGAAGCACGGAGGTGGTGGAGTGATGCTATGGGGCTGTATGTCAGCCTCCGGTGTAGGAAAATTAGTGTTTGTGAAAGGTACCATGCACAGATTTGTGTATATGAACATTCTCAAACAGAACTTACAACAGAGTGTTGACACCTTGGGTGTTCCTAGAAATTATTACTTCCAACACGACAATGATCACAAACGTACGGCGCAAATTGTCCGGCTGTGGTTGCCCTACAACACTCCTCACACTCTTAAAGCACCAGCTCAGATTCCGGACCTGAATCCCATCAAACACTTGTGGAGTGAGCTGGAAAACAAGACATGCGTAGTAAGGTCCTTTTGAAAGAGGCTCTCCTTCGAGAACGGGAAGGTATCACGTCGGAAACTACAAGAAAATTGGTCCATTCCATGCCACGGAGGTTGCGAGAAGTAATACATCGGAAGGGTATGCATACGAAGTATTAAACATGTTCTGGCTTTGTCAGAAGTGTCATCTTCTGTTGGTGTATGAATACTTAATTCCCAGCGCAGTAGAGAACTTGGCAGATGTTTTTGTATTTTGTTTTGTAAAGGCTTGTTCATTCGCGTTCTACAGGGTGAAAAGTATTTAAATCGACAAACTCTGGGAGGTTGTAGGGGACATCAAAACAAATATCTTTCCCTAATGTTATTTTTTCCTATGACGATTATTTAAACGGGTAGAGGAAGATTTCTCTGGCGGCAACTTAATCAAACCAACGAACACTTTTCCATTTTTTTATCATCAAGAGACAACACATTAACACAACCCAATTTCAATTACAGTACAAATTCAAAAATTCCTCCACTGACCCGTAAGCAAAGCTTACGCCGTCGATAATGTTCTGTCTGACACGGGTAAAAACTCCAGGATTAACCTGAATTGTTCCTGCTGCTGCTACTATCCGGGCAACCAAATCCTCTTCTGATGCAACAGGAGTTGCGCAAACAAGGTTTCGCATCTCTCCCCACACAAAAAAGTCCAGAGGGGACATATCTGGGTATCGAGCAGGCCATGGTACAGGACCACCTCTTCCAATCCACGTTTCTGGGAACAGTCGGTCCAGGAATCGACGCACACGACGACTGAAATGTGCCGGCGCCTCGTCATGTTGGAATCACATGCGTTGTCTTGTAGGGAGCGGGACGTCTTCCAGCAATTCTGACAATGCTCTAGCGAGAAAATTGTAATAGTGCCTGCCATTTAATGGCCTAGGTAGCAGATACGGCCCAATTAAACAGTCCTCGACAACAACGACCCACACATTAACGAAAAAACGCACTTGATGAGCGCTAGTAACTGTGGCATGTGGGTTATCCTTACTCCAAACACGCGAATTGTGCATGTTGAAGGCTCCATCACGCCCGAACTTTGCTTCATCCGTAAACAACACAGACGATGGAAATGTAGGATGCATTTCACACTGTTCCAGGTACCAGTGCGGAAACTGTGCTCTGGGTGGATAATCAAGTGGTTCCAGGCTGTGGACACGCTGTAAGTGAAATGGACGTAACAACTGCTCTCGAAGGACTGTTCTTACATTCGTCTGATTCGTCCCCATGTTACGTGCAATTGCACGACTGCTGATTGAACGATCCGGCTCCACACGCTGCAAGAGAGCTTCCTCAAATTGCAGCGTTCTTACCGTGCGACGGCGTCCCTGTCCAGGTAATCTGCTAAATGACCCGGTCTCACGCAGATGTTCGTACACAGCAGCAAAGGTCGTATGATGCGGGATACGGCGATTAGGATATTGTTGTTGATAAACCGGCTGTGCAGATCGTCCGTTGTGGTGCGCTACGTAGTACGCACCAACCATATCAGTGTACTCACTCCAGGTGTATCGCTCCATTAGTAAACAGAGACAATGCACTACTATATTGGTGGACAGCAGTTGCCTGCAACTGAAGAGCGTAATACGGCCTCCATCGGTTTAAATAATCCTCACAGGAAAAAATGACATTTGGGAAAAATACTTGTTTTGATATTCCCTACAACCTCCTAGAGTTTGTCGGTTTAAATGGTTAGGTTAGGTCAGTGGTGTTTAACGTCCCGTCGACAACGACGTCATTAGAGACGGAGCGCAAGCTCGGGTTAGGGAAGGAAATCAGCCGTGCCCTTTCAAAGGAACCATCCCGGCATTTGCCTGAAGCGATTTAGGGAAATCACGGAAAACCTAAATCAGGATGGCCGGAGACGGGATTGAACCGTCGTCCTCCCGAATGCGAGTCCAGTGTGCTAACCACTGCGCCACCTCGCTCGGTCGGTTTAAATACTTTTCACCCTGTATACAGGGTGTTACAAAAAGGTACGGCCAAACTTTCAGAAAACACTCCTCACACAGAAATAAAGAAAAGATGTTATGTGGACATGTGTCCGGAAACGCTTAATTTCCATGTTAGAGCTCATTTTAGTTGCGTCAGTATGTACTGTACTTCCTCGATTTACCGCCCTGATTTCATAAGGGATACTCTACCTGTGCTGCTAGAACATGTGCCTTTACAACATGTGGTTCATGCACGATGGAGCTCTTGCACATTTCAGTCGAAGTGTTCGTACGCTTCTCAACAACAGATTCGGTGACCGATGGATTGGTAGAGGCGGACCAATTCTATGGCCTCCACGCTCTCCGACCCCAACCCTCTTGACTTTCATTTATGGGGGCATTTAAAAGCTCTTGTCTACGCAACCCCGGTACACAATGTAGAGACTCTTCGTGCTCGTATTGTGGACGGCTGTGATACAATACGCCATTCTCCAGGGCTGCATCAGCGCATCAGGGATTCCATGCGACGGAGGGTAGATGCATGTATCCTCGCTAACGGAGAACATTTCCTGTAACAAAGTGTTTGAAGTCACGCTGTTACGTTCTGTTGCTGTGTGTTTCCATTCCATGATTAATGTGATTTGATGAGAAGTAATAAAATGAGCTCTAACATGGAAAGTAAGCGTTTCCGGACCCATGTTCACATAACATATTTTCTTTCTTTGTGTGTGAGGAATGTTTCCTGAAAGTTTGGCCGTACATTTTTGCAACACCCTGTGTAGCAGCATAGCTGCATTGGCGACTAGCCAATGTGTATAGTGCATATCCAGTTAGTGTTTTCGGTTTCGTGTTGTCAATAAAGGCAGTTTATTTTTCCACGCTCTAGTGTATGAAACTTATTTCCATCACTGTAAATGATATTTGGCCTAGTGCTATAGTAAGAAACCACGACTGTATGCTTTTGTTGTTTGCAGTGGGTTTACGTCGTCCGCTCGTGATGAACCCTAGGGGCGTTGTTTATTTTGTTGGTGTGTGGAAGTGGACTACTGCGGTCCATTATTACACATGTCGGTGCCTCCGGGAGACACGCTTACGGCCTTTGGCGGTTACCCCTCATTTCAGGCAGGCGACTACTTGTCGCGCGGTGCGCCAGCGGAAGAGGCGGCCGTAATGCGCGCAAGCGGGCCAATTTGCTGGCTGTTCCGCACCGCCTTTGATCTCCTCCGCCGGCCCGCTTTGCGGTGTTTTCATACCGCCCTCTCCTTCCTTTGCTCCTGTGCGGCTTGTCCGGGCTGCCTAGAAACACCGCGCAACGCGCCCGCATCGCTCTCTGTGATGTTTCGTTGCCCGCTGCCGGAGTACAGAGCCGCTGCGCCGTAAAAGGTCGCCGGGCGCTCCGGGAAACGAGGAAAAGCCTCGCAGGAAATGCGCACAACAAACAGCCACCGCCCCCCACCCCGTTAAAGTTTCCTTCTGCGCCGCTGTAGCAGTTGCAGAACGGAAACGTTTCGCGATGTTTTTGAAGAGGACGACACACACACACACACACACACAGCTCTATCGCGCTAGGGAACCACTTGCTTCTAGCCGCACTTTTTTTTTTTTTTTTTTTTCACGGTGCAAGGTTACGTACGAAGTTCGGGTTGTGAAATTTCCATGTAGCGGGTGAACAAAACAAAACTGGCCCCAGAAAATGGAACATCCTCACGTGCTGTGTTCACTGCCAAAGGCGTATGATACAGTACTGCCATTAAAATTGCTACACCACGAAGATGACGTGCTACAGACGCGAAATTTAAGCGACAGGAAGAAGATGCTGTGATATGCAAATGATTAGCTTTTCAGAGCATTCACACAGGGATGGCGCCGGTGGTGACACCTACAACGTGCTGACATGAGGAAAGTTTCCAGCCGATTTCTCATACACAAACAGCAGTTGACCGGTCTTGCCTGGTGAAATGTTGTTGTGATGCCTCGTGTAAGGAGGAGAAATACGTACCATCACTTTCCGACTTTGATAAAGGTCGGATTGTAGCCTATCGCGATTGCGGTTTATCGTATCGCGACATTGCTACTCGCGTCGGTCGAGATCCGATAATTGTTAGCAGAATATGGAATCGGTGGGTTCAGGAGGGTAATACGGAACGCCGTGCTGGATGCCAACGGCGTCGTATCACTAGCAGTCGAGATGACACGCATCTTATCAGTATGACTGTAACGGATAGTGCAGCCACGTCTCGATCCCCGAGTCAACAGATGGGGACGTTTGCAAGACAACAACCATCTGCACGAACAGTTCGACGACGTTTGCACTAGCATGGACTATCATCTCGGAGACCACGGCTGCGGTTACCCTTGACGCTGCATCACAGACAGGAGCGCCTGCAATGGTGTACTCGACCACGAACTTGGGTGCACGAATGGCAAAACGTCATTTTTTCGGATGAATCCAGGTACTGTACAGTGGACGTTACATTTCAAATGTGTTACGACTCGTGGCTCTACCCCTCATCCGATCCCTGCGAAACCCTACATTTCAGCAGGATAATGCAAAACCGCGTGTTACAGGTCCTGTACGGACTTTTCTGGATACAGAAAATGTTCGACTGCTGCCCTGGCCAGCACATTCTCCAGATCTCGCCCCAATTGAAAACGGCTGGTCGATGGTGGCCGAGCAACTGGTTCGTCACAATACGTCAGTCACTACTCTTGATGAACTGTGGTATCGTGTTGCAGCTGTATCTGTACACGCCATCCAAGCTCTGTTTGATTGAATGCCCAGGCGTATCAAGGCCGTTATTACGGCCAGAGGTGGTTAACCTGGGTACTGATTTCTCAGGATCTATGCACCCAAATTGCGTGAAAATGTAACCACATGTCAGTTCTAGTATAATATATTTGCCCAATGAATACCCGTTTATCATCTGCATTTCTTCTTGGTGTAGCAATTTTAATGGCCAGTATTGTAATAACACATGAAAGTTTAGGGAAAACTTTAAACAGGTTTTTCTAGAGAAACAATTTTTCGAGACTGTGTGGAACATAAATAAAAATGGTGCAACTTATTAAGTTCTACTTATGACCCCTGAAAAGTAAACATTTTTTGGGAGCTTATACCTATAATATAAGAAATTTCTTAATATTAACTTTTTTTGTAAAGCGATACTGACCGAAACAACCCCCCAAAAATCGTATGCAAAGTTCGAATTAGCACCATGTGGTTAATATTAACGTTATTTCTTTGTGGTTAGGTGTAAGTTTCCATAAATGAAAAGGAGTATCGAGTGTTATCCGTTTTTTTTATTTCAGATGACTGCTGAGGGACTACATTGCACGCAGTCTGCGTACTTCAAACTAGCAGGCCCTTGATCAAGCCACAATTACGGCAGCCATTTTATTTTTTCTATTGAACATCTAACATAAAGTTCAAAGCATGATCAATCATAATCCCCAAGAAGATCCTTTGAATGTCTTTTCATTTTTTGAGACAAATTTCGCTCATTTGTGTGAGAACTTGACCTTAAGCCACCATACTGGTACCTTTCCCAGCGGAACCGCAAGACCGCTACGGTCGCAGGTTCGAATCCTGCCTCGGGCATGGATGTTTGTGATGTCCTTAGGTTAGTTAGGTTTAACTAGTTCTAAGTTCTAGGGGACTAATGACCTCTGCAGTTGAGTCCCATAGTGCTCAGAGCCATTTGAACCATTTCTTTCTCTCTCTCCCTCCATTTTGTCATTCCACATCAGTACCAGTTTCACGGATTATTTGTCACCATCAACCTGCCCTGCGTCGCATGAGTAGGCTAACCGTTAAGGATCTATGGCCGAACGACATGCTCATAAAATGCGGTGAGTAAAGACATACTCTCGCTTATCAGGGAGTTTCCAGAGACCGAATCCACAGCAGTTCCCGCCTCACGATCTTCTGTGGATCCTTGAGACACGGCATAGTGCACCTGCTTTTAGGGGTCCTAATGTACTCACAGAGACTCGGTCGTTTTATAGGCATTTTTATTCGTAAACAAAACGAAACTAAAATGTAATACGCAGGCGGCCGAATCACAAAGTGAACTCAATAATTCGTTTCACATCCCAAAGAAGTCAGATATAAATAAAAACTATCCAAATAATGCAATTGCTTTGCTTAAGTTGTTAATACAGAAAGGAAATCAGTGAATCCGTATATCCTAGCCGAGTCAACTCAGTGTTACTTTGTATTCAGAAGGATAAGATGGCGACGCTTAATTTTGTCACTGACGGAAATTTCCAAGACTTCAGTCACCGAGACAAGAAGCTAGCGGCATCTATTGGTTGTGATAATCGTGTCATTGAGGTGAACATTCCTACTTTGATATATGGATGTTTTTGCGCGAAACTAGACAACATGTTTGATTTATCGAGGCTCTGATTATCAAGAATCGACTCTAATTGCAAAAACGGATTTCCAGCAGCTTTACTTATTAAAGTAACTGTGTCCACACAGATAAAATAAACGATTAGTCGGGTAAATATATCGTAGACTGAAGCCACACGGCTAGCAGACAGAGGTAAACAACAGGTTCCCATCCTGTTGTCGGTTGAGCCCCGCCACTCCAATGTAAACACGGCTGGCAGCAGGAAGTGCTCTAGCCTAACACGGACACTAGCTGAAGTTCAGAGCAGGGAACAGCCGGGGTCCTCGGTGGTCTAGTGGTAAGGGGTCTGAAACGTTCCAGCGCCTCGGCTGGGGCTATTCGCCCCAGCCGGGCCGGGGTTCTATCCCCGGCCGGCGCTGGAATTTTCAGATTTCCGAACACTAGCCCCACCTCTGCCCTGGCATGTGGAGCATGCCGGGAACCCCCGTGGGGTCCGTGCTTCGGATCCCACGTGGAACCCACTCATAAACTACAAACAACACCTGATTATGCTGTTGCAAACAACCAGGCTTTTACCACTTCTTTTATGCATTTTTCACTTTATTGATTGCATATTTTATTCGCATATATTTTTCTTCATTCATTGGACTATTATTATTAATTATTTTTACTTAATTTCTATGTATTTAAGATCACGTTATGCGCACACACACTTCCCTAAACCACATCTTTATATATTTTCGAGATATTAGTACTTTAAAATATCTCAGTTTCAAAACAAACTGCATTACAACAATTAAGTAAAAAATTTTTCTTTAACGAAAATTGTTCTTCCGATTCATAGCGTGCTGAATGCCAATAAGACAAAAATTCACAACACTTTATTATTATTTTTTTGAGAGTAAAGACTCGATATTTAAGAAAAATGAATTCCTAAGCTACTTTCCTAACCAGCCTATACACTTCACATATTATGTGCGTTATCGATAATATGACGTCTTTGGCTCTTCTTTTTACGAAAGAATCTCGTGCATCAGGGAAAAATCATTATCATCTGTATGTATTAAGTTGGGATTAATGAAAGAGTCTATGGAAATACTAGCCAAGCATGGAAAACATTTGTAGTATCTCTGTGAGACCTTTGCTAATATGTAATAAATAAATTTGAAACACAAAAAACATAACGTAAGACAGAGGTCTATTATTGTTGTACTATTGTCACTGCATTGTGAGGAAATTTTTTACATCTCTCTTTGTTGTTTAAAATCTTGGAACCCAAAATACGGCACATTTATTTTAATATTGCGTAATGTAAAAATAACCCCATCCCGCTGCTATGTCAACGGAAGTGAACCAAGACTTCCTATTGTTGGAAAGAAATCATAAGTTGCCACTACAAATGTTTCATTTACTGTGAAATTCAGTGCCACACCACCATTTTAATTTTATTAATTGCGCTGACAAAACGTTTCCTTAAATTGCAAGAAGGTAATGGTGAAAGTAGCGCCTTATGTAACTTTTAACCACCTGACGCGGCTAGGAGCCTGAGCATTCATACAACGTCTTACATACACTGCAGTCACTGGAGATACAGTTCCCAATGAATACAGTGAAAATACTGAATTTCGTAACATGTAAAGGACACAAAAATTGTGTAACTAACAAACAGAGCACTGATGATAGAGTGTGTAGGAGGAAATAAACAGGAAGAACCAGAACATTAAGTCGGTGAATTTTCGCAAGTTTGCTTTCCGGCAGTCCGCTACTAGAGGTCTCTACTAGTACCTCAGCCAGCTATCTGTAGTGCAGGGCTTCGCTACAAGAGGTCTCTAGCTAGGCTGGCGAGGACTGGCCCTGGTGCCATTAATTGCTTCACAACAGCGTCTGAGGCAGCTGAGGCCCTCCTATGTAGAAGAAAGGCTCTTTCCGACAGGTGCGAACGTTACCGAGCGATCGCTTCAGTAAATAGTGGCACAAAACTTGCACGCCATGCTGTGGGGCAACGAGCAGCAAGTTAGGACGAGTGCTAGAGAGACATGTTCTAGCCCACCCGCGAGATACGCTGCTCTCTGCTACTTAACCTAAATTATCCTAAGGACAAACACACACACACACACACGCACGCACGCACGCACGCGCGCCCCCCCGAGGGAGGTCTCGAACCTCCGCCGGGACCAGCCGCACAGTTCAAGAGTGATTTGGGAGGAGGGACCAAACAGCGAGGTCCTCGGTCACATCTGATTAGGGAAGGAAGGCGGCCGTGCCCTTTCAGAGGAACCATCCCGGCGTTTGCCTGAAGCAATTTAGGGAAATCACAGTAAAGCTAAATCAGGATGGCCGAATGCAGGTTTCAACTGTCGTCCTCCTGAATGCGTCTCAAGTGTGCTGCCTGCGCCACCTCACTCGGTAATTCATTTTGTAAATAATTTTGATTTCGGCTGATCTTTAACTCGTGTCCCAATTTCTCGTGAATTTGATACAGGGATTGCTGCATGTACTAAATAAATAACGTGAAAGTTGCGGGCGGGGTGGGAAAAGAATGGAAATAAGCTACCACCCTGTCTCACTCACTTCAGAACTACAGCCGTCTTAGTTGTTCAGTTCCTAGAACTACTGTCCGGTTTCTCTTCGAATGCTAGATACTCTTTCACTCACTGTATTTTGGCTTTGGTAACATGTTAAAATCAGATAATGAACAGGCTCATCAAAAGCCTTTTCTGAATCTAAAATCGCTATAAGCATGGACTTGTCTTTTTTAAACCAAGGCGTTGTAAATAGTTGGTGTCACTGCCATGTCCTTGGAGTCTATCGTGACGGCATGTCATTTCGCGCATCAGATGAGGTGGGTTGGCAGTGGCCTACATATGCAGGGTGGGGGCGAGGAACTCAGTGTCGCCGGCGTACTGGAGAAGGTGGATGGGGGGTGAAGGTGGCTGCATGTCAGGCAGAGAAGAGGGGAGAGTATGAAACCTTGGGGCATACCGGCGGAGGGGTGGAAAGTGTAGGAATCCGTGTTATGGATGGTGACATAGGAACGACGGTGGGAAAGAAAGGAGGCGATCAGACGGACGTAGTTAATAGGAAGAGCGAAGGTTTGGAGCTTGAAGAGGAGACCGGAATGCCATACCAGTCGTAGGCACGTTCGAGGTCCAGGGAGAGTAAGATGGCGGGGCGACGGGAGTTGAGCTGTTCGGAGAGGAGAGGAGAGGAGATGAGTGAGGTGAAGGAGAAGATCTTCGGCAGAGAAGGACGGCCGAAAGCCACATCGGGTAGAGGGAAGGAGGTGGTGTCAGTGGATGTGCCAGGTGAGGATGGATGCCAGGACCTTGCTGAAGACTGAGGTAAGGGTGAGGAAAATCAGGATCCAGGAGGTGTTCTACAGGCCATGGTAGAAGCCGGTGGACAAGACCACATTATAGAGTCTGGCCAGGGTGGAGAGGAAGGAGGTGGGAGCTTCACAGAGGTGATGGCAGGTAACACGGTCGTGACAGGGAGTGGTGTTGCGTTTCGTGTGTAGTGTAGCTGTGATATCTTGAGTCGTGATCGGGGTGTTGAGTTCAGTGTGTGTAATGTTGTCTAACAAGGGAACCTCCCCATCGCACCCCCCTCAGATTTAGTTATAAGTTGGCACAGTGGATAGGCCTTGAAAAACTGAACACAGATCAATCGAGAAAACCGGAAGAAGTTGTGTGGAACTATGAAAGAAATAAGTAAAATGTACAATCTGAGTAGTCCATGTGCAAGATAGGCAACACCAAGGATACTATGAGCTCAGGAGTGCCGTGGTCCCGTGGTTAGCGTGAGCAGCTGCGGAACGAGAAGTCCTTGGTTCAAGTCTTTCCTCGAGTGAAAAGTATAATTTTTTTATTTTCAGACTATTATTATCTGTCTGTCTGTCCGTCCGTCCGATGCGAAGTTTTCGGCAAGTGAAATACTTCGTGAAAAGATTCTATGATTTTGCGAAGCTGCACAGGTACACAGAGCAGTATTGTTTACGTGATCGTGTGTCAATTATCAAAGTCCAAGCACTCACACATAGTCAACTTCGCTCTCCAAAATTCCAGGACATGTTCAGATTTGCTTGGACATATGCAGGATTTGACGGTCTACACACGGAAAAATTTGAAAACGTTAAAAACATATGTTTTGACAGAGCGCAGGGAAAACTGTGCGACTGTGAAACTGTTGCATTCATTTGTTGCAGTTTATGTGACAAACTCTTATGTTTTCATCACTTTTTTGGGAGTGATTATCACATCCACAAGAAAACCTAAATCGAGCGAGGTAGAAGAATCTTTCTACCCATTCGCCAAGTGTACAAGTTAGGTGGGTCGACAACATATTCCTGTCATGTGACGCACATGCCGTCACCAGTGTCGTATAGAATATATCGAACGTGTTCTCCTGTGGAGGAATCGGTTGACCTATTACCTTGCGATCAAATGTTTTCGGTTCCCATTGGAGAGGAACGTCCTTTCGTCTACTAATCGCACGGTTTTGCGGTGCGGTCGCAAAACATAGGCACTAAACTTATTACAGTGAACAGATCGGACAGATCATAACTTTGCGAATATAAAGAAAGTAAACTTTTCACTCGAGGGCAGAGTTGAACCAAGTACCTCTCGTTCCGCAACTCCTCACGCTAACCACGGGACCACGGCACTCCTGAGCTTACACGGTCCTTGATGTTGCATATCTTGCCCATGGACTACTCAGTTTGTATATTTTGCTTATTTTTTTTCATAGTTCCACACAACTTCTTCCTGTTTTCTCGATTGATCTGTGTTCAGTTTTTCAAGGCCTATCCACTGTGCCTGGAAGCCAGGAGCGAGTAGAGGGGCAGAGGTGTCAGTTCGATCACGGACATGAGGGAAGAGGGAGTAATCGAACTGGGGATCATCAGGGATGGTAAAGATATCGGAAATGTAGGAAGAAAAATGATTGGCCTTAATAAGGTTATCGGGAAAGGAGTGGTCATCATGAAGGAGAGGGTAGTAGGGCGGGTTTAGACCCGGTAAGGCGGCGGAAGGCTGACCAGTACTTACAAGGGGAGGCCGCCAATTGTGAAATTCAGATTCGATTCATACTGCGCATAATAAAAGCTCATGGCCAGAGGTGTCATGTGGCAAAGCACCAAGATGCACTTCTCAGCCGTTGTCGAGAAAATCGACACATACAATAAACCGTTGCGGTGAAATACTCTCTACGATTATTAATTTTCTGCAGCGTCGTGGCGCAGCGGTAAGCGCTCGGGTTCGTAATCCGAAGGTCACCGGATCGAATCTCGCGACATGTAATTTTTTTTTGTTTTTTGTAATTCAAATGTATACACACACACAAACACACACACACACAAATATATATATGTTCATCGTCCACCACCAATTGTCTTCTCCGATTTTTGCCGATGTGATACGACACGCGTGGTATGCATCAAACCTGACGAACGATAGAATAATTTTTCAGATTGCCAATCAGGTGTGTTTCCCAACAGATAATTTAAAAAACAATTGTTCTTGCAAAAACGCTTCGTTTATCAGATGTGCTCGATGTCGTGATGTTTTCTGCTTTCGATGTTTCTATGATAACTATCACTCTGGTTCGTGCGATACTCCAGCTACTTCTGGTCACTAACTGTTAATTATGTGCGAGTGTATACCGAACTTTTCAATAAATTGTATCCACTTGAATACTATCTGTGATATTGTGTTTTATTTCAAGTTTTATTTTTCCACGACAAACGACTTTCAGCAACTTATTATATGCATAACTGTTGCAAATGATTGCCGGGAATTATATATATATATATATATATATATATATATATATATATATATATATATATATATACGAGGGCCGTTCAGAAAGTAACCTCCGGTTGATTTAAAAAAGTACAACAAGTTAAATAAAAATATTTTAATATATGCATCTTACAACTACATCTTTGCACTATTTTTCTACATAGTCTCCATAGCGATTGAGGCACATATCGTATCTCTTCACAAGCTTTGAAATTCCTTCTGCATATAAATCACCCGCTTGTGCCTGGAGCCAGCCTGTGACCGCATCTTTGAGCTCTTCGTCGTCATCAAACCGCTGTGACCGGAGCCACTTCTTCAAATGCATGAAGAGGTGATAATCACTTGGCGCCAGGTCTGGGCTGTAAGGTGGATGGTTGATAACGTCCCACTTGAAGGACTCAAGAAGGGCCGTTGTTCTGCGAGCAGAGTGAGGACGGGCGTTATCGTGCAAAAAAACGATACCGGAAGTCAGCATACCACGGCGTTTGTTCTGTATAGCCCGTTGTAACTTTTTTATTGTTTCACAGTACACGTCTTGATTAATGGTCGTACCACGTTCCATGAATTCAACCAACAACACCCCTTTGGCATCCCAAAACACCGTTGCCATCAGTTTTCTGGCAGAAAAATCTTGCGAGGCTTTTCTTGGTTTGGTAGGCGAATTTGAATGTGCCCACATCTTTGATTGTTCTTTTGTCTCAGGGTTCACGTACTTAATCCAGGTTTCATCACCGGTCACGATTCTGTTTAACAATGGTTCTCCTTCGTCCTCATAACGTGACAGAAAGTCTAATGCAGAGGCCATTCTTTGAGTTTTGTGGTGGTCGGTAAGAATTTTGGGCACCCATCGTGCACAGAACTTACGGTAACCCAATCTTGCTGTCACTATCTCGTACAAGAGAGTCTTAGAAATCTGTGGAAAACCAGTAGACAACTCCGACATTGAGAAACGTCGATTTTCACGAACTTTTGCATAAACTGTCTGAACGAGTTCGTCAGTCACCAATGATGGTCTACCACTCCTCTCTTCATCATGAACGTTTTCTCGTCCACTTTTAAATAAACGTACCCATTCACGGACAACTCCTTCACTCATAACTCTTGGTCCGTACACGTCACAAAGCTCACAATGAATAGCTGCTGCAGAATATCCTTTGGCTGTAAAAAACCTTATGACAGCACACACTTCACATTTGGCGGGGTTTTCTATTGCAGCACACATTTCAAACTGCCACAAAAACTAAACTAGCGCAGGTACGACGTTCACTCGACCACGGCTTGATGCCGACTGACCTGTTGAGTGCGTGAACGCACAGATGGCGTCGCTACTCCCCCCACAACCCGCACTGTGACCAATCGGAGGTTACTTTCTGAACCGCCCTCGTATATATTTGAATTACAAAAAAAACAAATAATTAAAAAAAGTTGCATGTCGCGAGATTCGATCCGGCGACCTTCGGAATACGAACCCGAGCGCTTACTGCTGCGCCACGACGCTGTAGAAAATTATTAATCGCAGAGAGTATTTCATCGCAACGGTTTATTTTAAGTGTCGATTTTCTCGACAACAGCTGAGTAGTGCATCTTGGTGCTTTGCCACATTACACCTCTGGCCATGAGCTTTTATTACGCGTAGTATGAATCGAATCTGAATTTCACAATTGGCGGCCTCCCCTTGTCAGACGGGTTAATGGGCAGGGCAGCATTAAGGCGGGTGCATGTCTGTCGCCAGTCCCGTTTCTTGGCCGTGAGCAAGTCTCGTATGTGCCGTTGGAGTTCCGGAGTGCGGCACGGTTTCCCGCTTATACAGTCACGACTGCGGCCTCTGGCACCAATCAGAGAAAGCCGAAACAGCGCGTGCGCGGAAGGCGAGTTGTGCATCTACGGCCCGCCGCGGGACCGAGTGACGTCATCTGGCGCGAAGGGCAGGCGCCACGTTTGAAACAGCCGTTCGCTCATCCCCAGACGCCTCGGGCATCAGTCTTCATTCGATATACAAAGCCCGCCTCCACGCCTTAGTCTCTATCAAAATTGCTGCTATTCGTTCTAATCTCAGCCGCCTCTTCAACAACGGAAAACAGTATTGTGTGTCCACTTTCCAGGCAGTGCTCAGATTTGACCGACTTGTCAAGTTCTTGTGCTAGGCGATATGATGGAGCATTTCTGAAGTTGATGACTGGTCTTAAAGGGGTATGTTCTTTGGGCACATTTTTTAGGGATTTTGGAGTAGGTGCCTTTGGATTTTTTGTGTCATTTGTTTTATCTGGCCTTTAGAGAATGTATTTTTGGTACTTGTTGGAAGTTTCTATGATATCTTGCAATTGGGTCACTGGTCAGTAGGCACTGACGACTTTACCAGTTAAGTCCTATAAGATTTTGCACACATTTCTCCCAAATCAACCAATGAACAAAATGAATTTTGAAGGTGCAGCAGAGAATGCACTGATCTACAACTTGCTGGCGTAGTAAAGCTTACAATGAAAGTATTGGCTGCGCAAAAACCAGCAGGAAGTACAAAATGTGGTGTTCACATGCAGTCGTCATAAATAGTCCACCACAATTTGAGAAGAAGAGTAACGTCTATACTTACAACCCTACAGGAAAAAAACCAACCTTTATCACCCATTAGGCAACGGCCTTGCCGCAGTGGATAAACCGGTTACCGTGAGATAACCGACGTTAAGCGCTGTCGGGCGTGGCCGGCACTTGGATGGGTGACCATCCGGGCCGCCATGCCCTGTTGCCATATTTCGGGGTGCACTCAGCCTCGTGATGCCAATTGAGGAGTTGCGCGAGCGAATTGTAGCGGCTCCGGTCACACTAAACCATCATAACGACCGGGAGAGCGGTGTGCTGACCACATGCCCCTCCTATCCCCATCCTCAGTGGGGATGACACGGCGGTCGGATGGTCTAGATGGGCCACTTGTGGCCTCAAGGCGGAGTGCTTCATTACCCATTATTAAAGCTGTCAGTGGTTGAGAGAGTTCTGGGTAGTAACAAAACCTTTTGATTATTTTCCCAGTAACACAATACGTCTGACACTTGGCAAAGCACAGTTCACATCTAACGTAAAATAAATAATTTCTCCAGAACATTCTTTGAACGAACTTCTATTTAAAAATTAGTAGCCGGTAAAAAAAAATAGTTCAAGTATATTTCGACGAGTTTTTATGTGCATTTGCGTGAGCTGGACTAAAAAATAATCTGTTCAAAAAATGATTCAAATGGCTCTGAGCACTATGGGACTTAACGTCTACGGTCATCAGTCCCCTAGAACTTAGAACTACTTAAACCTAACTAACCTAAGGACATCACACAACACCCAGTCATCACGAGGCAGAGAAAATCCCTGACCCGCCGGGAATCGAACCCGGGAACCCGGGCGTGGCAAGCGAGAACACTACCGCACGACCACAAGCTGCGGCAATAATCTCTTCACTATTTTTTTCAATACTAATCATGTGTACATAACCTACAAGTTGAGCCTTTCCCTATCATTACGATTAAAAGAATTGTTCAAATGATCTATGAAGCATGTAAGTGTTTTCCAGAAGTAAGGCACAAAACTTACTACGAAAATACGAGAGTTCTGGGTTCGAATCCCTGTCTGAGACAAAGTTATAATCTGCTACGAGATGTTAAATCTGCACAGTGAAAATTTGTTCTGGAAACAGTCCGCTAGGCTGCAGCTAACAAGGAGACTACCACACAGCTGTTGGATTTTTGTAGTTTTTTATATTTATGATACGTGTTCAGAACCCATATACCAGTCGCCCAATCGAAAATATCGACTGTGGAGTTTCAGTCATTACTTCTGAATTATAACTGACTGGGTCGCAATGACAAAAGTCGAACACTGGTCAAGGAATGACTTTATTGCTCATATGAAGTGTTTCGGAATTTATCCATTGACCGATATGCAGTAGCGATTACTACACGTAGACATGGCGTTTGAAGTTGTGTGTCAAACGAACATTCGCAGACTATTCTGATAATGGATGAATTTCGAAGCGCGTCATATGAGCAATGAAAATCATTCCTTGCCTGATGTTAGACTACCGTTGCAACCCACTCACCTTGGTCGGAGAACCACTCGTTATTGTAATAACGGTCGCTTGCGTCCTGCATGACTCTGTCACAATTATGTTACTGAAATGAAAACAATCTCGAAAATCTTTGTATCCCTGGAACCGAAATCTTTCCGGTATCAATGTCGATAACAGGCAAAAATGCCTATTTAATAATTAAGTTAGTGCAGAAGCCTCATTATTCGAGTCCTACCCACAGCGGCCAATTTTTTCCCGCTCCACATTCCATGGCGACAATGGAAGCACTACTTTTTCTGCGGAAGTTAAACATTCGTATTTCTTTGAAGTTATTTTTATAGCAGATTTATATACTATAGTACGTTATACATGGTTGAGGAAACAAATGAGTGTCACAAAAGCTGAATAAGGAAACAGTTTGCTGAACAACTGATGAAACATTTCAAATTACGGAGTGTTATTTAGCCATTGAGTTCGAATTATACAGTTGTTGTGAGACAACTCGTATCATTACAACGGCTCCGAATTATAAAAAACCACAAATCATTTCTTCGATTTATCGATGTTTTTCCACGGAACTGGACAAGTTCGATTTCTCAAGAAATTCAATTTATCGAGGTTCGAATGAGTAAGAATCGGCTATAGTTGCGAGAGCGGATATTCGGTAGCCTTAAAAATTGTAAAGTAACTGTGTCCACACTACTGAAATAAATCTTGAGACTGAAGACCCGGCCAGCAGGCGGGGGTAAACAACCGCTTCCCCTGCTAGCGTTCGAATGTTGCCGCCTTAGTCCCACCACTCCAGTGTAAACACGGCGGGCAGCAGGAAGTGCTCTAGCCTAACACGGACACTAGCTGAAGTTCAGAGCAGGAAACAGCCGGGGTCCTCGGTGGTCTAGTGGTAAGGGGTCTGAAACGTTCCAGCGCCTCGGCTGGGGCTATTCGCCCCAGCCGGGCCGGGGTTCTATCCCCGGCCGGCGCTGGAATTTTCAGACTTCTGAACACTAGCCTCCACCTCTGCCCTGGCATGTGGAGCATGCCGGGTACCCCCGTGGGGTCCGTGCTTCGGATCCCACGTCGAACCCACTCATAAACTACAAACAACACCTGATTATGCTGTTGCAAACAAGGAGGCTTTTACCACTTCTTTTATGCATTTTTCACTTTATTGGTTGCATATTTTATTCCATATATTTTTCTTCATTCATTGGTCTATGATTATTAATTTTTTTACTTAATTTCTATGTATTTAAGATCACGTTATGCGCACACACACTTCCCTAAACCACATCTTCATATATTTTCGAGATATTAGTACTTTAAAATATCTCACTTTCAAAACAAATTGCATGATATATGTGTAGCATTACAACAATTAAGTAAAAAACTTTTCTTTAACGAAAATTGTTCTTCTGATTCATAGCTTGCTGAATGCCAATAAGATAAAAATTCACAACACCTTTATTATTATTATTTTTTTTTGAGAGTAAAGAGTCGATATTTAAGAAAAATGAATTCCTAAGCTATTTTCCTAACCAGCCTATGCACTTAACATATTATTTGCGTTATCGATAATATGACGTCTTTGGCTCTTCTTTTTACGAAAGAATCTCGTGCATCAGGGAAAAATCATTATCATCTGTACGTATTAAGTTGGGATTAATGAAAGAGTCTATGGAAATCCTAGCCAAGCATGGAAAACATTTGTAGTATCTCTGTGAGACCTTTGCTAATATGTAATAAATAAATTTGAAACACAAAAAACATAACGTACGACAGAGGTCTATTATTATTGTACTATTGACACTGCATTGTGAGGAAATTTTTTTACATCTCTCTTTGTTGTTTAAAATCTTGGAACCCAAAATACGGCACATTTATTTTAATATTGCGTAATGTAAAAATAGCCCCATCCCGCTGCTATGTCAACGGAAGTGAACCAAGACTTCCTATTGTTGGGAAGAAATCATAAGTTGCCACTGCAAATGTTTCATTTACTGTGAAATTCAGTGCCACACCACCATTTTAATTTTTTTAATTGCGCTGACAAAACGTTTCCTTAAATTACAAGAAGGTATTGGTGAAAGTAGCGCCTTAGGTAACTTTTAACCACCTGACGCGGCTAGGAACCTGAGCATTCATACAACGTCTTATATACACTGCAGTCACTGGAGATACAGTTCCCATTGAATACAGTGAAAATACTGAATTTCGTAACATGTAAAGGACACAAAAATTGTGTAACTAACAAACAGAGCACTGATGATAGAGTGTGTAGGAAGAAATAAACAGGAAGAACCAGAACATTAAGTCGGTGAATTTTCGCAAGTTTGCTTTCCGGTAGTCCGCTACTAGAGGTCTCTACTAGTACCTCAGCCAGCAATCTGTAGTGCAGGGCTTCGCTACAAGAGGTCTCTAGCTAAGCTGGCGAGGACTGGCCCTGGTGCCATTAGCTGCTTCACAACTCAGCGTCTGAGGCAGCTGAGGCCCTCCTATGCAGAAGAAAGGCTCTTTCTGACAGGTGTGAACGTTACTGAGTCATCGCTTCAGTAAATAGTGGCATAAAACTTGCGCGCCATGCTGTGGGGCAACGAGCAGCAAGTTAGGACGAGTGCTAGAGAGAGATGTTCCAGCCCACCCGCGAGATACGCTGCTCTCTGTTAGAGACAACACACCGTTCGCGCATATGGCGCCGTTGTGAATGCGGCAACGTCTATGTAGGTCAGACAGTTCGTATAAGTGCAGAGCGTTTTATCGAGCAACAGAAAAGGAATAACCATAGACTTGGAGTAACACGCAGTTTAATAAAAAGTGTCTAATTCGTAATGTAATTCCAGACTATATAAAAAAAAAAAACTCTGTAAATAGCACGTCACCTACACCAAGTAAAGGCGGAAAGTAAAAAAGAGATTATGTGATTAAAACATGAAATTAGGGAACTATACGCTAAAAACAGTTGCTCGACAACGAATATTACAAAACACATTTACAATTGGCCAATAAATTTGGAATATTAGCTCAGTTTGAGAAAATAACACAGAGAGATAAGGCAAACATAAACAGAAAATTATGCAAGAAAAACAGGATAAACGAAACAAAAAAACTAATCAGAATCACAAACAGCACAAGCACACCCACTTCAGTCATCACAATAAAAAATACCAATTCCATGATAGTCAGCACTGTAACTGACATTAACCTCATCAAACAAGAAAAACGCCTGCTGGAAGATGGACGAAAAAATATGACATTAACACACACATCTCACATAAAACAATAGAAGATGTCATAAGAAACACGGGTGTGCACCAAATTTTAATGTAAACTTAACAAAAGAATTAGTTGCTGGAGAAACAACACAGAAATCCAGCATAATCTCTAATGACAGTTCACCGGTGGAAACCACAGGCTAAGACAAAACAATGCCATACTAACAGGGGCAGACAAAAGGAACATTTCTCAGAGTATAAATGAAAAGAAATACAAAGACATAACTTTAGTGTTTCTGGAGGACAACAACATCACCAAACTGACCAGTGACCCAATTGCAAGATACCAGAGAAACTTGAGCTGTTCGGAGAGGAGAGGAGAGAAGATGAGTGAGGTAAAGGAGAAGGTCTTCGGCAGAGAAGGACGGCCGAAAGCCACATCGGGTAGAGGGAAGGAGGTGGTGTCAGTGGATGTGCCAGGTGAGGATGGATGCCAGGACCTTGCTGAAGACTGAGGTAAGGGTGAGGAAAATCAGGATCCAGGAGGTGTTCTACAGGCCATGGTAGAAGCCGGTGGACAAGACCACATTATAGAGTCTGGCCAGGGTGGAGAGGAAGGAGGTGGGAGCTTCACGGAGGTGATGGTAGGTGACAGGGAGTGGTGTTGCGTTTCGTGTGTAGTGTAGCTGTGATATCTTGACTCGTGATCGGGGTGTTGAGTTCAGTGTGTGTAATGTTGTCTAACAAGGGAACCTCCCCATCGCACCCCCCTCAGATTTAGTTATAAGTTGGCACAGTGGGTAGGCCTTGATCATCATAGGCCGCACCAACCACTCCTTCCGTCTCTGTGATTTCTGCCTCACCATTTATGGCCATCCTATCCATCTCACTCTACCCTCAAATACCTTGGCTTCACCCTCGACCGCCACCTCACCATCCAACACTAAGCCCACAACAGGCTCCGCCTGCAGAAACTCCTGTCCGGCTGGACATGGGTACTGCATCCTTTACACCTACAAATCCTTGATCCGTACCCATCCTCTGTTATGCCAGCGTTGCTTCGATTTCCGCCCCTCCCAGGTTCTATAAAGCCCTCGAACGCCATGCACTTGGCCTCACCTTTCGCATCTGCCTACCATCCCCCACGTACGTCCTCTATGACATCATCCCCTTCCCCCACCTTCTCCTTTTCCTTCAACAAATCCGCACCCTGTATATTGTCCGCCGCCTTGATCCCCCTCACCCCCTTGTGTCTCCCCGTTCCTCTCCACCCCCAGCCCATTGCCGCGCCTTTACCGTTGCGTCCCGCCTTCTCTCCACCTCCATACACTATGCCTCCTTTCCCAACGCAACTTCCAGCACCTACCCCTCCCATAACTCTGTTGTGCCCCCTTTCAGTGTCTCTGCACTCCCTCCTACCTTGTCTTCCCTCTTCATCTCCTGCCCCACCAGTTTTCTGCCTCTTAGTGCACCTGCTGACGCCCCTACTCTCTTTCATCCTGCCGCTTCCCCTGCTGCCCCTTGCTCTCCCCACCTTTTCCATCCTCTCTAACCTCTCCCTCGGCAGGTCCCGCCTGGCAGTTTTATTCTTCATTGTGTGTGCTCCAAGTGGGTTTTAATTGTGTTTACGAGCTGCTTTAATTGAGCAGTGCACGGCCGATTTGTCTGACGCTACACGCGCTTGCACCCGCCGCCCCCCCTACACACACACACACACACACACACACACACACACACACACACACTTTTTCCATGTGTTATCCGACGATAGACTTGAATTAAAGCTGACTGGGTCTCAATGACAGAAGTCAAACACTGGTTAAGGAATGACTTTATTGCTCATATGAAGTGTTTCGGAATTTATCCATCGACCGATATGCAGTAGCGATTACTACACGTAGACATGGCGTTTGAAGTTGTGTGTCAAACGAACATTCGCAGACTATTCTGATAATGGATGAATTTCGAAATGCGTCATATGAGCAATGAAAGTCATTCCTTGCCTGATGTTAGACTACCGTTGCAACCCACTCACCTTGAACGGAGAACAACTGATTATTATAATAACGGTCGTCCTGCATGACTTTGTTTTCATTTTAGTAACATAATTGTGTCAATCTCGCAAATCTTTGTATCCCTGGGACCGAAATCTTTCCGGTATCAATGTCGATAACAGGCAAAAATGACTATTTAATAATTTAGTGCAAAAGCGTCCTTATTCGAGTCCTACCCACAGCGGCCAGTTTTTTCCACATTCCATGGCAACAATGAAAGTACTACTTTTTCTGCCGAAGTTTAACATTCGTATTTCTTTCAACTTATTTTTACGGTAGATTTATGTACTATAGTACGTTACACATGGCTGAGGAAGCAAAGGTGTGTCACGAAACCTGAATAACGTAACAGTTACCTGAACAACTGACGAAACATTTCGAATTACCGAGTGTTAGCTAGCCACTGAGTTAATTATACAGTGTTTGTGAGACAATCTACTCGTATCATTACAATGGCTCCGAATTATGAAGTACCACGAATCATTTCTTCGACTTATCGAGGTTTTTCCACGGAACTAGACAACGAGCTCTCAAGCAATTCGATTTATCGAGTATAGTTGCCAAAACGGATATTCGGTAACCTTAATAATTGTAAAGTAACTATATCCACCCAAATAAAATAAACCTTCAGTTAGTTCGGTAAGTCGGTCGGTCGTAGACTGAAGACCCGGCTAGCAGAAGGAAGTAAACAACTTCTCCCCTCGTAGCGGTCCTATGTTGTCGGTTGAGCCCCGCTACTCCAGTGTAAACACGGCGGGCAGCAGGAAGTGCTGTAACACAACCACTAGCTGGATTCCAGAGCAGGAAACAGCCGGGGTCCTCGGTGGTCTAGTGGTAAGGGGTCTGGAACGTTCCAGCGCCTCGGCTGGGGCTATTCGCCCCAGCCGGGCCGGGGTTCAATCCCCGGCCGGCGCTGGAATTTTCAGACTTCCGAACCCTGGCCTCCACCTCTGCCCTGGCATGTGGAGCATGCCGGGTACCCCCGTGGGGTCCGTGCTTCGGATCCCACGTGGAGCCCACTCGCAAACCACACCTGATTATGCTGCTGCAAACAACTATTTTTTTTAATTTTATTTTATTAATTGCATATTTTATTCACTTCGTTATGTTTATAATTTTTCTACTTATTTTAATTTCTTTGTATTTAAAATATTACAATTACACATACATGCTTTCCTTGACCATATCCTTTTATATATTTTTTGGACATTTAAAATCTCTCGCCTGCAATACAAAATCGTTTGTAATATCCTTGTACATTAAAACATTTAGAGTTAAGACTCGACATTTAAGAAAAATTAATTGCTAAGTGATTTTACTAAACAGCCTATGTATATTGTATATTATTATAGTTATCAATAATACACTTTTCGCTCTTTTCTTTACGAAAAAATCTTCTGGGTTTGAAAAAAAAATAGTTACCACCTCTACCATCAGACTCAATTTACTGTGCAGCGTCTATGAAACCATTAGCCAAATAAGAAAATTTTTTGTGGAGTACCTCCGCATGAATTTTGTGAACCGGCAGTAATTTAATTTAAAAATGAAAAACCTATGTACAATAGAGGTCTATTATTGTACTACTACTGACAATGCATTTCAAATATTTTTTTTTTTTTTTTTTTTTTTTTTTAGGCTCTCTATCCTGTATAAAATTCTGGAACTGACAATACAGTGCCTTTATTTTGATACTGTTAAATGTAAAAATAATCGCATCCCCCTACTGCGTAGATGGAAGTGTACCAAGACTTAGTATTTTTGGGAGGGAAATAGAAACTGCTACTATACATGTTTCATTTACAATGCTATACAGTTCGACACCAGTATTTAAATGAACAAAGGGGTGGTTACAATTTATTAATATTGAATTACGAAAAGAAATGTCTTATTACATTGTGCTCACTGGGCATTCAGTTTGCATTAAATCTAACATACGAAGTACACAAAAATAGTGTAATCATCGAACAGAGCAGTGATGATGCGGTCTGTTTTGTAAACATTGTGTGAGGGAAGAAATAAAGAGGAAAGATCAGAAATTTAGATCGTCTTTCATCACTCCGCTGCTAGGGGTCTCTACTAGTTCCTCATTCAGTCATCCGTCTGTAGTGCAAGGCTTCGCTACCAGAGGTCTCTAGCTGCGCAGGCGAATACTCGTCCTGGCGCAGTTTGCCGCTTCACTCGTCAACGTCTGAATCGGCGGACGTGACCACTGAACCCTGAGACTAAACGAAAAACGTCATCATCCCAGAAAGAAAAAAATGCTGCTCTGTGGATATAACAGGTCGTGGTTGAAAACATTGACACGGACTATTTACAGAAGAATGAAGCACCTAGTAGTGGTCGACCTAGAGGAAGATTAATTTGTAGAAAACACGCGAGGCATTGCGGACCGCAAGAGTTGTGGGTTGAAGAAAAACTCACGTTTATAGCATTTGGAAACGATTTTTGACAATTTTGGCCACGATACCGAAGATAAAATACATTGGGCGAAAGAATTCGAATAAACACTGACATATTCCACACCCACGAGAATCATCTTTTGGGTCTATGGAACCAAAACTGAATCTAATCTAATCTTTAGAGCAGTTATAAAGAACTGAAGAACGAAAAAGGTAGTAATTTAGAAGCGAGTGAGACACAGTTGTTGTTTATCCCACCGCCTCCCGCCTCCCCCCCCCCCCCCCCCGGTCCCCGTGTTATTTATTTTGTGTTTAGAGCAATTGATGTACGAAATCCGTAAGAACGTCAGGGGAAAAAAATAAAAATTGTTTACACAACGAATTTTGACTGTGCAGCGGAGAATGCACTGATGTGAAACTTCCTGGCAGATCAAAACTTGCAAGGAAGGTATTGATTGCACAAAAGCGAGCAGTAAGAATAATACGTGGTGTTCAGTTTCGAGTGTCATGTAGGTACCTCTTCAAAGAGTTAAGCATTTTAACAGCACCGTCACAATACATATATTCGATAATGAAACTGGTCATAAATAATGCATCACAATTTGAGAAGATCAGTGATGCACACACCTACAACACTAGAAAAAAATGACATTTACACACACTATAGTGAAGCTGTCAGTGGCTGAGAAAAAAGCACTCCGTCTTCAGGCCACAAGTGGCCCATCGGGACCATCCGACCGCCGTGCCATCCTCACATGAAAATGCGGATAGGAGGGGCGTGTCGTCAGCACATCGCTCTCCCGGTCGTTACGATGGTTTTCTGTAACCGGAGCCGCTACTATTCGGTCGAGTAGCTCCTCAATTGGCATCACGAGGCTGAGTACACCCCGAAAAATGACAACAGCGCATGGCGACCCGGATAGTCACCCATCCAACCATCCAAATGCCGACCACCCCCGACAGCGCTTAACTTCGGTGATCTGACGGGAACCGGTGTATCCACTGCGGCAAGTGGCTGAGAAAGGAGTTCAATATATAGCAAAAAATTTTCCAAATAACGTAAATTGTCTGACAAGTAGCTGGCCAGTTTGAAATCTAACCTAAAATCATTTTTCCGGAACATTCCATGAAATAATTTCTATTTAAAAATTGGTACACGATAAAAAAAAAAGCTTTTAAAGTGTTGTTACCCGAGTATTGTAGTTGAATGAACAGGGCTAAAAAATATCTAAATCAATATTAATACTAGTCATGTATGCATATCCAGTAAACTGACTCGTTCCAATAATCTGTGAACCATGAAGTACGTGTTTCGCGGGCAGTCGGCAGAGAACTTATACGCGAAACGCGCCCCCAGTCTAGCACACATTTTTAATCTGCTAGAAAGCTGCGCAGACACAACTGCAGAGATAAACTTCATTGTGGAAACAATTTCCTAGGAAGTGGCTAAGGAGGAGACCGCACAGCAAGCGGATTTTTGTAGTTTTTATATTTATGATACGTGATGTTCAGAACCCATATACGAATCGGCCAATCGAGTATATCGACTTTGAAAGTTTCCGAGTGTCCTTAATTGAGTAATTCACGGCCAATTTTGACGACGAGCCACATGGCTCTGAGGTAGAAAGCTCACCAACAATGTGGGTGGTCCAGCTTCGATTCCCGGTTGGTGTATGTTTTTCAATAATTCTTCATGTTCTGTGAGGACATCCAGAACGAAATTTTCATCTGCAGCGGAGTGTGCGCTGATATGGAACTTCCTGGCAGATTACAACTATGTGGCGGACGGAGACTCGAACTCGGGATCTTTGCCTTTCGCGTGCAGGTGCTCTACCGACTGAGCTAACCAAGCACGACTCATAACGCGTCATCACAGTCGCTCATTCATCTCGGTAGAGCACTTGCCCAAGAAAGGCAGAGGCCCCAAGTTCGAGTCTCGGTCCGGCGCACAGTTTTAATGTGCCAGGAAATTTCATATCGGACTGACATTTTTATGAAAAAATGCACTTCTTGTTCTTTGCTAAATACCAGCCGCACACAAAACATAAATTATTAATTACCGACCTTTTATAACAGATTATTAACGAAGACTGTCTGGATAGCTAATTTTTCTTCTTTGTGTATTTAACGACTCTCGCAAATGCTTGTAGAACATGCAATGTTAAACAATCTGCATCGAGCATGAGCTGAAACAGAATAGTTCAAAAGGCTCTAAGCACCATGGGACTTAACATCTGAGGCCATCAGTCCCCTAGACTTAGACCTACTTAAACCTAACTAACGTAAGGACAGCACACACATCCACGCCCGATGCAGGATTCGAACCTACGACGGTAGCAGCCACGCGGTTCCGGACTGAAGCGCCTAGAACCGCTCGGTCACAGCAGCCGGCTGAGCCGAAACCAGGCTGCCCAACTTGGAGGCAGAGCATTTTAGCACCGAGCCAAGATGCAGCCCGTTCACAAATTAGGCCAGTCTTAAAGACGCCAGGAAAATTTCTACGTAGATTTTTCTTGAGAATGTATTGAGGATCCGTATTTGAACTCTGAACTTCGCGTAGTATAAATGTAAAAAAATGGCCAGATGCGAGTAGGTCTCGCGCTTTGAGGGTTTCGTACAAATTTAATTGCGTATCTAGACAGTTCATCCACCTCAGGAATCCAAAATCTCGAAAAATTTTTCCCGTTTTTTTTTTTTTTTTTTTTTTTTTTTACGTTGATACTGGCAAGATATCGGTCCTGGGAATTCCAAGACTTTCGACAAAGTTTTAATTTGAAGTCTAAGTAGGATAACAAATAACAAAAGTCAGAAAAAAGCGAGGCATTAGCTGCCGGTGGGCATCGATTTAAATCAACGGGGGAAGTTGAAAATATTCGCCGAAGCGGGCTTCGAACCCGGATCCCCTGCTTACTAGGCAAGTGCTCTGGCCACTAAGCCATTTTCTTTGGTAATCTCATTTTGTTCGTTTTCGTTCGTTGCACCTGCTCGTGGCGGACGTCGCAAGACACCCGTTTCAGTTTCGTCGTTGATACATTAACTCAGTTTTTTTTATTTATTTGTTTCAGAGGGCAGGTAACCCTCTGACCGAACACGGTGAGTTACCGTGCCGGCAGCCATCCGCACACAGAGGTCATCGCCCCTGCACGGGCTACGGTAAGCACGCCTCCAGTCAGATCCAAATACCCAGCTTATCGATGAACTACTGATGTAGTAGCCCTCGCCCATTATTCTCGTTACTCGCAGCTTTTCGCTGATTCTCTTAACAGTTGCATACCAATTGGGTGGGGGGGAGAGGGGGGTCAGTGACTGACCCCAACGAAGTTTTTAGGCTAAAACTCCTGTCGTGTTCAGTAGTTTATTTAATAAATACATAACATTTATCGTAATTATAATTGCTACAATAGACAATAAGAACAGCTTTTGGTTTACACTCATTGTTGAGTTATAGCGATTGTTACAACTGAAGGTGTAGCAGGGCAAGAATCACCACTCGCAGTCAACCGGTAAACAGTGTGGTGAGTGGAAGATAATATCTTTGTGGCATGTGACAAAATGTACAAGAAGCTGAAATTGACAGATGACGAAATTAGAAATTTGCTTGAGAGTTCAGATAATGAATTTAGTGGTGAACTATCCGAAAGCTGAAGCAGTGAAACTGAAGATATAGTCATCGAAATTCCAGATCAAGCAGTTTCTGACAGGAGCGACTTGGATGAAAGTGAGCAGGGTAAGTATTGATTTTTATTACTTTTTGCCGATATTTGGGAGTATATTAGGATGTGTGACTCGGTAGAGTGCTTAGTTTGCTAGTGTTCGGTTCTGTTTTCAAATTTTTATAGATATTCAACCAACAAGAAGACGACCCAGGACGAAAGCACAAATTGATCAACTTGAAAATGACATGGTGGCCTCGTCAAGTATGATATGGAAGAGAAGCCCTTACGTAAATCAAAGGAGGACGTCTGTTGCTAACGTAATCGGAACCCCGAAAGGAACTAAGCCAGGGATAAAACCTGATACCCCAGGTAAAGCTTTTCTCATGTACTTCGATGATAACATCCTGGATAACATTTTGATGTGTACCAATCAAAAGCTTGGAAATCTTAGGGAATCATCTGAAGATATTTTCATAAAAAATTCGAAAGCATTTGAAAGGGAAGAAATTGTGTCAGCAATCGGAATTCTATTGAACTGTGGAGTCCATAGACAGAACAAGGACTGTTTACGTGATATATTTAGTAAAGAAAACTTTCCGATGTACCGAGCTTCATTTTCGGAGCACAGACTGAGGCTCTTACTGAAGCGCTCTAACTCGACCAGCTAGAAAACAGACCGACAAATTTCAAATGGTTCAAATGGCTCTGAGCACTATGGGACTTAACATCTATGGTCATCAGTCCCCTAGAACTACTTAAACCTAATTAACCTAAGGACATCACACAACACCCAGTCATCACGAGACAGAGAAAATCCCTGACCCCGCCGGGAATCGAACCCGGGAACCCGGGCGCGGGAAGTGAGAACGCTACCGCACGACCACGAGCTGCGGACACCGAAAAATTTGCTCCTATCAGGGATATATGGAACATGATGGTTAGTAAATTTCCTGAGTTTTATAATCCTAGTGAGTCACTCACAGTGGATGAAGAACTTGTGACCTTTCATGGGCGATGCCCATTCAGGCTATATATTCCAACAAAACCAGGAAAATAAGGAAGAAACCTGCTATGTGATTCAGATACAAAATACTGCTTCGCTGCGGATCCCTACGCTGGAAAGCACGCTAATGAGAAGAACCATAAACTTGAAAGAATCTGGAAGAAATGTTACCATGGACAGAAAGTTCACTACCGTTCCACTCGCATCTGATATTTTGAAAGAGAAAATAACAGCAGTTGGTACTATTCGAAGTGACAAACGAGATGTTCCTACAGAACTCCGTCCTGTTTCTCTAAAAAAAAGCTACACCGGGAACAATCCGATTTGCCTTTGGTGATGATGCCACTTTAGTCAGTTACGTGCCTAAGAAAGGAAAGGTTGTTACAGTATTGTCAACCCAACATCATGATATGAATGTGGCGGAAGAGAAGCCAGACATCATTCTATTCTACAATTGTACAAAGTCAGGAGTGGATACATTCGATAAGTGTGTGAGAACGTACAGCTGCCGTCGTGCAACGCGTTGATGGACCATGGTGGTGTTTTTCAACTTGATTGACATTGCAGCATACAATTCATATGTTGTATTTCAAGATACACACAAGGAATGGACAAAGAATTACCTGACAGAGTTCTGGAAGAAAGAAGTACCTGAAAGATCTTGCTCGTGAACTTTGTGACCTCAACATGAACAGACGCGCTCAAAATGCTGTAGGCCTACACTCAAAATACACTACAGCGTTATCAAATTTTGGGTATGAGTGTAATCAAAATCAAGGTGCTGTGAGCAGAGGAAACACTGTTATGGAGCCGCGACGGAAAGTAACACGTGCAGCTGTGCATAACCTGCCAAAGAAAGGACGCTGTTACTTATGCGCCAGAAGCAAAGACCGGAAGTACATGAAGGCTTGCACTTCTTGCAGGAAGTATATCTGCCCTGCACACACCAAGAAAGAAGAAGTAGTTCGTATTGTAAAGTGTTCTGAATGTGAATCTGAGTAATCCTTGTAATTGTGAAATTAATACAAATAAATGTAAAAAAAATTATTTTTTACTAAAAATGTCCCAGAAACCATTTCCCAGTAATAATAATCAACATTTAATCTTGTAATCTGCCAAAATTATGGAAATACATAAGTAATGTGATTTATCCTAGATAGAGAATGCGTGATGGTTGTGGGGTCAGTCGCTGACCCCTACCATTGGCGTTGGCCAGTGCAACATACAGCATTGGTATGCAACTGTTAAGAGTACGAGCCTGGTGTACATACACACTGAAGTGATCAATTGTTCGTTCTCACATTAACTGTACATGTGATTCACAATGGCTGCGCGATCAAAATGTCTCTTTTCTTTCGGCCAAGTCCCAAAGAACAGGCACTACATACGTAATTTAGGTGGGGACGAGCAGTTGATGACTTCAGTGCAGATGCACACCACGCTCGAAATGCCGCAAGTAATGAGGATAATGGGCGAGGGGCAGAACATTAGTAGTAAGTAAGTCTGGAGGCTTTCGTGGCCGTTGTCACTGAAGTTAGAATATTTTGGATTATTAGGCCGCGTCATGTTTCTTCTAAAATGATCGACGTTTCGACCCCTCTGCTGGGATCTTCCTCAGGATCTTCTACTGCTAGCAGTAGTGGACACCAGAAGATCTTGAGGAAGATCCCAGCAGAGGGGTCGAAACATCGATCATTTTAGAAGAAACATGACGCGGCCTAATGACCCAGAATATTTTAAGTTCCGTCAACATTAGTAGTGTCTGGGTATGTTGAGAATTTGGGTTTGACGGGAGGCGTGCTGGGGTAGCCCGAGCGGTTGTGGTGACCACTGTGTCCAGATGGCTTAGTCGTCAGAGAATCCGTCTAGTGAGCAGGCGACATGGGTTCAAATCCCAGCTCGGCACAAATTTTCAACTTTCACTATCCGCTAAAGTCTCATTTCTTTGTGTCTCGATTCATATCAGCTGCGGAATTAAAACGTGACTGCTCTTTCCGACACGTCGCAAACAACAGACCCTCTTATACAAAAGACAAAACAAAAGTATTTTTTCATGTGATATAATTACAAATTAACGGATTCGGACTTTTTCTTTACTTGTAATTTTAAACCTTGCTTTTTGCCAAATTTTATGATTCTATGGGAACGGGAAGTATCCTATAGGTTGTGATAAGTGATGTTGCGAATATCGAAACATGTGACATTACGTATATGCATGTATCCGTATATGCAATAAATGGCCATATCTTTAATGGCATTCACTTAGGAGCTTACATTTATTACACCGTCAAGAGACCATAAATTTCACCTTCACATGTGTATTCGGTTCCTGAGAAAAAAGGGTCGTAACAGTCCGACAGGTAGACAGCGTATAGCAAAAATGTTTCGTTTGATACAACTGAAAATTTATAATTTTCGGATTTTTTTGTCTTTGTTTGTGCAGTGAAAACGTTCTTCTTGCCAAATGTCATGATTCTAGACCAACTGGAAGGGAAGTACCCTATAGGTTTTGACAATGAGTTCGCGAATTTCGAAATAAGTGATATACTGGGTGATCAAACAGTCAGCATAAATTTGAAAACTGAATAAATCACGGAATAATGTAGATAGAGAGGTACAAATTGACACACATGCTTGGAATGATATGGGTTTCATTAGAACCCAAAAAATACAAACGTTCAAATAAGTCCACAGATGGCGCTTCATCTTATCAGAATAGCAATAATTAGCATAACAAAGTAAGACAAAGCAAAGATGATGTTCTTTACAGGACATGCTCAATATGTTCACCATCATTCCTCAACAATAGTTGTAGTCGAGGAACAATGTTGTGGACAGCACTGTAAAGCACGTCCGGAGTTATGGTGAGGCATTGGCGTCGGATGTTGTCTTTCAGCATCCCTAGAGATGTCGGTCGATCACGATACACTTGCGACTTCAGGTAACCCCAAAGACAATAATCACACGGACTGAGGTCTGGGGACCTGGGAGGCCAAGCATGACGAGAGTGGCGGCTGAGCACACGATCACCACCAAACGACGCGCGCAAGAGATCTTTCACGCGTCTAACAATATGGGGTGGAGCGCCATCCTGCATAAACATCGTACGTTCCAGCAGGTGTTTATCAGCCAGGCTGGGGATGATGCGATTCTGCAACATATCGGCGTACCTCTCACCCGTCACGGTAGCAGTTACTGATGTTTTGCTGTCCAGCGCGATCTGTCGGACATTTTGTGAATTTTGTTTTTTTTGGTTCTAATAAAGCCCCGTGTCATTCCAAGCATGTGTGTCAATTTTTACCTCTCTATCTACATTATTCCGTGATTTATTCAGTTTTCAAATTTATAATGACTTTTTGATCACCCGGTAAATGGTCGTACCTTTTCATTGCATTGACTTGCAAGTTTCAGTTTTTTTACATCGCCAAGGGACGGTAAGATTTAATGTGTGACAGATTTCAACTTGATACGTCTTCGAGTTTCTGAGAAAAACGGTTTTTAACAGTAAGACAGGTAGACAGCAAAATGATGCTAATGTACAAAATTGCAAGAAAATGGAACGCCTAAGCCATCCTTATGATCATCTTTATTGTGTAGATACCGGTTTCGGTGCTTCAGTGCGCCATCTTCAAGCCATAGTTGATGGCTGGAGTGCTGAAACCACTGTTACACATACTCCGTAATCCAGTTATGTGGGCCACTGATGCAGCGTATACATGAATCATGATAATCCCTCCAGCATCAACTAAGGCATGAAGATGGTGCATTGAAGCTCGGATACTGGTAGCTACACAATAAAGAAGACCATAAGGACGGCTGTAGGCTTTTCATTTTCTTGCAACAGTCAGCGGCCGTGGTCCTGAAGACCTACAGTCAAACGGATGAGAATACAAAAACTTAATGTACAAAAAGAGACAACATTTTTGATCAGTCCAGGCTTTTTCAAGGCCCTTGACAAGTGCGATTCATCGAGGTTCGAGTTAGCAAACGTCGGTCTGCCCCAGTAGCTGAACGGTCAGCGCTTTGGAATTCCACGCACAGGGGCTCGGGTTCGATTCCCGCCTGGGGCGGGAGATTTTCTCTCCTCAGGGACTGGGTGATGTGCTGTCCTCATGATCATTTCATCCCCATTGTCTAAGCGCAAGTCTCCCAATGTAGCGTCGCACTCGATAAGACTTGCACTTGGCGGCGCCATACGCTCATTTCCATTTTAGCAAACGTCAACAGTGTACCTAAATAAGCAAAAATAAGGAATCCTTTTAAAACAGCCAATAGTGTGGAAGACGTGTGGATGATGCGGTTGTTATTGCACGGTAGGCGCAAGGCGGAGCGCCGGCCGCGGTGACTACTGTAATCTGGCTGCATTATTCAAGCAGCGCTGGATCAATGTTTACTGCCTCCTGCGAATTCGCCCTGGTTTATTTACCCGCGTAATTGATTGCCGCTCAGCTCCAGAACCGTGAGTGGGCGCTGGAATGTGTAACTAGCCTCTGGACAGAGTTCGCGTGTTGCGTCGACCGGATGTTGTTCACCGCCTGCAGCGAAGTGTGTGAAAGTTTTTGTGAAAACAGCTCCTCTTACAAGAATGAAATGAAAACTGTACGTGCGTAATAAAGAAGCCAAACTGGCTCCAGTAGCCTGCAATTCAGTAAGCTACCGTAGCAAGCTTGCCAGGTGGCAGCACCGTCCACGTGCACAGACATCGACACACGAACTGATAACGCCCTTAGACGGTAAGTACGCCCCCACCCCCGCCGTGCTGGAGTTCGAAATCAGCGTAGATAACACGACGGGAGGAAAAAAGAATGGTTCAAATGGCTCTGAGCACTATGGGACTCAACTGCTGAGGTCATTAGTCCCCTAGAACTTAAAACTAGTTAAACCTAACTAACCTAAGGACATCACAAACATCCATGCCCGAGGCAGGATTCGAACCTGCGACCGTAGCGGTCTTGCGGTTCCAGACTGCAGCGCCTTTAACCACACGGCCACTTCGGCCGGCAACAGGAGGAAAGATCTGAGATTCTACCATTACAGACTGTGCGAATGGAGCTAACACAATTTCTCTCATTTATAGCTGAAATAAAGCACTGATTTTCACAGCTGGGCAACATGTTCTATGAAGTAAGTCTGCAGGCTTTCGTGGCCGTTGTCACTGAAGTTAAAACCTTCTGGGTTATAAGGCCGCGTCATATTTCTTCTAAAATGATCGACGTTTCGACCCCTCTTCTGGGATCTTCCTAAGGCTCTTCTGGTGTCCACTATTGCTACAAAAATAGTGTACACCAGAAGATTCTGAGGAAGATCCTAGCTGCGGGGTCGAAACGTCGATCATTTTTGAAGAAATATGACGCGGCCTAATAACCCAAAAGATTTTAAAAAATGGTTTAAATGGCTCTGAGCACTATGGGAATTAACATCTGAGATCATCAGTCCCCTAGAACTTAGAACTACTTAAACCTAACTACATGCCCGAGGCAGGATTCGAACCTGCGACCGTAGTGGTCTCGCGGTTCCAGACTGAAGCGCGTAGAACCGCTCGGTCACCCGCGCTTGCAGAAGATTTTTAACTTTTATGTTCTATTAACATTATACATGTAGTACTACAGTTAAAGTAACTTCTGCGAAATTCACAGTGGTTATCGTTTTGACATGCGGCCAGGTGCATGGGCAATAACGTCCGAAGCATTATTTACTAACTTCCAGCATGCTGGAGTAGGTTGGGTCGGCAACTTCTCTTAATCAGTAGAACGAAAAACCAGACCAAAGTTGCATTTTTTTTACTTTTTTATTCACTCGATAACGAGTTTCGTGCCGTGACCCATTTTCAAAGATGTCAAAAATGTGCAACGAACAGTTACTGCGCATTGAGATAATGCTTCCACGCATTTCTTCACCGCCTTGCAGCCGAACAGGACAACTTTCTGGACTCAATTGTCATGGGTGACGAAACCTGGGCATACCACTTTACACCTGAGACCAAGCTACAATCACGCCAGTGGCGGCATCCTTCTTCACCAAAGACGCGGAAATTCAAACAAACACAGTCTGCCGGTTAAGCCACGACAACAGTTTTTAGGGATCGGAAAGGGGTATTGCTGGTCGACTTTATGCCCACTGGCACCACAATTAACGCTGACAGGTACTGCGAGACTCTGAAAAAACTCAAATGGGCAATTCAGGACCGGAGAAGAGGAATGTTGAACAAGGGCGTACACATTCTCCATGACAACGCTCGCCTACATATCGCTCGGCAAACCGTTGCTCTCCTGCAACAGTTTCAGTGGAACATAATCGCCCCAAGTACCCTATAGTCCTGACTTGGCACCCAATGACTATCACCTGTTCACTAGGTTAAAAGAACATTTGGCCGGAAAGCGATTCAATTCCGACGACGAGGTGAAAGAAGACGTTCTTAACAGCATGGCGTCGAGCTGGTATGACATGGGCATACAAAAACTGCCACAGCGTCTACAAAAAGGCATCGACAGGTATGGTGATTATGTCGAAAAATAGCTAAATGTTCAAGCCGTAAACTGATGTAAACCATTGTAGAAATACACAGGTCTGTGTACTTATAAAAACAATAGGAGACCTTACTTTTGGGACCACCCTCGTAGTTCGCGCATGCGTCGTTTGGTTTAGCGACAAAGGCCACTTTCATTTGGATGGATTCGTCAATAAGCAAAATTTGCACATTTGTAGTCTGAGAAGCCGCATTTCGCGATCGAGAAGTCTCTTTACCCTCAACAGGTGACTGTGTGGTGTGCAACTTTCAGTCACAGAATATCTGTGCGATATTCCTGGATGGCCTGGTGACTACCGAACGGTAAGTCAATGTTTCGGAAGACGACTATATCCCCATTAAGCAAAGTGACCCCGATTTCGACAAGATGCGGTTCACGCAATACGGAGATCGAGGTCATCGAAGCAGGAGAGTGCTTGATGTCTTTGAGGAGCACTTTGGGGACCGCATTCTGGCTCTGGGTTGCCCAGAGGCCACTGGAATGGGCCTCGATTAGCCGCCATATTCACCGGGTCTGAACACATGCTAGTCATTTTTTGTTGGGCTATATTAAAGACAAGGTGTACCGTAACAACCCTGAAAACAGCTATTCAGTAAGTCATCGACAGCATCGATGTTCCGACACTTCGCTGGGTCATGCAGAATTTCGCTATTCGTCAGCGCCACATCATCGTCAAGGATGACATGCACATCGAATATTTCATAACCTATATCCTAATGGCTTGATGTCTTTGAGGAGCACTTTGGGGACCGCATTCTGGCTCTGGGTTGCCCAGAGGCCACTGGAATGGGCCTCGATTAGCCGCCATATTCACCGGGTCTGAACACATGCTAGTCATTTTTTGTTGGGCTATATTAAAGACAAGGTGTACCGTAACAACCCTGAAAACAGCCATTCAGTAAGTCATGAACCATGGACCTTGCCGTTGGTGGGGAGGCTTGCGTGCCTCAGCGATACAGATAGCCGTACCGTAGGTGCAACCACAACGGAGGGGTATCTGTTGACAATGTCATTTGACAATGTTGACTGGAATACTCTCTTTCAAATTCTAAAGGTGGCAGGGGTAAAATACAGGGAGCGAAAAGCTATTTACAATTTGTACAGAAACCAGATGGCAGTTATAAGAGTCGAGGGACATGAAAGGGAAGCAGTGGTTGGGAAGGGAGTAAGACAGGGTTGTAGCCTCTCCCCGATGTTGTTCAATCTGTATATTGAGCAAGCAGTAAAGGAAACAAAAGAAAAATTCGGAGTAGGTATTAAAATTCATGGAGAAGAAATAAAAACTTTGAGGTTCGCCGATGACATTGTAATTCTGTCAGAGACAGCAAAGGACTTGGAAGAGCAGTTGAATGGAATGGACAGTGTCTTGAAAGGAGGATATAAGATGAACATCAACAAAAGCAAAACAAGGATAATGGAATGTAGTCTAATTAAGTCGGGTGATGCTGAGGGAATTAGATTAGGAAATGAAGCACTTAAAGTAGTAAAGGAGTTTTGCTATTTGGGGAGCAAAATAACTGATGATGGTCGAAGTAGAGAGGATATAAAATGTAGGCTGGCAATGGCAAGGAAAGCGTTTCTGAAGAAGAGAAATTTGTTAACATCCAGTATTGATTTAAGTGTCAGGAAGTCATTTCTGAAAGTATTCGTATGGAGTGTAGCCATGTATGGAAGTGAAACATGGACGATAAATAGTTTGGACAAGAAGAGAATAGAAGCTTTCGAAATGTGGTGCTACAGAAGAATGCTGAAGATTAGATGGGTAGATCACATAACTAATGAGGAAGTATTGAATAGGATTGGGGAGAAGAGAAGTTTATGGCACAACTTGACCAGAAGAAGGGATCGGTTGGTAGGACATGTTCTAAGGCATCAAGGGATCACCAATTTAGTATTGGAGGGCAGCGTGGAGGGTAAAAATCGTAGAGGGAGACCAAGAGATGAATACACCAAGCAGATTCAGAAGGATGTAGGTTGCAGTAGGTACTGGGAGATGAAAAAGCTTGCACAGGATAGAGTAGCATGGAGAGCTGCATCAAACCAGTCTCAGGACTGAAGACCACAACAACAACAACATCCTAATGGCAAGGAAAGCGTTTCTGAACAAGAGAAATTTGTTAACATCGAGTATAGATTTAAGTGTCAGGAAGTTATTTCTGAAAGTATTTGTATGGAGTGTAGCCATGTATGGAAGTGAAACATGGACGGTAAATAGTTTGGACAAGAAGAGAATAGAAGCTTTTGAAATGTGGTGCTACAGAAGAATGCTGAAAATTAGATGGGTAGATCGCATAACTAATGAGGAAGTATTGAATAGAACTGGAGAGAAGAGAAGTTTGTGGCACAACTTGACCAGAAGAAGGGATCGGTTGGTAGGACATGTTCTGAGGCATCAAGGGATCACCAATTTAGTATTGGAGGGTAGCGTGGAGGGTAAAAATCATAGGGGGAGACCAAGAGATGAATACACTAAGCAGATTCAGAAGGATGTAGGTTGCGGTAGGTACTGGGAGATGAAGAAGCTTGCACAGGATAGAGTAGCATGGAGAGCTGCATCAAACCAGTCTCAGGACTGAAGACCACAACAACAACAACATATCCTAATATCCGTAGTGACTTCTATATCTTGAATAAATTTGTACACGTAAATAATTTACGTATTTTTCGTATAGTTCAATGATTGTCACCTTGTAAATGCAAACCGTAAGCTCTCGGCTTCTGGCCCATTCGATGTGAACGCCTTACGAGCTGCTGCTGTTATGCGCTCACGGTGTACAGTTTGTAAGGCCATTGATGATATCGAAATCAGCACTGGGACCACAGAGAAAAATAAAGTGAAGGTGAAATGCATTGCTTCGCATCCTGTCCTGGATGGTCCTTGCGTTTTTGCACGTGGTATTCTGACTATTTTGTAAAGGATGATAAATTTCGTCATGGTAATGCATAGCTTACTGTGGCTATTGTTCGCTGTGGAGGTACTGAGAGTATTGGTGGCCTTGGAAGTTTTAATAGCCGTGACGTCGTTAGTTGCCGTCCTTTTAATGTTGGTGAAGTAGTTAATAAGGATGTTGGTACATAATATTTCTACTCTAGAATGCCTTTTGTTCTGAGGACTCGAGGACGTCGCAAGGTGGACGAAGATGAAGCTATTTGTGTGTGTTTGTGAAGCCGTAAAACTTATTAGTGACTTGAATGTCATAAGAGACCTGATTTCCCCCCTCCCGCCCCTGAAGAAAGGAAAAAAAAAAAACCTTCAAATTGATCTAGGCGAAAGCCGTGAAGTGGTTATTGGTGGTGTAGCTCTCAGGGCACTAGCGCGCAAGGCTACATAGGTCGCCCGCTCCAGGATACATCGCAGGCTATTTTAAGTCAGGCGTTGTGCGAAAGGAATTAGGTGCGTATACGCTGCGACCTCTTGCCGCGCAAGCGAGGCCGACTATTGGCCACCAATGGTAGTCTGTGCGTACAGGAAGACCCGCAGAGGTGACTCCTACAGGGTTCGGGGCACGCCGTACAAGTCTGTTCAGCGGGTAGCCGGCGTGCCAGGCGCTCGGCCTAGGTAAGTTGTTATGGAAGAGACCACTCGAACAATACTCAAGAAGAGTTTCTAGATAACAGAACGTAGCATGTCATTTTCAATGGAGAGAAGTCTTCCGAAGTAAGAGCGATTTCAGGTGTGCCGCAGGGGTGTGTCATAGGACCGTTGCTATTCACAATATACATAAATGACCTTGTGGATAACATCGGAAATTCACTGAGGCTTTTTGCGGATGATGCTGTAGTATATCGAGAGGTTGTAACAATGGGAAATTGTACTGAAATGCAGGAGGATCTGCAACGAATTGACGCATAGTGCAGGGAATGGCAATTGAATCTCAATGTAGACAAGTGTAATGCGCTGTGAATATATATAAAAAAAAGATCGTTTATCATTTAGCTACAATATAGTAGGTCAGGAACTGGAAGCAGTTAATTACATAAATTATCTGGGATTAGGCATTAGGAGTGATTTAAAATGGAATGACCATATAAAATTAATCGTTGGTAAAGCAGATGCCAGACAGACTCATTGGAAGAATCCTAAGGAAATGCAGTCCAGAAACAAAGGAAGTAGGTTACAGAACACTTGTTCGCCCATTGTTTGAATACTGCTCACCGGTGTGGGATCCGTACCAGATAGGGTTGATAGAAGAGATAAAATGGTTCAAATGGCTCTGAGTACTATGGGATTTAACATCTGAGGTCATTAGTCCCCTAGAACTTAGAACTACTTAAACCGAACTAACCTAAGGACATCACACAACACCCAGTCATCACGAGGCAGGGAAAATCCCTGACCCCGCCAGGGATAGAAGAGATAGATAAGATCCAACGGAGAGCAGCGCGCTTCGTTACAGGATCATCTAGTAATCGCGAAGGCGTTACGGAGATGATAGATAAACTCCAGTGGAAGACTCTGCAAGAGAGACGCTCAGTAGCTAGGTACGGGCTTTTGTTGAAGTTTCGAGAACATACCTTCACCGAGGAGTCAAGCAGTATATTGCTCCGTCCTACGTATATTTCGCGAAGAGACCATGAGGATAAAATTAGAGCCCACACAGAGGCATACCGACAATCTTTCTTTCCACGGACAATACGAGACTGGAATAGAAGGGAGAACCGATAGGGGTACTTAAGGTACCCTCCGCCACACACCGTCAGTTGGCTTGCGGAGTATGGATGTAGATGAAGAACTGGCCGCAATATTATTCGATATGGCGCCTCCTCTAGAGATAAGCTGCACTTTCTTAAAATTCTTCCGATAAACGAAAGTCGACCATTCGCTTTCCCTACAGTTGACCTTACACGTTCATCATACTTTACGTCGCTTCGCAATGTTGTGCCTAGATATTGGTAGTGTGGTGACATATACAGTGTATAAAAAAACTATCTGTGCAAAATTTGAGTGTTTAGTGGAAATAAAAACAAACACTTCTATATCGCCCACATCTTTATCTCTGCTAGTAGTAAAATTTTCTAACCACCCACCAGTTCCACAGTAAAGGTGATTTATAGAGTTGAGAAGTAATGTTACTTTATAAAATTTATATGAGTTAGAACAAGTTAAAGCATATAATAATATTTACTCGCCAAACACTGTACATAAAAATTTTATGAAAACCCAATGAAAATTTTTTCAAGACCCATACCGCCTACCACGTGTGTGCTGGCACGCCCACTTCTGGGGCGTAGGTACCAGGTTGACTACCAGTGACTTGCACCAACGTTCACTCCACTTGTAACAGCTTCGTATGCAACATGTTAACACTGGAATCTCATATTAAGCACAACTACAACCTATTGCTACGAAGGGTAAGTTTTCATTACTTTCTAGCAGTGTTCATGTTTCAGGATAAACAATTACATTACTGTTGTTTACGTTGTGTTCCAATGAAAGGTCTGGTCTCCCGTTTCGGGGTGCGGGGGCAGGGGGGAAGGGGGGAAGGGGGGAGGGGGAAGGGGGGAGGGGAAAGGGGGGAGGGGGAAGGGGGGAGGGGGAAGGGGGGAGGGGAAAGGGGGGAGGGGGAAGGGGGGAGGGGGAACGGGGGAGGGGGGAGGGGGAGGGGGGAGGGGGAGGGGGGAGGGGGAGGGGGGAGGGGGGAGGGGGAAGGGGGGAGGGGGGAGGGGGAAGGGGGGAGGGGGAAGGGGGGAGGGGGGAAGGGGGAAGGGGGAGGGGGGAGGGGGGAGGGGGGAGGGGGAGGGGGAGGGGGAGGGGGAGGGCGAAGGGGGAGGGGGAGGGGGGGAATGGGGGAGTGGGAGGGGGAGGGGGGAGGGGAGGCGGTTTAGACCGGTGGGTGGGTGGAAAGATAAATGAACTGTTTTACTTGCAACACACGAGTACACACTCCAGAAAAGCTGGTTGTCCGTTTCGCTGAAGTTGCAGCGGTCTTCAGTGAAATACCTGCTTCTGAACGTGTTAAGACAATAATTTGAACACAGATGCCAAGTGTGCAGTAATCAACAAGACGACATTTTCGGCAACATCTCTGAAACAGTATTTATCACAACGCGGCAGCTTCAATACGGTCTATCAACATCACTAAAGCCAAACTCTTCATTGACCACCTAGCTGTGGAACGGTGCAGCTGTGACATTTCTGTCACACAAAAAAGTTTTACCTCTTATATCTCCAAAAGACACTAAAATTTTGCACATGTAGCTTTTACCAATGCGTAAAGATTTAGCTCAGTAAATCCGCTACTCCCGATTGTTGAAAGATTCCAACTTAGATGTATGAAACTGTTTCAAATAATTGAGTACTTCACGAGTTAATGTGTTGGATGACCATCTTGAAACCTGTAACAATTGCTAATATTATTTGTTGTTAAGCATGTAAAGCCCTTTATGGTTGAAGATAAAAGACCATAATTATGTTGGTTTTATTAGTCTATTATGTTTTAAGGATTATTCGGAGTCGAAAAGAGCTCTTATTTTCAAACACTGGATGAATATAGGCTGGGTAATTAGCACTCCATGTTAAGCAAAAGCAAGTATTTCACACGTCGAAATTTCTACGAAGTCATCTCCTGAACTATTTGTCATAAAAATGGTTCAAATGGCCCTGAGCACTATGGGACTAAACACCTGATGTCATCAGTCCTCTAGACTTAGAACTACTTAAACCTACCTAAGGACATCACACACAACCATGGCCAAGGCGGGATTCGAACCTGCGACCGTAGCGGTCGCGCGGTTCCAGACTGAAGCGCCTAGAACCGCTCGGCCACATCGGCCGGTTGCTACGCAGGCAGCGGAACTGTACAGAGAGCGATATCCTGAGAAGAACCCACCTTTCTGACGGATGTTTTCTCGTCTTGATGCGGCGCTTCAGGGAACGGGAAGTTTCTACCCACGACAACGGAATCGTCGTAGCACTCGCACAGACGAAGCTGCCGAAGCTACTGTTCTCGCTTCCGTTGCTATGAATCCACATCTGAGTACACGACAGCTTGAACACGAGATTAGTATTCCTAAACCATTGTACATCGTATTCTTACACGTTTCCGGTTCCATCCTTACCATGTACACCTACACCAAGAATTGCATGAGAATGATTTCCAGAATCGTGTACAGTTCTGTCGGTGGACACAACAACAAATCCTCGCCAACACGAACTACTTCTCCAATGTTCTGTTTACCGATGAATGTTCCTTCTCAAGCAAAGGGCAAGTAAATACAAGAAACATGCATTATTGGTCCAGCGGCAACCCACGATGGCTTAGACATGTGGAACATCAGCGTCGATGGAGAGTTAATGTCTGGTGTGGGGTGGTTTGTACTACAATTATCGACCCTTATTTCATCAATGGTAGTCTAAAGGACACAGTATATGCCAATTTCCTCAGACGAATTCTTCCTCCTCTTCTGGATGAAGTGCCGCTAAGAATCAGAATGCTTATGTGGTATCAACACGATGGATGTCCAGCATATAATGCCTTGCGTGCACGTCATGTTCTGAACCGAAGGTATCCTGCCAGATGGATTGGCCGAGAAGGAACAGTTACTTGCCTGCTAGGTCTCATAATTTAAATCCTTTGGACTTTTTTTGGGGGGGTGCATTAAAGACGTTGTCTATCGCGATATTCCAACAACTCCAGAGGACATGCAGTAACGTATCGTGCTTGATTGTAAGACTCTTCAGCAGGCAACACTGGAAGCACTAAATAATTCTTTCATTCAACGAGTGCACCAGTGTGTCGGTGTCCAGGGTCACCAATTTGAGCACCTCTGAATGTTCTACTCCTGGCCAATGGTACAGGAGAGTCAGAGTCAATTTTGTGTTATGTTTTTGCTTGGTTTTCATTTCTTTTCTGACAAGTTCAACAAATAGGCGAGTTTGTGATCCCGGGCTCAATGTCAGAGTTGTGTTCTGTAATTAATAACACTGTGATAGGTTTTTGAATAGGTCTTTAGGAGAGTGAATGAATTACCGAATAAAAAATACAGAACACAAAATGACGTGAAGTCATACCGCTGTTCATATCTTTGTAAAAAACAAAGCTACAAACAAGGCAATCATGCCTATTGATGTCCCCCTCACGGCTAAAAGAACATTTGCTTAAAACATTTTGTAATTTGAATCTGGACAAAGTTATTTCGGGTGGTCAAGATAAATGGGACACCCTGTATACTGAACCTCTCTCCCCGCCACCTCCACCTCGTACACTACTGGCCATTAAAATTGCTACACCACGAAGATGACGAGCTACAGACGCGAACTTTGACAGGAAGAAGATGCTGCGATATGCAAATGATTAGCTCTTCAGATCATTCACAGAAGGTTGGCGCCGGTGGGGACACCTACAACGTGCTGACATGAGGAAAGTTTCCAACCGATTTCTCATACACAAACAGCAGTTGACCGGCGTTGCCTGGTGAAACGTTGTTGTGATGCCTCACGTAAGGAGGAGAAATGCGTACCATCACGTTCCCGACTTTGATAAAGGTCGGATTGTAGCCTATCGCGATTGCGGTTTACCGTATCGCGACATTGCTGCTCCCATTGGCCGAGATCCAATGACTGTTAGCAGAATATGGAATCGGTGAGTTCAGGAGTGTAATACGGAACGCCGTGATGGATCGCAACGGCCTCGTATCACTAGCAGTCGAGATGACAGGCATCTTATCCGCATGGCTGTGACGGATCATGCATCCACGTCTCGATCCCTGAGTCAACAGACGGGGACGTTTGCAAGACAACCATCTGCACGAACAGTTCGACGACTTTTGCAGCAGCATGGACTATCAGCTCGGAGACCGTGGCTGCGGTTACCGTTGACACTGCATCACAGACAGGAGCGCCTGCGATGGTGTACTCAACGACGAACCTGCGAACGGCAAAACGTCATTTTTTCGGACGAATCCAGGTTCTGTTTACAGCATCATGATGGATGCATCAGTGTTTGCCGACAGTGCGGTGAACGCACATTGGAAGCGTGTATTTGTCATCGCCATACTGGCGTATCACCCGGCGTTATGGTACGGGGTCCATTGGTTATATGTCTCGGTCACCTCTTGTTCGCATTGGCAGCACTTTCAACAGTGGACGTGGACGTTACGACCCGTGGCTCTACCCTTCATTCGATCCCTGCGAAAACCCTACATTTCAGCAGGATAATGCACGACCGCATGTTGCAGATCCTGTACGGACCTTTCTGGACACAGAAAATGTTCGACTGCTGCCCTGGCCAGCACATTCTCCAGATCTCTCACCAACTGAGAACGTCTGGTCAATGGTGGCCGAGCAACCGGCTCGTCACAATACGCCAGTCACTACTCTTGATGAACTGTGGTATCGTGTTGAAGCTGCATGGGCAGCTGTATCTGTACACGCCATCCAAGCTCTGTTTGACTCAATGCCCAGGCGTATCAAGGCCGTTATTACGGCCAGATGTGGTTGTTCTGGGTACTGATTTCTCGAGATCTATGCACCCAAATTGCATGATAATGTAATCACATGTCAGTTCTAGTATAATATATTTGTCCAATGAATACCCATTTATCCTCTGCATTTCCTCTTGGTGTAGCAATTTTAATGGCCAGTTAGTGTATAAACGAGCAGTGGGTACGTTTCGGCAGTGCGAGCGGAGCACTTCATCAGCAGGCAGTAAGCGGCGGTATCGCGTTTGATGAACGCCGCCAGAGTGCGCTGGGTGCTGGATTTTTAATGGCGCGCCCGCCGCCTCGCCATTAGCGGACCCGATGCGTGGCTCCGGCAGAGTCGTGGAAAATTAACGGCGGACCGCGACGCTTCCGTCCGATTGTACTGCACTCCACACCGCAGCCGATAAATAAGGGACGCGCGTGTGGAGGGCAAGTCTGCAACCTCCAGCCCAGCAGCACTCGGCAGTGGGCCGGTAATGCGCGGGGAAACGGGAGGGACGTCACCAGACGCAGCGGTCATCTATTACTTCGGGAAGGCAAAGGCAGCCCGTGATTCGACGTTCACACTGTGGGCAGAACACCCTCTAAGCATTGTCTGTTTCTGGTAATCAGGCGCCATTCGGAAAGCAAGGTAAGTTCAAATGGCTCTGAGCACTATGGGACTTAACATCTGAGGTCATCAGTCCCCTAGAACTTAGAAACTACTTGAACCTAACTAACCTAAGGAAATCATACACATTCATGACCGAGGCAGGATTCGAACCTGCGAGCGTAGCAGCAGCGTGGTTCAGTACTGAAGCGCCTAGAATCGCCCGGCCACAACGGCCAGCAATGCAAACTTCTATTTATGCTTCGGCCCACTAGGTAAATCGGCCAAATTCGGAGACCATTGTAGAGGCTCTCCAACTGTGTAGGGATAGTACCTCAGGATCGAACACAATGTCGCTTCAGTCAACGTGTATACGAGGGTTGGAACTTTAATAGTGGCAACTATTTATTTACAGCTCGTACAAAATACGTGTTTCAAAGTTTGACTGACCTTCAAAGTAGCCCCCAGGATTGTGAATAACCCGTTGCCAGCGATGTGGAAGTCGTAGGATACTATTAGCAGTGCTAGCTGTGTTGACAGTTAGAGCGGCGCCGCCTATTGCCCGAAAAATTTGTAGCAGTTCTGAAGCGAATGCCGTGAAGTGTTTCCTTCAGTTTAGAAATCGCGATGAACTCACGAGGGCTAAGTCAGCGGAGTGCAGTAGGTGGTATAGCTCTTAGTAGCCCCATCAGTCAAACAAATCAGTAACAGCTTACACTGTACGTGCTTGAGCATTGTCCTGCAAAATGATGGTCAGGTCCTGCAGAAAGTGTCTCCAGTTCTGTCTCTAAGGTGGTCGTGGGTTGTGTTCCACAAATGAACAGCATAGAGACAGAAGTGATGACACTTTCTGCAGGACCTGACCATCATTTTGCAGAGCAATGCTCAAGCACGTACAGTGCAAGCTGTTACTGATTTGTTTGACTGATGGGGCTGCTAAGTGCTATACCAGCTACTGCACTGCTATGACTTAAGCCCTCGTCAGTTCAACTCGATTTCTGAACTGAAGGAAACACTTCATGGCATTCGCTTCAGAACTGCTACAATTTCGTCGGGCAATAGACCGCGCCGCTCGAACTGTCAACACAACTGGCACTGCTAAGAGTATCCTACAACTTCCACATCGCTGGCAACGGGTTATAGACCATGCTAGTGACTACTTTGAAGGTCAGTAAAATTTTGAAACACCTATTTATTTTGTACGAGTTGTAAGTAAATAGTACTCACTACTAAAGTTTCAACATTCTTACATTATAGATGTTCGAGACTTGAAAAGATCTCTAGAACCATATAGTTCCATTTGATTAAAGCAACTATATCTGGCCCTTTTCGTTCGATGCTAAGGTCCTATTCCAATACAGTTGGAGAGCCTCTGACATGCTATTCGAGTTTAGGAGTGAGTTTACGATGGAGGTATCACTAGGGTGGTCCACGCAGATATGCAAAGCTACTGTAGCAGGGTGGCGAAGTGGTCAGCGAATCTGCCAATTCAGCAGGAAACCCGGGTTCGTATCCAGGCCCTGGTACAAATTTTCATTTGCCGCTTCGGTCTCCATATATACACCACGACTGCTCTTCGTTCGAAGAAAATCTCCGTCCACCAAGGCAAATTTAATACTTACGGAAGAAATTTAAAACTGTTGGAGGCAAATGAGCCGAGGACGTTCCTTCATGTATTTTCGCCACGCGAAGACACTTATGTGGGGACGCATTGTCTTGATGAAAGATGACTTTCTTCCTTGTCAAACCTGGCCTTTCTTCGCGTACCTTGTGCTGTAGTAGACCCAGGGGGTTAGCGTAATAGGTCCTGTAATTGTTTGACCAGTGGGAAGATAATGTATGACCAGAAAGCCTTTCGCATCCCAGAAAGCTGACGCTATGACCTTTGTGATCAATCATATTATCTTTACTTTCTTTGGTGGTGGTGGCGGCGGTGACGGTGGTGGTGAATGAGCATGTTTCCACTGCTTTATCTGTTATTTTGTCTCTGGGTTACACCCTAGTTTTATCTGTGGTCACAAACCGGGGTAAAAAAATCTTGTTGGTTGCTCTGAAAACGTGTCAAACAGTGTTCTGAAATTTTCATTTTGAAGCGTTTCCGATGCTATGGTAAGAGCCGCAGCACCCATCAAGCACATAATTTCCTCATAAACAATTCCACTGTTAAAGCCCATTCGGGTGACATCCCTACAGCTTCAGCAATTTCTTGTATTTCCAGTCGGCAATCCTCCACGACGATTTTATGCACTTTTACAACAATCTCTGGGGTAGTGGCACGCCTGGCCTGACCTTTTACTCTGGGGTAGTGGCACGCCTGGCCTGACCTTACGCGGATCGTCATGCGTCACGACGAAATTTGAACTCGATTGGCCACTTGCAAACAATTCAGTATGGAGGAGGGCAGTCCGTCAGTGTGTTCAGATAACCGACATAAATTCCATACCTTTTTTTACGAAGTACCGTATAACTGCTCGAATTTCGATTTTTTCCCATCTTCACAAAAGAACCGAGACACGTCCGCACCTTAGATCTCTAATCAGAGCACTTACACGTCACGTGTTTACGCATAAACCTATTGCTACGCTGCAACCTCGTTGCGAAAGCGCTGACGTCTGGTGGCGATACCACGAACTTTTCAAACTTACAACACAAAAACATTTTGCAGCGTACTTATAATTCCCACGAACTATTTTAAAAAAGTTCGGTACAGATAAATGGCCAAGAACAATGCAGCAAGTGACGCATTGTGTGAAAGACAAATTCGCAAAGTCCTTTTATACAACTTTCATACACAACTGCCGAAATGCGGAGGGCCGCTATCTTGTTGGAATACGGAGTCCCTGCCATCAGTTTCAAGTCGTGGTATGACCCACAACTGCAACATAGTCGAGGTAGCTACTACATATTGACAATTCTCTCAGCGAAGAAGTGACAGTACTTTGTCTTGTTCAACACGGCACAGAACACGTCAGTTTTGTTGGAGTATCAGTCGTGTACCACAGATGTGTGTAGATTCTCTGCCCCTATATGCATCTGTTGTGCCGGTTCACCTTTCCCGAAAGATGAAAGTGGCTTCACCACTGAAGATCAACTTGATCGCGGTCATTTCCAAGATGGTTCTTCATACCAGTACAGAAGTGCAGATGGCGCTATTTATCGTCATGGTTTATGTGGCTTGCAGGACCTGCAGTTTGAACGGCTTCGCTCTTAATCGCCTACCAAGGTTCTTCCCCACATTATGTCTGAGGGATTGTCCGCCCCATTAGCTGAACGGTCAGCGCGTTGGAATGCCACGCACGGGGGCCCGGGTTCGATTCCCGGCTGGGGTGGGAGATTTTTCTCCCCTCAGATACTGGGTGTTGTGCTATCATCATTTCATCCCCATTTTTGACGCGCAAGTCACCCAATGTGGCGTTGCACTCATTAACACTTGCACTTAGAGGCCGGACTTCCCGCATGGGAACTCGCGGCCGCTGACGCCATACGCTCATTTCCATCTAAGGGATCTTCATTTCTGCACTAGTTCGACAGGTAGACTTCGTGGGGTTTTGCAACATCAGTTCACACACAGTCTATCGTTTCTGGCTAGAGTTGTGGAACTACCGTAAAGTATCATTAAGCAAGCGTTGACACAGCTAAAGATATTGAATATGTTCCTGAGCACAAACAAGCTTCAGAAGGTGTTGCTAATCACGCACATGTCAGTAATACTTTAAGTAAAATACACTCCTGGAAATTGAAATAAGAACACCGTGAATTCATTGTCCCAGGAAGGGGAAACTTTATTGACACATTCCTGGTGTCAGATACATCACATGATCACACTGACAGAACCACAGGCACATAGACACAGGCAACAGGGCATGCACAATGTCGGCACTAGTACAGTGTATATCCACCTTTCGCAGCAATGCAGGCTGCTATTCTCCCATGGAGACGATCGTAGAGATGCTGGATGTAGTCCTGTGGAACGGCTTGCCATGCCATTTCCACCTGGCGCCTCAGTTGGACCAGCGTTCGTGCTGGACGTGCAGACCGCGTGAGACGACGCTTCATCCAGTCCCAAACATGCTCAATGGGGGGACAGATCCGGAGATCTTGCTGGCCAGGGTAGTTGACTTACACCTTCTAGAGCACGTTGGGTGGCACGGGATACATGCGGACGTGCATTGTCCTGTTGGAACAGCAAGTTCCCTTGCCGGTCTAGGAATGGTAGAACGATGGGTTCGATGACGGTTTGGATGTACCGTGCACTATTCATTGTCCCCTCGACGATCACCAGTGGTGTACGGCCAGTGTAGGAGATCGCTCCCCACACCATGGTGCCGGGTGTTGGCCCTGTGTGCCTCGGTCGTATGCAGTCCTGATTGTGGCGCTCACCTGCACGGCGCCAAACACGCATACGACCATCATTGGCACCAAGGCAGAAGCGATTCTCATCGCTGAAGACGACACGTCTCCATTCGTCCCTCCATTCACGCCTATCGCGACACCACTGGAGGCGGGCTGCACGATGTTGGGGCGTGAGCGGAAGACGGCCTAACGGTGTGCGGGACCGTAGCCCAGCTTCATGGAGACGGTTGCGAATGGTCCTCGCCGATACCCCAGGAGCAACAGTGTCCCTAATTTGCTGGGAAGTGGCGGTGCGGTCCCCTACGGCACTGCGTAGGATCCTACGGTCTTGGCGTGCATCCGTGCGTCGCTGCGGTCCGGTCCCAGATCGACGGGCACGTGCACCTTCCGCCGACCACTGGCGACAACATCGATGTACTGTGGAGACCTCACGCCCCACGTGTTGAGCAATTCGGCGGTACGTCCACCCGGCCTCCCGCATGCCCACTATACGCCCTCGCTCAAAGTCCGTCAACTGCACATACGGTTCACGTCCACGCTGTCGCGGCATGCTACCAGTGTTAAAGACTGCGATGGAGCTCCGTATGCCACGGCAAACTGGCTGACACTGACGGCGGCGGTGCACAAATGCTGCGCAGCTAGCGCCATTCGACGGCCAACACCGCGGTTCCTGGTGTGTCCGCTGTGCCGTGCGTGTGATCATTGCTTGTACAGCCCTCTCGCAGTGTCCGGAGCAAGTATGGTGGGTCTGACACACCGATGTCAATGTGTTCTTTTTTCCATTTCCAGGAGTGTATGTTGTGTCCCTTAGCACTGTTTACCTGAATTTACGTGGCAGCATTATAGCAGGAATTGAAAACGCCATCCTTAACATTGTACTGTATCACAAATTTTATTTCTAAAACGCGTAAATCGAACATTAGTATAACAAAGGAAAAGTGTGGATTTTGTAAGTTTGTACGAGGGTTTTCCAGAAAATAAGTTCCGATCGGTCTCTAAATGGAAACCACAGTGAAAATCAGAAACATTTTATTTGCAAGAGTTAGCTATACTTCCCAGGTACTTCTCTACACAGTCGCCGCTCCGGCTTAGACATTTGTCGGAGCGTTATACCAAATTTCCGACACCATCGTCATAGAAGGCAGCCGCCTGCGCTTTCCGATAATTCTCTACACTGGTTTATAGCTCGTAGCCTGCGCCCAAGTCTTCGTATCCAGCGTTTCATGTGAACAGAGATGATACTCAGGGCGAGCCAATTAGGGCTGTGTTGTCGGTGATCGAACACTTGCCATCGAAAAGGCTGTAGGAACGTCTTCACTGCCCCTGCAGAGTGTGGCTGCTAATTGCCACGAAGAAGGAAGTGCGTGGCAGTTGTGTCAGGTGGGCTGCATTCATTATGGCGAATCGTCTCAGCGGGCCCTCCTACTTGGCGGGAGACATCGTTGTTCTAGGCACCTTTACTCGCTTACAGTGCGCTCACAACTGAAAAGAGCGTCATGATGCGATCGACAGGCATACTAGAGACACTGCCCGACATGTCTGTGCACATCGTGTTTGCACTGTGGTGTCCATTTCTCGACCGATCGGAACTTACTTTCTGGACAACCCTCATATTTCTTGAGACATTTCACAATATTGTTTCATTAACTCGCCCAACAAGCAAGCAGTGGTACGTCAGTGGTAACTCATGTTAAGTGCACTGAGTTTGCAGTTTAATACAAGGTGATTCAAAAAGAATACCACAACTTTAGGAATTTAAAACTCTGCAACGACAAAAGGCAGAGCTAAGCACTATCTGTCGGCGAATTAAGGGAGCTATAAAGTTTCATTTAGTTGTACATTTGTTCGCTTGAGGCGCTGTTGACTAGGCGTCAGCGTCAGTTGATGCTAAGATGGCGACCACTCAACAGAAAGCCTTTTGTGTTATTGAGTACGGCAGAAGTGAATCGACGACAGTTGTTCAGCGTGCATTTCGAATGAAGTATGGTGTTAAACCTCCTGACAGGTGGTGTATTAAACGTTGGTATAAACAGTTTACAGAGGATGGGTGTTTGTGCAAAGGGAAAAGTTCTGGACGGTATCTGGAGATGTTACAGAATTGGCTGTTCCCTGAGCTCGAACAAGAAGCACAACAATTCATATTTCAGCAGGATGGAGCGCCACCACATTGGCACTTATCTGTCCGAACTACCTGAACGTCAACTAGCCGAGGCGATGGATCGGCCGCCAGGCAGCCCGTGACAGAGCACTTCATCACTGGCCTCCAAGAAGCCCTGATCTTACCCCCTGCGATTTTTTCTTATCGGGGTATGTTAAGGATATGGTGTTTCGGCCACCTCTCCCAGCCACCATTGATGATTTGAAACGAGAAATAACAGCAGCTATCCAAACTGTTACGCCTGATATGCTATAGAGAGTGTGGAACGAGTTGGAGTATCGGGTTGATACTGCTCGAGTGTCTGGAGGGGGTCATATTGAACGTCTCTGAACTTGTTTTTGAGTGAAAAAAACCTTTTTAAATACTCTTTGCAATGATGTACAACAGAAGGTTATATTATGTTTCTTTCATTAAATACACATTTTTAAAGTTGTGGTATTCTTTTTGAATCACCCTGTATACTAAGTAACCATTTGTGTATTTTTAAGACTAAAATTTTGGATACAATTTTAAAAATACGTTGTTACTTGAAAACGAAGACTTACCTGAATGAAACATATCATAATCGACGTACTGTAAGTATCTTGTATCGAAATAAGTAGCAACAATTTGAACCAAAGAAATTTTATTTCGTTAACCTGTTTGAGGCACTTAGTGCCCTTCTTCAGCAGGTTATAACTATTGTGATATTTTCGAGTGTCAACAATAAGATGCACGCAGCGTATTGCTGTGGTCCTTAATGGCGATACATTCCTTATTAAAATTTATGTCGTTGGAGATCTTGAAAATCTTCAAGTTGTTTTTCCTGTACAGGTAGACGGTTGTTTGCGCCCGGCTACACATAAAGTTTAGTATTTTGTTCATCTTCAGCAACTGTAGCTTTGAGACTTGCTGGCAGATTAAAGCTGATTGCCGGACCGAGACTCGAACTCCGGACCTTTGCCTTTCGCGGGTAAGTGCTCTACCGACTGAGCTACCCAAGCACGACTCACAACCCGTCCTCACTACTTCTGCCAGTTAATGGTCTTATACATACCAAACTTCAAAGAAGCTCTCCTGTGAAACTTACAGAATCGTTTCTTCCAGGACAGTTAGTTCTGTAAGCATTGCAGGAGAGCTTCTGTGAAGTCTGGAAGGTAGGAGACGAGGTACTGGCAGAAGCAAAGCTGTGAGGTGAGTCGTGCTTGGGTAGCTCAGATTGTAGAGCACTTGCCCGCGAAAGGGAAAGGTCCCAATTTTTCAGTCTCGGTTCGGCAGACAGTTTTAACCTGCCAGGAAGTTTCATATCAGTGCACCCTCCGCTGCAGAGCGAAAAATTTTATACTGGGAACTGCAGGTTTATATATCGAAATAATTAACGACCAGTTGTATACTGAACTTAATATGAACCATCTATCTGAACAGGAACAACATCCTGAAGACTCAAGATCTACAGCCATATTAATTTTAATAAGGGATGTATCGCCAATTAAGGACTACAGCAATACGCTGCATGCATCTCCTTGGTGACGTTCGCATATAATGCGTAAGTTATAACATACTGAGGGAGGGCACTAGAAATCGGTTAAGGAAATAAAATTTCTTTAATGCAACTGGTTGTTGATTATTTCGCTACATACAACTGCAGTTGCTGATATGGATAAGACACTAAAATTGAACTACCTTATTCGCGAGTTAACATTGTTTACAGCCTAGATAATCTATACCTACATCCATACTCCGCAAGCTAACTGACGGTGTGTGGCGGAGGGTACCTTGAGTACCTCTATCGGTTCTCCCATCTATTCCAAACTCGTATTGTCCGTGGAACGAAAGATTGTCGGTATGCCTCTGTGTGGGCTCTAATCTCTCTGATTTTATCCTCATGGTCTCTTCGCGAGATATACGTAAGAGGGAGCAATATACTGCTTGACTCCTCGGTGAAGGCAAGTTCTCGAAACTTCAATAAAAGCCCGTACCGAGCTACTGAGCGTCTCTTTTGCACAGTCTTCCATTGGAGTTTATCTAACATCTCCGTAACGCTTTCGCGATTACTAAATAATCCTGTAACGAAGCGCGCTGCTCTCCGTTGGATCTCCTTTCTCTCTTCCATCAACCCTACCTGGTACAGATCCCACACCAGTGAGAAGTATTCAAGCAGTGGGCGAACAAACGTACTGCAACCTTCTTCCTTTGTTTTCCGATTTCATTTCCTTCGGATTCTTCCAGTGAATCTCAGTCTAACATTTGCTTTAACGACGATTAATTTTATATGGTCACTCCATTTAAATCACTCCCAGATAATTTCCAGTTGCTGACCTGCTATATTGTAGCTAAATGATAAATGATCTTTCTTTCTATGTATTCGCAGCATATTATACTTGTCTACATTGAGATTCAATTGCCATTCCGTGCACTATGCATCAATTCGTTGCAGATCCTCCTGCATTTCAGTACAATTTTCCATTGTTACAACCTCTCGATATACTAGAGCATCATCCGCAAAAAGCCTCAATGAACTTCCGGTGCTATCCAGAAGGTCATTTATATATATGGTGAATAGCAACGGTCCTACGACACTCCCCTGCGGCACACCTGAAATCACTCTTACTTCGGAAGACTTCTCTCTTCATATGAGATGCGTGGAAATCTGGCGCACTTTGTCTGGACTATGCACGGGAGTTAAGATTCCTTGAACAGTACGTAGAGGAGAGGCTGCTGGTGTGTTTCTATTTCCCCACCTTGGCTGGGAAGACAGGAATTTCACTGCCCCACTTCTCTGCAGTAATAAGACACGCCTAGGCATTACTGCCTTTCGCAGTTTCGAGAGCCACTAAGTCGACGGGACGTACATGAGGCGTGATCCGGCAAGTAATACCAACGTTTCGTAACGATACGGCACCTTCTTTTCGCCGCGTGACGTTGGTACTACAGCTTTACGGGTCACGCAAAGAGCCCTGATGGAACTGGGCCATTGAGTTGGCAGACTTTCGCCTCTTCATCGACCAGTGACGCGGTGGGGGCGGGTCCTGGTGGGTGGTGGGGGAAGGCTGGTGGCGGGGGCGTCAGCTGTGTCAACACGGGAAGGACTTATCCGGCTCAGCTCCAAGCGGGGATCACTTCTGACTGAATACTCACTTCTGTTGACTTCTCGGATTGTGAGCTTGCTGCCCACCAGGAAATTACCGCGCCTGTCCGTGGAGGCTACTGAAATGGATAGGTGGGACCGATATCTCACGACCACACTCAGGTAGATCTCAGGTTACGGCACTAACTTGGCGAAGTTCTCTGCAGTCCAAATACACTACTGGCCATTAAAACTGCTACACCACGAAGATGACGTGCTACACACGCGAAATTTAACCGACAGGAAGATGCTGTGATACGCAAATGATTAGCTTTTTAGAGCATTCACACAAGGTTGGCGACAACGTGCTGACATGTGGAAAGTTTCCAACCGATTTCTCATACACAAACAGCAGATGACCGGCGTTGCCTGGTGAAACGCCGTTGTGATGCCTCGTGTAAGGAGGAGAAATGCGTACCATCACGCTTCCGTCTTTGATAAAGGTCGGACTGTAGCCTATCGCGATTGCGGTTTAAAGTATCGCGACATTGCTGGTTGGTCGAGATCGAATGACTGTTAGCAGAATATGAAATCTGTGGGTTCAGGAGGGTAATACGGAACGCCGTGCTGGATCCCAACGGCCTCGTATCACTAGTAGTCGAGATGACAGGCATCTTATCCGCATCGCTGTAACGGATCGTGCAGCCACGTCTCGATCCCTGAGTCAACAGATGGAGACGTTAGCAAGACAACAACCACCTGCACGAACAGTTCGACGACGTTTGCAGCAGCATGGACTATCAGCTCGAAGACCGTGGCTGCCTTGACGCTGCATGACAGACAGGAGCGCCTGCGAAGGTGTACTCAACGACGAACCTGGGTGCACGAATGGCAAAACGCCATTTTTTCGGATGAATACAGGTCCTGTTTACAGCATCATGATGGTCGCATCCGTGTTTGGCGACATCGCGGTGAACGCGCATTGGAAGCGTGTATTCGTCTTCGCCATACTGGCGTATCACCCGGCGTGATGGTGTGGAGGGCCATTGGTTGTTCGCATTGACGGCACTTTGATAAGTGGATGTTACATTTCAGATGTGTTACGACCCATGGCTCTGCCCTTCATTGGGTCCCTCTGAAAACTTACATATCAGCAGGATAATGCACGATCGCATGTTGCAAGTCCTGTACGGGCCTTTCTGGATACAGAAAATGTTTGACTGCTGCCCTGGCCAGCACATTCTCCAGATCTCTCACCAATTGGAAACGTCTGGTCAGTGGTGGCCGAGCACAATACGCCAGTCACTACTCTCGATGAAATGTGGTATCGTGTTAAAGCTGCATGGGCAGCTGTACCTGTATACGCCATCCAGGCTCTGTTTGACTCAATGTCCAGGCGTATCAAGGCCTTTATTCCGACCAGAGATGGTTGTTATGGGTACTGATTTCTCAGGATCTATGCACCCAGATTGCGTGAAAACGTAATCACATGTCAGTTCTAGTATAATAGATTTGTCCAATGGATACCCGTTTATCATCTGCATTTCTTCTTGGTGTAGCAACTTTAATGGCCAGTAGTGTATCAATTACTTTTAAGTATTTTATTAAAATCATTTTGAGTATTAGGCAGCGTAGTTAGTAAACAATAAAAAAAACCTAAAAGGGCACGTTTCGACCGTTTTTCAGCGCTCCTCTTCAGGGCGACCAACTACTATCAATTTCTACCTAACGCGGAATGGTAGTTGGAGTTAGACGCATGGGACATTCCATTTCCGGAATGGTCAGGGAATTCAGTATTCCGTGACCCCCGTGTCAAGAGTGTGCCGGAATTGGAAATTTGTGGTAAGGTCTTATGGGACCAAACTGCTGTGGTCATCGGTCTCTAAGCTTACACAGTATTTGATCTAACGTAAACTAACTTACGCTAAGGACGACACACACACACACACACACACACACACACACACACACACACACACACACACACACACCAGTGTCCGAGGAAGGACTCGAACCTCCGACGGGGGAGCTGAACGGACCGTGACAAGACGCCCTACACCACGCGGCTTGTGTGCCGAGAATACCAAATTTCAGACGTTAACTCTCACTAAGGACAACGCAGTGGCCGACGGCCTTCGCGTGACGACCGAGAGCAGCGGCGTTTGCGTAGAGTTGTCAGTGCTAACAGACAAGCAACGCCACTTGAAATAAACGCGGAAAGCAATTTCGGACGTACGACGAACGTAGCCGTTACGAGAGTGCACAGAAATCTGCCGTTAAGGGGAGCCGGAGGTGCCTATGCTGCCCATGTTAAAATCACCAAGTTTGAGGAACATTTATGAATAAACTACCAAATAGAAAAAATTTAGTATTGCAGTTATGACAGAGGGATTTTGGGGTATCTTTTCTAGTTTCCTTCCAATTATTTTTTTTTATTAATGACCCAAATTTTTTCACAAATAATTGCTTTATAATTGAACTGAAATGAAACTACTGAACATATTGCCAAATGGCTGTGTTACAATGTAAGTTTGAGCACTAGGAGTGCTGTATAAAAATTTCATCTCTCTAGCTTGAGTGGATTTTGAGAAAATGTTCCTTATATTCGAAAAATTCTAATTTACGCGAAATGGCTATCAAAGTTTCTCAATACATTCCTGCACTATAGGATGGATTATCAGGGTCTTCTTCTTCATCCTCCAAAAGCTTCCTCTTCTGTCTTCTTTTCTGGCCTGTTGTTCCATCATACTTCATATGCCTTTCTCTTCTTTCTGCTCCTCTTATCCTTTCTCTGTCAATATTTCTCAGTGCTCGTACAGTGTTCACCCCAGCTATAAATCCTAATGCCTTCAGAACTTCACACTGTTCCCTTGGTTGTAGGTTGCTATTGCATCATAAATGCCAAATTGTAGCGTTTTTATGCTTACAATCACCGTTTTAGGAATCACTTTCCAAATCAAATTGTTTACGCTCTCATTGGGATTCTGCGTATTTCCGTGTAGACATTTGTGTAACAATTCTGCCTGTGCTATGTCATGAAAAATTGGTTTTATTGTTCCCTCCTGATTCTTGTACATACTGCATATTACCCGCTTTACACAAGAAGTATAATACTACCAACAACAGGCGCAACACTGAACTAATTCGAAACGGTAAACAACAAAGAGACGATGCTCCGCGCTCTTATTAATTGTAGTATCGCAACTTGGTATAAGTGTTAATTTTCTTTTCCCTACGTTCTTCCTCTTCTTATATACACGGTTACTAAAACGTGGCATCGTAACCAGAACAAAAGTGTACGACAATATTAAATGGAGCAAGATGTTCGAAATTCTGAGGAAAATAGGAGTAAGCTGTAAGGAAATATGGGTAATATTTGCCACAGAAAACAATGTAGCCAACCCTTGCACACTCGCTGTATGCGTAACATAAGGCGCTGTATGCGTAACAGGCCGAGAAAATCCCAAGCAGTTCGCCAGGAAGTCACGAGAGGGTGTTAGATACATTCAGCGGCCGCCCATTTCCTCTGCAGGCGTGGGGGAAAATGGTAATAACTCCACTTCTGGGGCGAGTAGAACAATAATTCAAAGTTTACATTAAAGAGGAATGTTCCAATTAATTATCGGTAGCAAAAAAAAAAAAAAAAAAAATCGTAATTTTTTGGATTTGACCACCTCCGGCTCCCCTTAATGGACTATGACAGCAGACTACATGCTTCTGCTGATAGCAAGCCTCCGCCCGCAGCACCTCTCGTGGGCTCGTGACCCTATCGGTTGGACCCCAGACGATTGGAAAACCGTGGCCAGTTCCGATTTCATTTGGCAAGACCTGATGGTGGCAGCGGAGTACGGTGCAGACGCCACGAAGCCAAGTAGTCAACAGGGCACTGTGCCAGCCGGTACAGGCTGTGTTTACATGGAATGGAGTGGGTCCTCGGGTCCAACTGAACCTATCATTCAAAATGACTCTAACCACTATCGGACTTAGAACTACTTAAACCTAAATAAGCTAAGGACAACAAACACATCCGCGCCCGAGGCAGGATTCGAACCTGCGACCAAAGCAGCAGCGCGGTTCCGAACTGAAGCGCGTAGACCCGCTCGGCCACAGCGGACGGTGAACCTATCGTTGACTGGAAATGGTTACGTTCGGCTGCTTGGAGACGATTTGCCGATTTGCAGCCATTCATGGACCTGACATTCCCAAACAAGGGCTGAATTTTTATGGGTAACATTGCACCATGTCACCAATGTCCGCGATGGGTTTGAAGAACATTCTAGACAATTCGAGTTTATGGTTTGGCCACCCAGATCTCCCGACATGAATCATACGGAACATTTATGGGACATATTCGAGAGGTCAGTTCCTGCACAACATCGTGCAACACTTTCGCAGTTATGGCAGTTATAAGGGCAGCCTGGCTCGGTACTTCTTCACGGGACTTCCAACGACTTGTGAAGCCATACCACGTCTACTTGCTGTACTACGACGGGCAAAAGGAGGTCCGACACCATATTAAGAACTATCCCATGGCTTTCGTCATTTCAATGTACATTTTATTTTATTTAATCGTGTGGCTAGGGCCCCCCGTAGGGCAGACCGTTCGCCGGGCGCCGGTCTTTCAATTTGACGCAACTTCGGCGACCTGCAGTCGATGAGGATGACAGAATGATGATGATGACAGCACAAGACCCAGTCGCTGGGCGGAAAAAATATCCCGACCCGGCCGGGAATTGAACCCAGGCAATCCGTCACGCGACCTTATTTTTTTCTTTTGTAATCTCATTTTGTTTGTTTTCGTTCGTTGCATCTGCTCGGGGCGGACGTCATAGGACACTCTTTTCAGTTCGTCGTTGATCTATTAACTCTGTTTTTTTATTACAGAGCAGTGTGCGATTTGCAGGGGGGTATGGGGGGGGGGGAGATTCCTCCCCCCCCCCCCTCTGCATCAGACCATCCCCTCCTCTGCTTTTAGTTTATGCATCCCAACCTGGGATCTTTATTTCCCACGCACTGGAGTAAAAGTTTACATATAATTTAAATTTGTGGAGCCGAACACTGAAAGTTTTTAATACAGTCTTTCTATTAATACTATTAATATGTTTGCTTATTAATTTTGAAAAAGTATTATGTAGTAGGTAAGCATTTCATAACATTTAGGACTAAACGACAAGACGACGCACGCCACATTTCCGTAGCATGCCCAGCGTAAACTAGGATTTAGAGCCACGTCTGTATTGTATGGCGGATGTGATGTGTTGCGTACGAAACTACAACCTGCAATCAGATCCAAACGTCGTGGAAAACTGTGAAGAGGTGTCATCCTGCCGCAAAATAACGCCCGCCCACATTATGCCAAACGGGCAGCCGACGCAATAAAGGAATTGAGATTAGAGGTGCTGGAACATCCACCATACAGTCCAGACCTGGCTCCAAGCGATTTTCACATGTTTCGACCGTTAACGTAAGCACTACAGGGAAGAAGATTTGAAAGTGATGAAGACGCCATTGCTGCGGTGCAATATTGGTTACAGATGCAACCGATAAACGTATTTTTCTGATGAAATAAAAAAAAAAAAACTCGTAAAACGTCGGGAAAACTGCATTGAAGTCGAGGGATGTTGCGTAGAAAAATAACGCATGTTTCAGTTTTCTATCATCAAAATAAGTACAGCTTTTCACAAATGTACCTTTGCTATTTGCACTCCCCTCGTATACCTATATGTAGATGATTTTGTAAATAAGCTTTACCTATAATGTACTTTTAAAGACATAACAAGGAATGGCTTTTTCTGATAGTGCATGCGCGTGAATAGTGACTTTCGGCATTAACATCTATTTACAAATAACTGTTTAACCATGGGTAACACCACGGTCCAAGCTAGTAACATATGTAATTATACTAACTCCCTAGGACATCCCCCCCTCTGGTAAAAGCACAAATCGCACACTGTTACAGTGGGCAGCTAACTCTCTGACCGAACACGCTGAGTTACCGTGCCGGCTAACATTCAGCTACCGGGGGTGGACATTCAGTGTACATACTGCATTAGATAATTCTTTTTGTCCATACGAACAACGATGAGGCCTTGTCCACTCATATTGACACCAGAAGGCCTCATGAGAACTGGCTGTTTTGCTGTATGGTTTGTTTCAAAAGAAAGGCACCTATTAAAATAATTGCATGAACTATGTTTTTGAGTGTTTTTCAGCTATCAGGTAGGGCGACATGACAATGTGTTTGAGATATAGCTTAGACCAGTTGTTTGATTAATTTCAGCTTGCTATTTGTTGGTTTTTCAAAGATAACAGATGCCAAGCACATTTTTCGTGCATGAACTGGGCCTGAAAGGTAAGGTTCATTGCACCATTGGTTAGGAATGTGTGTATTTAATATTAGCTGTTACCAATGGCAGCATTCGCCTATCAGTAGTTTTGCTGTGATGAGTACACTAACGGCGCGAGAGTAAGTTGCTGTACATGAAATAACGTCAGCTGCCGTCAGGTGTCTAACCGTTCAGGTTAGCATAGTTCGTGATGTGCTCCCCTCCCAAGTTGTTCCCACGAACGATGCAGCGGCGTGCATACATGGGGGAGTTTTATCTACATCTACGTGGATACTCTGCAAATCACATTTAAGTGCCTAGCAGAGAGTTCATCGAACCACATTCACGATTTTCCTTTAATTTACGTCTATGGTCACAAACTTTTTGTTAACAGATTACCGGTTTCAGTCTTTAATGACCATCATCAGAGTGGCCGTGCGGTTCTAGGCGCTACAGTCTGGAACCGCGAGACCGTATAGTATAATAAAATAATGGAATAGATGATAATAAAATGCGTGGCTTTTTAAAATGTATTGAATTAATGAGATTAATTTTTCGGCGTGAATGACAAGCACAATAAGCTGAGCTATGCCTGGAAATAAGTCCGTATTAGTTCATATTATTTTGCAGGGCGGAGTAGTTTCTTTCTCCGCTGTAGATTTGTGCTTACCATTCTTTATAATACTACGTTTGGTCGCCGCGTTCACCTTTGAAGTCTTGACCGTGTTCCTATTAAGCTTATCGGATCTTCGTAATTTTCCAAAGTACACAGGTGGGCTTCAGTTATTGTAATTATTGTACTATTTGAAATAACAACTCACACGACCTTTCTGTTAATAAAACAATACTGTATTTTTCTAAACGGTGCACATATGAAATCCACACTCCTCACTTATTCATAGCGACCCCAAAATGGCGGTCTACAATTACTCGCTAAAAAATTGACGTGCTTCTCACTCTTTCACTAGCTGAGCGCGAATCCCTCCTTCCTCCTACCGATACCAGAAAAAATCCTCTGTTTATTAACAACTGAAAGTCAAAAAATACATGACGGTAGGCATAGGCTCTATGATGGGCTACCGCTTCATCTTGTCTCTTTGCCTTTAAGGAAGACGAAAACATAAAGGAAATGCAAAAGGTTTATCACAACCGCTACGGTCGCAGGTTCGAATCCTGCCTCGGGCATGGATGTGTGTGCTGTCCTTAGGTTAGTTAGGTTTAAGTAGTTCTAAGTTCTAGGGGACTGATGACCTCGGAAGTTAAGTCCCATAGTGCTCAGAGCCATTTTATTTTGACCACCATCAGATCTCCAGCAAAAATGGGAAAACAGAAATATACTCGCAAACTGTATACAGCTTAAGAACAATACATAGACCATAATGAAAAGTAGTACTGATAAAATTTACATTTATTCGCTTTATATTTAAAGAGGCGTACTTGTTTCATAAAAACAAAGTCCTAATGTACTGCAGCCATAGCGGCATCGTCAAATGTTAAATATGGAATCAGCACCAGCATCGTCAAATACATATAAATAACATCACATGCGCAAGTGATGTTGTCAGTAGTACTACTGTTTAAAACAAGCTGCCGTACAGTAGCCACAAGATGTTTGGGTTGTAAGTTCACCAGATGTACATTAGGACTTCGTATTAAACAGGTACACATCTTCATATTTAAAGCGCACAAATGCAAATTTTGTCAGTACTACTTTTCATTATGGTCTATGTATGGTTCTTAAGCTGTACACAGTTGGCGAATGTATTTATGTTTTTCGCATTTTTGCTGCCGATCTGACGATGGTCATTAAAGACCGAAACCGGTAATCTGTTAACAAAACGTTTGTGACCATAGACGTAAATTAAAGGAAACTTATTACATATACGGGTCACTGTTTTTTCGCGACGATGTCGCAGCTTGCGAAACCTTCACAATTCTCTATTATTCCAATCTCGTACAGCGCTCGGAAAGAACGAACATCTATATCTTTACGTACGAGCTCTGATTTCCCTTATTTTTTCGTCATGATTATTCCTCCCTATGTAGGTCGGTGTCAACAAAATATTTTCGCATTCAGAGGAGAAAGCTGGTGATTGGAATTTCGTGAGAAGATTCCGTCGCAACGAAAAACGCGTTTCTTTTAATGATGTCCAGCCCAAATACTGTATCATTTCAGTGACACTCTCTCCCATATTTCGCGATAATACAAAACGTGCTGCCCTTCTTTGAACTTCTTCGATGTACTCAATCAGTACTATCTGGTAAGGCTCCCACACCGCGCAGCACTATTCTATACGCATTATGCATCAAACAGTACGGAAGAATGAACTGTACACATTAAATACTGTATAAGCATTCTATTCACTACTTTGAAATCATACCACGCAGCACATATGAACAAATTAGAGCATTTTCGCAAATACGATAAAGGTCGTAAGTCAAAGAGTAAACAACTTTTCAACAGAGAAAATTTTTTCCCTAATTCGCGCAATACTCTGCAGATCAATGAATATTTTGCACTTCACACTTTCCAAAGTAGCATGTGCTCTTCCTCAGGGTTCAAGCTATCTCGTGGCCAAATTTCTTTCAAATCGGTTAAGCGAGTTAGTCGTGACATCCTTCAAAACCGGTTAATTCCTCAACTTGAATTTAATACGGATGACTTCATCCTAACTCAAGATGCTGCCCCTCCTCATTTCTCTAAGACGTCCGAGGTTACCTGAATGACACCATTCCAGGACGCTGGATTGAAAGAGGAGGAGCAGAAAATGAACATCACCGGTGGCCTCCCAGTTCTCCAGTGCTCACACCTTGTGACTTATCTGTAAGCTTACGTAAAAGACCGCGTTTTTATGGGCCCCTATGCCTAACACTCTCTAAAGTCTGCGACATCACATTGTTGAAGCTGTGAATTCGATAACGAGAGACCAGCTGCTTCTTGTTGAAACTTCCTGGCAGATTAAAACTGTGTGCCGGACCGAAGCTCGAGCTCTGGACCTTGCCTTTCGGGGGCAAATGCTCTCAGTTTTAATCTGCCAGGAAGTTTCACATCAGCGCACACTCCGCTGCAGAGTGAAAATCTCATTCTGGCAGCTGCTTCTTATGTGGCAGTAAAAGAGCCATCGTTTTGGTATTCGTCATGTAACACATGGTGCTCACATTGAATGCATAAAAATTTGAACTTCTCTCTTTCCAGGAACGTTGGAATTGTGTTTCTATATTTCATAATTTGAAAGCAAGAAATGTATGAAATCTGTTCTTTCTTTTTGAATATCCCTGTCTTAATATGGGCAAAACTTCAAAAATGGCTCTGAGCACTATGGGACTTAACATCTATGGTCATCAGTCCCCTAGAACTTAGAACTACTTAAACCTAACTAACCTAAGGACAGCACACAACACCCAGCCATCACGAGGCAGAGAAAATCCCTGACCCCGCCGGGAATCGAACCCGGGAACCCGGGCGTGGGAAGCGAGAACGCTACCGCACGACCACGAGATGCGGGCGGCAAACCTTCCAATGACGATATTTTTCTGTAATCCGGTGCCCAAAGCGATGCTCAAGCTACATATCAAAATTCCATGAAGGAGATCGATCGTTTTAGACAAGACTTTAGCTCAAGATATCTTCTTTTTACGTAGTCCTATTTCGATGAAATAAAGCCTAGATAGCACCCCAGGCTATGCTCAGGTTATCTGACGAAACCGCATGAAAATTTCTCTAGTGGTTTTGGAGTAACGTGTTCAGACATACACGGCAGTTCTTGAGATTTATCATTCGTGTAGAACTTTTAATCTGCGCTAGTCAGAAACACTTCAACAATAGCCCCAGTTGCGCTCGCGAAGGTTCTACCACACGAGTTAATATTTTTTGGAGTCATATTGCGCTGCTAGGAATCCATGTAAGCTACTCATGTCTTTTCTGCCATTGTCAATAGTGTGTTTGATCTTTGTCGTATTGGGACAAAGATGAATGAGTGCGCTGCCTAAGTAATGAGTATAATCTTTGACTCTGTATTTAAGTTTATCTGCGGTGTGTCTGGTCGCCGGTCAATTTTGCAATTCTGTGGAATTAGCATTTGAGTCATTGTAGCGAGGAGTTGGGTTCTTAGAAAAGGAATTTGATATTTGTGAATCTTAGGGAAATTATCTGGAATACCTTACTATGGAGACGAAAACTTGTTTGTAAACATATATGATTGATCCTACTATGGAGAAGATTTTTTGGAGTAATTTTTCAAGGCAACAAATGCATGCCCAATTATGAAATGTTTGTTCGTCAGAACTACTAACTGAATGAAATTTTTGTCCCTTAGATAACTAACGTTCATCTGATCTCTTTGTTTCCACTGTGTCGTAAATAACTCAACTGGTTTAAATGTCCGTAATTTTGTAATGAGAGAATTTCGTAACTGTTAGAGTCTTCTTATGTTGTACAGTCATTTTTGTCAATAATAAGAGTTTCATTTTTCTAAAACGATTTCCTTTAAACAAAAACCCTCCTCCATCATTCTTAGCGTTTTCAAAATTTTTCATGTGTGCATTGCACCTTACGCTGCACGAAGCCACAGATTCTATTGTGAGTAGCTTATTTTTTTCCTTTAGCTGCTGCATTTGTTGGGTCTTACTTTGTTTCGAGAACATCAGTACACAAAAAACACATTTAGCATGAGGTAAGTTTCTTTAATTTCAGGGCAGATCTCACTTTGCATTCTTATGAGAAAGTAGTTCGTAGTTTGAATTAGCAGCAAGCAGATTAATTTACAGTTGAACAGTATAGGTAATCTCAAACAGTTGTTTTTCATCTGAGTAGACCAGTATTTTATTTTTATGGACATTTGAATGCAGAAATTTCATAAAGTATATTTCAATTACACAGCTCTCACTGAATGAACAATTAGTTACTTTTCGCATTTAATTAGATCAGTTTTCATTATTTCAAAGTTAATATTTCACTTAATCTAAAGTTTTGTTCCACGACACTGTTCACATGCGCATCACAGCTCCACCCAACAGTCTGTATTGCTGAGCAGTGGAATACCATAGGTGAAGCATACACTACACGAGGAGAAAGTTTTTGAAAAAAGAATGTTCAATATTTTCATTTACAGATTCATTTTTATAGCAAGCTTACACCTGTCGCGCTCGTGAAGATTCTATCACTTCAGTAAGGACTTTTTTTGAGTTCTACTGCACTGCTAGGAATCTATTTTATGTAAAAACTTTGGGACACACTGCAGAACAAAACATTACATCATACTATCACCAAGCAGGTGCATGATAAGTACATAACTATTTTATAAAACATAAAATAACTGAAATGAACAATAATAAAGAAACAATATAATCAGCTAAGACAGTTAAAATGTACAAATTTGCGAAGTTTTGAACATGGCTGTTTGGATCAGTGACCGTTTATAAATTAAAATTGAAACAAATGATCCCTCGGTCACAATTTTTTAGTCTTATTTACCAGGTTTCAACACTTCTAAGAGTGCCTTCATTAGACTTCAGACATTTGAAGTGTTCTATAACATAATCACAAATTAAGGGAAGAAAATTTTTGTATTTTTTTCATCCCATAAATTTGTAATTATGTTATAGACCACTTTAAATCTCTAATTTCTGATGAAGGAACTCTTAGAAGTGTTGAAACCTGGTAAATAAGACTAAAAAATTGTGACCGAAGGCTCTTCCGTTTCAATTTTAATGTACAAATTTGGGTATGAAAGATACCTAGTCTGCAAAAGTACAGTAAATAAACAAACATAAAAAGACAGTAAGCAAGAAACCTAAACCTCGAAAGTTATAACCAAAACAGACAGCCAACCGACTGCTGTCAGAGAAGCGGAGTGGAGATCCATGATGTCACCTGCGAATGATCAGCTGGGCCACTCACTTACGATGGGGTCCGTGGTATGTTTCGGTGCTACACATTCGCGCTTGGTCAGCTTTCCACGGCCCATCTGAACAATATGTCTCGACATCTACCAGTGCCTACCAAGCGACGGTAAAATTTGTTCGAATGTTGCATTTTAACATTGTCAACATTTTCCCAGACGCGGCAGCCCTTCCACATTTAGATCTACGTGTGTGGAGGCTTGCGTGTATTCAGGGGCTTGTTGTGAGAATGTCCCAGTGTGGCCGTCTCCGTGTCCAGGGGAAGGCGGGGACGGGCTTCTGGGTTTCAAGTCCCGCCCACGCCTCCTGCCACCCCCATAACGCGAGCCCTAAGCAGCCTGGGCTGAGTGGAGGGCGCTGTTAGCTGCAGGGTTTACGAGTGCGCCCAGACCGGGGAATTGTCTTTCTTTACGGCGGTCGGCTGTCGCCGCGGCCCGGGACATTGCTCTCTGGTCGCACACCGCTCTCTCTGCTGGTCTCTGTGCTCCGACAACGGCGACAGCTCAAGTCGTCAAAGGGATTCGCCGGTAGCGATCGTTTCTGCCAAAGCAGCGTTGCTCAGTATCGTGGCGGGCGTCAAACTTCGATAATAAATTAAATCCTAAGGACTCAATGGTGATGGCAGCTGAAAGTTGACAGGCGGACATAGAGATGTAATAGCCGCACGTTGTCTACCAGCTGTGGAACATGAGTCACGTGGGTCATTGTAATTGAAAATACTTCAGGTCTGGTATGTAATCTGGGGAGTTTTCGGAGACGCATAGAGCACGTGGAAAAGTCTAGGCACCTGTCCAGCTCAGTCCCCTATAAAGAGAATTCAGTAAAACCATAATCGTATTTCCAGTCACAATTTCGTATTGCTTTACTAGGTGGCTATAATTTCGCACCTTACAAGAACTGCGGCTTTTCGCAGATGATACTGTAGTATACAGAAAAGCTGCAGCCGGCCGCGGTAGCCGAGCGGTTCTAGGCGCTTCAGTCCGGAACCGCGCTAGTGCTACGGTCGCAGGTTCGAATCCAGCCTCGGACATGGATGTGTGTGATGTTTGTAGGTTAGTTATGTTTAAGTAGTTCTAAGTTCTAGGGGGCTGATGACCTCAGATGTTAAGTCCCATAGTGCTCAGAGCCATTTCAACTATTTTAGGGAAGCTGCAGGATTAGAAAATTACAGCGAAATGCAGGAGGATCTGCAGCAGATAGGCACTTGGTGCAGGGAGTGGCAACTGACCCTTAACATAGACAAATGTAATGTATTGCGAATACATAGAAAGAAGGATCCTTTATTGTATGATTATATGATAGCGGAGCAAAAACTGGTAGCAGTTACTTCTGTAAAATATCTGGGAGTATGCGTACGGAACGATTTGAAGTGGAATGATCATATAATATCAATTGTTGGTAAGGCGGGTGCCAGGTTGAGATTCATTAGGAGAGTCCTTAGAAAATGTAGTCCATCAACAAAGGAGGTGGCTTACAAAACACTCGTTCGACCTATACTTGAGTATTGCTCATCAGTGTGGGATCCGTACCAGATCGGGTTGACGGAGGAGATCGAGTGGATCCAAAGAAGAGCGTCGCGTTTCGTCACAAGGTTATTTGGTAAGCGTGATAGCGTTACGGAGATCTTTAGCAAACTGAAGTGGCAGATTCTGCAAGAAAGGTGCTCTGCATGGCGATGTAGCTTGCTGTCCAGGTTTCGAGAGGGTGCGTTTCTGCATGAGGTATCGAATATACTGCTTCCCCCTACTTATACCTCCAGAGGAGATCACGAACATAAATTTAGAGAGATTCGAGCGAGCACGGAGGCTTTCCGGCAATCGTTCTTCACGCGAACAATACGCGACTGGAACAGGAAATGGAGGTAATGACAGTGGCACGTAAAGTGCCCTGCGCCACACACCGTCGGGTGGCTTGTGGAGTATATATGTAGATGTAGAACTCATCCACATACTTTGCCGTGATCTACAAACACAATTAGGTATCATGTGATAGGTTGTACATAGTATATATGAATACATAAAGGAGACTGACAGTGTCACGTACGTCCTGTAAATAATGTTAACGCTTATGGCATGAAAGGTGACGGAGTGTCTTTATTATAAAACACGACGTAATGAATAATTGCCTATACTAGTAGAGGCTGGAACGCCAGTGGAGATGAAACAGAAGACAGAACTGGGTGGAATGCCCGCATAGGTGTTGGTCCTGCTTAAACACATGAAGTAGCTAGACAGACGTCGTGGCACCTGAGCTCTGGAGCACAATAGGGTGACGGCCGGTCGCTATTGTAGTAGGGGCCGGAAGGATAACCGGATAGCCGGGCGTGGTGGCCGATCGGTTATAGGCGCTACAGTCTGGAACCGCGCGAACGGTACGGTCGCCGGTTCGAATCCTGCCTCGGGCATGGATATGTGTGATGTCCTGAGGTTAGTTAGGTTCAATTAGTTGTACGTTCTAGGGGACTGATGACCTTAGAAGTTAAGTGGTCAGAGCCATTTGATCCATTTTTTGATGACCGGATAACACTTCCGAACGCTAAAAATCTTGGACACAGGTGAGAGGAACGAAGAAGCGGCACCTCTGAAACCACATAGGATGGGTTATTTCCAAGGATTTTTACTCAGAAGCGTACCATTATACGAGTATAGGTTTTTCCTCGCGAACTTTCCGCGCTGGGCGACGAAAGAGTAAAATATGGTTGGTCGGCGTTCGGAAGAATCTGCAAAGAGGGCGAATATTCCGTGGTTTCGGGAACATGATTCGTTTCCGGAACTACGGTGGTGGGGAGCCGAGCCTTGCTGACAAGCCAGCAGTGTAGAGACGAAGTCTTCCGTTTGTGAGCGCCCGTGTGTGACGGTCGCTCGATATCAGCTTTGTTAAGACAGACGGAGTTGCTGTCTTTACTCTCAGGAGAGTTTATAGTTACAACAGTCAGGCACTGTATCATTGCGAACCTATACGATTCTGGACTGCACCTCTGGGTTGGAAGTCGTTGAGTACGCAGCGTTCAGTAATTGAGAGCACTACTTCTGCGTATACTTACGTTGAGACGTTATTATAACTCCGTTCTTGTGGCTGGGAATTCACGTCTTTTGTCTGTAGAACACAGAGAGGAGAAGACAGTATTAGAATATTTTAATCAGAGGACCGCCTTCTGCCATCCTAGTGTCTGGAAGAGTTTATTTGTGGCTGGAGTTCTTCCATCCACGCAGACGAGTACGAGAACCATCAGCCGGCCTGGGTGGCCGAGCGGTTCTAGGCGCTTCAGTCTGGAACCATGCGACCGCTACGGTCGCAGGTTCGAATCCTGCCTCGGGCATGGATGTGTGTGGTGTCCTTAGGTTACTTAGGTTTAAGTAGTTCTAAGTTCTAGGGGACTGATGATCTCAGATGTTATGTCCCATAGTGCTCAGAGCCATTTTGAACCATATTTTCTTGAGAACCAGCACGCCGACGCTAAACAGCTGTGATCACGTTGGTTTATTTCCACTGAGGTTCCACACCACTGTAGATCATCTTTGAGAGTAGTGTCTTCTAGTGTTTGGTACGTAGATGATGTCAGTCGTCTCGCGTTATTTATGTTAGATCGCGTGGTCATAAAAGCCAGCAGAGTTGGGCAACTGATTAATAATTTCACTTAGAAAATATAGACATTTGTCAGAAATGCCGATTTTTTAATGTGCAATAAACGCATAATAAGAAACAACATTTATCATTTAGTAGTATTAGTTGCCTTCATCATTCATTTATGTTCAGATTGTAATTTACAGAATTAAGAGATCCTAAGATCTGCTTCAGGGGGTACTCAGACAGAGCCAAATCATCATTTTGGCGTTTATTATTTTCCGTTGCGCACATTCATTTTACCCCGCATGGAGTAGCAGCTTGGGACTTAAGTACTCACGAGTTCAGTGGATCTACCATCGCTTTGTTTACCGAGCGAGGTGGCGCAGTGGTTAGCACACTGGACTCGCATTCGGGAGGACGACGGTCCAATCCCGTCTCCGGCCATCCTGATTTAGGTTTTCCGTGATTTCCCTAAATCGCTTCAGGCAAATGCCGGGATGGTTCCTTTGAAAGGGCACGGCCGATTTCCTTCCCAATCCTTTCCTACCCCGAGCTTTCGTTCCGTCTCTAATGACCTCGTTGTCGACGGGACGTTAAACACTAACCACCACTACCATCGCTTTTTATTCGTCCGTCGGTCTGTCTGACCGTCCGATTGTTCAGGACCCTATTTCTAATGATGAATTTTTCAATTTAAAATTTATGTCTAGTATGAAGGTTTGAGTTCCCTTTGCAGCAGAAAAATTTTAAGTTTCTAAGTCAATTCAATCGGAAGATGCGACCACTTACACTGAACCGCCAAAGAGACTGGTAAAGGCATGCGTATTCAAACATACAGCTATTTCAACAGGCAGAATACAGCACTGCGGTCGGCAACGCGTATTTAAAACAACAAGTGTCTGGCGCAGTTGTTGGATCGGTTACTGCCGCTACAATGGCAGGTTGTCAAGAATTAAGTGAGTTTGAACGTGGTGTTATAGTCGGCGCACGTGCGATCGGACAGAGCATCTCCGAGGTAGCGATGAAGGGGAGATTTTCCCGTACGACTATTTCACGAGCGTCCCGCGAATTTCAGGAATCCGGTTCAAATCAACGAAATCGCTGCGGCCGGAAGAAGATCCTGCAATAACGGGACCAACGACGACCCAAGAGAATCGTTCATCGTGACAGAAGTGCAACCCTTCCGCAAATTGCTGCAGATATCAACCCTGAGCCGTCAACAAGTGTCAGCCTTCGAAGCATTCAACGAAACATCATCGATATGGGCTTTCGGAGCCGAAGCTCCACTTGTGCACCATTGACAACTCCAGGACACAAAGCTTTACGCCTCACCTGGGACCGTCAACACCGACATTGGACTGTTGATGACTGGAAACATGTTGCCTGGTCGGACGAGTCTCAAATTGTATAGAGCGGAGGGACGTGGAACAACTTCACGAATCCATGGACCCTGCATGTCAGCAGGGGACTGTTCAAACCGGTGGAGGCTCTGTAATGGTGTGGGGCGCGTGCTGTTGGAGTTGTATGGGTCCCCTGATACGTCTAGATACGACTCTGACAGGTGATACATCCATAATCATCCTGCCTGATCACCTGCATGTCCAATGTTCATTCCGACGGATTTGGGCAATTCCAGAAGAACAATGCGACACCCCATACGTCTAGAATTGCTACAGAGTGGTTCCGGGAACACTCTTCTGAGTTTAAACACTTCCGCTGGCCTCCAGACTCCTCACACACGAAAATTATTGAGTGTATCTGGGATGCCTCTCAACGTGCTGTTCAGAAGACATCTCCACCCTCTCGTGCTTTTATGAATTTATGGCCACCCCTGCTGGATTCATGGTGTCACCTCTCTCCAGCACTACGTCAGACATTAGTCAAGTCCGCGCCGGATCGTGTTGCGGCACTTCTGCGTCCTTGCGGGGGCCGCAACACGGGATTAGGCAGGTGTAGCAGTTTCTCTGGCCACAATGATGCGGCACGCGCGGACTTTTTGAACACCCCGTATGAGCTTCATTGCGGGCCAGTTGTTAGCGGATGCCGTGGGCAGGCGAGGTGTAGCTCAGAAAAGCTTCAGAGCGCAGAGGATCCAAAATGCTCAGAGCGGCATTGGTCTGGCCGTTTCATTTTGTAGAGGTTACACGCCTAGCGGCAATGTTTGCCTTCCCCTGACTGCCCCCGTTGTGAGAGGGCGTCAGTTGTTTGTGTGGGGTATGTGCGCAATGCTGGAGGCGACGAGTGGCTGGCCTGATTGTGAGGGAGGCGGCGGAGGCGGGGGCGACCGTGATTGGGGGCGGCTGTGTGGCGTCACGTCGCGTCGCTTCACGTCGCGCTACGTCACGCTACGTCACGTCACATCACGTCACGTCACGTCGAGATAACGCCGGCCTCATCAGCCGGTCGATACGTCCAGTAAGCTGTGCCGAGGGCTGCAGCTAGGAAAAACAACGCCCACACCTCGACACGGCGTCGGGCCTCTCCCATTTCTCAGGCTCGAGACTGGCCACCGCCCTGCCAGGGCGCCCCGTGTTATTTAGTGAACGTCACGGAGCTATAGAAACAATGTCACGTGACGCAGACGGTGCATTATCCACCTCCCCCCTCCTTCCTCCCGCCCGCGGCTGCAATCAAACGCAGTCCGTTTAGCTCCGTGATTTCAAATGTAGAGTAGAAATATCTTTCGAGCGTGCTCGAAATACTCATGTGACAGCGGTCCGAATCTTGTTAGCTAGTGCTTTCAAATCGTGTATATTTAAATGTTGATCAAGTGGATGACTTACACGTGTGCTAGACAGAGTCAACGACATCGACACTGGATGTGTAAGTAGGCTGTTTAGGTTTTTATGTTGGTGACGCCACGCAGTGCTCTGTATGAAAGTCGCTGACTGCGCTGTGTGCAGTCTGTGGCTGGTTGGACTCATTGTTGGAATATTCGCTTGTGTAGTGTTGGGCAGTTGGGTGTGAACAGCGTGTAGCGTTGCGCAGTTGGAGGTGAGCCGCCAGCAGTGGTGGATGTGGAGAGAGAGAGAGAGAGAGAGAGAGAGAGAGAGAGAGAGAGAGAGAGAGAGAGTTCTGAGAGGTTACTACGAGCGCACAATCTGGAAGTGTGTCCGTCAGAAAAAGGAAATTTGTTTAATTGTGTCTATCAAAATCTTTCATTTGCTAACTATGCCTATCAGTAGTTAGTGCCTTGAATAGTTAGAATCTTTCATTTAGTTGGCAGTATTGGCGCTCGCTGTATTGCAGTAGTTCGAGCAACGAAGATTTTTGTGAGGTAAATGATTCATGAAAGGTATAGGTCATTGTTAGTCAGGGCCACTCTTTTGTTGGGATTATTGAAAGTCAGATTGCGTTGCGCTAAAAATATTGTGTGTCTGTTTGGTGATGATCAGAATAAGTAAAGAGAAAACTGTTTGAGTACGTTCAGTTTTGCTCAGCTGTTTGAAAATCAAATACGTAGAGGTTCTCCAGCACTGTCATTTATAATTTTTTCTAAGGGGTTGTTTCAGATGTAGTTAATACGTGATTCTACGTAGAATACCGTTTGAAGAAAACAGTTAAAATAATCGAAATGATGATTCATGTTTAATGAACCTGTGTTTTTCAACTGTCTGGCTGTCATTTCCAATCCACTGAAGATCCTGCACGCACAGTTTCTGAAGCGCAGCCGTGTTCAAAATCTTGTTATTTACCCTCTGCGCTAACAAGGAGACCACATGGAAATGCGATTTTTGTATTTTTAGGCTTCCTCACCTCAATTGGTAGGAAACGGTGCCCATTATGATCACTTTGTCGCCTATCTGTCTGTCGTCCGACTGTTAAAAACCTTTTTCTCAGGAACGGGAAAACATATCAAGATGCAATTTATGACACATGCTACGGCCTGCACTCTCTTGGCGGTGTAAAAAATTGAAGCTTCCAAGTTAATGCATGCAAAAGATTTGGCCAGTTATGACACACATTTTGATACTCGCAAACTCTCTCATCAAATATTTACTATCAAAAACTGTCTTGATCACAATTTATTTATTACGGAGACCAGTTTCGACCACTACTGTGGTCATCTTCAGACCAATGAGTAAGAACCTCCTCCGGTTGGAGAATCATTACTTGAGTAGTGATTCTCCAGCAGAAGGAGGTCCTCACTCATTGATCTGAAGATGACCGCAGTAGTGGTCGAAACCGGTCACCGTAATAAATAAATTGTAACCAAGACTGTTTTCGATCACTGTTCACTCCCACAATGTATTCAAAAGTAATCACTCATCAAAACCTAAGTTGTACTTCCTCTTGGCCTAGAGTCGTGAAATTTGGCAGGACGGAAGGTTTCAGTACAAAACTAAAGGAAATAATCCAAAATTTGTTAATTTGTAATTATATCAAACGAAAAAAAAATTTCATTTGCTATCTGACCGTCTCTCAGTCCGTCCGAGTTTTTGTCGGGAATCGGTAGACGTGTGAAGTTGAATTTATGTCACGTACTAGAGTCCACGGTCCCATTGCCGTATAAAACATTTAAGATTTTAGATGAATGCAGTCATAATATATTGCCACTGATGTGACGTATTCTGAAACCTAGCTAGTCTCGGTATCGATAACAGGAAATATCGGCAAAACTCTCGATTCCCGGTATGGATGAAGTATTTACATACACAATTAAGTTTGTACGGAATGCTTGGTGCGTGAGTTCTACCTGCATATAGCCAGATTTCTTCCTTACATTTGGGTGCGTCAAAGTTCAGAAACTGAATATTAATATCAACATGCAGTAGTCATCTTGTGAATGTTGCCTTCGTTAACAGCACGACACCGCCTGCAGTGCCTCTGTTGGTAGGAGCCTAGACCACTGGAAAACCACGGTCTGGTCGGTAGAGTCTAGATTTCAGTTGGTAAGAGCTGATAGGTGGGTTCGAGAGTGGTATAGACCTCCTGAAGCCGTGCAGCCAAGTTGTCAACAAGACACCGTGCATGCTAGTGCTGGCTCAATAATGGTGTGGTCTGCGTTTACATGGAATGGCCTTGCTCCTCTGGGCCTACTGAACCGATCACTGGCTGGAAATCGTTATGTTGGGCTGGTTGGAGGTCATTTCCAGTCATTTATGGCCTCCATATTCCCGAACAGCGACAGAATTTTTATGGATGACAATGTGCCATGTGACTGGGGCACAATTCGTCACGACTGATTTGAAGAACAATCTGGGCAATGCAAGCGAGTGATGTGGCCACCCAGATCGCCCGTCATGAATCCCATCGAACATTTATTGGAGATAATCGAAAGGTGAGTTCGTGCACAAAAGCCTAGACTCACAACACTTTCACATTTATGTACGGCTATAGACACAGCTTGGATCAATATTTCTGCAGGGTACCTCAAAATGGCTCAAATGGCTCTGAGCACTATGGGCCTGAATATCTGAGGTCATCAGTCCCCTAGACTTAGAACTACTTAAACCTAACTAACCGAAGGACACCACACACATCCATGCCCGTGACAGGATTCGAACCTGCGACCGTAGTAGCAGCGCGGTTCCAGACTGAAGCGCCTAGAACTGCTCGGCCACAACGGCCGGCTAAGGGGACTTCCAACGACTTGTTGAGTCCATGCCTCGTTGAGTTGCTACACTACGCTGAACAAATGAGCTCATATACGATATTAGGAGATATATCGTGACTTTTGTCAAGTCTGTGTACATTTATTAGAACGGGTAGTAAGCAGTTTTTCTGAGAACAATGACGACGAAACGAAGCATTTCCTTTCACGGTCTGTAAAATACCAAACGAATTGTTTCCAAGTTAACTGGGGGCCTTAGCTATATTCAGCTTAAAAAGTAAATGAAAGTTAACAGTATTATTATCATTCTTGATTTTTACGAAAGTAACTGAAATCGAACAAAAGAGTATCATGCGTCAGTTTTCTTGTAACGCTACCGCCAAAGGTAAAGTTTTCTGAACAAGTTTTCGCCGGCCGATGTGGCCGAGCGGTTCTAGGCGCTTCAGTCCGGAACCGCGCGGATGCTACGGTCGCAGGTTCGAATCCCGCCTCGGGCATGGATGTGTGTGCTGTCCTTAGGCCAGTTAGGTTTAAGTAGTTGTAAGTCTATGGGACTCATGGCGTCCGATGTAAAGTCCCAAAGTGCTTAGAGTCATTTGAACAATTTTACTGGACTGTTCGTCTTCTTTAATATAAGATACAGAATATGAAGTTAGTTTCACACAATTACAGGCGGTAATGTTATACAATGAAAAATACATTATAATACTATCTTTTACTCGCAATAACAACAGGTCGTGTGGAAAACAGATACCAGTCATGATACTCGCAACTAAACCTGTTTAAGGGGTACACTTCAGTTTTCATCGGCTTTGTTATAGTGTGTAGCAAAAGGAGGTACATATTTTTGTAGGCGCCCATACGGTCCTTAATGGGATGAAACAACCGCCCCCCGCCCCCCCCCCCCTGAAAATTCGAGTTAATAATTGCGAACGAATACCGAATACGGTAACTGATATTAAAAAGAACTAAAATAAAAGTTCAATGGTTTTTAATGTATGTTATTGCTTTGCATACATATTAGTCGAAAAAGTATTTTTTTCCAAAATACCCTCCCCCCACACTAGTTTGTTTTCCATTTCGACATTTGACGAATAGCAAATCGTATAGCATTGTAAATACAAAATTCTGTCACGTATGATGAAGTGGTATTTCAAATACGAGGGCTGTCCAGAAAATAAGTTCCGATTGATCGTGAAATGGAATCCACATTGAAAATAAGAAATGTTTTATTTGTAACACTTACCTACACCTTCCAGCTACTTCTCTACGTAGTCGCCATTCTGACTTAGAAGTTTGTCGTAAGGTTGTACCAACTTTCCAATACCCCCATCACAGAAGGCAGCCACCAGTGCTTTCCGGCAATTCGCTACGCTGGCCTACAGCTCGTTGTCGGTGGCAAAATGTTGTCTTCATAGCCAGCGGTTCATGTGAGCAAAAATGAAACTCAGAGGGAGACAACTGCAGGCTGTATTGAGAGTAATCAAACATTTCCACTTGTAAACGATGCAGGAGCATCTTCATTGCCCCTGCAGAATGCGGCTGAAAATTGTCTTGAAGAAGAAACCTCACGACAGTTATGTACTGTTGGCTGCATAGCTTCAGGCGAAATTTCTCAACAGGCCCTCGTACTTGGCAGGAGACACTATTTTCTAGACATCTTTATGCGTTCACTGTTAGCTCAGAAATGAGAAGAGCGACGTGATGCTATCTAGGATCATACTAAAGACACTGCCCAACACATCTGTGCAAAGCTTTATCGGATTTTCATACTCGTTTCCATTTCGCGAGCGATCGGATCTTACTTTTTGGACACCCCTATATTTATTTGTCAGAAATAAGCTAGAAATATCTCTGTATCACTGTACTCGCTACCGATGAGTGTTCGCTTCAGTGCCAATGGTCATAATGAGTTGTTTAGTAAGACTTTTCCGGATAAATATATTCCAAATGTATATTATTTCAATTTTATTAAATATAAAATATTTTGTGTTGTATCTGTGTTTTATTTTTACATTTTATGTATTTTTTATTTTCAACCATTATTTAATTATGTTATATCTGAAACTGATTGTACATTATTTTCGTGACGCCGCTGTAATTCTGTACAATAACGAGGAAGAGCAGATGTGCGTGGGTCAAAAGATGCTGAATGACGGGGGGGGGGGGGGGGCGGGATTTCTCGACAAATCGGATTGCACCTCTGTAATATACATTACAGAAATTGAACTTTTTTGTTTTGTTTTTTGTATCTGTTACCGTTTCAACTGTATTCATTCAGAAACACCAAACTCAGTTTAACGGCCGTACAGACACGTCTAAAAAATGTGTCCATCTCATATTTGGCTCTACACTACAGAATATTCAAACCCAATCAATATCTAAGGGTATGCCTTGAGCAGATTACTTGTCAGTTAACTAAACTGAGAAAGAAAAACCTCTGCCACGAGTTTCAATTGAGACGGCTTGGCCCTTAGCACCCCGGGTACGTGCGACCACACATTCAGAGGAGTAAATCTCTGCGCGGAGTCGGCCTGCCTCGTAAAGCCCCGGCCATCCTGGGGTGGGACGGGACGGTCACTTAGGGGTCAGCGCCGGCCCCGGGGAGCGCTCGCCTGTCGCCGCCCACGCGCTCGTAAAACAGCCGGCGATGGCCGCGTTTACGACGCAGCGCGCCGCCCCTCCCGTCGATTATCGACAGCTGATACGCGCGTTCCACCCCAGAGACGCCTGCGTCCTCATCCTCAGCTAGAGGCTGCTGGCACGCTCCCGCTGGCTCTCCGTTCAGAGCCAGTGGGATTGCATTCCTGTCACGGTCGCCACATTTCTACTCTGGACACACTGCTCCAAGGCTTCACCGGCAACTCCGCACACAAAAGTGTTTCCGAGTGTTTCATCTCCTTTCAAGTCAACTAAGAACCACGTCAAGGTATTTCTTTTTTCCTTTCATTCTTTTCACTTATAGTCCTCTGTTCACCACGATTCCCTGTTCAATCTACACTGGGGTGACGTAAGTCTTAGGATAGCGATATGCTCATATACAGATGGGGGTAATAATGAGTACACGAGATATACACTACTGGCCGTTAAAATTGCTACACCAAGAAGAAATGCAGATGATAAACGGGTTTCATTGGACAAATATATTATACTACAACTGACATGTGAATACATTTTCACACAATTTGGGTACATAGATCCTGAGAAATCAGTATCCAGAACAACCACCTCTCGCCGTAATGACGGTCTTGATACGTCTGGTCATTGAGTCAGACAGAGCTTGGATGGCGTGTACAGGTACAGCTGCCCACGCAGCTTCAACACGATAACACAGTTCATCAAGAGTAGTGACTGGCGTATTGTGACGAGCCAGTTGCTCGGCCACCACTGACGAGACGTTTTCAATTGGTGGGAGATCTGGAGAATGTGCTGGCCAGGGTAGCAGTCGAACATTTTCTGTATCCACAAAGGCCCGTACAGCACCTGAAACATGCGGTCGTGCATTGTCCTGCTGAAATGTAGGGTTTCGCAGGAATCGAATGAAGGGTAGCGTCACGGGTCGTAACACATCTGAAATGTAACGTCCACTGTTCAAAGTGCCGTCAATGCGACCAAGAGGTGACCCAGACGTAACCAACCTATGACACCCCACACCATCATGCCGGGTGAGACAACAGTATGGCGATGACGAATACACGCTTCCAATGTGCGCTCACCGCGATATCGTCAGACACGGATGCGACCATCATGATGCTGTAAAGAGAACCTGGATTCCTCCGAAAAAATGACGTTTCGCCATTCGTGCACCCAGGTTCGTCGTGGAGTACACCGTCGCAGGCGCTCCTGTCTGTGAGGCAGCGTCAAGGCTAACCGCAGCCATGGTCTCCGAGCCGATAGTCCAGGCTGCTGCAAACGACGTCGAACTGTTCGTGCACTCCGGCCGGCTCCCGAACAAGGACTGAATCATTATAGAAGAGAATTCGTCGTTTTGAAGGGACATCCTCCTCTAGCATTACTTTTCCTCAACAGTAGTAGTAAGCATGCGCCTGACGAGATCGGATCTACTTTACTATTTTGGACGAACAATGTAATTTCGGCTATGTTAATGTGAAAATTCAAGAAAGTGTGTGATTTGGTGAAATGTGAGACAGTAAATTATTGTAAAAATAACAATTCTTTAACGACATTCATCAAAATTATTTAAATCAATTGAACGATGAGAGCCTAAAATGCGAGAATTTCAGCTTGAACAGTAAGACCTCTAGACATATTGCTAGATTTTCAGAAGGCTTTGGATACTGTTCCTCACAAGCGACTATTAATCAAATTGCGCGCATATGGAGTATCGTCTCAGTTGTGTGACTGGATTCTGATTTCCTCTCAGAGAGGTCACAGTTCGCAGTAATAGACGGAAAGTCATCGAGTAAAACAGAAGTGATATCTTGCGTTCGGCGAGGTAGTGTGATAGGCCCTCTGCTGTTCCTGATTTACATAAATGATCTAGATGATAATCTGAGCAGCCCCCTTAGATTGTTTGCAGATGATGCTGTAAATTAGCGTCTAGTAAAAATTCAAATTACAGAACGATCTAGAGAGAATTTCTCTATTCTATGAAAAGTAGCAATTGGCACTAAACAAAAAAAAAGTGCGAGATCATCCACATGGGTACTAAAAGAAATCCGATAATGTTTGGGTACACGAGAAATGGCACAAATCTAAGGGCTGTCAATTCGACTAAATACCTAGGAATTACAATTACGAGCAACGTAAATTGGAAAGACCAAATAGATAATATTGTGGGGAAGTCAAAACAAAGACTGCGCTTTTTGGCAGAACACTTACAAGATGCGACAAACCCACTAAAGAGACAGCCTACATTACACTTGTCCGTCCTCTGCTGGAATACTGCTACGCGGTGTATGATCCTAACCAGGTAGGGTTGACGGAGGATATCGGAATAGTGCAAAGAAGGGCAGCTCGTTTCGTGTTATCGAGCAATAGGGGTGAGAGTGTCACTGATATGATAGGCGATTTGGGGTGTCAGTTACTGAAACAAAGGCGGTTTTCTTTGCGGCGAGATCTATCTACGAAATTTCAATCACCAAGTTTCTCTTCCGAATGAGAAAATATTTTGTTGACACCCACCTACATAGGGAGAAATGATCATCTAATATTTCTCTTATTACATGATCATTTCTCCCTACGTAGGTGGGTGTCAACAAAATATTTGGAAAGATTTGTGTGTTCCTTTTTCCCACGCGCCATTCGAGAGTGGAATGGTAGAGAAGTAGTATGAAAATGGTTCGAGGAATCCTCTGCCAGGCACTTAAGTGTGAATTACAGAATAATCATGTAGATGTAGAAGAACTGCAGCCAACTATGCTAGAAAAGTAAAAAAGTTTATTGTGATCTTACTCGAATCTTCAGAAAAAGACTACCGTAGTGGACAGAAACCACAATAAAGAAGTGAGGGGTAGATTACACCATGTCACTGGGCCATAACTGTTCGCAATTGGTTTGAGGAATATTCTACACAGTTCGAGACAATGGTGTGGCCACCCACATAGCCCGACATGGGACATAATTTTGTGCACAAAATCCTGCACCAGCAACATTTTCGCAGTTATGGACGGCTGTAGAGTCAGCACGGGTCAATATTCCTGCAGGGCTGCCGGCGCTACGCGTAGCGTATGTCTTGCCTAGGGTACAGTGGCTGATGCGCAACCAGTTTTCGTCCACTGTGCTGGGCGAGTTCATTCATTTGTTCTTAAGGGGAGGCCGGTTAAGTGTTTTCCAGTTTGGGCCAGCCAGCGACGACAGAATCGAGGCGCGCACACGTTATCTCCCTCGAACGATTTTACATAAACTATTGGGTAGAAAAATTCATTCTTGTTTTGCTTATAGCGTTATACGAGGTGCGACAATAATGAGACCGATTTTCTTTGCAAGATGCGGCAGCCCTGCAGGCGTGCGTAGGCACAATATCTTTGACCTTGGTCTGTAAGCTGCTTTTAGTCCAAGCAGCACATCGTTGCAACTGCTCAGTCGTGAGTTGTGCTGTAATAAGTTAACACGTGTTTATGTCTCTCGTCACGGAAATGGAACCGCATAATATTGCGCAGCGGTATGTCATTTCTTTTGCGTTAAATTGGGTGAAAACGCGGCGACAACTTACAGTAGGCTTCAGAAGGCTTTTAGAGAGAGGGTTATGTCAAGAGCTCAAGTTTTACGTTGGCATAAAATGTTTGGTGAAGGCAGAACGAATATTGAAGATGAAGACCGCAGTGGACGACCATCAACCTCACAGACGGATGTCAACTTGGCCAGGGTGCGTGAACTCATACGATCTGATGGAAGATTATCCGTGAAAATGATTGCAGAAGAACTGAACATCAATCGAGAAACGGTTTGTCTAATAGTAACTAAAGATCTTGGAATGAGAAAGATTTGTGCAAACGTGGTCCCCAAAAATCTCACACCACAACAGCGAGAAACACGGAAAAATGTGGTAGCCGATCTTTTAGAGCAAATGGAAATCAATCCAGAATGGCGGAGCCGTGTTGTCACTGGTGATGAAAGTTGTTTTTTTTTTTCAGTAAGATCCAGAGACAAAACGCCAAAGTTCGCAATGGTGCTCAAAGGTATCACCCAGACCAGAAAAACCTCGCATGTCAAAGTCCTAAGTGAAATGCATGCTTGTATGATTCTTTGATTCCAAGGGAGTTGTTCATAAAGAGTGGGTGCCTCCTGGACAAACAGTTAACCAATATTACTACAAAGAAATTTTTGAAAGACTTCGTAAAAGAGTTCTTTGTGTCCGTGCCAACATTGCTGCTAATTGGATTCTGCATCACGATAATGCGCCATCCCACACTGCTCTGTCAGTACAGCAATTTTTAACCTCAAAACAAATTTCAGTACTACCACAGCCACGTTATTCACCAGATATCGCTACGTGCTACTGTTTTCTATTTCCAAGAGAAAACAATGGTCAAGGGACACCATTTTCAAACAACACATGGTGTCCAAAAAGCTGTGACGAGGGTCTTGGAGGATATCACAGAAGATGAGTTCCAGAAATGTTACCATCAATAACAGAAGCGCTGGAAAATGTGTGTGCAATCGGAAGGGAACTACTTTGAAGAAGACAACAAAAAATTGTTCAAATGGCTCTAAGCACTATGGGACTAAACATCTGAGGTCATCAGTCCCCTAGAACTTAGAACTACTTAAACCTAACTAACCTAAGGACATCACATACATCCATGCCCAAGGCAGGATTCGAACTGCGACCGTAGCGGTCGCGCGGTTCCAGACTGAAGCGCCTAGAACCGCTCGGCCACAGATGAAGAGAACACTAAACTTGGTTAAAACGGTAAGCAACATTTTTTTTCCATCAGTCTCATTACTTTATTGCCGCACCTCGTATGTTAGGTTAATGACGATATGCTCATTATTTCGTTAATGGTCCTAGTTACGATAATTGTGGTGTCACCGCCAGACACCACACTTGCTAGGTGGTAGCCTTTAAATCGGCCGCGGTCCGCTAGTATACGTCGGACCCGCGTGTCGCCACTATCAGTGATTGCAGACCGAGCGCCGCCACACGGCAGGTCTAGAGAGACTTCCTAGCACTCGCCCCAGTTGTACAGCCGACTTTGCTAGCGATGGTTCACTGACAAATTACGCTCTCATTTGCCGAGACGATAGTTAGCATAGCCTTCAGCTACGTCATTTGCTACGACCTAGCAAGGCGCCATTATCATTTGCTATTTATCTTGTGATGCATGTACCGTCAGACAGATGTTCACCAATTATGGATTAAAGTTAAGTATTCCAGAAGGTACATACTATTTTTGCTACAATAAAGACCTCGTCATTTTCCAGACCTCACGCCAGCCTGCGTGAGCTTTAACGCGTGCCTTTCGGCTTCACCTCATAGTGGCTTGGCTGTCTTGCCAAGTCACAACAATAATTACATCAAAGTAGGACACTGCGCGAGATTCGGAAAAATGTGTAATGAAAAATAGACGAAGCTATGATTTTGCTTAGTATGTTGTTGCGTATGAAATTAAGTTAACATATTAAATTTTTTTTTAGACTTGGTTAGATGTATCTGACATGAATGTGGAGAAAACTGATCTGATGTACCACACTCATTTGTGATCGCTCTGTGTCAGCGATAAATGCAGAATGAAGCAATACTTGGATGATGGAGAGGCTATTGATGCAGCAACACTCGGACTGCGATATTGCCCGGTACACTGGTGTGCCGTTCGGTCAGACAGACTCTCCCAGTAAGGTGGCTTAAGGCTGTCGCATTGGTCGGAAATTATGTTGAAAAACAGCGTTCTGTACAGAAAAGCTTGGGGAATAATATGGTGTATTGGATGCCTGAAAAATTAATTATTGAACGGCTCTCGTAAATGCAGGCGACAGATTTCATTCTTTGAAACCAAATCTACTTGGATTTCGTCACATATTTTTGAACTACACTCCTGGAAATGGAATAAAGAACACATTGACACCGGTGTGTCAGACCCACCATACTTGCTCCGGACACTGCGAGAGGGCTGTACAAGCAATGATCACACGCACGGCACAGCGGACACACCAGGAACCGCGGTGTTGGCCGTCGAATGGCGCTAGCTGCACAGCATTTGTGCACCGCCGCCGTCAGTGTCAGCCAGTTTGCCGTGGCATACGGAGCTCCATCGCAGTCTTTAACACTGGTAGCATGCTGCGACAGCGTGGACGTGAACCGTATGTGCAGTTGACGGACTTTGAGCGAGGGCGTATAATGGGCATGCGGGAGGCCGGGTGGACGTACCGCCGAATTGCTCAACACGTGGGGCGTGAGGTCTCCACAGTACATCGATGTTGTCGCCAGTGGTCGGCGGAAGGTGCACGTGCCCGTCGACCTGGGACCGGACCGCAGCGACGCACGGATGCACGCCAAGACCGTAGGATCCTACGCAGTGCCGTAGGGGACCGCACCGCCACTTCCCAGCAAATTAGGGACACTGTTGCTCCTGGGGTATCGGCGAGGACCATTCGCAACCGTCTCCATGAAGCTGGGCTACGGTCCCGCACACCGTTAGGCCGTCTTCCGCTCACGCCCCATCGTGCAGCCCGCCTCCAGTGGTGTCGCGACAGGCGTGAATGGAGGGACGAATGGAGACGTGTCGTCTTCAGCGATGAGAGTCGCTTCCGCCTTGGTGCCAATGATGGTCGTATGCGTGTTTGGCGCCGTGCAGGTGAGCGCCACAATCAGGACTGCATACGACCGAGGCACACAGGGCCAACACCCGGCATCATGGTGTGGGGAGCGATCTCCTGCACTGGCCGTACACCACTGGTGATCGTCGAGGGGACACTGAATAGTGCACGGTACATCCAAACCGTCATCGAACCCATCGTTCTACCATTCCTAGACCGGCAAGGGAACTTGCCGTTCCAACAGGACAATGCACGTCCGCATGTATCCCGTGCCACCCAACGTGCTCTAGAAGGTGTAAGTCAACTACCCTGGCCAGCAAGATCTCCGGATCTGTCCCCCATTGAGCATGTTTGGGACCGAATGAAGCGTCGTCTCACGCGGTCTGCAGATCGAGCACGAACGCTGGTCCAACTGAGGCGCCAGGTGGAAATGGCATGGCAAGCCGTTCCACAGGACTACATCCAGCATCTCTACGATCGTCTCCATGGGAGAATAGCAGCCTGCATTGCTGCGAAAGGTGGATATACACTGTACTAGTGCCGACATTGCGCATGCTCTGTTGCCTGTGTCTATGTGCCTGTGGTTCTGTCAGTGTGATCATGTGATGTATCTGACCCCAGGAATGTGTCAATAAAGTTTCCCCTTCCTGGGACAATGAATTCACGGTGTTCTTATTTCAATTTCCAGGAGTGTAGTTTGTATGTTTATTACTCCAGTCACTCATTCGTGTACACACATCAAAAACAGGTTTGCATCACCTCGGCTCCGGGACTTCCGGAACATGTACAGAAAATTGGAATAGAGATCAACATAAACATCATTTCCGCCCTTTTTATTGCTCACGAAAACCACACATTACTTGTTGTACCACGAGACCTTCAGAGGTGATGATCCAGATTTCAACACACCGGGACCTCTAATACCCAATAGCATGTCCTATTGCATTGATGCATGCCTCTATTCGTTTATCAAGGCAGTGTTGGGCCAGATTGCCCACGCCTCAAAGGCGTATCGGCGTAGATCTCTCTCAGATGTTAGTGGGTTACGTCGTCCATAAACAGCGCTTTTCAGTCTATCCCAGGCATGTTCAGATAGGGTTCATGTCTGGAGAACAAGCTGGCCGCTCTAGTCGAGCGATGTCGTTATCCTGAAGGAAGTCATTCACAAGATGGGCACGATGGGGGCGCGAACTGTCGTCCATGAAGACGAATGCGTCGCCAATATGCTGCCAATTTGGTTGCACTAGAGGTCGGAGGATGGAATTCACGTATCGTACAGCGGTTACGCCGACTTCCATGACCACCAGCGGCGTACGTCGGCCTCACATAATGCCGCCCCAAAACTTCGGGGAATTTACACAACAACAAAAAATGTGTGTGAAATCTTATGGGACTTAACTGCTAACGTCATCAGCTCATAAGCTTACACACTACTTAATTATCCTAAGGACAAACACACACACCCATGCCTGAGGGAGGACTCGAACCTCCGCCGGGAACAGCCGCACAGTCCACCTTGCTAAGGCGTTCTGCCTAACCGGGTTGCCTCCAAACACGTCTCCGACGATTGTCTGGTTCAAGGCATATGCGACGCTCACAGCTGAAGAGAATGTGACGCCTATCCTGAGAGGCCCATTCGGCATGTTTTGGGCCCATCTGAACCGCGCTGGATGGTGTCGTGGTTACGAGGATGGACTTCGCTACAGACACCGGGAGTGAAACTTCCTGGCAGATTAAAACTGTGTGCCCGACCGAGACTCGAACTCGGGACCTTTGTCTTTCGCGGGCAAGTGCTCTACCAACTGAGCTACCGAAGCACGACTCACGCCCGGTACTCACAGCCTTACTTCTGCCAGTACCTCGTCTCCTACCTTCCAAACTTTACAGCAGCTCTCCCGAGTTCGAGTCTCGGTCGGGCACACAGTTTTAATCTGCCAGGAAGTTTCATATCAGCGCACACCCCGCTGCAGAGTGAAAGTCTAATTCTGGAAACCGGGAGTGAAGTTTCGCATCACGCAGCGTATTGCGCACAGTTTGAGGCGTAATACGACGTCCTGTGGCTGCACGAAAAGCATTTTTCAACATGGTGGCATTGCTGCCCGGGTTCCTCCGACCCATACTCCGTTGGTAGTGGCTGTCATCCACTGCAGTAGCAGCCCTTGCGTGGCCTGAGCGAGGCATCTCATCGACAGTTCGTGTCTCCTCCATGTCCGCTTTGGTTCACTCTGAGATGCCTGGACACTTCCCTTGTTCAGAGCCCTTCCTGGTGCAAAGTAACAACGCAGACGCGATCGAACCGCGGCATTCAACGTCTAGGCATGGTTGAACTACACACAACACGAGCCGTGTACCTCCTCCCTGGTGGAATGACAGGAACTGATCGGCTGTCGGACCCCCTCCGTCTAATAATCGCTGCTCGTGCATGGTTGTTTACATCTTTGTGCGGATTTAGTGACATCTCTGAACAGTCACAGGGACTGTGTCTGTGATACAATATCCTCAGTGAACGTGAAAGGTGTCCTACGCAGGGTATTAAAAAAGGTACGGCCAAACTTTCAGGAAACATTCCTCACACACAAAGAAAGAAAATATGTTATGTGGACATGTGTCCAGAAACGCTTACTTTCCACGTTAGAGCTCATTTTATTACTTCTCTTCAAACCAAATTAATCATGGAATGGAAAAACACAGCAACAGAACGTACCAGCGTGACTTCAAACACTTTGTTACACGAAATGTTCGAAACGTCCTCCGTTAGCGAGAATACATGCATCCACCCTCCGTCAGATGGAATCCCTGATCCGCTGATGCAGCCCTGGAGAATGGCGTATTGTATCACAGCCGTCCACAATACGAGCGCGAATAGTCTCTACATTTGGTACCGGGGTTGGGTAGCCAAGAGCTTTCAAATGCCCCCATAAATGAAAGTCAAGAAGGTTGAGGTCAGGAGAGCGTGGAGGCCATGGAATTGGTCCGCCTCTACCAAACGAAAATGAGCTCTAACATGGAAATTAAGCGTTTCCGGACACATGTCCACATAAAATCTTTTCTATAATCTGTGTGTGAGGAATGTTTCCTGGAAGTTTGGCGGTACCTTTTTGTAATATATATATATATATATATATATATATATATATATATATATATATATATAGAGAGAGAGAGAGAGAGAGAGAGAGAGTGGGGGAGGGGGGGGCGGGAGCTTTCAGTGCGAACAACTAAAGGTGTCCTTATTCTTATTTGAATGTGTTAGTGCAAATCCTGTTTCGTAGCCAACAAATAATTAAGCGGTTGCGGGGATATCCACCTGTCAAATTTTACTCGGAAAACGATATATGAATAATAAACGTGGTCGATGTTGTCAGTAATTTAAATGTTAATTACAAACCGAGCGGAAAGTAATCTTTGTGGCTTATTGGAATGACGTTGGAAGCTGATTGCCAGCCGCAGAAAGCAGTTTTCATTTCGGTGGCGCTGCGATTAAATGGAATTCGGCTTCTGCAGGGAGCGACCTCTCGTATTTGGGGCAGCGCGACGCAGCCTACACCGCTCGGCTTTATCAAGAATTCAGGAAGGGGCAAAGAAACTGGGATTAACTTTCCATAGCTGCGCTGAAATTCTGAAAATTGGCTCGTGCTTACGAAAGTTTCCAGATTATTCGCTGTTCTACTTTTTACTTTTTCTTTGGAAGGGGGAGAGGGTTGGTGCTGTAGTGAGAGAGGGGGTTTCAGCAAGGAAAAGTTTCGAAAAGATTTGATATTGTGTGTTAAGTTTGTTGGAAGTCGTCGTATGCTCTCATTCTCAAATACTGAACGAATGTAATGTGGGTAATTTGCACGCTGTCATTTAGACTGTCTCGAGATATAGTCACTGTTTCTTAGTTTGATACCTGATTTATAGTGCTACAGTTTTAACGAATGATTTTCTGAGTCATCAGTCTACTGCGGCCCGCGACCAATTTCTCTCCCGTCCCAACCTCTTCATTTCAGAGTAGCACTTGCAACTTACGTCCTCAATTATTTGCTGGATGTATTCCAATATCTATCTTCCTCCAACTTTTTACCCTGTGCAGCGTCCTCTAGTATCATGAAAGTTAACGAATGTCCTATCACCCTTTGTCTTCTTCTCAGTGTTTTCTTTCTTCGCCGATTTTGCAGAGAACCACCTCATTCCTTACCTTATCAGTCCCAACATGCTTCTGTAGCACCGACACTTGATGTTATTTGCGCCTCTACAAAACTAGGTGCGCCCTACCACGTATGCCAGTCAAGAATGGAAATCGATGCGGATGCAAACAGAGAGGGGCAAAGTAAGCGGAGGATTTATCGCGTGACGGGATGAGCTGCCATAAGCCAGACTCTGAAAGAGCGACGAGAAAATAATGCGTCCGTTGCGTGCCTGATGACCGCAGCTAAGCAGACGGTACGATGTGCACTGAGGGACCGATCAGCGATGTGACGTCATACTGAAATCCCTCGTTCGTATACTCGCTCGGAGAAAGGTCGAGTGTGAACAGCGATAGCCTGTATATGGGGGTAATGGACGGTAGCACCCCAGAGCAGGTGCGCATGTGTAGCAACGCAACCAGATGATGTGAAGCTTTGCGAGCATTTACGCGCACACAAGCGCACACGCACTCACACGCAAACACGCATCCACCCACTCCCCAACCAACGCACGCACGCTTCCACACGCAACCCCTCCCCTCCCCTCCCCCCCACTCTCTCTCTCTCTCTCTCTCTCTCTCTCTCTCTCTCTCTACCGCAGTTAAGATAATCGACAGGCTTTGCAGACCATTCATTCCCTAGTTATTCTGCATGCCACCGATAAATCCCACAACGTATCGTTATTTAAAGCCAGAGGGTATCTCATCAGCGTATAGGATAAAAACTACGTAAAATGCTCGAAGCTTTTTTTTTTCCAATCAACTCTTGTTTAATCCCTTACTCTTTTTTCACCTCTTCTCTCTTCGTCTTCCTTCGTTCTCCCGAATGGACACGCAGAGAAAGAGGTCTTATGTTTAATTTTTTGTAATATACCTAAGAATTGGAAATGTATTGATTTCATTCGTTACATTATCATTATGATTCCGTCTGCAGCTCGTGGTGTTGCGGTAACGTTCTCGCTTTCCGCGCAAGGGGTCCCCGTTCGATTCCCAGCGGGGTCAGGGATTTTCTCTGCCTGGAGATGACTGGGTATTGTGTGTCTTTCATCATCATTTCATCCTCATTCACTCGCAAGTCGCCGTAGTGGCGTCAAACAACTTGTGGAGCGGCGGCCGAACCGCCCCGCGAGAGGTCTCCCGGCCACCAATGCCATACGCTTATTATTATTATTATTATTATTATTATTCCGTCCTGTTAATTGTAAACCATTTATACGTTGAAACGTCCCCTTTGAACAATTACAAATGACTGTGCTTAAACTGACACACAATATTTTGTTAGCGCAACGCAATCTGACTTTCAAAATTCCCTACAAAAGAATGGCCCTGACTAACATTAAACTATACCTTTCACAAATCACTTACCTCACAAAAATCTTCGCTGCTCAAGCTACTGCAATACAGCGAGCGCCACTACTGCCAGCTAAATAAAAGATTCAAACTATGGAAGGCACTAACTACTGATAGGGATAGTTAGCAAATGAAAGATATTAATAGAGAACAAACAATGTATTTACCTTGATATCATCATATATAAATATAGCAGTTCATGACAAATTTCAAAACTCCGCCATCTCTCTCCCCACATCCACCACTGCTGGCGGCTCACCTCCAACTGCGCAACGCTACGCGCTGTTCACATCCAGCTGCCGCTGCCTAACACTACAATGGCGGACAACAATGCAAACTAGCCACAGACTGCACACAGCACAGCCAGTGATTTTCATACAGAGGTGGCGTTACCAATAAAAACACCTAAACAGCCTACTTACAACGTTTACAACTAATTAAGCACTTGGAAGTGGTCGGATGGAGACGCGACAATCGCTCTTCTTCAGCGCGCTGTCCAATGTACTTTTACATTTCGACAGCCGGCCATTGGTGGCCAAGCGGTTCTTGGCGCTTCAGTCTGGAACCGCGCGGCCGCTACGGTCGCAGGTTCGAATCCTGCCTCGGGCATGGATGTGTGTGATGTCCTTAGATTAGTTAGGTTTAAGTAGTTCTAAGTTCTAGGGGACTGATGACCTCAGAAGTTAAGTCCCATAGTGCTCAGAGCCATTTGAACCATTTGAACATTTCAGCAAGTCGTGTCTGCAGTCTAATTTTTCTCTTTTGCGAAGTCCGAGTATCGTTACCACGGTCATGTAAATCATTTATCACGTTGCAGTTTTGTATTTTCGCGGTATTGCATCGCTAAGCTTCTCTGCGCTCCAACGGCGATTCCTGCCCCTGACTTTAACATGAGCTGGAAATCTCAGGTAACGAAACTTTACTCTTTCGTTAACTGACAGATTGATGGTTTCATACCACGAAGCGCCAAGATGTGGCCTGTATCTGTGCTACTCTTATTCACAGTTGCACCTACTTTCTGATAGAACAACTAGCATGTCATTGCAATGCTTCGACTCTGTTATGTATCCTGTGTAGTCCTCAAGTGACAGAGCGGTGTAAGCCGTGTATGATACACCTACCATTGCCCAGTTATACGGATCTGAGGACGGTAACACGTGTTGCCGACATTAGTAATCCAATAATTGTGTTTACACAGCTTACTTGGAAAATATCGGGTCATCAAAAAGTCACTATAAATTTGAAAACTTAATAAACCACCAGAGGTAAAAACATGCTTGGAATGGCATGGGTTTTATTAGGAAAAAAAAAGTTCACAAAACGTCAGACAGATGGCTCTGGACAGCAAAACGTCAGTGACTGCGCATGACAATCGTGTATAAAAGGAGCTGTAATGAGAGAGAGAATCAGATGCGCCAGCAGTCGCAGCATGTTGACGTTATCGGAAAAGGCGCTTTTATTGAAGCTGTATTATCAGAATGGGGAATGTGCTAGTTCAGCGTTACGATCCTATCGCGATAGGAAGGGGATTCGAACGGGTAAAGGTCCGTTGACAAATGCAGCTGTGGCGACAATGATTTCGAAGTTCGAAGCCACGGGTTGTTTAGGCGATAGACCCCGCAGTGGCCGACCGAGCACAAGGCGTAATGCTGCTGAGACAGTTCAGGAAGAAATGGAGACTGTAGCGGGTTCGTCTATGCACGGGGAAGTCAGCGCTCGTGCAGTCGCACGTCGCACCGGCATTCCATACACTACTGTTTGGTTGGCGCTTAGGCGTACCCTCCGATGCTATCGGCATCATGAACTGTTACCTGGCGATTTAGTGAAGCGGAGGGCATTTGCGGTGTGGGCGTTTCAAAAGATGGCGGAAGATGACGATTGGTTGAGTAACGTGTTGTGCACCGACGAAGCTGATTTCACGTTCCGAGGGTCTGTCAACGTCCACAACTGCAGAATTTAGGCATCCCCAGCCTGGCTGATAAACACCTGCTGGAACGTACGATGTTTATGCAGGATGGCGCTCCATCCCATATTGCTAGACGCGTGAAAGATCTCTTGCGCGCGTCGTTTGGTGATGATCGTGTGCTCAGCCGCCACTTTCGTCATGCTTGGCCTCCCAGGTCCCCAGACCTCAGTCCGTGCGATTATTGGCTTTGGGGTTACCTGTAGTCGCAAGTGTATCGTGATCGACCGACATCTCTAGGGATGCTGAAAGAAAACATCCGACGCCAATGACTCACCATAACTCCGGACATGCTTTACAGTGCTGTTCACAACATTATTCCTCGGTGATCTCACGGGAACCGGTGTATCCACTGCGGCAAGGCCGTTGCCATAATTAGGTGTCTTGCCCACATAGATCGTTTGTTCATCCGTAGGCCAACGTCAGCTTATGAACAATGCTCTGCCAGTTCATGGTTTTTAATATCCTCCATTTCTCTGGTTGGTTCTGTGGTTTGGGGCCAAATACTTTTCTTAATAAACAGTGGTCTGGTTACAGTACATCAAAAATAGATAAAATCTAGTGCTGACGGCAATAAAATATTTATAGCAGTTTACATTCGTGGAGTCACAACGCCGCCACCGCCTACGATCATGGTATGGATGCTCTGAAGACGGTCACATTCTGACAAAAAACCGGTAACCATTGCAAATAAAATTTTTTTTCGGTCACTAGGGTTTTTAATCAATTTTTAAAAATGTTCCTTAACATCTTTCTCTCGAAGACTAGTAGTAGCTGTTCATCCGCTTTCTTTTTTTTTTTTGTCATCAGTCTACTGACTGGTTTGATGCGGCCCGCCACGAATTCCTTTCCTGTGCTAACCTCTTCATCTCAGAGTAGCACTTGCAACCTACGTCCTCAATTATTTGCTTGACGTATTCCCTGTCTTCCTCTACAGTTTTTGCCCTCTACAGCTCCCTCTAGTACCATGGAAGTCATTCCCTCATGTCTTAGCAGATGTCCTATCATTCTGTCCCTTCTCCTTATCAGTGTTTTCCACGTATTCCTTTCCTCTCCGATTCTGCGTAGAACCTCCTCATTCCTTACCTTATCAGTCCACCCAATTTTCAACATTCGTCTATAGCACCACATCTCAAATGCTTCGATTTTCTTCTGTTCCGGTTTTCCCACAGTCCATGTTTCACTACCATACAATGCTGTGCTGCAGACGTACATCCTCAGAAATTTCTTCCTCAAATTAAGGCCGGTATTTGATATTAGTAGGCTTCTCTTGGCCAGAAATGCCTTTTTTGCCATAGCGAGTCTGCTTTTGATGTCCTCCTTGCTCCGTCCGTCATTGGTTATTTTACTGCCTAGGTAGCAGAATTCCTTAACTTCATTGACTTCGTGACCATCAATCCTGATGTTAAGTTTCTCGCTGTTCTCATTTCTACTACTTCTCATTACCTTCGTCTTTCTCCGATTTACTCTCAAACCATACTGTGTACTCATTAGACTGTTCATTCCGTTCAGCAGATCATTTAATTCTTCTTCACTTTCACTCAGGATAGCAATGTCATCAGCGAATCGTATCATTGATATCCTTTCACCTTGTATTTTAATTCCACTCCTGAACCTTTCTTTTATTTCCATCACTGCTTCCTCGATGTACAGATTGAAGAGTAGGGGTGAAAGGCTACAGCCTTGTCTTACACCCTTCTTAATACGAGCACTTCGTTCTTGATCGTCCGCTCTCATTATTCCCTCTTGGTTGTTGTACATATTGTATATGACCCGTCTCTCCTTATAGCTTACCCCTACTTTTTTCAGAATCTCGAACAGCTTGCACCATTTTATATTGTCGAACGGTTTTTCCAGGTCGACAAATCCTATGAAAGTGTCTTGATTTTTCTTTAGCCTTGCTTCCATTATCAGCCGTAACGTCAGAATTGCCTCTCTCGTCCCTTTACTTTTCCTAAAGCCAACTGATCGTCACCTAGCGCATTCTCAATTTTCTTTTCCATTCTTCTGTATATTATTCTTGTAAGCAGCTTCGATGCATGAGCTGTTAAGCTGATTGTGCGATAATTCTCGCACTTGCCAGCCCTTGCCGTCTTTGGAATTGTGTGGATGATGCTTTTCCGAAAGTCAGATGGTATGTCGCCAGACTCATATATTCTACACACCAACGTGAATAGTCGTTTTTTTGCCACTTCCCCCAATGATTTTAGAAATTCTGATTGAATGTTATCCATCCCTTCTGCCTTATTTGACCGTAAGCCCTCCAAAGCTCTTTTAAATTCCGATTCTAATACTGGATCCCCTATCTCTTCTAAACCGACTCCTGTTTCTTCTTCTATCACATCAGACAAAACTTCACCCTCATAGAGGCTTTCAATGTATTCTTTCCACCTACCTGCTCTCTCCTCTGCATTTAACAGTGGAATTCCCGTTGCACTCTTAATGTTACCACCGTTGCTTTTAATGTCAACAAAGGTTGTATCGACTTTCCTGTATGCTGAGTCTGTCCTTCCGACAATCATATCTTTTTCGATGTCTTCACATTTTTCCTGCAGCCATTTCGTCTTAGCTTCCCTGCACTTCCTATTTATTTCATTCCTCAGCGACTTGTATTTCTGTATTCCTGATTTTCCCGGAACATGTTTGTACTTCCTCCTTTCATCAATCAACTGAAGTATTTCTTCTGTTACCCATGGTTTCTTCGCAGCTACCTTCTTTGTACCTATGTTTTCCTTCCCAACTTCTGTGATGGCCCTTTTTAGAGTTGTCCATTCCTCTTCCACTGTACTGCCTATTGCGCAATTCCTTATTGCTGTATCTATAGCGTTAGAGAACTTCAAACGTATCTCGTCATTCCTTAGTACTTCCGTATCCCACTTCTTCGCGTATTGATTCTTCCTGACGAATGTCTTGAACTTCAGCCTACTCTTCATCACTAGTATATTGTGATCTGAGTCTATATCTGCTCCTGGGTACGCCTTACAATCCAGTATCTGATTTAGGAATCTCTGACCATGATGTAATCTAATTGAAATCTTCCCGTATCTCCCGGCCTTTTCCAAGTATACCTCCTCCTCTTGTGATTCTTGAACAGGTATTCGCTATTACTACCTGAAACTTGTTACAGAACTCAATTAGTCTTTCTCCTCTTTCATTCCTTGTCCCAATGCCTTATTCTCCTGTAACCTTTTCTTCTACTCCTTCCCCTACAACTGCATTCCAGTCGCCCATGACTATCAGATTTTCGTCCCCCTTTACATACTGCATTACCCTTTCAATATCCTCATACACTTTCACTATCTGTTCATCTTCAGCTTGCGACGTCGGCATGTATACCTAAACTATCGTTGTTGGTGTTGGTCTGCTGTCGATTCTGATTAGAAGAACCCGGTCACTGAACTGTTCACAGTAACACACCCTCTGCCCTACCTTCCTATTCATAACGAATCCTACACCTTTTATACCATTTTCTGCTGCTGCTGATATTACCCGATACTCATCTGACCAGAAATCCTTGTCTTCCTTCCACTTCACTTCACTGACCCCTACTATATCTAGATTGAGCCTTTGCATTTCCCTTTTCAGATTTTCTAGTTTCCCTACCATGTTCAGGCTTTTGACATTCCACGCCCCGACTCGTAGAACGTTGTCCTTTCGTTGATTATTCAATCTTTTTTCTCATGGTAACCTCCCCCTTGGCAGTCCCCTCCCGGAGATCCGAATGGGGGACTATTCCGGAATCTTTTGCCAATTGAGAGATCATCATGACACTTCTTCAATTGCAGGCCACATGTCCTGTGGATACACGTTACGTGTCTTTAATGCAGTGGTTTCCATTGCCTTCTGCATCCTCGTGTCGTTGATCATTGCTGATTCTTCCGCCTTTTGGGGCAATTTCCCACCGCTAGGACAAGAGAGTGCCCTGAACCTGTATCCGCTTCTCCGCCCTCTTTGACAAGGCCGCCGTGTGGGATTAGCCGAGCGGTCTAAGGCGCTGCAGTCACGGACTGCGCGGCTGATCCCGGCGGAGGTTCGAGTCCTCCCTCGGGCATGGGTGTGCGTGTTTGTCCTTAGGATAATTTAGGTTAAGTAGTGTGTACGCTTAGGGACTCATAACCTCAGCAGTTAAGTCCCATAAGATTTCACACACATTTGAACATTTTTTTGACAAGGCCGTTGGCAGAATGAGGCTGTCTTCTTATGCCGGAAGTCTTCGGCCGCCAAAATTTAGGCAGTGGCGGGGATCGAACCCGGGACCGAAGACGTTTTGATTATGAATCAAAGACGCTACCCTAGACCACTGGCTGCCCAAATGATCACCGAACCCCTGCCATATTTCACTGTTGGAACGTAAGGACGGACAGAAGTTGGAAACATTCTGCAACAAAACTCATCCTATCGCACGGCTTTCTTTCATTGCTCCACAGTCCAGGTGTTGTAACTTCGGCGTCCCGCTTTCCTGTTATGGGCATTTGCATCACTGGTCAGTGGTTTTGAAATTCCAGCTAACCCTGCAGTTCCCTGTTTAAGAAGCTTTCTACGTGTTGTTTCGTTGCTAAAAAGGTTCGGCAGTGCTACCTTTAATTCGTCAGTATCTTTTGCAGTTGTGTCTTCTTATGTTTTGTCACAGTCGTCTTTAGTGACTGTCTGTCACGATCACTACACTCACATTTTCGTCGTTTTTGTGACTTGGTGGCTGATGTTTTTCTGATTTCCCTGAGTGTGGTAAAAATCTTCGACACGACCCTTCTTGAAACAACAAACACTTAGGCTACCTCGGATACGGAGGCATCTACCTTACAAGAGGACTACTTTCGAATTCACGTAGCTCCAACATAATGCACTCGTAAGTACACACAACACTCTTCTGACCGAGACTGACACTTGCAACGTACTGAGGCCACTGCGCAGGTGTCGTTACCGGTCAAATACAACAGCGTAACCTGCTGGTTTGACTAGCATATGTATGTCCAGCTAAGCCCGCAGGACAGGACAAGTAGTTTAAGTTGTGGAAAGGGGCCAAAATAAGCGGCTGTCAGTTGCAGTCGAACATACAAGAGCGAAGAAATTATTTTTTTTTTTTAAAAAAAGAACACAGCTTTAGTTTTGGAACTTAACTACCGGCTGAATGCGCCATACAATCTCATACCTCAAGGGTAAGACCACTTTTATTTAAAAACGGCTGAAAGCCAGTAACTTAAAGCTCAACCAAAATCAGAAATTCAAAGGAAAGCCTTATGTTAAAACAGTTCCTTAATTACGCTGAAGGCCCATAGAATCTGACCCTTCAAGAGCAAACAACTTAAATTCAAAATCGGCTCAAGGCCCAACACTTACCACTAAATAACATTAATTTTAAAAATGCCACAGGCTTTACGGAAAACAGTTCTTTAAATTAGGTCGAAGGCCCAAACAATCTTACGCCTTAAAGGCAAAACAACATTAATTTAAATTCGGTTGGAAGCCATACAAATACAATCAACAATAACAAATAAGGAAAGGCAGTACACCCAAGGGCACTCAGAAGTTCCGAGGGTCGGCCTGGAATTCAAACACTAATGCTCGCTTAGGTGAGACAGGCAGTCGGCCCAACCATTGTCGATCAGACGACAACCCAACCAGCAGACAGTCAATGGACCCACTGACAAGATAACTTTCGCTTCACCCAGGCCAGCACACAACAGGGAGTTCAATGGAACAACGTAGAAGGTACTGGCGCCCACAACATTGAGCTGTCTAACCACACACCAAGCTCGACAGCGACAACATGAGGAGGAAAATACACTGCCTGAATTTATCCAAGGCCAAGGCAAGTAACCGGAACGTTATCGGCCACAATGCAGAAGATTCTGCTGGTGCACTTCAGTTCAAATAACCAAGCACAGTTAAACTTCGCCGGAGGGTGGCTAAAATTTGCCAACTTGAAAACACACACTGTTGCTCGCGGAAATATCCCAACAGCCGACAACGGACTCCAAACAACACAATGTGAACAGTTGTGACTTGCTGGTAGATTAAGTCAAAACTCAACTTTCTTGTCCGGGATCGGTGAGCCACGAATCTCGTAGCAATGGGAACAGCACCACACACTCCGACACTAAATAGACGCCGCCAGTGGGCCCAGCAAAACTCCACACAGCAGAGACTTCCTCGCTGGTCCACGCCAACCGACGAACTGCCCAGGCTCGGAAACAATGAAGGGACCAAGTATACGTCGGCCGATCAGACGACCAACGGTCGTCTCGCTCCAATCTCCCTCCGTCGGACAGTTCGTGTGCGTCGCCAGCGGTCGGCGAGCACTGGCTGTCCCCACCTCGGTGCCGCTCCGCCCCCGACTTCACTGCTGCTGCGTCCCGACTGCACTGCTGGTCCGTCTCCAACTGACTGCCAGACACACGATGACCCGGAAATACTACCGGTCGCTCCAGAGATGGTATGACAGTACACTTATCGATACGGCCGGCCCGAGTGGCCGTGCGGTTCTAGGCGCTATAGTCTGGAACCGCGAGACCGCTACGGTCGCAGGTTCGAATCCTGCCTCGGGCATGGATGTGTGTGCTGTCCTTAGGTTAGTTAGCTTTAACTAGTTCTAAGTTCTAGGGGACTGATGACCTCAGTAGTTAAGTCCCATAGTGCTCAGAGCCATTTGAACCATTTTTGAACTTACCGATACGCGCTGCTGCTGGTGCTCACACGCAAGTAAGGCAGGAAGTTAGTGACGCCAGTAAATGAGATAAGAAAACGAGGCGGGAGTACCGTACTAGAAGATGACAAACAGTAAATGGAATAGACGCGAGCCGTGCACAGCTCATTTTTGTTCGAGCATGTATTTCTCGCGACGTTTCCACATTTTTCTTGAACCTCTGTATCTAGCGAATAATTCAGGAGGTAGGGGGCAAATGCTTCGTACTATGAGATGAGGACACAAGAGAGGAGCTCAAATGGCTCTGAGGTCATCAGTCCCCTAGAACTTAGAACTACTTAAACCTAACTAACCCAATGACATCACACATATCCATGCCCGAGGCAGGATTCGAACCTGCGACCGTAGCGGTCTCGCGGTTCCAGAGTGTAGCGCCTAGAACCGCTCGGCCACCCCGGCCGGAGAGAGGAGTTCCTTGCGGGTCGCATCGCAGTAGTCAGAAAACTGATGAGTCAAAAAGAGAACAAGCTAGAAAAAAAAAAAAAAAGCTGAATGGCTGTCAACAGAATTTTACTCCATTCCTCACGCAGCTGTTGCTATTCATTGCGGGTTACTGGAAGAGCATCACTGCAACCATCATCAGTTGCCAGAATGAGATTTTCACGCTGCAGCGGAGTGTGCGCTGATATGAAACTTCCTGGCAGATTAAAACTCGTTCCGGCACACAGTTTTTATCTGCCAGGAGGGTTCATATCAGCGCACATTCCGCTGCAGAGTGAAAATCTCATTCCAGAATCATGCCCCAGGCTGTGGCTAAGCCATGTATCCGCAATATCCTTTCTTTCAGGAGTGCTAGTTCTGCATTTTTCGCAGGAGAGCTTCTGTAAAGTTTGGAAGGTAGGAGACGAGGTATTGGCAGAAGTAAAGCTGTGAGGACGGGGCGTGAGTCGTGCTTGGGTAGCTCAGTTGGTAGAGCGAAAGGCCAAGGTCCGGAGTTCGAGTCTCGGTCCGGCACACAGTTTTAATCTGCCAGGAAGTTTCATCATCAGTTGGTTGGTTGATTTGAAGGAGGGGAGCGAGCAGTGAGGTCATTTGTCCCATCGGATTAGGGAAGGACGGGGAAGTAGATCAACCCTGCCCTCTCAAAGGAACCATCCTGGCAATTGCCTGATGCGACTTAGAAAAAATCACGGGAAACCCAAATCAGGATGGCCGGACAAGGGGTTTGAACCGTCGACCTCCCAAATGCGAGTCCAGTGTGCTAACCACTGCACCACCTCGCTGGCCTCAGCGTCATAAAAATATCTTACCTTCATTATCATCTGTGGACCGATTATGGAGAAAAGGCACCTCCAGAGTTGTGCATGGATTACTTTATTCTGCCGTACTTGTAATTTTGTTACTGAAAGTTTTGTAATGTGACCCACGCTCTCTCTACGAAACGGATGAATATCCACCCAAGTGCGAACAACAGAAATCTGTCTCGTATGACTGTGTCTGCGATGTTCCTATACGACGAACCCTAGAGTCGTTGTAGGCGGCGGCGTGGGAACCTGGGAAGTTACTGCGCCGGTGCTACTGGTGTGTGACGGCTGACTAGGACGAACCGGCGGCGTGGAGCGCCAAGACGGAACTGCTGGCACTCCGAGGCGTAGGGCGTAACTCACTTAGCACTATCCGGCGGTGGCCTAAATATCTCAGAGGCGCTGCGAGGGCTCGTGACCTGTCGCAGCAAACTGGTACCTAAAGGGGCCAGCACACGTTCAATATTTTTTGACAATACTAGTTTCTAATACGTTCAATATACTGAAGCGACCTCATACTGTCAATAACACTGACAAAAGTAGACAGCTGACAACTCAAGGTTAAGACGTCAAACACGCAAAAGAAAAATAGTTTGCTGCAGTTATATTAGCTATAGCTTTCAAGCAACAGAAAACAATGAAAAAAGAGGAAATCGGTCCGAGATTGGTTAAAAAAAAGGAGCGACTGCTGACATCTTAATTTACTGACATAAATCAGACTCACGGTTTCCAGTATTGACAATGTTCCGACGACATCGTACAAGTTATTATTGTCGATATGAAGTAAAATAGAAAAGCAAAATAGGTCGATGAGAGAGGTAACAGCATTCGACAAGATATTAAGACTAACCTAGAGATGCCTGGTAACAGACAGGTCATTCTAATGCTTCTAGTTTAGTTCTGTAATAACAGCAAGTACAATTAGTAACATTTTATGGAAACCTCTGAAGCGATGATATCTGCATAGCAAGGACCTTTTATGTAATTAACGTAAAACTTTTTTTTACGCTTTGGGATAATTTGGTGAATCTGAAATGCATTTCGCAGACCTATTACTAATCATTGCACATGTATGGCTTTTTGCGAATGGGAGCATTTTTTCGAAAGTGCTATGCAACACTACAATCTATATTTTCAAATTAAGCAATTAAGCAATGTTGTAGAAAATCCTCCGCCAACCATCCGAATCTGGTATATAAAAATACAGTGATTACCCTTGCATAGGCGCCTTACAGTTCTTTTGTGTTAAAGACGCTTTGAAAATGGAATCTGAGGTATGACATGCACAATGGCGAATTGAAAAGATAAACAGCGCACGCTAACGACAAGTGACTGGTTTCTGCAACTGCCAACATCTGAATGGAGCATATTGCCAAACCGCCAGTATTTGACCTCACATATTCAATATATATTGACAATATTGAGAGTTTTTGAGGTCCATCAGCACCGGTCATCAAGGTTTCCATTATTGACAATACTTCAATAACGCCATAAAGCGGTTAATTATTGACAGTATGACAATATTATTGAACGTGTTAGGGCCTCTTACCCGCCAGCACACACTGCTTCGACGAGCACGCTTTGAAGGCAACGTAAACTCCGTGGTGAACAGCCGAGGCCAGACAGGGGGAATATCTCGGAGTTGTTTAAAGCAGTTTAAGGACGTCCCCCTGGCGGGGCGGCTACCCGCACAGCCTCCGTGGTGTGCGGGAAGATCTACTATCAGGCGGACACTGTACACAACATACGATGGCAGGTCACATAACTTTTCATGAGTACTGCACTACAGATACGCGCCACTGTTTTTCAACGTAATCAACAAGTTTCTGTAAACAACGGTCGGGGCGTTGTACCAGTTGCTGAGTTCCTCGACAGTGGAAATCCAGCCTTGGTCACGGGGCCATTTAGAGGAAGCTATACGTGAACGTATTCATTGTTCGAAACCCTCCTGCCCCTAGATGTTCTTTCAGCCTACAAAAAAGATGGAAACCGCGTTTGCACGATGTGAACTTCCCGACCAGCTTCATTCACGTGCGTGTGTCCTCGCTCAATGTTGTTATCATTTCACTACAGCAGGAAGCGACGTTCCGTTTGGCTCACATACCGTCAGAGTTTCAAGCTGCATCTGTCTGCAGTTGTAAGCATTTGCTCACAAAGATCGTACTGAGCCGCGTACTTCAACTCTGGAGGGCGTTTCCAGCTGCTGAGCTATTTCGCTCGCACACCGTGATGCTCCTGTTATCCGTACGGCAGTACAACTGTGTGTGCGCAGTAAACGCGGATCCATTGCTCTCTTATGACAATGCAACACACTTGCTGCTCAATGGCCTTCATGGGCCCTCATACACATTTATTGGGCAATAATTTTGCGTGAAGTCAGGCTCTTTTCGTAAGAGAGTGCAAAAATGTAACAGGATATAGAGGACGCTCCACTGAAGAATTTGAGGTGGGAAATCTGGTGTCGGAGAAGCCACTTTAAGGAGATAATAGGAATTAAGTCACATTACTGCGTACTTTTTTATTTACATTAGTTACACTTGACTGAAAATACCATCACTAACACAATGAACGTACCATTTCTTCCGTATCTCACAAAATCTGCTCAAAGTGACAGGCGTCAACCTCAACGCAAGCATGACATCGGCAAAAAAGATTCTGACGCACCCTGGCGAAGGTTCCTGGTGTGTTTCGAATCACATCACAGGCAGCTGCAATTCTGGCAACTAATTCCATCTTCACTATATATGAAGATGGTATCTGTTCCCGAAAGAACAGATAGCACTGATGACGGTGCAGCTTCTCTAGAATGAAATGATAATTAAGTCGACGCCGTACCTGCAAACAAGCGTTGATATGCATCAACGGGGACAGGTGAAAATGTGTGCCCCAACTTAGACTCGAACCCGGGATCTCCAGCTTACATGGCAGACGCTCTATCCATCTGAGCCACCGAGGGCACAGAGGATAGTGCGCCTGTAGGGACGTATCCCTAGCACGCTCCCCGTGAGTGTGATGGCCAAACATCTATTAGGCGAACTACGAATGTAGTGGTGTGGACATGCTGGGAATGTGAGTCTCACGGGGAGCGTGAAAGGGCTAAGTCCCTGTGCCCGTCTCCTCGGTGGCTCAGATGAATAGAGCGGCTGCTATGTAAGCAGGAGATTATGGGCTCGAGTCCAAGTTGGGGTACACATTTTCTACATGTCCCGAATGATGTATATCAGCGCCTGTTTGCAGCTAGGGTATGCATTTAATTATCATTTAATTCCATCTTCCTACCGACTTCGGTCTCATATACAAGTGACTAAATATCCTCATACGAAGCGTGTTTTTTAAATAAGCACCGTCTTGAAATTAAGAAAAGACGTGCTAAGATATCTCAATAATTTTATTTTTACCTGAAAGCCTGTAACTTAATCTACTATTCTACATAATTTCCATCAATACTGAGGCACTTGTCATAACGTTGTACTAGTTTTTGAATACCCTCCTCATAGATGTCTGCCGCCTGACTTGTTGACCACTGCATCACCACTGTTTTGACTTCGTCATCGTCTTGAAGACGCTGACCGCCCAGGTGTTTCCTCAAGTGCAGGAACAGATGGTAGTCACTGGGTGCAAGATCGGGGCTGTACGGAGAATGATCTAGAGTTTCCCATCGAAAAGATGTGATGAGATCTTTGGTCCGATTGGTCACCTGCGGACGGGTTTTATCTTGCAGCAAAACGATCCCCTTGCTCAACTTCCATGGACTGTTGCTTTGATTCTGGTGTGACGTAGGCCACCCTGGTTTCATCGCCCGTAACAATTTGGGTTAAGAAATCATCACCGTCGTTGTGGTACCGCTCAAGGAAAGTCAATGCACTGTCTAAACGTTTGGTTTTCTGCACATCTGTCAACATTTTCGGTACCAAACGTCCGCACAATTTTCGGTAATGCAAGTGCCCGGTCACAATGCCATACAAAACACTACGAGAAACATTAGGGAAGTCATCCCACAAGGAGAAAATCGTAGAGTGTCTGTTTTCTCTCTTCTTATTGTCCACATACAGCACCAAACTTTCATTAACGAGCGAAGGACGCCCACTCCATTGTTCATCATGCACATTTGTGCGGCCATCTTTAAATGCTCTCACCCACTTTCTTACCATTCCATCAGTCATAACGGTTTCTCCGTAAACTGCACATATCTCACGATGAATATCGATCGCTTTTAGGCCTTTAGCACTAAGAAATGTTATAACAGCCCGTACTTCAAAGTCGGCGGGACTCGATTAAAAAAATGGTTCAAATGGCTCTGAGCACTATGGGACTTAACCTCTGTGGTCATCAGTCCCCTAGAACTTAGAACTACTTAAACCTAACTACTTAAACACACATCCATGCCCGAAGCAGGATTCGAACCTGCGACCGTAGCGGTCACGCGATTCCAGACTGAAGCGACCAGAACCGCACGGCCACACCGGCCGGCACTCGCGATTATCGGAGGCATCTTAAACAGTCAGTACACAACGTAAACAAGGAAGAATCAGACTGTAATGGCGTCAGTGCGTAGATTAAGGTACAGGTTTTCATGTAAAAATAAAATTATTGAGATATCTTAGAACGTCTTTTTTTTTAATTTACTTACTTAAAAAACACACCTCATGTATTGCGCAATATACTGAGGAAGCGTCATTATTTTTTATGCTCTGCTGTCCTTCAGTATATTGCGCAAACCATCAATGTTATTACGGAACACTCAGTACGGCGCAGTAAGTATTGAGCGTGTGAGGGCCCCTTTAGCGTAGGAGCGACACTTCTGATTCACTTTCTGAATTCCCTGCATTTAATATCTAGGTGATGAGTCTTTCGATCCACTTATGAGCCTCAACACAGAGAATATATTGTCTTTTTTCTGTCAGATTCCTACTAGCGAGTCGGTCATAGAAAAAAGGAGTGGAGGATGGCGTTAAATTTAAAACAGGCTGGATACTGAGCTGTGCAGGGACGACAGACGAATAGACAGTGGGGGTTATTACTGCAGCCCGCTTGCCCAGCCCGCCGTCTGTATTTTAAGTGACCTCCGCGACGTATGAATAAGTGATGGCGTCGCCAGCGGCGTGTTCCAGCAGCGGCGGTGTATTCCAGCAGCGCAGCTCACGGCCGGCGTTTTAATTCCTCTCGCTCAGCGCGCGTCGAAGCACAGGGATTATCGCGCTGAAAAACACCCCCTCCCTCCCTTCCCCGCCCTATCCCCCCTCCACACCCCACTGTCCTGCAGTCGCCATGACGACCGAGTGACGTCAGAGGGAGCCCGTCGCCGCCGCCACTCGCCCGTTCTCCCCGGCGGTGCCGATCCGTAATCTAGTTGTGACGCGGCTCCGGCTGAAAGTGTAGAGCGCGCATCTGGGACTCCGTTAATGCGGCGCTGATTGGAACGGAACCGGACGCCGGCGGCGCAATTATTCCGCAGCCGTAGGCAGCGAGGACTGCGCCGGAAATTAATAACGGCCGATTACGTGCATATCGCGGGCACTGGCAGTTTCGATGCACCGTCCAACCTTCCCATCTGGTGCAACCAACCCGATGCGATATATTCTCACACACACACACACACACACACACACACACACACACACACAGACAGAGAGAGAGAGAGAGAGAGAGAGAGAGAGAGAGAGAGAGAGAGAGAGGGGGGGGAGGGGAAGGAGAGGGGGTAGGAGATGGAGGGGGGAAGGAGAGGGGGTAGGAGAGGGAGGGGGGAAGGAGAGGGGGTAGGAGAGGGAGGGGGGAAGGAGAGGGGGTAGGAGAGGGAGGGGGGAAGGAGAGGGGGTAGGAGAGGGAGGGGGGAAGGAGAGGGGGTAGGAGAGGGAGGGGGAAGGAGAGGGAGGGGGGGAAGGAGAGGTAGGGGAGGGAGGGGAGGGAGGGGAGGAGGGAGGGAGAGAGAGAGAGAGAGAGAGAGAGAGAGAGAGAGAGAGAGAGAGAGAGAGAGATGCAGTAGGTGGCGATACAATGCACAGTCATGAGCTACTGGTTTAGAGACGAATCAGTAAACCCTAGGGATGGCAAGAACCGACCGGTTAAAACCGATACCGGTATGCTGGATCTGAATAAGCGGTACTTTTGGTCTCAGTTGCATCAGGTACTGGATTTTCATTTTTTACTAGTTGCCGAATAAAAAAGCAAACGCCAGGTAGCCACAGCAAACTTTTCTTTTATTAAAAAAGCAGTACCTCGTCTCCTACCTTCCAAACTTCACAGAAGCTCTCCTGCGAACCTTGTAGAACTAGCACTCCTGGAAGGAAGGATATTGCGGAGACATGGCTTAGCCACAGCCTGGGGGACGTATCTAGAATGAAATTTTCACTCTACAGCGGAATGTGCGCTGATATGACACTTCCTGGCAGATTAAAACTGTGTGCCGGATCGAGACTCGAACTCAGGACCTAGAAACATCCCCCCAGGCTGTGGCTAAGGAATGTCTCCGCAGTATCCTTTCTTTCAGGAGTGCTAGTTCTGCAAGGTTCGCAGGAGAGCTTCTGTAAAGTTTGGACGGTAGGAGGCGAGGTACTGGCGGAAGTAAAGCTGTGAGGACGGGCGTGAGTCGTGCTTGGGTAGCTCAGTTGGTAGAGAACTTGCCCGCGAAAGGCAAAGGTCCCGAGTTCGAATCTCGGTCCGGCACACAGTTTTAATCTGCCAGGAAGTTTCATATGAGCGCACATTCCGCTGCAGAGTGAAAATCTCATTCTAGAGACGAATCAGTAAACCCTAGGGATGGGAAGAACCGACCGTTTAAAACCGATACCGGTTTGTAGGATCTGAATAAACGGTACTTTTGGTCTCGGTTGTATCAGGTATTGGATTTCCATTTTTTACTAGTAGCCGAATAAAAAAGCAAACATCAGTTAGCCACAGCAGCAGCGCTAAAATTTCGCATTTTTAAATCAATTTTTTTTATTAAGAAAAGGAGTGATCACACATGTTATTAAGAGCCATGTCCCCCCTTCTGTAATGTCCAGCTGTAACATATAAACCCCCCTCCACCATTACTATAATATTCGATACCCGGAATTTGTAGCCGGGTATCGGTACTTTCTGTTACACAAAGAATAAAAATTAATGCACTATGGCGTCTTTTCCTGTTATGTAATTGTACTGTATAACATTATGAATGATAATTAAACAAAATTTACGAACAATTAAATAATATACAACATAATAATCACTATGAACCATCAACATTTTCTCAGAACTATAATAATCAGTATGTAATTCATTTGATTAGAAGTAGTTATAAATGTTAGTATCGTTGTAACCTTCGTTAATTAACTGCAATTAGATCTCGAAAGTTCAGTTTGGAAAACGTTCTTTTAAATCGATCAAAAAGTAAGAACCAAATTTAAATTAACGTAATTTCAAGGGATATGTAATTTCAATCCCAAATTTGTAAACCAGAATTAATACTATTACTAAAAGAATTACTCGATCATCGTTAGCACATGTAATTAACTCCATTACTTACGTTTGGATGCATATTTCGAAGTTATGAGCCGTTAAAGAGGTTAAACAACTTACGTATATATTACGTAAATTTAGCAATATTTTCCGATCGATAACTGATTTGTATTTATTAAATTAATGAAACGCATTATTGTGAAAAAGTCATATTTAATTTTCAATCTTAAATTGTACAATTTCTAATCTATAACTCATCTGTAATGAACTAATATTTTATGCTGTGAGTAATCTGATTGTCGACTTTTGTATAAAATTACAATGAAATGAACACCCTTAGCTGCTTACAGGCGTTAATACGTCAACGGGGACAGATGAAAATGTGTGCCCCGACCGGGACTCGGACCCGGGATCTCCTGCTTACATGGCAGACGCTCTATATACCCTATATATAGTTAAGGCTCACCGGCCACTTGACCATCTTCTTCTTCTGTGCGAATGCACAAACAGTGCCAGAACTCTTAACGGGAATCGGCAATGCGCCGCGAGTAATGAGTATAATGGGCGGGGGCACTACGAAAGTAGTGTGGGACAATACGTTGAGAATGTGGGCTTCAGCAAACGCGGAAATGCATCGTCAGTTCGCCTAGGGGTTCACTTGGTAGTGAAGTCTTTCCGGTCAGTAAATCAGTCCGTCAGCTGCTTTGTCAAAGCGACTATATGTGAAGTTTGATGTATTCTGCACTGACTTTGGAAAAATGTTATCATCAACAAATAAACCTCCGAAAACTGTTTGACCTGGAGTGTTAATTAGAAGGAATCACCAGCTACCCGACTCAGGTAAATTACAAGATCAGTACAACAAAAATACTTCGCTATGCTTCGCCCTTACTTACGTACACTTCAGGTGCAAATATATAAGTAATTATATTAACGCAGCGGTAAGTAAAATATATGCATTCATAAAATAAAGGAGATGGCATACAGCCAACTACACTACGTGATCAAAAGTATCCGGACACTTCCAAAAACATACGTTTTTCATATTTGGTGCATTGTGCTACCACCTACTACCAGGTACTCCATATCAGCGACCTCAGTAGTCATTAGAGATCGTGAGAAGGCAGAATGGGGCGGTCCGCGAAACTCACGGACTTCGAACGTGGACAGGCGATTGGGTGTCACTTGTGTTATACGTCTGTACGCGAGATTTCCACACTGCTAAACATCCCTAGGTCCACTGTTTCCGATGTGATAGTGAAGTATAGCGTACAGGCTGACCTCGTCTGTTTACTGACAGAGCCCGCCGACAGTTGAAGAGGATCGTAATGTGTAATAGGCCGATATCTATCCAGATCATCGCACAGAAATTCCAAACTGCATCAGGATCGACTGCAAGTACTATGAGAGGTGGGAGGTGAGAAAACTTGGATTTCAAGGTCGAGCGGCTGCTCATAAGCCACACATCACGCCGGTGAATGCCAAACGACGCCTCGCTTGGTGTAAGGAGCGTAAACACTGGACGACTGAACAGTGGAAAAACGATGTATGGAGTGACGAATCACGGTACACAATGTGGCGATCTTATGGCAAGGTGTGGGTATGGAGAATGCCCGGTGAACGTCATCTGCCAGCGTGTGTAGAGCCAACAGTAAAATTCGGAGGCGATGGTGTTTGGTATGGTCGTGTTTTTCATGGAGGAGGCTTGCACCCCTTGTTGTTTTTTGTGGCACTATCACAGCACAGGCCTACATTTATGTTTCAAGCACCTTCTTGCTACTCACCGTTGAGGGGCAATTCGGGGATGGCTATTACATCTTTCAACACGATGGAGCACCTGTTCATAATGCACGGCCTGTGGCGGAGTGGTTACATGACAATAACATCCCTGTAATGGACTGGCCTGCACAGAGTCCTGATCAGAAACCCATACAACACCTTTCGGATGTTTTGGAACGCCGACTCCGTGCCAGTCCTCATCTACCGACTGCGATACCTCTCTTTAGTACTGCACTCCGTGAAGAATGGGCTGCCATTCCCCAAGAAACCTCACAGCACCTGATTGAACGTATGCCTCCGAGAGTGGAAGCTGTCATTAAGGCAAAGTGTGGTCCAACACCATATTGAATTCTGTTCGTCTCTTTGCATGTTTCTTTGATTTACCTTGTGTACTATACAGTAGCATATCTGTTCCAACTTTTATCGAGCCATGTTACTCGGCAGTGGTAGATCTCGCGAAATTTACATTCATCCTTCAGATTTGCACACTAGTGCAGAATACCTCGCGTACGCTCTCTGAATAGTGTTCGTCGCCGCTATTACCTACCCAACAGTGCCAGCAACGTGCTATAACTGACCATCTGTTTCGCCTTTATCCACTAACTCACTCTTATCCACTTCATCTTTAGCGGCCTATTCGCTTTGAGGAATTAGACGTGGGACTTCATGAGTCAGCCTTATTCATGCCAAGACTTTCTGGGAGTTCAAGACTTCTTTTTCCGCATGGTATATTACACTTCATGCCATGTAGTAGAAATCGCCACTCTACTATTTTCAGGTTGTCTTTTAATTTATCTATGTATCCATCTATTCGGTCGTTTTTTGACTCTTTTCTAATACCTAAGTTCGTTTTTACTTTTATATAATTCTCGACTTCCTTTTACAGTTTCTAATAATCTTGTGACTTCTGAAATCTAATAATCTTATTTGAGACGCCAGTATCTCGTTTCTTCGACATTTAATTTTTGCCATCACGCCAATTTTTTTTTCGTCTGCACCTGCTACTAATAAATTTTGAGAATGTATCTCTCTGATCTAACTGTTCTATTTGCAGGTTCTGTTGTTACAGGTGTTTCAATCAGAGTGGAACAATGGACTAACATGAGAGACCGTAAATAAATAAATAAATAAATACAAACATTAATTAAAAGCCCAGGCGGAAAATGTTATTTGCAGAATAAACAAATATCTATTTAAATTTGTACCATATTTTCTCGTGAACTAAAAAATTGCATTTTTTGTAAAGGTCGACAATATCTGCAGGGTGCCCAATTGATCTGGACCACTCCAAGTAACATTTTGGTCAGAAGCAAATTAAAAATTCCATCAAGCAATTGTTGTTTAGCTATCAAGGGGACATTAACCAGCACGAGTGTCTTTCTAGTAACTCCCTTCGTTACGTATATATGAATAATTTTACTTCATTTCTCAACAGCTCTACGTATTTTTACGACATAAGCTCCATGATGCTCTGCACAGGTGGAGCTATACACTGACGTCACGGCGTCTAATCTCTTATTCTATCAGGAATGTACACTACTGGCCATTAAAATTGCAACACCACGAAGATAACGTGCTACAGACGCGAAATTTAACCGACACGAAGAAGATGCTGTGATATGCAAATGATTAGCTTTTCAGGAGCATTCACACAAGGTTGGCGCCGGTGGCGACACCTACAACGTGCTGACTTGAGGAAAGTTTCCAACCGATTTCATATACACAAACAGCAGTTGACCGGCGTTGCCTGGTGAAACGTTGTTGTGATGCCTCGTGTAAGGAGGAGAAATGCGTACCATCACGTTTCCGACTTTCATAAAGGTCGGATTGTAGCCTATCGCGATTGCGGTTTATCGTATCGCGACATTGCTGCTCGCGTTGGTCGAGATCCAATGACTGTTACCAGAATATGGAATCGGTGGGTTCAGGAGGGTAATACGGGACGCCGTGCTGGATCCCAGCGGCCTCGTATCACTAGCAGTCGAGATGACAGGCATCTTATCCTCATGGCTGTAACGGATCGTGCAGCCACGTCTCGATCCCTGAGTCAACAGATGGGGACGTTTGCAAGACAACAACCATCTGCACGAACAGTACGACGACGTTTGCAGCAGCATGGACTATCAGCTCGGAGACCGTGGCTACGGCTACCCCTGACGCTGCATCACAGACAGGAGCGCCTGCGATGGTGTACTCAGGGACGAACCTGGGTGCACGTATGGCGAAACGTCAGTTTTTCGGATGAATCCAGGTTCTGTTTATAGCATCACGATGGTCGCATCCGTGTTTTGCGACATCGCGGTGAACGCACATTGGAAGCATGTATCCGTCATCACCATACTGGCGTATCACCCGGCTTGATGGTATGGGGTGCCATTGGTTACACGTCTCGGTCACGTCTTGTTCGCATTGACGGCACTTTGAACAGTGGACGTTACATTTCAGATGTGTTACTACCCGTGGCTCTACCCTTCATTCAATCCCTGCGAACATTTCAGCAGGATAATGCACGACCGCATGTTGCAGGTCCTGTACGGGCCTTTCTGGATAGAGAAAATGTTCGACTGCTGCCCTGGCCAGCACATTCTCCAGCAATTGAAAACGTCTGGTCAATAATGGCCGAGCAACTGTGTCGTCACAATACGCCAGTCACTACTCTTGATGAACTGTGGTATCGTGTTGAAGCTGCATGGGCAGCTGTATCTGTACACGCCATCCAAGCTCTGTTTGACTCAATGCCCATGCGTATCAAGGCCGTTATTGCGGCTAGAGGTGGTTTTCTGGGTTCTGATTTCTCGGAATCTATGCACCCAAATTGCGTGAAAATGTAATCACATGTCAGTTCTAGTATAATATATTTGTCCAATGAATACCCGTTTATCATCTGCATTTTTTCTTGGTGTAGCAATTTTAATGGCCAGTAGCGTATCACGTATTACTGCCGCATATTCGATTTTATTGTTGTACCTACATCACAAAACGGCAAAAATTGTCACACTGTCCCAAACTGGTTATCTAACGTTTTCCAGCGTCAACAGAAAATTGATTGATTGACGTAGTGAGACAAGTGTTACTGTTAGAAACTGCCTATCCACTCAGGTGACGATAGTCACGGGGTAGCGATATGCACATATACCGATGGCGTTAGTATCGCGTGCACAAGGTGCAAAACGGTGGCAGTGCATTGGCGCATCCGTCATTTGGACTCAGGTGATCCGTGTGAAAAGGTTTCCGTCATGATTATGACCGCCCGGTGGGAATTAAGACAACGCGGAATGGTAGTAGGAGGTAGATGAATGGGCTATTCCATTTGGGAAATCGATAGGTAATTCAGTATTCCGCGATCCGTAGTGACAAGACGGTACCACATTTCAGATGTTACCTCTCACGGCGGACAAGGCAATGGCCGACGGCCTTCACTTAACGCCCAAGAGCAGCGAAGTTTGAGTGGAGTTGTCAGTGCTAACAGACAAGCAACACCGCGTGAAATAACCGCAGAAATCAGTGTGAGGCGTACGATGAACGTATCTCATAGGACAGTCCGGCGGTACATGGCGTTAATGGACTATGGCAGCAAGCGCCTTTGTAAACAACACGACATCGCCTTCAGCGCCAGTCCTGGACTCGAGACCGTATCGCTTGGATCCTAGACGACTACAAAACCGTGGCCTGGTCAGGTAGCACCGATTTCAGTTGCTAAGAGCTGACGGTAGGGTTGGAGTATGGCGCAGACCCCATGAAGTCATGGACCAAAGTCGTCAAGAAGACACTGAGCAAACTAGTGGTGGCTCCATAATGGTGTAAGCTGTGTTTACGTCGGATGGACTGGGGGCTCTGGATGTTAGGCTACTTGGAGGCTATTTGCAGCCATTCACAGACGCCATTTTTACAAACAGCGATGTAATTTTTATGGCTCACACTGCGAAATATCTCCAGGCCACAGCTGTTTGAACATTCCGGATATGTGACCTTCTCCCGGCGAATCGAATGTTGAAGTAACTTACGGGTTTGCTGCCAGGTGACATCTTTGGTTGTGTGTTGCCTCTGCGCTAATTTGTTCTGTGTGCGGTATCCCCCGTGTTTTTCCTCTGCGAACCGAGGTATTAAACTGCCTTGCACATTGCTTCCTCCTTGCAGTTGTGCCTTGAGAATGGCAGTGTGTGCTCCTGTCGAAATATAGGCGGCGGTCGACGACGTTTCCCGGCAGCAAACCAGTAAGTTATTTGAACATTCCGGATAATTCGAGCGCATGATTTGGCCACCCAGATCGTCCAACATGAATCCCGTTGAACATTTATGGGACGTAATCGAATGTTCGTGCAGGAAACCTGCACCGGCAACACTTGACCTATTATGGCCGTTGACAGAGGCAGCATGGATCGATATTTCTGCAGGGGACTTGCAACGATTTCTTGAGTCCATCCTACGTAGATCTGCTACACTAAGCCAGGAAAAAGGAGGTCCGATAGAATACTAGAAGGTATCCCATGGCTTTTGTCACCACCCTATAAGTTTCAACGGAGCGTAACTTTCGTCGCGCAAATAACCATATTATATTCACCCAGTATATGATAGTCAGAATACTTAGCGACTTACAATGCATTTCAAAAAGAATTTTAAACCTTTATGAAGCTTTTTCTCCCAGGTACCTCCCACAGGAAGGTGAAACGGAAAAGAAGTTCATCGCTTTTTTCTTTCTCGCTATTCCGCTAGCAAAATTGGCACGTCAGGCTTGTTTTATACACTACTGGCCATTAAAATTTCTAAACCAAGAAGAAATGCAGATCATAAACGGGTATTCATTGTACAAATATATTATACTAGAACTGACATGTGATTACATTTTCACGCAATTTGGGTGTATAGATCCTGAGAAATCAGTACCCAGAACAACTACCTCTGGCCATAATAACGTCCTTGATACGCCTGGGCATTGAGTCAAACAGAGCGTGGATGGCGTGTACAGGTACAGCTGCCCATGCGGCTTCAACACGATACCGCAGTTCACGACGAGTAGTGACTGGCGTATTGTGACGAGACAGTTGCTCGGCCGCCATTGACCAGACGTTTTCAGTTGGTGAGAGATCTGGAGAATGTGCTGGCCAGGGCAGCAGTCGAACATTCTCTGTGTCCAGAAAGGCCCGTACAGGACCTGCAACATGCGGTCGTGCATTATCCTGCTGAAATGTTCGCAGGGATTGAATGAAGGGTAGAGCCACGGGTCGTAACGCATCTGAAATGTAACGTCCACTGTTTAAAGTGCCGTCAATGCGAACAAGGGGTGACCAAGACGTGTAACCGATGGCATCCCATACCATGACGCCGGGTGATACGCCAGTATGGCGATGACAAATACACGCTTCCAATGTGCGTTCACCGCGATGTCGCCAAACACGGATGCGACCATCACGATGCTGTAATCAGAACCTGGGTTCCTAGGAAAAAATGACGTTTTGCCATTCGTGCACCCAGGTTCGCCGTTGAGTACACCATCGCAGGCGCTCCTGTCTGTGATGCAGCGTCAAGGGTAACCGGAGCCACGGTCTCCGAGCTGATAGTCCATGCTCCTGCAAACGTCGTCGAACTGTTCGTGCAGATGGCTGTTGTCCTGCAAACGTCCCCATCTGTTGACTCAGGGATCGAGACGTGACTGCACGATCCGTTACAGCCATGCGGATAAGATGCCTGTCATCTCGACTGCTAGTGATACGAGGTCGTTGGAATCCAGCACGGCGTTCCGTATTACCCTCCTGAACCCACCGATTCCATATTCTGCTAACAGTCATTGGATCTCGACCAACGCGAGCAGCAATGTCGCAATACGATACACCGCAATCCGATAGGCTACAATCCGACCTTTATCAAAGTCGGAAACGTGATGGTACGCATTTCTCCTCCTTACACGAGGCATCACAACAACGTTTCACCAGGCAACGCCGGTCAACTGCTGTTTGTGTATGAGAAATCGGTTGGAAACTTTCCTCATGTCAGCACGTTGTAGGTGTCGCCACCGGCGCCAACCTTGTGTGAATGCTCTGAAAAGCTAATCATTTGCATATCACAGGATCCTCTTCCTGTCGGCTAAGTTTCGCGTCTGCAGCACGTCACCTTCGAGGTGTAACAATTTTAATGGCCAGTAGTGTACTTTACTAACTAACTGTATTCGCAACACATTTCGCAGACACTCTCCACATACACCAAAATTATATCATTGCACGACACACAGTTCAGGAGATACGACAACGCAACCAGCGAGATGCGGGGAAAACTAGTTTTTCTTGAAACACACCGCAAATTAGCCATACAGTACACATCGAGTGGTTTATAGTGAAAACAGTTAGCGACTTCCTTCAAACTGTAACCGGAATTTTATCGTGGTCACGCAATGAAATATTTAACCAACTTAAAGTTTCAGAAAGCATTCTCTAATTAGAGCAGAGCAGCGATCGATGAAAAATGCTAAAAATCAAATTTTTATTCGTTAGCAGCCGGCTTCGGTCCTTTCCCCAGACCCTCTTCAGGCTTTTTCCCCCGTCATTATGGCTGGTGGTGGCAGCAGATGGAGTGCGATCCGTATAAGCGCGGAAACCCATAATGTTGCAAGGGCATGATGACTTTCAAATCTTTGAACGTAGTACACTCACTGTAGTGATTTCTCCAGTGCATCGTTTTAGGGGTGCAATGAACCGTGACTTTTTTTTATATAACATTTCGGGTCCAGATCGAACAGCGCAGGTGGAAGAGATCTTGGAAAGAGAGGATATTCGGCAAACGGACCCGCCAATGGAACGCGCTAAACAACTGCTTACCAGCCTTGCGGCCACCAAGCGAGCGCGTCGGAGAGCAGGCGTTGGCGTCGGTAGTGATCGCAAACCTTATCCAGGATCACGTCGCACCCTTTTTAGTGCCCAGGGGACTCTCTCGAGACGTGTGATCATTGTCTTCGTTTAAAAATGTACTTTCTATACGTCTCAATCCCTGTTCCTTTCAGTTGCCTTCTGTACTTTACCGTAACATTTCTTTCCACGTTTGGTCCAAGTCCCATAGAGCTACGTTCCTTGCCAGGGCCACAGGATGCGAAAGTTTTGCTGATCAACGTATACAGCGTGGTCCATTGATCGTGACCCGGACAAATATCTCACGAAATAAGCGTCAAACGAAAAAACTACAAAGAACGAAACTGGTCTAGCTTTAAGGGAGAAACCAGATGGCGCTATGGTTGGCCCGCTAGATGGCGCTGCCATAGGTCAAACGGATATCATATGAGTTTTTTTTAAAATAGGAACCCCCATTTTTATTACGTATTCGTGCAGTACGTAAAGAAATATGAATGTTTTACTTGGACCACTTTTTTCGCTTCGTGATAGATAGCGCTGTAATAGTCACAGACATATGCCTCACAATTTTAGACGAACAGTTGCTAACAGGTACGTTTTTTAAATTAAAATACAGAACGTAGGTACGTTCGAGCATTCCATTTCGATTGTTCCAATGTGATACATGTACCTTTGCGAACTCATCACTTCTGAGAATGCATGCTGTTACAGCGAGATTACCTGTAAAAACCACATTAATGCAATAAATGCTCAAAATGATGTCCGTTACCATCAATGCATGTGGCAATACGTGTCACGACATTCCTCTCAACAGCGAGTAGTTCGCCCTCCGTTATGTTCGCACATGCATTGACAATACGCTGACGCATGTTGTCAGGTGTTCTCGGTGGATCACGATAGTAAATATCTGTCAACTTTCCCCACAGAAAGAAATCCGGGGACGTCAGATCCGGTGAACGTGCGAGCCATGGTATGGTGCTTCGACGACCAATCCACCTGTCATGAAATATGCTACTCAATACCGCATCAACCGCACGCGAGCTATGTGCCGGTCGTCCATCATGTTGGAAGTACATCGCCATTCTGTCATGCAGTGAAACATCTTGTAGTAGCATCGGTTGAACATTACGTAGGAATTAACGTACATTGCACCATTTAGATTGCCATCGATAAAATGGGGGCCAATTATCCTTCTTCCCGTAATGCCGCACCATACATTAACCCGGCAAGGTCGCTGATGTTCCACTTGTCGCAGCCATCGTGTATTTTCCGTTGCTCAATAGTGCATATTATGCCGGTTTACGTTACAGCTGTTGGTGAATAACGCTTCGTCGCTAAATAGAATGCTTGCAAAAAACGTGTCATCGTCCCGTAATTTCTCTTGTGCCCAGTGGCAGTATTGTACACGACGTTAAAAGTCGTCCCCATGCAATGCCTGGTGCATAGAAATATGGTACGCGTGCAATCGATGTTGATATAGCATTCTCAACACCGACATTTTTGAGATTTGCGATTCTCAAGCAATTTGTGTGCTACTGATGTGCGGATTAGCCGCGACAGCAGCTAAAACACCTACTTGGGCATCATCATTTGTTGCAGGTCGTGGTTGGCGTTTCACATGTTGCTGAACACTTCCTGTTTCCTTAAATAACGTAACTATCCGGCGAATGGTCCGGACACTTGGATGATGTCGTCCAGGATACCGAGCAGCAGACATAGCACACGCCCGTTTGGCATTTTGATCACAGTAGCCATACATCAACACTATATCGACCTTTTCCGCCATTCGTAAACGGTCCATTTTAACACGGGTAATGTATCACGAAGCAAATACCGTCGGCACTGGCGGAATGTTACGTGAAACCACGTACTTACACGTTTGTAAGTATTACAGCGCCGTATATCACAAAGCGAAAAAAGTGGTCCAACTAAAATACTCATATTTCTTTACGTACTACACGAATACGTAATAAAAAATTGGGGTTCCTATTTTTAAAAAACGCATTTGATATCACTTTGACCTATGGCAGCGCCATCTAGCAGGCTAACTATAGCGCCATCTGCTTTCCTCCTTCAAGCTAGACAACTTTCGTTCTTTGAATTTTTTTTCGTCTGATTCTTATTTCGTCAGATGTTTGGTCCGGTCAGTATCAATGGGCCGCCCTGTATATTATACCGCAGTCAACATTCTCATGGGGGATTGTCGGTGCTCTCATGTACCCCTGCTAGAAGCCGACCTCGGTGAAGATCAGTTTGTCATCTAGAGAAAGGCGGGAATCCGTGACGCAACACTGACACTATGACTTGTCTTACAAGATAGATTAAGGAAAGGAAAACTTACCTTTATACCATTTTAAGATTTGGAGAAATATTTTGACACTGTCGACTGCAATAACATGCTTAAATTTCCGAAACGGTAAAATACCGACTGGAAGATTGTTTATGACTTGTACAGACACATAAGAGTCGAGGGGCATGAAAGGGAAGCAGTGGTTGAGAAGGGAGTCAGACAGGGTTGTAGGGCACCGCCGATGTTATTCAGTCTGTATACTAAGCAAGCAGTAAAGGAAACAAAAGAAAAAAATTGGAGTAGGAATTAAAATCCAGGGAGGAGAAATAGAAACTTATAGGTTTGCCATTGACAGTATAATTCTGTTAGTGACCACTAAGGACTCGGAAGTGCATTGTACAGAATGGCCATTGTCTTCAATGGAGAGTATAAGATTAACATTAACAAAATCAAAAATGGATGTAGACTGTAGTGAAATCAGGCGAGGCTGAGGGAATTAGATTAGGAAACGAGACACTGAAAGTAGTAGATGAATTTTGCTATTTGGACAGAAAAATAACTGATTATTTCAGGAGAAAGGAGGATATAAAATGTAGACTGGCAATGGCAAGAATGCGTTTTGGAAGAAGAGATATTTGTCAATATCGAATATAGGTTTAAGTGTTGCGAAGTCTTTTCTTTAGGCATGTGTAGAAAGTGAGAAGTGGACGATAAATAGGCTAGACAAGAAGAGAAAAAGGATTTTGAAAGGAGGAGGATGAAGACCAGATGGGTAGATCACTTAACTGATGAACAAGTGCTGCACGAAATTGGGTAGGAATTGTGGCACAACTTTAGTAAAAGAAGGGATCGGTTGACAGGACACATTCTTAGACATCAAGGGATTACAAATTTAGTAGTGGAGGGAAATGTGTGGAGGTAAAAATCGTAATGGGAGACCAAGAGATGAATTTGTGCACGATAGCATGGAGAATTACATCATACGAGTCTTCTAACTGAAGAACACAACAATAATGGCGGCGGCGGCGGCGGCGGCGGCGGCGGCGGCGGCGGCGGCGGCGACCACAACTACAATAACAACTCATCAACCATTAATAATGTAATCCGTTATTTTCGTGTTTCTTTTTATTATAGACATTATCTTACATATAAAACGTTTTAAAGAGAGCTGCTATCATTTACATCAACGGAAAATTCTGTCGAAATCTTTTCGCATTTCTTTACGTTCGCTGAACGACGATACTTTCCTGCAGAGCACGCTTCATGTATGAACAACTACATATTGCTGCTGATCCTCTCTGAGAAACAGTTTGTGTGTACTGAGGACTTCAGAGGTCCTGCTACACTTCTTTGCGGCACTGTCGCCCATGGCGGTGAGTCTTAGGCGGTGACCGAAAAAAATTTACTTCTTACGTATTATTTGACGTCCAAAAATGGTTGACGGACAGTGGCTCACGAGGTGGGCAATAATTGCAAGTGCGTGTTGTTTCGTCAGTTGTTTTCGGCACGCCACCAGCATTCGCACGCAGCACTGTATGTGACGTCAGAACTCGCAAGGCTTTTCTCAGGAACCGCGCGGAATAATTAACTTCTTGTTTCACGCTATGAAGCGAGTGTTGCAGTAGAAGACCACACGGGTAGCTTTCAGTTAATGTACACTATTGCAGTGCCTGCGTTATTCTCAATCACCGTCCGAAGTTCCTTTGGCCATGCACGAATACCAAAGAAGCTTTGCATCGCAGTTCGGAATAACACAGGCACGGCAATATCGAATTTATACCCGGGCAAACGACTTTCATGTAACATGTCCCGCCTGTACGAGAATATACATAATGGATGTAGGTGTACAGTTCATAGACACGTGGCTGACGACATACGCACATTTGGATCCGGCCGTCAGTCGTGCAAGGATAGCCAATCGCTTAGGCGATCGCTTGCGATAAGTGGGAAACCAGGGTTTTAGTCTCGGTCCGGCACAAATTTTCATTGTTATCATTCCATTCTACTGCTGATACTTGTCTATATTGGCAATTGCGAATACATTTAATGTATTCAGTTTGTATGTCTCCTTTAAACTACGAATGTGACGAGACGATCTGCCCCCACATTTCTTCCTTATATACAGGGTGGTCCATTCATAGTGACCGGGCCAAATATCTCACGAAATAAGCATCAAACGAAAAAACTACAAAGAACGAAACCAGATGACGCTATTGTTGGCCTGCTAGATGGCGCTGCCATAGGTCAAACTGATGTCAACTGCATTTTTTTTAAGAATGGGAACTCCCATTTTTATTACATATGCGTGTAGTAAGTAAAGAAATATGAATGTTTTAGTTGGACCACTTTTTTCGCTTTGTGATAGATGGCGCTGTAACAGTCACAAACGTGTAAGTACGTGGTATCACGTAACATTCCGCCAGTGCGGACGGTATTTGCTTCGTGATACATTACCCGTATTGAAATGGACCGTTTAACAGTTGCGGAAAAGGTCGATATCGTGTTGATGTATGGCTATTGTGATCAAAATGACCAACAGGCTTGTGCTACGTATGCTGCTCGGTATCCTGGACGACATCATCCAAGTGTCCGGACCGTTCGCCTGATAGTTACGTTATTTAAGGAAACAGGAAGTATTCAGCCACATGTAAATCGTCAACCACGAACTGCAACAAATGATGATGCCCAAGTAGGTGTTTTAGCTGCTGTCGCGGTTAATCCGCACATCAGTAGCAGACAAATCGCGAAAGAATCGAGTATCTCAAAAACGTCGGTGTTGAGAATGCTACAACAACATCGATTGCACCCGTACCATGTTTCTATGCACCAGGAATTGCATGGCGACGACTTTGAACGTCGTGTACAGTTCTGCCACTGGGCACAAGAGAAATTACGGGACGACGACAAAAAATTGTGTGCACGTGTTCTATTTAGCGACGAAGCGTCATTCACCAACAGCGATAACGTAAACTGGCATAATATGCACTACTGGGCAACGGAAAATCCACTGTGGCGGCGACTAGTGGAACATCAGCGACCTTGCCGGGTTAATGTATGGTGCGGCATTATGGGAGGAAGGATAATTGATCCCCATTTTATCGATTGCAATCTAGATGATGCAATGTATGCTGATTTCCTACGTAATGTTCTACCGATGTTACTACAAGATGTTTCACTGCATGACAGAGTGGTGACGTACTTCCAACATGATGGACGACCGGCACATAGCTCGCGTGCGGTTGATGCGGTATTGAATAGCATATTTCATGACAGGTGGATTGGTCGTCGAAGCATCATACCGTGGCCCGCACGTGCCCCGGATCTGACGTCCCCGGATTTCTTTCTGTCGGGAAAGTTGAAGGATATTTGCTATCGAGATCCACCGACAACGCCTGACAACATGCGTCAGCGCATTGTCAATGGATGTGCGAACATTACGGGAGGCGAACTGCTCGCTGTTGAGAGGAAGGTCGTTACACGTATTGCCAAATGCATTGAGGTTGACGGACATCATTTTGAGCATTTATTGCATTAATGTGGTATTTAGAGGTAATCAGGCTGTAACAGCGTGCGTTCTCCGAAATGATAAGTTCACAAAGGAACAACCGAAATAAAATGTTCAAACGTACCTACGTTCTGTATTTTCATTTAAAAAATCCTACCTGTTACCAACTGTTCATCTAAAATTGTGAGTCGTATGTTTGTGAGTATTAGAGCGCCATGTATCACAAAGCGAAAAAAGTGGTCCAACTAAACCATTCATATTTCTTTACGTACTAAACGAATATTTAATAAAAAAGGGGGGGTTCCTATTTTGATATCCGTTTGACCTATGGCAGCGCCATCTAGCGGGCCAGCCATAGCGCCATCCTGTTTCCCCCTTCAAGCTAGACGAGTCTGGTTCTTTGTAGTTTTGTCGTTTGACGCTTATTTCTTGAGATATTTGGCCCGGTCGCCATCAATGGACTACCATGACAAACACTCATGCTTAACAGCAGGAAAGGAAAGCATGTCGAAATGTAGTGTCTTCAACAGTCGAAGCTGAGAGAGTTCAAGGAGATTATAGCTAATTTAGAAAATTGTATTTGTGTAATATGCGAGAGGCGTCCATTAAGTAATAAGACACTCCTTTTTTTGAAAGCAGGATGGTTTCATTCAGGATTCCAGTATATAAATTATTCCAGATTCTTCTGGCTACAAGACGGTGTTTTTGAGCATGAACTGTGTTCAGTACGACGCCCTTACGACACCCTACAGGGAGGGCCTGTATGCTCACATGGTTCCGCTCTACTGGTCGATGTTGCATCCAGCGTGTTGCTGCATCAATAACCTCCCCATCATGCACGTACTGCTTCCCGCGGAGTGTATCCTTCATTGGGCGAACAGATGGAAGTCGGAGGGTTCCGGTATGTACGGTGGATGAGGAACAAGAGTCCAACGAAGTTCCGTGAGCTCCTTTGGGGTGCAAAGATTTGTGTGAGGTCTTGTGTTGTCACAGAGAAAGAGACGGTCGTTCGCATTTTTGTGGCGACGATGACGCTACAGTCGTTTCTTCAGTTTCCTGAGGCTAGCACAACAGACTTCATAGTTGATCGTTGCACTATCAGGGAGGATATCAAACAGAATGATCCCCATCAGCGTCTTGCAAGATCACTGCCCATGACTTAACAGGATGGGGGTGTTCAAAATGGTTCAAATGGCTCTAAGCCCTATGGGACTTAACATCTGAGGTCATCAGTCCTCTAGGAGAACTACTTGAGCCTAATTAACATAAAAACATCACACACATGCATGCCCCAGGCATGATTCAAACCTGCGACCGCAGCAGCAGTGCGGTCCCGGGATGTCGCTTTGAACATTTTCTTCGGAGGACTGGTGATGTGGTGCCACTCCGTAGACTGCCCTTTTTTCCGGTTCGAAGTGATGTGCACGTGTTTCATCGCCTGTGGCGATGTTTTACAAAAAATTATCGCTATCAGGCTCGCATCGCGCAAGCAGTTCCGCACAGATGGTCCTTCGTTGTTCTTTATGTCTTCTATCAGGCGGCGAGGGTTACCAGCGGGCGCACACACGTTTGAGCATCCCAGGTGGTGGACATGTGACGCATCACTACCAACAGAGAGGTCCAGTTGATCAGCGAAGTGTTTGACGGTGATCCGTCCCTCACCTCGAATGGGACTGTCTGCACGTTCCAATATTGCATGAGTCACAACTGTGTCCTGCTGGCCGGCACGCGAGATATCGGACCACAATATGCTGAACTGACAGCAGCACGCCACAAACGCTCACACGAAGGTGAATCCTCCTCCCCCCCCCCCCCCCCGGACGAGGAAGCCATGTGTGAAAGGGCTATGCCCGATGCCTAGTCTGGTAAGCAAAACCTCCTTCCGGCAGCGAGGCTGACACGAAGTCCGCCAAGCTTTTGTGTACGGTTTGAGCGAGCGCAGTTTGTTGTCCGACACCTGCAACCATCCACTCTCCCACTGACGCATGATGCGTCTGTCAGAAAACGAGATAATGGCGTGCAACGGGATGGGGCATTGATGGACAGCACCATCCCAACATACTTCCTTGTGAGCTTTATCAGCCATGTCGTTAGCCTGTATCCCAACGTGGCCAGGTACCCAGCAATAGATCCCTCCTTGCCACGGTGCTGGAGCTGCTGTAAGGAGTCATGGATGAGCTGAATCAGCGGGTCTACCAGATTCATTTGGTGAAACGCTTGCAGTGGACCAAGAGTCGGAACAGACAAGAAAATTCGTACGGTCGTGTGTGTGAACCATCTCCTGTGCCATCACAATGCCATATAACTCCGCATCATAATTTGTAAATTGTTCTGGAAGACTCACTTTAAAAACCCTATCAGGGAAAGGCACAGAACAACCGAGAGCATTCCCCTGCTATGATACATCTGTATAAATAACGATAAAACTATGGTACATACTTAAAATAGACGAAAACAAAGTTGTAGAAACCATATCTGGAGTACAATTTTTCGGATACTGCGTCAAGCTTAAAATCACTTCTGGCCTCCGAAGACACCCAGGCTGTGTATTTTCACGCTCCAGAGATCCAGATCCTTGAGACAGGCCGTAGCACGTATGCCAAATGGCTGGGTCGCTTGTGGCCGATTCCTAAACAGTCGTTCGAAGTCGGGTTGGATCCCTGACCTAAATGCCAGTGATTGGGGTGACGCTGAGATTTTCTGCGCCTGTTGAGCCAAAAGGATACATCACCGAATCCAGCCTCTGCACACAGTCTCTGAACTGGGCTGGTCCGAAAGCCTCCAGTGGATATCCGAATGCTCGCATGGTGGACAGCATCTAACATCCGGAGGTAGGAAGGAAGGGCCGATCCATAGACCACGCTGTCATAGGCTAAGCGTGGTCGAACAAATGGCCTATAAAAGTGTAGGAGGCGCGACCTGTCAGCTCCCCATGTTTTTCCGCCAAGGCGTTTCAAGTTTGTTCGTACGTCTTTCAGATGTGGGAGCCATGCTAATTTCGAGTCAAATAATAAACCCAAAAAGCGCACTGTGTATTGAAAAAATATAATACGGTCCCCCATCGTAGAATATTCTTCAAACTAATCGCGAACAATTGTGGCTCGTTGACCATCCATAGCTGTTTAGGAACGTGAAGTCCATGAATGGCTGAAAATGGTCTCCAAGTAGTCGAACATAACAAGGACCCACCCTGCCGCTGTGGCCGAGCGGTTTTAGACGCTTCAGTCCGGAATCACGCTGCTGCTACGGTAGGAGATTCGAATCCTGCCTCGGGCATAGATGTGTGTGATGTCCTTAGGTTGGTTAGGTTTAAGTAGTTCTAAGTCTAAGGGACTGATGACCTCAGATCTTAAGTCCCATAGTGCTCAGAGCCATTTTTGAACAAGTACCCAGTCCATTTCATGAAAAAAAGCCCACGCCGTTATGGAGCCACCACAAGATTGCCCTCCGACTGACTATACTGCGATCGACAGCAGCATCTCCATACACCTTTTTCAACCTCTTGTGGATGTTTCCCACTGTCTCGTTTTCACAGCACACGAATTCTATGACAGCACGTTGCTTCTGACGAACGTCAAGTGTACCAGCCATCTTGAAGACACGCTGTGACGGCGCCACTCACGCGAACAAGTTGAACTAAGGAGAATGAGATTTTCACTCTGCGGCGGAGTGTGCGCTGACATGAAACTTCCTGGCAGATTAAAGCTGTGTGCCGAGCCGAGACTCGAACTCGGGACCTTTGCTTTTCGCGGGCAAGTGCTCTACCAACTGAGCTACCCAAGCACGACTCACGCCCCGTCCTCACAGCTTTACTTCTGCCAGTACCTCGTCTCCAACTTCCCAAACTTCACAGAAGCTCTCCTGCAAATCCTAGCAGAACTATCACTCCTGGAAGAAAGGATAATGCGGAGACATGGCTTAGCCACAAGCCTGGGGGATATTTCCAGAATGAGATTTTCACTCTGCAGCGGAGTGTGCGCTGATTTGAAACTTCCTGGCAGATTAAAACTGTGTGCCGGACCGAGACTCGAACTGGGGACCTTTGCCTTACGCGGGCAAGTCCTCTACCAATTGAGCTACCCAAGCACGACTCACGAGCCGTCCCGAGTTCGAGTCTCGGTCCGGCACACAGTTTTAATCAGCCAGGAAATTTCAGGTTGAACTAAGTTTGAGAACAAGTGGGAAGGATGTGTCTACACACTGTACGACTTTCACACATGCAGAATGAAAACTGTATTTTTACAAAAATAATGTGCATTTCTTTTGGAGTGACCCTCGTATATGCTGTTAACGAGGAAAGAACTGAATCGAGCGACAGTGGAAGTATGTGATGAATGACTATCCAGGAAAATCCTGAACTGTAAGCGAAAACGAAGGCGGGGCATGGGTGGGTCAACAATACGACGGATCACGAAGTTTCCTGGGGTGGACGCGAGCCGATGGCGGAATGTTGATCTTTCCGTGAGCTGGTTTCCGAGCATCCGGCAGGGACACGGAAGGAGGTGTAATTTACACCGCCTACAAAGAAAGAGAGGGAGTTGAAAGGCCGGCAAGACAATTAGGCAGGCTGGCGTAATTAAACAGGCGCAGCTCTCTTGTTTAGTCCTGCGTGGGCGTCGTCGTCAAAGAACACCTGCGGACTTGTGTCAGCGGGCGCCGGGCCTGAGAGTAATGAAGAACTGGAAGACTTCATTTTGAAGGTAAACTAAATTAAAATGGTAATTAAGAGGCCTGTCTCTATAGAACATTTCGGACTTCGTCACACCAATCCAGTTACCTTGGAGCAACTTCAGTGGCGAAATGTGCTGCTCTTGCCACAGCTCCGTTTACAATGCTAGTGACGACACAACGAAATTTTACTTGCTGGATGGGTACAGTATATCGACACACTTCATAGATGTGTCACACACAATAGAGAGGATATAAAATATAGACTGGCAATGGTAAGAAAAGCATTTCTGAAGAAGATAGATATATATCTAAAGTCCCATGAAAAAACCGAGTATATAGAATACAAACATAATTCAGAAAAGCTTATGAAAACAAAGTATGGAAAAATTAAAAGAGTTTATAGATTCAAATACCTGGGGGAGTGGCTCCAAGCCAATGGACTGAATAACACAACAAATAAAGAAAGAATAAAAAAGTTCGAATTTGCATATAAATTAACACAAAACTACTACAATAAGACATCAATGTCCATACAAGCGAAGATTAGACATTATAATTCAGTCATTAAGACACAAGCAAACGTATGGATAAGAGTGCCTAACATTGAGTGAGAAAGGCGAATTAAGAGAACTAGAAAAAAGAGGAAAACAAGGAAAATAGGTGCATTAAAAGGAGAAATGAAGACTTATACAAAAATACAGAACAGATCACAGATACAATGAGGAAGAGACGGCTAAAATTTAATGGACCATTAAAACGAATGGAAGAAACACGGATTACAAAGAAAATTTTTAATTACGTTAGTTGGCTGAAAAAAACTGTAGTATGGATAGAAGCAGTAAAGAAAGACGCCAACAAAATAGGTGTTACAGAAGAAATAATACGCGACAGGAATCACTTAAGGCTATTGATAGAAAGCGCAAACTATGAAGAAGATGAGACAAAACCTCGGCCCAAGAGAGTGTGGACAGATGAGCAGGGACGAGCAGTTGGCGAGAAAATGAAGAAGTACTGAGAAGAACGGAAGAAAAAGAAACACCGTAAGTCTTAAGTTGTATGCGGTCCCTAGCTGGCCAAATTCATAAATTAAAAAAAAGACTGAGTATGGTGTACTGAACGACATTACATCAGTATTTACGTCATTTGCAGACTAGTAATTATAGTTGTCAAGGAGATGTATGTTTAGGTTGGTTACGATCTCCAAGTTCGTGCGGCAAGAGCATGCCGTTAACGCTTATTTACCTCTGGGCAGCAGATCAGCTGTTTAAGTGCGGATAAATGGACGCAAAACAATTAGTCTATACTGAGAGACGTAGTCCACTTCGTGGTGCAGTTACGACCGTGTAGCAAATATCTGGTAGTTAACTCAAAAAGGGCTGTGAGCACTATGGGACTTAACATCTGAGGTGATCAGTCCCCTGGACTTAGAACTACTTAGACTTAACTAATCTAAGGACATCACATACACCCATGCCCGAGGCAGGATTGGAACCTGCGACCGTAGCGGTAGTTAACTATGTGACGTGTTTGGAGGAAGACTGTTCGACGCGGAGAAAAAAAAAAAGAAAAGAAAAGAAAAGAAAAGAAAGGAAAAGAAAAGAAAAAAGAAAAGAAAAGAAAAGAAAAGAAAAGAAAAAAGAAAGGAAAAGAAAAGAAAAAAAGAAAAGAAAAGAAAAAGAGCCAACACATTGGTGTGTGTACATTAGAAAGTTACCACATGCAATTTTTTTGCACTTATAGCTATTACACCATGTACACACAGAAATAAAACAACGAATGTAGAGTTAAGGGTTACGAAGTCTTTTCTGAAGGTGCTTGTTCGAAGTGTAGCCTTATATGGAACCGAAACGTGGATACTTCAGACAGGAAGAGAACTGAATCTTTTGAAATGAGGTGCAACAGAAGAATGCGAAGATTAGATGGGTAGATCACGTAATGTATGAGGAGGCATTGAATAGAATTGGGAAGAAAAAAAGTTGTCGCACAGCTTGATAAAAAAAAAAAAAGGGATGAATTGATACAAATTCGGCGACATCAAAGTATCACCAGTTCAGTACAGGATGGAAGTCTGGGGGAGAGAAGAAGGGGAGGGCGTATCAGAAGTCTTCTGGAAAACTAGAAATATGGAATTAATTTGAGGTCCTCTGGGGGTATCGCTCATTATTACGGGACAGTAACGAGGTGCCGCTCATGATGATATTTTCAGAATTCGTGCTGTCAGTAGACCGTTTCATTCGAGGTAACTCTTCCCTAACGCTGTCCTTAAAAGTTTTTTGAATTGGCCCACAAGTGGGTTGAAATTCGGTAACTGTTCGTTGAATGCCCTTGTAATTGTAAAAACTTGTTTCACAGTCGAGATATTTCAAATTGGATGCTTGTTCTAAAATGTAGATTTATAAATTTAATTATTGATCTACCTGTATCCGTTATTCTAAAACTATAACTTCCGTTTTATTTAAAGATTTTAAAACGAAAATAATGGCTTGTGGAGAAAAATTTCTAAACAGTTAAAAAATTGTGCTAAATAACATATTAGAATAAGTATCGAAGTATTGTGGGGGACAACGGCATGGGTGCTTTGGGTAACTGTGACAGTGCGTTCGCTTGCTTGTGTCGGACTGCTTTTTTTTCCTGTCAGCCTCCCTTGGTAAATTCTTGCTCGTTTTCCCTATCCCGACGGTATTTAGTTGCGAGGCCCCAGGGTGTGTTTCAAAATGGTTCAAATGGTTCTGAGCACTATGCAACTTAACTTCTGAGGTCATCAGCCGCCTAGAACTTAGAACTAATTAAACCTAACTAACCTAAGGACATCACACACATCCATGCCCGAGGCAGGATTCGAACCTGCGACCGTAGCGGTCGCTCGGCTCCAGACTGTAGCGCCTAGAAGCGCACGGCCACTCCAGCCGGCCCAAGGTGTGTTTCATCTTCTGTAATAAGTCTGATGTAAGATGGGGCCGTCGATAAAATCCCGGCAGAACACGTTGGTGAACCGCGGTGCAGCTGAGTGTTCTGGAAGAGTGAGCTTCGAAATCAAATCATGTCCTTTCAGTGGGAATTTGGTTCGGAGTGCTGGTGTCTCTCCGTCGTAAAACAAATTTCGCTCAGTCGCTGCACGATATTGAGCTGGGAAGATGTAATGGAAATCCATCTGCGGCCAAACCCAGTGAACTAAAAGGCCGCTGGAGGGAGCTGTGGACATTGCCCAGTAATGCTGGGGCAAAGAACGAATGTTTACTATACTCCGTTCATCATAAGAATAAACCTCATGTAAACATTACTCTTTGTATTGTTCCGCGTTTACTAGAACCTCGTTGGATTTCGCTCCACGTCGAGCAGAAGTCAATCTGTCTGGAGTACAGTCAAGAACGATAATGAGCCCGGGTTCCCGGGTTCGATTCCCGGCGGGGTCAGGGATTTTCTCTGCCTCGTGATGACTGGGTGTTGTGTGCTGTCCTTAGGTTAGTTAGGTTTAAGTAGTTCTAAGTTCTAGGGGACTGATGACCTCAGAAGTTGAGTCCCATAGTGCTCAGAGCCATTTGAACCATTTGAACGATAATGAGGATACGTTTTATGCTGTGCGTTACGCTTACATCGACTCTGCGGTAATGCGGGTCAACAGCTTTGCCGGCGCATTTAACTAGGAAAGCACTGTTCCGACTAACCTGCAGTGATGTCAACATGTAACGCCGGAAATGCGTATCATCCTATTTCCATCTATTGTACTATAAATTATTTCCTTATTTTGTTACCTGAAGATATTACATTTCTGTGTCTTTATAATTGTAATTGTTTTACAATTTGTGTACACACACACACACACACACACACACACACACACACACACACACACACACACTTTACAGGTGAACCATTTCTTCCCAAAATTCTACCAATCAACCGAAGACGACTATCCGCCTTCCCCACAACTCCCATTACATGCTTGTCCCACTTCATATCGCTCTGCAATGTTACAACCAAATATGTAATCGACGTGACTGTTGGGTTGGGTTGTTTGGGGGAAGAGACCAAACAGCGAGGTCATCGGTCTCATCGGATTAGGGAAGGATGGGGAAGGAAGTCGGCCGTGCCCTTTCAAAGGAACCATCACGGCATTTGCCTGGAGCGATTTAGGGAAATCACGGAAAACCTAAATCAGGATGGCCGGACGCGGGATTGAACCGTCGTCCTCCCGAATGCGAGTCCAGTGTGCTAACCACTGCGCCACCTCGCTCGGTGACGTGACTGTGTCAAGCGCTAAATTACTGATGGAGTATTCAAACATTACAGGATTCTTTTTCCTTTTCATCTGTATTAATTTACATTTATCTATATTTAGAGTTAGCTGCCATTCTTTACACCAATCACAAATCCTGTCCAAGTCATCTTGTATCCTCCTACAGTCACTCAACGACGACACCTTCTCGTACTCCACAGCATCATCAGGAAACAGCCGCACATTGCTATCCACCCTATCCAAAAGATCATTTATGTAGATAGAAAACAACAGCGGACCAACCACACTTCCCTGGGGCACTCCAGATGAACACTCACCATCGAGGAAAACGTACTGGGTTCTATTACTTAAGAAGTCTTCCAGCCACTCACAGACTTGGGAACCAATCCCATATGCTCGTACCTTAGTTAGGAGTCTGCAGTGGGACACCGAGTCAAACGCTTTCCGGAAGTCAAGGAATATGGCATCCGTCTGATACCCTTCATCCACGGTTCGCAAGATATCATATGAAAAAAGGGCGCGTTGCGTTTCGCAGGAGCGATGTTTTCTAAAGCCGTGCTGATGCATGGACAGCAACTTCTCTGTCTCAAGGAAATTCATTATATTCGAACTGAGAATATATTCGAGATTCCTGCAACAAACCGATGTTAAGGATACTGGTGTGTAATTTTGAGTATCTGTCCTTCTACCCTTCTTATATACAAGCGTCACCTGCGCTTTTTTCCAGTCGCACCTGTCTACCACTCTTGAGGTAAAAGCTCCTGTATCCCACGGCGCACAGACGCTCCACGCAGTACTGCGGCGCTGTTTGGGTTGCCTGCATTTTTTTTTTTTTGTCATCAGTCGACTGACTGGTTTGATGCGGACCGCCACGAATTCCTTTCCTGTGCTAACCTCTTCGTCTCAGAGTAGCACTTGCAACCTACGTCCTCAATTATTTGCTTGACGTATTCCAATCTCTGTCTTCCTCTACAGTTTTTGCCCTCTACAGCTCCCTCTAGTACCATGGAAGTCATTCCCTCATGTCTTAGCAGAAGTCCTATCATCCTGTCCCTTCTCCTTATCAGTGTTTTGCATATATTCCTTTCCTCTCCGATTCTGCGTAGAACCTCCTCATTTCTTACCTTATCAGTCCACCTAATTTTCAACATTCGTCTATAGCACCACATCTCAAATGCTTCGACTTTCTTCTCTTCCGGTTTTCCCACAGTCCATGTTTCACTACCATACAATGCTGTACTTCAGACGTACATCCTCAGAAACTTCTTCCTCAAATTAAGGCCAGTATTTGATATTAGTAGACTTCTCTTGGCCAGAAATGCCTTTTTTGCCATAGCGAGTCTGCTTTTGATGTCCTCCTTGCTCCGTCCGTCATTGGTTATTTTACTGCCAAGGTAGCAGAATTCCTTAACTTCATTGACTTCGTGACCATCAATCCTGATGTTAAGTTTCTCGCTGTTCTCATTTCTACTACTCCTCATTACCTTGTCTTTCTCCGATTTACTCTCAAACCATACTGTGTACTCATCAGACTGTTCATTCCGTTCAGCAGATCATTTAATTCTTCTTCACTTTCACTCAGGATAGCAATGTCATCAGCGAATCGTATCATTGATGTCCTTTCACCTTGTATTTTAATTCCACTCCTGAACCTTTCTTTTATTTCCCTCATTGCTTCCTCGATGCACAGATTGAAGAGTAGGAGCGAAAGGCTACAGCCTTGTCTTACACCCTTCTTAATACGAGCACTTCGTTCTTGATCGTCCACTCTTATTATTCCCTCTTGGTTGTTGTACATATTGTATATGACCCGTCTCTCCCTATAGCTTACCCCTACTTTTTTCAGAATCTCGAACAGCTTGCACCATTTTATATTGTCGAACGCTTTTTCCATGTCGACAAATCCTATGAAAGTGTCTTGATTTTTCTTTAGCTTTGCTTCCATTATTAGCCGTAACGTCAGAATTGCCTCTCGTGTCCCTTAGCAGGCGCAAAGTGGCGAGGCGACGTACGGCTGATACTGCAGTTCCGATGTAGTCTACAGCGGATGACACTTTTGGCGATCCACTGTGTATCGCCTGTCACGTGGACGTAAACAGAGCATGTCTGGTATCGTTCCGCCTTCCACATATTATTGTGGGAAAAGTGGCGCAAAACAGCAATGTCGTTCGGTAAGATAAACCCACCATTTGGCTGTACGATACACTGCATTATACGATCTAGATTTCAGCCTTACGCCATGTTACGAATGTCAAAAAAATCGTCCGACTTGCGTGGAATACAGAATGTTCGTTACTGTTGGGGCACAGTCGAACGAAGTGTAAACCTGTGGTCTGATCATCACTGTTATTTCACAGCCTTATCCTGTTAACAAATTTGCCGACCGGCGACACCACAGTGGTGAGCATAATATCGCGCAGTGGCCCGTGACAGCACTTTGGTATCTTTTTCATTCTGTTGGTGTTTTGTTTAGTTAACAGTAGGTTGCACACGTCCACAACCTTTTTGTTTTTATATGTACTTTTGTACTTTCATCATGGCAGACGAAAGAGACGATACGATTATTTACGATGAAAACGACAACTGCTACCTCGACTCCATAATGGATTACGAGGTGCATTCAAGTTCTAAGGCCTCCGATTTTTTTTCTTATTAACTACTCACCCGAAACTGGCCTTACTTCTCGACGTAATCGCCCTGCAGACGTACACATTTTTCACAACGCTGACGCCATGATTTCATGGCAGCGGCGAAGGCTTCTTTAGGAGTCTGTTTTGACCACTGGAAAATCGCTGACGCAATAGCAGCACGGCTGGTGAATGTGCGGCCACGGAGAGTGTCTTTCATTGTTGGAAAAAGCCAAAAGTCACTAGGAACCAGGTCAGGTGAGTAGGGGGCATGAGGAATCACTTCTAAGTTGTTATCACGAAGAAACTGTTGCGTAACGTTAGTTCGATGTGCGGGTGCGTTGTCTTGGTGAAACAGCACACACGCAGCCCTTCCCGGACGTTTTTGTTGCAGTGCAGGAAGGAATTTGCTCTTCAAAACATTTTAGTAGGATGCACCTGTTACCGTAGTGCCCTTTGGAACGCAATGGGTAAGGATTACGCCCTCGCTGTCCCAGAACATGGACACCATCATTTTTTCAGCACTGACGGTTACCCGAAATTTTTTTGGTGGCGGTGAATGTGTGCTTCCATTGAACTGACTGGCGCTTTGTTTCTGGATTGAAAAATGGCATCCACGTCTCATCCATTGTCACAACCGACGAAAAGAAAGTTCCATTCATGCTGTCGTTGAGCGTCAACATTGCTTGGACACATGCCACACGGGAAGCCGTGTGGTCGTCCGTCAGCATTCGTGGCACCCAGCTGGATGACACTTTTCGCATTTTCAGGTTCTCATGCAGGATTGTGTGCACAGAACCCACAGAAATGCCAACTCTGGAGGCGATCTGTTCAACAGTCATTCGGCGATCCCCCAAAACAATTCTCTCCACTTTCTCGATCGTGTCGTCAGACCGGCTTGTGAGAGCCCGAGGTTGTTTCGGTTTGCTGTCACACGATGTTCTGCCTTCATTAAACTGTCGCACCCACGAACGCACTTTCGACACATCCATAACTCCATCACCACATGTCTCCTTCAACTGTCGATGAATTTTAATTGGTTTCACACCACGCAAATTCAGAAAACGAATGATTGCACGCTGTTCAAGTAAGGAAAACGTCGCCATTTTAAGTATTTAAAACAGTTCTCATTCTCGCCGCTGGCGGTAAAATTCCATCTGCCATACGGTGCTGCCATCTCTGGGACGTATTGACAATGAACGCGGCCTCATTTTAAAACAATGCGCATGTTTCTATCTCTTTCCAGTCCAGAGGAAAAAAATCGGAGGCCTTAGAACTTTAATGCACCTCGTATATTAAAACTATGATTTACTGAGGACCAATAATAAATTTTAAGAATCTCCGGGTCCGCACACATTCCGAAAGATACAAAAAGCGTCGTGGATCTCGTAGCATTATATACACTCCTGGAAATGGAAAAAAGAACACATTGACACCGGTGTGTCAGACCCACCACACTAGCTCCGGACACTGCGAGAGGGCTGTACAAGCAATGATCACACGCACGGCACAGCGGACACACCAGAAACTGCGGTGTTGGCCGTCGAATGGCGCTAGCTGCGCAGCATTTGTGCACCGCCGCCGTCAGTGTCAGCCAGTTTGCCGTGGCATACGGAGCTCCATCGCAGTCTTTAACACTGATAGCATGCCGCGACAGCGTGGAAGTGAACCGTATGTGCAGTTGACGGACTTTGAGCGAGGGCATATAGTGGGCATGCGGGAGGCCGGGTGGACGTACCGCCGAATTGCTCAACACGTGGGGCGTAAGGTCTCCACAGTACATCGATGTTGTCGCCAGTGGTCGGCGGAAGGTGCACATGCCCGTCGACCTGGAACCGGACCGCAGCGACGCACGGATGCACGCCAAGACCGTAGGATCCTACGCAGTGCCGTAGGGGACCGCACCGCCACTTCCCAGCAAATTAGGGACACTGTTGCTCCTGGGGTATCGGCGAGGACCATTCGCAACCGTCTCCATGAAGCTGGGCTACGGTCCCGCACGCCATTAGGCCGTCTTCCGCTCACGCCCCAACATCGTGCAGCCCGCCTCCAGTGGTGTCGCGACAGGCGTGAATGGAGGGACGAATGGAGACGTGTCGTCTTCAGCGATGAGAGTCGCTTCTGCCTTGGTGCCAATGATGGTCGTATGCGTGTTTGGCGCCGTGCAGGTGAGCGCCACAATCAGGACTGCATACGACCGAGGCACACAGGGCCAACACCCGGCATCATGGTGTGGGGAGCGATCTCCTACACTGGCTGTACACCACTGGTGATCGTCGAGGGGACACTGAATAGTGCACGGTACATCCAAACCGTCATCGAACCCATCGTTCTACCATTCCTAGACCGGCAAGGGAACTTGCTGTTCCAACAGGACAATGCACGTCCGCATGTATCCCGTGCCACCCAACGTGCTCTAGAAGGTGTAAGTCAACTACCCTGGCCAGCAAGATCTCCGGATCTGTCCCCCATTGAGCATGTTTGGGACTGGCTGAAGCGTCGTCTCACGCAGTTTGCACGTCCAGCACGAACGCTGGTCCAACTGAGGCGCCAGGTGGAAATGGCATGGCAAGCCGTTCCACAGGACTACATCCAGCATCTCTACGATCGTCTCCATGGGAGAATAGCAGCCTGCATTGCTGCGAAAGGTGGATATACACTGTACTAGTGCCGACATTGTGCATGCTCTGTTGCCTGAGTCTATGTGCCTGTGGTTCTGTCAGTGTGATCATGTGATGTATCTGACCCCAGGAATGTGTCAATAAAGTTTCCCCTTCCTGGGACAATGAATTCACGGTGTTCTTATTTCAATTTCCAGGAGTGTATTTGGAACGATCTATTTCAATACCAGGTTATCAAAAAGTCAGTATAAGTTTGAATAAATCACGGAATAATATAGATAGAGAGGTACAAATAGGCACATGCTTGGAATGACATGGGGTTTTATTAGAACCAAAATGAGAATTGTAGTGTCACGGAATAGTAAAGAGTTGTAAACGTGGAATATTGTCAAAGTTTTGTTGCCTATGCCGAGAGCCAGAGGCAGTAAGTTAGCCAAGAGGTAAGAGGATTGCACATGTATCAGAATGAGTCGTCATGCAGGGGCAGTGGCCTGGTTACACACAACAGGCGAGAGAGAATTGCTTAGCACGCGGGTTTGTGTTAGACGGAGACTTTCGTAGAGTGCAAGACAGAGGTATAGCGTCAGCTGTACTGCATTTCACAACTTTGCGTAAGTCTGCCGTAACAACACGTAACTCTGTCGCAAGGACACCTAAGGGGCGAGTACAACAGATGAATCAGCAGTGTAAGTGGAACGAATGCATTCATTACAAACGAGCATGACGTCAGGACGTCGCTCGTGCTTCCTTTAAATACGCCAGCTATGACAGCAACAAGGCACTCGCAGTTAGACTTGCAGTTAGATGTGCACTGGGACGCTGCGTAGCGCTCAGCTCGGTGATCGACACGTTAATCTTTATTAAGGAGATGTTGCAGACGTGAGGGGACAGTACCAGCTCTGGTCCTCTCTGCTGCCGCTGTCAATCATCAACCCAGGATTAGCAGACATCGCGGCAGACTCGCTCGCCGCCAATGCTGACCACATCAGTGAGCCGGCGTCGAGATCGTGCGGGGCCTAGGCCCTGTGCATCCGCCATCACAACCGGGTGAGCCGACGACACTGGGGGACTGCAGCCCGTTCCGCCCGTCCACCCGTCCACCACGGACGAGCCACCAGGAGGAGCAGTGAAGAAGACGCCTCTCGTGCCGACAGCGCCAGGATTCCAACCCGCAGCCTCCTACACGCAGCGGCCTGCCGTCCGCCGCCAAGGCGGCCGGCCAGCCGGGCTCTGCCAGCCATGCGTGGCTGAAGTAAGGGCATTCCACCACTACGTCACAGCACACGGCGCTGCGCTAGCAAGACTGGTGCGGCCCGGAGCTGGTGTCATCGCTCCGAGTCAGCGAGGACTCGGGGAACGTCATTGATATCACCAAGCTCAGCCAGCCTGTGTCACGTGGGCCACATTGCACTCGGCAGGAATAAAAGTGTCATGAATTAATAATGTTTCCTTGCCGTTTCTGACACGTCCACAGTCATTTCCTAGTATCCTGACAACTGGAGAGGTCACCGCTCAGCTTCCAGTCCACAGTAGGCGACCGGGACCACCAGGGCGCCTACAGAATTAATGGACTTTTAAAGCTGAATGGTACGAGGTGCATTCAAGTTCGGAGGCCTTAGAACTTGAATGCACCTCGTACCATTCCGCTTTAAAAGTCTCCGAACTGGAAAGAGATAGAAACATGCGCATTGTTTTAAAATGAGGCTGCGTTCATTGTCAATACGTCCCAGAGATGGCAGCACCGTACAGCAGATGGAATTTTACCGCCAGCGCCGAGAATGAGAACTGTTTTAAATACTTAAAATAGCGACGTTTTCCTTACTTGAACAGCGTGCAATCATTCGTTTTCTGAATTTGCGTGGTGTGAAACCAATTGAAATTCATCGACAGTTGAAGGAGACATGTGGTGATGGAGTTATGGATGTGTCGAAAGTGCGTTCGTGGGTGCGACTGTGTAATGAAGGCAGAACATCATGTGACAACAAACCGAAACAACCTCGGGCTCGCACAAGCCGGTCTGACGACACGATCGAGAAAGTGGAGATAATTGTTTTGGGGGATCGCCGAATGACTGTTGAACAGATCGCCTCCAGAGTTGGCATTTCTGTGGGTTCTGTGCACACAATCCTGCACGACGACCTGAAAATGCGAAAAGTGTCGTCCAGGTGGGTGCCACGAATGCTGACGGACGACCACATGGCTGCCAGTGTGGCATGTTGCCGAGCAATGTTGACGCGCAACGACAGCACGAATGGGACTTTCTTTTCTTCGGTTGTGACAATGGATGAGACGTGGATGTCATTTTTCAATCCAGAAACAAAGCGCCAGTCAGCTCAATGGAAGTGCACAGATTCACCGCCACCAAAAATTTTCGGGTAACCGCCAGTGCTGAAAAAATGATGTGTCCATGTTCTGGGCGGAATCCCTACCCATTGCGTTCCAAAGGTCACTACGGTAACAGGTGCATCCTACGAAAACGTTTTGAAGAACAAATTCCTTCCTGCACTGCAACAAAAACGTCCGGGAAGGCTGCGCGTGTGCTGTTTCACCAAGACAACGTACCCGCACATCGAGCTAACGTTACGCAACAGTTTCTTCGTGATAACAACTTTGAAGTGATTCCTCATGCTCCCTACTCACCAGACCTGGCTCCTAGTAACCTTTGGCTTTTTCCAACAATGAAAGACACTCTCCGTGGCCGCACATTCACCAGCCGTGCTGCTAGTGCCTCAGCGATTTTCCAGTGGTCAAAACAGACTCCTAAAGAAGCCTTCGCCGCTGCCATGGAATCATGGCGTCAGCGTTGTGAAAAATGTGTACGTCTGCAGGGCGATTACGTCCTGAAGTAACGCCAGTTTCATTGATTTCGGGTGAGTAGTTAATTAAATCGGAGGCCTTAGAACTTGAATGCACCTCGTAAATGGAGCTAGAGGCATGGGACACTCCATTTCGGAAACCGTCAGGGAATTCAATATTCCAAGATCCACGGCGTCAAGAGAGTGCCGAGAATACCACATTTCAAGCATTACCTGTCACCACGGACAACGCAATGACCAATGGCCGTCACTTAACGACCGAGGGCAGCGGCGTTTGCGTAGAGTCGTCAGTGCTAAGAGACAAGCAACATTGGGTGACGTGACTGCAGAAACCGCAGTGGAACTTACGACTAACGCATCTGTTAGGACAGTGGGGCGAAATCTGGCGTTAATGTGCTATGGCAGACCGACAGGAGTGCTTTTGCTAACATCACGACATCGCATGGGCTCGTGACCAAATCAGTTGGACCGTAGACGAATGGAAAACCGTAGCCTAGTCACACAAGCCCCGATTCCATTTGGTAAAAGCTGATGGTAGCATTAGAGTGTGGTGGTGGTAGAAGCTGATGGCAGGGTTCGAGTGTGGCGCTGACTAGAGATGTGCAAACTCGTTCATCCTTGGGAACTAGTTTACTGTTGATCGTTCTTTTTTGGGAACCGTTCATGTTTACTCGTTCACCGTTCATTTGTGCCTGGTATATGGTTCTTATGATAAACTGAAAACTACTAGTAGTGTTTGTGACTGAAGGATGTAGGGCACAAAGAGGGGGCACTTGCCTCCCCCCTGAAGTACAGAGTTTTTATTCATTACAGAATTCTTACACACTTTTAGAAGTAATTTCTGTGATTCTGCATAACATGTCGTTTAGCCAACCGTAGCCTTGTGTGTCTGATCGCAGGGGAATAATATAGGGTGGCGCACAGAAAAGCGGCCCCGAGTACAGACTGCTCGCCAATTACGGACGATGTGTTGCCCGTTACGAGCAGATACAACAAACAGACAAACATGTAATAATTAGGCAGTGAAGAAATAACAAGCTAATGCAAGCAACAATTGCGAAGACAATCGATGACGATGTGTAGAGAGCTGGAGAAGAGAACATGAAAATCTCACGCGACGCGCATGGGCTATAGCTCATGTAGTTTTGTAAACCTGTTGGTCGCTGTTTCCCAACTTAATAGACGACAAGTGTCTTGTATAAAATTCTTCGTTTCGACTTCCACTACATAGCTATGCTACGTTGTAAACAATAATCATTTACATCCTATATATACTTCACGTTGTCTCTGGGTTCGTAGGCGAAGTAGAGACTTTATGGAAGCATAAAATAAAATGTGGTTTTCTCATACTTGCGTCACACGCTTAGTAAAAATTAGGTTTTTATGTTGCATTATTAACGTTACTGCAATAATAATAATAATAATAATAATAACAATAATAATAATAATTGAGTTCGCAGAAATAAAGTTTTTGGTTTGAAAGCTCCTTCTGAACAAATGTTTTTGAGATAATAAGTAAATATGATTTTATGGCAACTTATGTCTTTTCAAATGGAGAGGCACGGCATTTTCTACTGAGCCAAAATGACCCACAACTTCTCTTTTTTTTTTTCAGAGAAACCAAAATAGCAGGTAATGCAAATTGGAAACAACCAGACTTAAAAATAATTAGAGCCTTCCTAAATGTAATGTTTTTTATATGAAAGATACACGAAAATCGTTTTATATGAATTTTCTTACACTAAAAATTAAGCAAATTGTTGAAAGTTAGCTGCTAAATCAAGTCGATGAAACCAAAAAATATATGGATAACAAAACAAACTTGCCTTGTTATAAGTATGTCTTCTGCTGTTCATCGATATAATGAAGTGAGTTGATATGCCCTTTTGTTACCTGAAAAGACGTACCTATTACACAGAATGTAATTTTTATGTTATTTACGTAACTATAAAATTCTTTTTGATTACCGGTCGTGGAAACTGAATGGCCAGAACCAAGTGCAAGAACAGTTTGGAACACATATAAAATAGGCGAGCGCAGTGAACGAAACGAGCAACTGGATGCTGAAGTAACTAGGAGCAGTCGGCAGTGGAACTGAGACAGGTCGTCATGCGAAGAACGACGAGTGCGGCCGATAGAGGCCGAGGCTGAGACGAGCACGCGACCGAGGCTTGAACGAAAACTGCCGAAGTGACCGCCGCGACCGAAGTGATGAACAGATCGTTCCTTGGAATTCGTTCCTCGGTCCTTTCGTTCATCTTGGTGAACCGTTCCTTTGCACTCGTTCGTTCGTGAACTACCCATCTCTAGCGCTGACCGCACGAAGCCATGGACTCAAGTTGTCAAAAAGGCACTGTGGAAGCTGGTGGTGGCTCCATAATGGTGTGGCCTGTGCTTACATGGAATGTGCTTGCTCCTCTGGTCCAACTGAACCTGACATTGACTGGAAATATATTCGACTACCTCGGAGGAAGGCAATGGCAAAGCACCTCCACTACCACCTTGCCTAGTACAGCGGTGCGGGTCTCCCGCACCATCCCCTACGCTCTTCGGAGTATGGGACCTCATCAACATCAGTTGCAGACCATTGGAGCCATTCATGAACTTCATGTTCCCAAATAACGATGGAGATTTTATGGATGACAATGTACGATAACACCGTGCCACAGCTGTTCGCGGTTGGTCTGAAACTATTCTGGACAATACGAACGAATGATTTGGCCACTCAGATTGAGAGGTAACATCATGCACGACATCCTGCAACACTTTCGCAATTATGGGCAGCTATAGAGGGATTATGGTTCAGCATTTCCAACGATTTGCGGAATACACGTCTCGGTCACATCTTGTTCGCATTGGCGGCACTTTGAACAGTGGACGTTACATTTCATATTTGTTACGACCCATGGCTCTACCGTTCATTCGATCCCTGCGAAAACCTACATTTCAGCAGGATAATGCACGACCGCATGTTGCAGGTCCTGTACGGGCCTTTCTGGATACAGAAAATGTTCGACTGCTGCCCTGGCCAGCACATTCTCCAGATCCCTCACCAATTGAAATTGTCTGGTCAATGGTGCCCGAGCAACTGGCTCGTCACAATACGCCAGTCACTACTTTTGATGAACTGTGGTATCGTGTTGAAGCTGCATGGGCAGCTGTAACTGTACGCGCCATCCAAACTCTGACTCAATGCCCAGGCATATCAAGGCTGTTATTACGGCCAGAGGTGGTTGTTCTGGGTACTGATTTCTCAGGATCTGTGCACCCAAATTGGGTGAAAATGTAATCACATATAAGTTATAGTATAATATATCTGTCCAATGAGTACCCGTTTATCTTCTGCATGTCTTCTTGATGTAGCAATTTTAATGGCCAGTAGTGTAGTGCCGTAAATGTATTCGAAGTGAAGAGATATCTCTCACCACCTACAGGTTACAAACCACACACTTTGAGACAGTGAATCAGCGTGAGAATAGTAGTTAAAAACCTCTTACACCACTGCACAGTGGTTTACTGTCGGACACTTGGAAGCTGCAGTGGGGCAGTGCGAGTGATACACAGGGCCAGTTGGTGAACTTCCCTTGTTACTCAGTACGCATAACCAACATAGAAGAAATAAGAGGGCCGTTTCTTTCTGAAAGCAGGTTTTTTTTTTCAGGATCCCAATACAACACAATATTCCCCACTATTTTGGCTACAAAATCCTATTTTTAAACGCAACCACCGTTCGACGATAGGATCTTAGGCCGACCTACTGGCAGGTCCTGTATACGCGCATGGTACCACTTGACTGGTCGATGTCAGAGTCAACGTTTTGCTGCATCAGTAGCCTCCCCGTCAACCACGTCAAATGGTTCAAATGGCTCTGAGCACTACGGGACTTAACTTCTAAGGTCATCAGTCCCTTAGAACTTAGAACTACTTAAACCTAAGTAACCTAAGGACATCACACACATCCATGCCCGAGGCAGGATTCGAACCTGCGACCGTAGCGGTCGAGCGGTTCCAAACTGTAGCGCCTTTAACCGCTTGGCCACCCCGGCCGGCTCAACCACGTTCTTCTTCCCTCAGAGCGCATTCTCTACTGAGCCAAACCGATGGAAGTCGGAAGGTGCAAATTTCCGGCTATACAGTGGATAAGAAACAACAGTCCAATGAAGTTTTGTGATGATCGACATATTTTTTGTTGTAGATTTAAGAGAACAGACAAGGTATTTCAGTTTATATATTGCTGTCAGCCTTCCATCGTTGATACCCCTGCTGTTCACAGATCCTATGGAGCGCGCGCTGGGGCTTCTATACTACCAGATGTTCCGGTGATTTCCATTTAAAAAGTTCCGCTTGTCTCCAATGCACCTTTTTAGTGTGATGCTTCAGATCCAATTAATTTCAGCTACTCGTAGGAGCAAGAGGCAGACTGAAACGTCCCCTTAGAAAAATTAGTGAATGACTGTGCTCTAAAACCTCTTACTTTGATTTTCAAACAGCTGAGCAAAACTGAACGTACTCACACATTACTCTCTTTACTTATTCTGATCAACACTAAAATGACACACAATATTTTTAGCGCAACGCAATCTGACTTTTAATAATCCCTACAAAAGAATGGCCCTGATTAACAATAACCTATACCTTTCATGAATCACTTACCTCACAAAAATCTTCGTTATTCGAACTACTGCAATACAGCGAGCGCCAATACTGCCAGCTAAATAAAAGATTCTAGCTACTGAAGGCACTAACTACTGATAGGCATACTTAAAAAATGAAAGATTTTGATAGAGAACAAACAATGTATTTACCTTAATGGTGTTCAAAAGTCATAATATATACCAGTTCATGACATCCAGTCTTACAAATTTACTGTCTCTGATGGACACACGTCCAGATCATCCGCTCTCAAAACTCCGCCATTTCTCTCCCCACATCCACCACTGCTGGCGGCTCATCTCCAACTGCGCAACGCTACGCGCTGTTAACATCCAGCTGCCCAACACTACAATAGCAAACAACAATGCAAACCAGCCACAGACTGCACACAGCACAGCCAGTGATTTTCATATAGAGCGCTACGTGGCGTTATCAACATAAAAACCTAAACAGCCTACTTACAAGACGAGTGTTAATATCTTTGTTTAGACGAATAAATAACGGGGTTTGACGTCACGTCGCGTGTTCCGAGAAAGGTACGAAAAGGAAAATGTTAGTCCTCTGCTTTTTCCAGAGTCGTCATACGAAATATTCTAGCAGAAAATGGAAAGAGAGGAAATAGCAGACGTAAGTGTTTTGTTTGTTATCGCTCGCGAATGAAACAGAATTTCTTTCCGGCACTGTTTCTGTAGGTAAATGAGCGTCAGGGCTTAGCGAGGCTCTGCTGTGCAGAAGTCGCCTTTGATACGGCACGGTGTGGCCTTATCTGCCCCGTTGTCCGGGAGACGTACGGCAGCTGTCTCAGACGATAATGGCGTGGTTGGGGGAGTGGGTGGCAGTGGGGACTTTCGCCCTTTGTAAATGTCCCGCGGAAGAGCACGGCTTAGCCCGGCCGGGGTATCTGGTTCAAGTTTCTGCAATTAGGAGGCGCATCCGGCGGGCTTTTGTAGCCAGCTGGGGCTGTGGACTGCGTGGGACGATAGAAAAACCCCACAGTGGCGGCGGGGTGACCTCGCGGTCCTCCGAATATTTGTAGACAGCCGAGGGCGAAACGGCCCGAGAGACGGACAGAAAAAAAAAAATTTAATTAACTCCAAACCGGGCCGGTTAATTTCGCTTTCTCTGCGAGGTGCCTCTTTAATTTCCGACCACCGGAATGGCAGTCGCTGGAATGGGTTTGTTTTAAATTTCGAGCTCATTCCAGAAGGCGTGCCTGGAAAAGTGATCGCTATCACTGTTGCTCCATCAAACACCGTTTCTTTCGCTTGATACTTTCTGGCTGTTTTTGGTACAAAGATGATACTGGAAACGAAAGTCTACTGTCCGCTGACACAGAGCGAGGTACCGCATCGGCTAGCACACTGGAATTGTATTCGGGAGGACGACGGTTCAAATCCTCGTCCGGCCATCCATATTTAGGATTTCCCTGAATTGTGCCAACAAATGCCGGGCTGGTTATTTCAGAAGGGCAAAGCCCATTTCCTATCCCATCCTCGAAACATTCCAGCTTTCTGCGCCGTCTCTAATGACATCGTTGTACGTGGGACATTAAACCCTAATCCTCTTCCTACCTTTTCTTTCCATTCGAATGGCTGTGAATGACCTTTAAAATTGGTGACTTGGTTTGAATGTTAAAAAAAAATGTATAGCTGTTTACGCCACAAAACGCAAAAGTGTGGTACACGCAGAGGGGAGAAAATTCATGGGATTCCGATATGCCCATGCGAGGGTGAGTCAAATGAAAACCTTAAAAATTTTTTAAAATATTATTTATTGTGCAGAAGTGGTACAAAGCTGTATCATTTTTCAACATAATCTCCCTCACGCTCAATGCAAGTCCTCCAGCACTTACGAAGTGCATAAATTCCTTTAGAAAAAAATTTTTTTGGTAGTCCTCGCAACCACTCATGCACCGCGTGGCGTACCTCTCCATCAGAACGGAATTTCTTTCCTCGCATTGCGTCTTTGAGTGGTCCAAACATACGGAAATCACTTGAGGCAAGGTCTGGTGAGTATGGTGGACGAGGAAGACACTCAAAATTCAGGTCTGTGATTGTTGGAACTGTTGTACGGGCAGTGTGGGGCCTTGCATTGTCATGTTGCAGAAGGACACCTGCTGACAACACACCACATCGTTTTGATTTGATTGCAGGCCGCAAATGATTATTTTTAGGAGATCAGTGTATGATGTACTGGTGACAGTGGTCCCTCTAGGCATGTAATGCTCCAAAATAACGCCTTTTTCGTCTCAAAAGAGTGTCAGCATAACATTCCCTGCTGATGGTTCTGTTCGAAACTTCTTTGGTTTTGATGATGAGCAATGGCGCCATTCCTTGCTAGCTCTCTTCATTTCCGGTTGGTGGAAGTGAACCCAGTTTTCGTCCCCAGTAGTGCTTCTTGCAAGGAAGCCATCACCTTCTCGTTCAAAGCGCCGAAGGAGTTCTTCACAAGCATCAACACGTCGTTCTCTGATTTCAGGAGTCAGCTGCTGTGGCACCCATCTTGCAGCCACTGTGTGAAACTGGAGCACATCATGCACAATGTGGTGTGCTGGCCCATGACTAATCTGTAAACATGCTGCAGTGTCATTCAGTGGTTTTCCTTCACTATGGCTTCAACTGCTGCAATGTTCTGTGGAGTCACAACTCGTTGTGCCTGACTTGGACGAGGAGCATCTTCCATTGAAGTCACACCATTTGCGAACTGCATTCGTAGACTTTCTGCTGTGAGAAATATGCACCACCGTACTGAACCTTCATTCGTCGTTGAATTTCAATAGGTTTCACACCTTCACTACTCAAAAACCGAATAACAGACCGCTGTTCTTCTCTGTTGCAAGTCGCAAGTGGGGCGGCCATCTTTATACTGATACTGCGACGTTATGTGTGCATCTGTACTATGCTGCTCCCTACAGGCCATTCTGCACGATTTTTGTAGCACGCTTACCAACTTACAGGATAATGGCGCGAAATTTCGATTTGTTATTACAAATTTAACGTTTTCATTTGACTCACCCTCGTATATAGGCAGCGGTTATATCACGCACACAAGAATAAAAGGGCAGTGCATTGGCGGATCTGTCGTTTGTCTTAGGTGATCCACGTTAAAGGATGTCCAACATGATTGTGACCACACAACGGGGATTGGCAGAGTTTGAAAGCGGAACGGTAGTTGGAGCTAGACGCATTGGACATTCCATTTTGGAAATCATTACGGACTTCAGTATACCAAGATACACCTTGTCAATAGTATGCCTACAATACTAAATTTCAGGTACTACCTCGCAACACGGACAACGCTGTGGTCGACGGGGGTTCACACAACGATCGAGAGCAGTGACGTCCTTATGGAGTTGTCAGTGCTAACAGACAATACTGCGAGAAATAACCGCTGAAATCAATGTTGCACGTATGGGGAACGTATCCGTTACGGCAGTGCGGCAAAATTTGGCGTCAATGTTCTATGCCAGCAGACGACCGACGCGAGTGCCTTTGTTAACAGCACGACATTGCCTCTCCTGGCCTCGTGACCATATCAGTTGGACCCTAGACGACTGGAAAACCGTGGCATGGTAAGATTAGCCCAGATTTCAATTGGTAAGAGCTGAATGGCTCTGAGCACTATGCGACTTAACTTCTAAGGTCATCAGTCGCCTAGAACTTAGAACTAATTAAACCTAACTAACCTAAGGACATCACACACATCCATGCCCGAGGCAGGATTCGAACCTGTGACCGTAGCGGTCGCCCGGCTCCAGACTGTAGCGCCTAGAACCGCACGGCCACACCGGCCGGCGGGTAAGAGCTGATGGTAGGGTTGGAGTGTGGTGCAGATCCCACGAAATATGGACGCAAATTGTCAACAAGGCACTGTGCAAGCTGCTGGTGGCTCCATTGAACCATCAATTAGGGCGGTTCACAAACAATAACTGAAGTACACATGTTATTCCAAAACGTTATCGTGGAAGTAGGGGCAGGAGATGCTGGTGAAATAACACACACTGCTAAAGATACCTTTTTTATTTTAAAAGACATTCTCAATAATAAATTTTTAAGTCTGGCCTTTACAAAAAAAAAAAAAAAAAAAATGAGAACCAATTTCCAATAGCTGACAAATTTTCTGTATAACAAGGAGATTGCAAAGTATGACGTTAACAACTTCCCTAGAAAATTTGTCAGCCATTGGAAATTATTATTATTATTATATATACCACCACTGGTGAAGAAACTCATAATATAAGTTATTTAATTGGCAAGAGACAACTATTTTAACTTTAGTACAAACTAGCTAGTTAAAGGTTTTCTTGAAGGAATATATATGACAAGTTTAAAATCTTATTATATTATTAGCGTCACACCTAGCAACATCCTTTACATAGAGAAAATTTGCCAGATATTTAAAAGAGTTTTTTTTTAAATTGTTGTCTTTCATATATATATATGAAAGACAACAATTTTAAAAAAACTCTTTTAAATATCTGGCAAATTTTTCTCTATGTAAAGGATGTTGCAAGGTGTGACGTTAATAAAATAATAAGATTTTAAACTTGTCATATATATTCCTTCAAGAAAATAATCTTATTATATTATTAGCGTCACACCTAGCAACATCCTTTACATAGAGAAAATTTGCCAGATATTTAAAAGAGTTTTTTTTTTAATTGTTGTCTTTCATATATATATATATGGCAAATTTTTCTCTATGTAAAGGATGTTGCAAGGTGTGACGTTAATAAAATAATAAGATTTTAAACTTGTCATATATATATATATATTATATTCCTTCAAAAAAACCTTTAACTAGCTAGTTTGTACTAAAGTTAAAATAGTTGTCTCTTGCCGATTAAATAACTTATATTATGCCTGTCAGTTGCTACAAGATAAATGTGAATAAGTCAGCAGACAAACCTTCACATTAAAGGCAGTTAAAAAAAAAAATTTCCTTAGCTCGGTGAGGGAGTGACACGTCTAAAGGGGCCCACATCACAATAGTCGGAATAGTTATTGGTGGTGTACAGGGCCACAGCAGATCAGCCCCAAAACTTCCATTACAAGCCACCATCTCCCAGAGTTACTCAAAACCAGAAGATGTAGGGCGGTGCCTGCACAGACTCCGAACCACAGAGAGACGCGACACCGACCCTAAATCACCCAATCGAGGTGTGAATGAAAACGGCCCGACCAAGAAGCAATTACCACATTCCCGCGGACAGGCAAACGAAAACTGTGGTTGGACGACCCCAACAAACCACTGGTGAAGAAACTCATACACTTCATTAGAACTTGAAAAACCCCTTTTTATATGTATATATATCTATAACTAACTCTGTTACATAAAAACAGTACTCAACTTCTCACACCCCACCACAGCGCCGCGAACACGTTGCACTTCCAAATGCTCAGAGCCAACCGCTCCCAATGGTTTCAACGGCCGGTAAGAAGACATACGGCCCCACGCGCTGATCTACTGCACCACGCCTTCTTAGGCCACGTACATGCGGGTAAGGCAGACTCAGCCCCTGACAGCCAAGAGGTAGGGCAAAGTACGTGACGAGCAGTTGACGAACCCCAACAACAGGGCCGCGCCGGCCGGAGTGGCCGAGCGGTTCTAGGCGCTCCAGTCTGCATCGGGCATGGATGTGTGTGATGTCCTTAGGTTAGTTAGGTTTAAGTAGTTCTAAGTTCTAGGGGACTGATGACCACAGCAGTTAAGTCCCGTAGTGCTCAGAGACATATGAACCATTTTTTTTTTTTTTTAACAGGGCCCCGCTCCCGCCACCACCTCTCTCGGTCACCGCCGAGTACGTACCCCTCGATCGTCACGCGACCCTACACTTGCTCTACCTCCCGCCAGAGGGCGGTAGCGATCCAAACAGCGCGCCAAACCGAAACACTAACCGCGAAGCGAAAGCACTCCGCCTGGCGCGCTTTTCGAAGAGACGGACACAACTCCGACTGATCAATAATAGTGTGGGCTGTGTTTACATGGAATGGACTCGATCCTCTGGTCCAACTGAACCGCTCATTGCCCGGAAATGGTTATGTTCGGCTACCTGGAGATCATTTACAGCCATTCGTGCTCCCAAACAACGATGGAATTTTTATGAATGACAATGCGCCATGTTACAGGGCCACAATTGCTCGCGATTGGTTTGAAGAAGATTGTACAAAATTGGAGCCAATGATTCGGCCACTCAGATAGCCGGAAACGAATCCCATTGAACATTATGGGACATAATCAAGAGGTCACTTCTTGCACAAACTCCTGCACCGTGTAATGGTTCTTTATTTACGTGACCATTGCGGGACTCCAACTCCAGTTCTCGATACCAGTAATATCGTACTACTTTTCTGCGAAGTAACAGACATATTTTTGTGGCAATATTCACATTTAGTTTTATTAATGTATAGGTAATCCGATGTATCGATATATTATAGTGTTATGGTTCTTGTGTGTATTCATTTCTGTGAGACTGTCATAATCTTTGGCTTACTTGTAACATTTTTGGCGCGAATGCGCACAAAGCAGTCTTTGTTTCACTTTGCAGAAGTTAAATTATTATTTCGCTTTCTAAAAGAACAGTCAAGTCTTGTGTTTGGTTAAAGTGGAAATTAAATACACTCCTGGAAATTGAAATAAGAACACCGTGAATTCATTGTCCCATTAAGGGGAAACTTTATTGACACATTCCTGGGGTCAGATACATCACATGATCACACTGACAGAACCACAGGCACATAGACACAGGCAACAGAGCATGCACAATGTCGGCACTAGTACAGTGTATATCTACCTTTCGCAGCAATGCAGGCTGCTATTCTCCCATGGAGACGATCGTAGAGATGCTGGATGTAGTCCTGTGGAACGGCTTGCCATGCCATTTCCACCTGGCGCCTCAGTTGGACCAGCATTCGTGCTGGACGTGCAGACCGCGTGAGACGACGCTTCATCCAGTCCCAAACATGCTCAATGGGGGACAGATCCGGAGATCTTGCTGGCCAGGGTAGTTGAATTACACCTTCTAGAGCACGTTGGGTGGCACGGGATACATGCGGACGTGCATTGTCCTGTTGGAACAGCAAGTTCCCTTGCCGGTCTAGGAATGGTAGAACGATGTGTTCGATGACGGTTTGGATGTACCGTGCACTATTCAGTGTCCCCTCGACGATCACCAGTGGTGTACGGCCAGTGTAGGAGATCGCTCCCCACACCATGATGCCGGGTGTTGGCCCTGTGTGCCTCGGTCGTATGCAGTCCTGATTGTGGCACTCACCTGCACGGCGCCAAACACGCATACGACCATCATTGGCACCAAGGCAGAAGCGACTCTCATTGCTGAAGACGACACGTCTCCATCCGTCCCTCCATTCACGCCTGTCGCGACACCACTGGAGGCGGGCTGCACGATGTTGGGGCGTGAGCGGAAGACGGCCTAACGGTGTGCGGGACCGTAGCCCAGCTTCATGGAGACGGTTGCGAATGGTCCTCGCAGATACCCCAGGAGCAACAGTGTCCCTAATTTGCTGGGAAGTGGCGGTGCGGTCCCCTACGGCACTGCGTAGGATCCTACGGTCTTGGCGTGCATCCGTGCGTCGCTGCGGTCCGGTCCCAGGTCGACGGGCACGTGCACCTTCCGCCGACCACTGGCGACAACATCGATGTACTGTGGAGACCTCACGCCCCACGTGTTGAGCAATTCGGCGGTACGTCCACCCGGCCTCCCGCATGCCCACTACACGCCCTCGCTCAAAGTCCGTCAACTGCACATACGGTTCACGTCCACGCTGTCGCGGTATGCTACCAGTGTTAAAGACTGCGATGGAGCTCCGTATGCCACGGCAAACTGGCTGACACTGACGGCGGCGGTGCACAAATGCTGCGCAGCTAGCGCCATTCGACGGCCAACACCGCGGTTCCTGGTGTGTCCGCTGTGCCGTGCGTGTGATCATTGCTTGTGCAGCCCTCTCGCAGTGTCCGGAGCAAGTATGGTGGGTCTGACACACCGGTGTCAATGTGTTCTTTTTTCCATTTCCAGGAGTGTATATGAAAATTGATACAAAACTGTTTTCTTGATGATGTGACAATTAAGAAGTAGTATATGCGAATTTACAGGAAGTTTAATAAAAATGTGGATCGTGAACAAGTCAAAAATTATTTCTGCCATACCATTTTTCTGATCTGGGATTGTTTGATCATTAAAAACTTCCTGAAAAAAGCATTTGTTAGGTCTTCAAATATTGCTAAAATACAGATCTGGACCTTCTAGCAGTCAAAGTGGAATCACCCTAGAATCAACAAGATGAGCCATAACAACTTAGACGAAATCTACATGGGAATCCAATCAAGATAAGTGCCAAAATTAATGACTCTTTTACAGTGACTTCATTATTTCCATTCTGACGATACCATCCACAGTCAATAGCTATGTTGTTGCCCGATAAAGCGACATTTGCTGCGTGAGCAACATTATTAATCTGATTCCTAATCTACTTTGCAAGTGATGGTATTGTTAGAACTGGCAACACTTTCACAATTATTGCTGAGTATAGAGGCAACATGGCTCAATACTGCCACTTATTGAGTCCATGCCACTTAGAGTTGCTGCACTGCGCCGGGCCACGGTATTCGGAAGTATCCCATGACTTTTAGCACTCGAGTGTAAGGTAATTATTCTAGACATAGCTGTAATGGATACGGGCGAAGCAAGACTTTTAAGACAGTATGAGCTTATATGCCGTTTGGTCGAGGACAGATGACCTAAGATGATGAAAAATGGAAATGAGCGTTTGGAGTCATTGGAGGGAGGCCCATTACGGGGCAGGTCCGGCCCCCTTGCTGCAGGTCGTATTACATTCAACACCACATTGGGCGACTTGCGCACCGGATCGGGATGAAATGATGATGAAGACAACACAACACCCGGTCCCTGAGCGGAGAAAATCCCCGACCCAGCCGGGAATCGAACCCGGGCCCGAAGGACGGCAATCCGTCACGCTGACCACTCAGCTATCGGGGCGGACGCCTAAGATGATGATGGAATGGTTTCCAGCTAATAGAACAAGAACAGGACGCCGAAACGACATGGGAAGACTTTATTTTAAAACAAATGCTTTAGATTAAGTCCTATTTTCAGGTGACGCTGGGAGCTGGTCTTATGCACAGTGTTCGTGCACCTTCTATTTTATTTTAAATGTTTGATTCTCGCGAACAGTGCACGTGCAATACTATTAATTACATCGCATCCCCTATGAGCGATATCACAAAGAATACACTTTTATGAGTTTTTGGTCTACGATCAAATTAATTTATTTTCCGACTCGGCCAAACCTTTGATTAGTTGTATGGTTAGAGTCGGCGACGACCCTAATCTTCTCACTTAAATTTCACAATCAATGAACATTTCCCTTTGTATCTGGTTCATTTAAATATTCGGACACAGTTCCGAGCGCCACGTTCTGTTGACTCAAAGGCGCTTCATGTCACCTACACAGAACGCAACAAGTACACGGCTGTCTTACACGATTTATTCACAGGTGCCGCACAACCATTTGCCTATGATTTAGTTCAATAGAAAGAAGTAACCAAGTGAGTTACACGGAGTCGGTGCCGACCCAATACTAACGTAATAACCCGTAGCCGTAGAAAGAGGTTAGTTACAACCTCTTTCAAATCTAGTCAAGATTTTAGGGAATATTTTATGCAGGTTGGTTGTTTGTTTTTGGGGAAGGAAACCAGACAGCGAGGTCATCGGTCTCATCGGATTAGGGAAGGACGGGGAAGGAAGTCGGCCGTGCCCTTTGAAAGGAACCATCCCGGCATTTGCCTGGGGCGATTTAGGGAAGAAAACCTAAATCAGGATGGCCGGACGCGGGATTGAACCGTCGTCCTTCCGAATGCGAGTCCAGTGTCTAACCATTGCGCCACCTCGCTTGGTATATTTTATGCAGCTCTTCAGGCAGTACTTCATTATAAGTAACTGCAAAACCCGCAGGAGATCCGAGGTTAGTATTATCTCCCAGACCATTAATATACAACAGAACAGAAAAGATTGCATGACACGTTTTTTCAGACTCGTAAGAATAAATCCTGATTTCGTCTCCTATTATGAAGAAGTATTAAATGGACCTGAAAATACTTTTTTTACAACGCATTCAAATAGATGAACTGTTGACATATTTTTATTTTTAATACATGATATAATCACTCTTACTATCAGCATTCTTTCACCAGCTAGTGCGCAGATGTTCAATGCCGGTTCGATAAAAATATCTGCAGATAGCATTTTGGACAGCATCCACATTTTCAAATTTTTTGCCACGTAGAAAATGTTGCAGCGACCGGAGCAAATAGAAGTCTGATGGCGTAATATCGAGTGCAATACCTCCCACCACAATTCATCAATTTTTTCCCACGGTCCATCTTCCGCAGTGCTGTCTTCGATTATGCCGTTGCAAAACGACCCCTTTTCTGTTGATAATCGCTGGGCGCTTTTCCATTAAGAACTAACTTACTCGATCGCTCCTAGGAAAGGTCTGCATTCACAGTTTGTCAAGTTTCGGCGCTTCAAAATGAGCGACGCCGCCAACACCCCACCAAACACACAATAGCGGCTTTTTGAGGTGGAACCTGGGTGCGCTGTACCTCGTGGCGATGCTTTCGGAGGGAGCCACTGCCTTTTGGGTTCTGTATTATGGTACGAGACCCATTTTTCATCTTCAGTTATCAAGCGATCAAAAAACGCTTCTATAATGTGTTGCTGAAGAAGAAAGTTGAATGTGATGGATCGGTTAGCTTTGTTTGTCTTTAGCGATCTTCTTCCAATGTTCATGGATGGTGGACCGAAGTTCTAAAGAGCGTTCGACTGTTCCTCGACTGTCTGACAAGGATTTGCATCTGTTTCCGCCCTTACATTTCATTATCTGAAGTTATCGGTCTTCATGATCGATACGAGTTGGGAATAACGAACTCACCACCTTTGGCATTTACAAACGTGTCATGTACTTGGATCAACATCGCTAATGCTTTTGGAAGCAGTTGTTGCGCTAGTAAGTTCGCGAAACAAAGAGCATAAGCTACAGGATATGTACCTCTTCTGTTATCTAGCTGGCAATTTCACCGTAAATAGGAGAGATATTTATTTACGAATAAGCAAGTCGCACGTCTTTTGCACGACTCTGAATTTTACTATGAACCGATAAATGACGAACAAATATCGACATACGCAGAAACGACATTTTAGTGTTCCCCTGATATACGGATTTGGCATTTCCTTAGTCGAATTTTTTGAGCATTTCCTTATACCAACTGACGCGACCAAAGATGTATACAATGTTTCACGTTAAGTACTGTGCTGACCATACGGCCGTATGTTGAGATATTATACCGTTTACGCCATCTAGACAATTCTGTATGATCTGTGATAAAGGAACAGTTGAGTTTTCGGAGAGTGGATAACACAATGTGATACAGTATTCTGGAGTCACCGCTCTTTTCATTAATCCGAGATCGACTATGAGCACGTGATCTAATCCAGTCGATTGCTTTAGATTAAAACCGGATTATGAACTGTTACCTAGTATCTAAGTAATAAACATTGTACCCGTGGTCTAGGGGTAGCCTCTTTGATTCATAATCAAAACGTCTTCGGTCCCGTGTTCGATCCCCGCCACTGCCTAAATTTTGATAATTAATCAGCATTGGCGGCCGAAGACTTCCGGCGTAAGAAGTCAGCCGCATTCTGCCAACGACCTTGTCAAAGAGGGCGGAGGAGCGGATAGAGGTTCAGGGCACTCTCTTGTCCTATCGGTGGGAAATTGCCCCAAAAGGCGGAAGAATCAGCAATGATCAACGACATGAGGATGGAGAAGGCAATGGAAACCACTGCATTAAAGACACGTAACGTGTATCCACAGGAAATGTGGCCTGTAATTGAAGAAGTGTCATGATGATCTCTCCATTGGCAAAAGATTCCGGAATAGTCCCCCATTCGGATCTCCGGGAGGGGACTGCCAAGGAGGAGGTTACCGTGAGAAAAAGATTGAATAATCAACGAAAGGATAGCGTTCTACGAGTCGGGACGTGGAATGTCAGAAACTTGAACGTGGTAGGGAAACTAGAAAATCTGAAAAGGGAAATGCAAAGGCTCAATCTAGATATATTAGGGGTCAGTGAAGTGAAGTGGAAGGAAGACAAGGATTTCTGGTCAGATGAGTATCGGGTAATATCAACAGCAGCAGAAAATGGTATAACAAGTGTATGATTCGTTATGAATAGGAAGGTAGGGCAGAAGGTGTGTCACTGTGAACAGTTCAGTGACCGGGTTGTTCTAATCAGAATCGACAGCAGACCAACACCGACAACGATAGTTCAGGTATACATGACGACGTCGCAAGCTGAAGATGAACAGATAGAGAAAGTGTATGAGGATATTGAAAGGGTAAAGCAGTATGTGAAGGGGGACGAAAATCTAATAGTCATGGGCGACTGGAATGCAGTTGTAGGGGAAGGAGTAGAAGAAAAGGTTACAGGAGAATATGGGCTTGGGACAAGGAATGAAATAGGAGAAAGGCTATTGAGTTCTGTAACAAGTTTCAGCTTATAATAGCGAATACCCTGTTCAAGAATCACAAGAGGAGGAGGTATACTTGGAAAAGGCCGGGAGATACGGGAAGATTTCAATTAGATTACATCATGGTCAGAGATTCCGAAATCAGATACTGGATTGTAAGGCGTACCCATGAGCAGATATAGACTCAGATCACAATATAGTAGTGATGAACAGTAGGCTGAAGTTCAAAACATTAGTCAGGAAGAATCAATACGCAAAGAAGTGGGATACGGAAGTACTAAGAAATGACGAGATACGTTTGAAGTTCTCTAACGCTATAGATACAGCAATAAGGAATAGCGCAGTAGGCAGTATAGTTGAAGAGGAATGGACATCTCTAAAAAGGGCCACCACAGAAGTTGGGAAGGAAAACATAGGTACAAAGAAGGTAGCTGCGAAGAAACCATGGGTAACAGAAGAAATACTTCAGTTGATTGATGAACGGAGGAAGTACAAACATGTTCCGGGAAAATCAGGAATACAGAAATACAAGTCGCTGAGGAATGAAATAAATAGGAAGTGCAGGGAAGCTAAGACGAAATGGCTGCAGGAAAAATGTGAAGAAATCGAAAAAGATATGATTGTCGGAATGACAGACTCAGCATACAGGAAAGTCAAAACAACCTTTGGTGACATTAAAAGCAACGGTGGTAACATTAAGAGTGCAACGGGAATTCCACTGTTAAATGCAGAGGAGAGAGCAGATAGGTGGAAAGAATACATTGAAAGCCTCTATGAGGATGAAGATTTGTCTGATGTGATAGAAGAAGAAACAGGAGTCGACTTAGCAGAGATAGGGGATCCAGTATTAGAATCGGAATTTAAAAGAGCTTTGGAGGACTTATGGTCAAATAAGCAGAATGGATAGATAATATTCCATCAGAATTTCTAAAATCATTGGGGGAAGTGGCAACAAAACGACTATTCACGTTCGTGTGTAGAATATATGAGTTGGCGACATACCATCTGACTTTCGGAAAAGCATCATCCACACAATTCCGAAGTCGGCAAGAGCTGACAAGTGCGAGAATTATCGCACAATCAGCTTAACAGCTCATGCATCGACTGCTTACAAGAATAATATACAGAAGAATGGAAAAGAAAATTGAGAATGCGCTAGGTGACGATCAGTTTGGCTTTAGGAAAGGTAAAGGGACGAGAGAGGCAATTATGACGTTATGGCTAATAATGGAACCAAGGCTAAAGAAAAATCAAGACACTTTCATAGGATTTGTCGACCAGGAGAAAGTGTTCGACAATATAAAATGGTGCAAGCTGTTCGAGATTCTGAAAAAAGTAGGGGTAAGCTATAGGGAGAGACGGGTCATATACAATATGTACAGCAACCAAGAGGGAATAATAAGAGTGGACGATCAAGAACGAAGTGCTCGTATTAAGAAGGGTGTAAGACAAGGCTGTAGCCTTTCGCCCCTACTCTTCAATCTGTACGTCGAGGAAGCAATGATGGAAATAAAAGAAAGGTTCAGGAGTGGAATTAAAATACAAGGTGAAAGGATATCAATGATACGATTCGCTGATGACATTGCTATCCTGAGTGAAAGTGAAGAAGAATTAAATGATCTGCTGAACGGAATGAACAGTCTAATGAGTACACAGTATGGTTGAGAGTAAATCGGAGAAAGACGAAGGTAATGAGAAGTAGTAGAAATGAGAACAGCGAGAAACTTAACATCAGGATTGATGGTCACGAAGTCAATGAAGTTAAGGAATTCTGCTACCAAGGCAGTAAAATAACCAATGACGGACGGAGCAAGGAGGACATCAAAAGCAGACTCGCTATGGCAAAAAAGGCATTTCTGGCCAAGAGAAGTCTACTAATATCAAATACCGGCCTTAATTTGAGGAAGAAATTTCTGAGAATGTACGTCTGGAGTACAGCATTGTATGGTAGTGAAAAATGGACTGTGGGAAAACCGGAACAGAAGAGAATCGAAGCATTTGAGATGTGGTGCTATAGACGAGTGTTGAAAATTAGGTGGACTGATAAGGTAAGGAATGAGGAGGTTCCACGCAGAATCGGAGAGGAAAGGAATATGTGGAAAACTCTGATAAGGAGAAGGGACAGGATGATAGGACATCTGCTAAGACATGAGGGAATGACTTCCATGGTACTAGAGGGAGCTGTAGAGGGCAAAAACTCTAGAGGAAGTCAGAGATTGGAATACGTCAAGCAAATAATTGAGGACGTAGGTTGCAAGTGCTACTCTGAGATGAAGAGGTTAGCACAGGAAAGGAATTCGTGGCGGGCCGTATCAAACCAGTCAGTAGACTGATGACAAAAAAAAAAAAAAAAAAAAAAAAAAAAAAAAAAAAAAAAAAACATTGGTTCTGACGTAGCATAACCTAAAAATAGCTTGAACTTATCTGTATCTATTCACATGGATCTTTCATTTAGTATATAATTTATTAGCTGTTTTCAGTGTTTAAAATTTACGTATTTGGTTTGCCTTCTAGAAATTGGCTCTTAGTACAATGGGACTTAACAGCTGAGGTCATCAGTCCTCTAGAACTTGGAACTACTTAAACCTAACTAACCTAAGGACATCATCACACACATCCATGCCCGAGACAGGATTCGAACCTGCGACCGTAGTGGTCGCGCGGTTCCAGACTGAAGCGCCTAGAACCGCTCTGCCACACAGGCCGGCTTCTAGAAATTATCCCCCACATTATTAACCTATACTGTAAGTGAAACTCTAAAACTGACACTTTTGAAATAACATAGTCGGTCAGTTTCGAGCTGTGTCAATCCACAATAACCAAACTTTATAGATGACACAAAAAAATCTTGTTGTATCCAGTATAATTGGTGTTTCCAGAATGAGATTTTCAGTCTACAGCGGAGTGTGCGCTGATATGAAACTTCCTGGCAGATTAAAACTGTGTGCCCGACCGAGACTCGTACTCAGGACCTTTGCCTTTCGCGGGCAAGTGCTCTACCAATTGAGCCACCGAAGTACGACTCACGCCCGCGAAAGGCAAAGGTCCTGAGTTCGAGTCTCGGTCGGGCACACAGTTTTAATCTGCCAGGAAGTTTCATAATTGGTGTTTGCGGTTCACCCACTTCTATCAGAGCATGACCATTTTGTGACGAATAAATAAACACCAGTTTCCTGTGAAGGAGGGGGAGGGGGGGGGGGGGAAAAAGAGGCAAGTACCTGCTCTTGTCCCCTCTGGTGCCCTCATCCCCCCCCCCCCCCCGCCTCGCCGCTACTTTGAAGATACTCACGTCAACGGGACCTGTGAATACGAGATTCCACTTTTATTACTCGAGGCTCTTATTTATTTCAAATGAACTGTAAGTTGCTCTCGCCCTGTTGCATTTGGATCTTGTCAAGTTTCGTCTTCGTCACGTGGTCTAAACCTAAGTTAGCATTTCCACCAATGTAGAAGACCGCCTACACACCCAGTTCTGTGGGCAGCCACTCATAAACCAGTAGAAGTTTGGGTAATTTCTCCTGTCTTTGCCCCTGGACGTCTGGCAGCGATCGCAACTTGATAGCCGACCACGTCAGGATAATCTCAAAAAAATGGCTCTGAGCACTATGGGACTCAACTGCTGAGGTCATTAGTCCCCTAGAACTCAGAACTAGTTAAACCTAACTAACCTAAGGACATCACAAACATCCATGTCCGAGGCAGGATTCGAACCTGCGACGTAGCGGTCTTGCGGTTCCAGACTGCAGCGCCTTTAACCGCACGGCCACTTCGGCCGGCGGATAATCTCAAACATGTAATACGAGACTTTTCTGTGTTCTGTTTAATGAGAAAACACACAGACGGAGAGCATTTTTCTCTAATGAGTAATCGGAGCAGAGGAAAACGACGCGAAGCGGATGGCGTTTTCCCGTTAATTAAACGAATTTCTGAACGGGGGAAAGTATCTCGCCATCAGATTAATGAATGTAATTTAATCCTAAGGCCAGAAGCCGGGAAACCAATCGCCGTTCGTTTGTAGAGTGGATTCTTTCCTTTACAAATAAATTAATTTGTTCTTCTTTGAGCTTTGGAATCGCTTCTCCCAACTTTGATAGTAAGTTTGCTCTTGGGCTAGAAAACACAATTTCGTCCAGCTTGTATGTAGAGTGGCATATTTAAAAGAAAAAAAAAGAGAAAAAAACGGGCAGCAGATGTACAAGGTTTGCAGAAATATCATAACCAAGGTGTCCTGATGTTTTGTTCCCTACTAGAGAAAACATATGGGAGTGACCCGGTAACCAAACAACAATCGAGACACTGGTTCATCGCCACGAACTTAGCCCTTTCGCTGCTACAGACATTCTCCCTCCCTTCTGTGCTGAGGGCGGCTTTCGTTACGGCTGCACTGCCCGCCAAATGCTGGTCCCCCGTGCTGAGAAACGGCTTTCCGGCCGATACGAAAAACCTTTCATCCGATTTTTCGGATACTGTTTGGTGGAAAAATTTGATTTTTGCACACCTAACAATCTGACGCCTATAAAGGAATTTCTTTTCGTTATCTGCCATACTTACTGCACTGCATCGAATTAAATAAAATATTCACGACATTTTAAAGGTTTTGCAGAGGTAAAAATGCGTTGGGTAAACTTTGCGTATGGTTGATTTTAGCTCACACATTGCATTGAGTGAAATTTAGATAATATATCGAAATGATGCTCGAAAAACGAACAGCAATACTGTGCATTGACGGTCTGCCGTGGAGGAAAGTAATGCGTTAGTATAACAAACACCATCACAGTCGTATACGAGAATCACCGTAACTTCCACCATACCGGGGCTTCGACGCACTTTCGACTTTCGCAGCGACCCATAATGACGTCATTCGTTGGATTGGCGTTTCAGTGTTGGCTCGTACGATGAGGCGCACGTCACATCCAGTGTTACGATACGGCGTAGGAAAGCCTCTCCGCCGGCCGCGGTGGTCTCGCGGTTCTAGGCGCGCAGTCCGGAACCGTGCGACTGCTACGGTCGCAGGTTCGAATCCTGCCTCGGCCATGGATGTGTGTGATGTCCTTGGGTTAGTTAGGTTTAAGTAGTTCTAAGTTCTAGGGGACTGATGACCACAGCAGTTGAGTCCCATAGTGCTCAGAACCATTTGAAAGCCTCTCCGTCGCACTCATAGAGCTCCAAGTGCTTCTAAGGAAAGTCGTAACGCATCCATTTCTGCATTTCCGTCACGTCATGCGAAACCCACTGTGATGCAATATTTCGCATGCCCAGACGTTCCTTCAGGATGTGAAGCACAGTGGTATGCGCTAATCCGGTTTCGTGGGCGAGCTCACGAATCGTGTGGCGTCGATCACTGTCCACTAACGCGGAAACAGCATGCACTTCTTCAGAGACGCTAGGACGGCCTGCATGATACATGTCTGCCACAGTTTGCCGACCATCGTTGAAGGGTTCTACCCAACGTGCCACTGTTCTGTACGGCAATGCAGATTCCCCGCACGCCTCTTGAAGACCTTGATGACACTGTCGTGCTGTACGACCTCTGGCATATTCACTCTTGATCCAACTCCGCTGTTCCTGTTTCGAAAACGTAGTGACACCGTTACGTTAGACCGCTCGCTCACAAGTGACTGTGTTTCCCTCGATTGTGCAAACGCCGGTGACGTGGGACGGGCGAGTCCATATGCTCGGAGGTAACGTAGGTATGTCAACAATGTCTGCTGTTAGCAACAATAGTAGATTCCATTGCATAGTGTCTCCACAGCAGTGTTGCCACTATTTAAGTTCCAAACTACGTACATTCTCCTTCACTATTTACAACAGTGTGCCGACGATAGGGTAACTTTCCGATTCCGCGACTGTAGAAATGACGTGTTTTTGAGGCTAAGAACCCGTCGAGCGGCGTTCTGAGCGTATTTTCATCCGGAAAGGAAATTCCTTAAAGATTACTCGTCAGAGAACGGGAAATCAGAGGGCGCAAGATCTGATAAATAAGGCGAGTTCCCAATCTAAATGCTAAAGTCCGTGCAAAGTCCGTGAGATGGCACCACCGGTGCGTATCGAGGTCGTATTTAGTCAGTATCATCTTTGGAAAGACCGAAAAATGGTTCAAATGGCTCTAAGCACTACGGGACTTAACATCTGAGGTCATCAGTCCCCTAGACTTAGAACTACTTAAACCTAACTAACCTAAGGACACCACACACATCCATGCCCGAGGCAGGATTCGAACCTGCGACCGTAGCAGCAGCGCGGTTCCGCATTGAAGCCCCTAGAACCGCTCGGCGACAGCGGCCGGCGGAGGGAACGCACACCGTTTCAGCATATTGGTCTATTTCTTTGTGTTTGGCATTTGTGTGAATCAAGGAAGGCGAGTGATTGTCAAAAAACATTACTTTATCGAAGGTGATTAAACATTACTTTATCAAAGGCAAAACGCCTCTGGAGACTAAAGAGAAGCTTGATAAACATTACGATGACTCTACACCTTCAATTAGTACAGTTCATAAGTGGTTTCAAAACTTTCGGAGTGGCCAGATGGGCTCAAGTGATGCTGAACGTTCTGGACGCCCTGTGGAGGTTACGACTCCAGAAATCATTGATAAGATCCATGATATGGTGATGGATGACAGAAGAGTTAAGGTGCGTGAGATTGCTAGTGCTGTGGGCATCTCGAATGAATGGGTACATTTGCATTAACATTTGGACATGAGAAAGCTATCCGCAAGATGGGTTCCGCGATTGCTCAGGCTTGACCAAAAACGGAATTGTGTGAAGTGTTGCAAGGATGGCTTGCAGCCGTTCAGGAAGAATCAGCAGGACTTGAAGCGTCGTTCCGTCACTGTAGATGAAACATGAATACATTACTATACTCCTGGGACCAAACAACAATCTAAACAATGGGTTACCAAGGGAGAATCTGTACCAAAAAATGCGAAGACCAGTCCTTCGACTGGAAAGGCTACGGCGACTGTCTTTTGGGATTCGCAAGGGATAATCCTCATCGACTATCTGGAAAAAGGTAAAACTATTACAGGTGCATATTATTCATCGTTATTGGACCGTTTGAAAACCGAGCTACAAGAAAAAACGCCGGCGATTGGACCGAAGAAAAGTCGTTTTCCATCACGACAATGCACCAGCACACACCTCAACAGTTGTGGTCGCAAAATTAATGCAAATAGTATTCCAACTAATTTCACATACCCCCTATTCTCCAGACTTGGCTCCCTCGGACTACTATTTGTCCCCGAATTTGAGCAAATGGCTGGCGGGACGAAGATTTTATTCAAACGAGGAAGTGATTGCAGCAACTAATAGCTATTTTGCGGGCTTGGACAATTCCTATTATTCGGAAGCGATCAACAAATTCGAAAAGCGTTGGACGAAGTGTGTAAGTCTAAAAAGAAACTATATCGGAAAATAAGAAAGGTTTATCCCAAACATGTAAGTAGTTTTTATTTTTGTACGGACGTTTCAAACGCCCCTCGTATATACCGCTTTTTGTCATTCTACAGGAATGGGGGCGAGCACTATCGTGGAGTGGCATTACTTTACGCAGTCTTGCTGGTCGTTATTCTTTAACTGCGTCTGCAAGACTACTCAGTTGTTGACAATAAATGTCGGCAGTGATGGCTACATGTCGGCGAAGTAATTCTCTGTTCCAACAGATGCATAACATTATCTTCTGTTGATGCGCGAAGGTCTTTCTACAAGGAGCCGCTGCTTTCTTTGGACATTCATTTGCTGACGAGCAAGCAGAGACGGTCGTATGGCCAGCCCGTAATTTTTGCGATTTTGGCTTAGAGTATGCGGCACCCACACACCGGAATTTTGAACTTTCCCCAGTGTATGCAAATGTCGCACGACGGTGCAATGATCACAGTTCGTGACATTTGTCAGTTCTGAATGCGCTGACATGGAGCAATGTGAATTAATGCGTTTAAACGATCTTCATCAAGTCCCGAACGTCTTGCTGGATGTGTGGAGTCATTAATGTCAAAACGATCCTTCTTAATACGAGAAAACAATGTTCTCGCTATGCTCTGTTCAATGGTATTATCCCTATACACGCGCATATGTTTCTGTGGTGACCGCTGCTCCTATCACCCCTCTATTGAAATCAAACCCAAGAGTATGTCGGCAATGTTCCAATTTCTCCACTTGGCACCCTATTTTATAGCGTTCACACAGCTCCAGTCGCTATCCCCAAATGACATTACGTAAACTCAAGTAGCAACAGTGAACTACAAATAAAAAATGACAACCGATAAATAAACCGATAGCAAACAGAATAACAACAACAAAAACAAAGACTCTACGAACTGATGCACCTACCTAATACATCAGAGCATGAACAGTTCTTTTAAAAATCGACAAGTAGGAAAATCGGCAGTTGCTGAGCATAGTATCACAAACGAACGCAAAAGTCTTTTTCATGAAATAAACATCTGTTCCACGCTTCCACATACCGGGAATCTGTTATTAAAGAGGCTGAACAAATTAGAATGTGCTAGTGTAATTTCAACCAGGACAGCAGATATGTTACAGGTATGTGGAAGCGACGTGTCGACATATAGTGAGAATACAGGGTGTTATAATTAAATTATCTCTGTTTGAGAGGGCCTGCATGAAAAACTAGTAACCGTAGGGCAGTGAAACTTTGTGGAGTCAATTTGTAGGGACACGTGGAAGAGAAATAACGAATAAAAAGTACTGCAATCACTACAGCGTGGAACAACACTACAGATACCATTTCACGACTGTCCACAGCACTTTTTGAATGCTGGGCCAAGGAATATTCAGCTGCCCTGCACTGCTTGAAGATGGCACACTGCCATGATAACAGTAATTTCTTCGACGATCAGTGCAGCTATTGGCCTTCAGCGTCTCCCAGGAGCAATTTCCAAATCGCCAGTTAATTCGAACTTCGAAATCATGTTCTTCAACCAGGCGTGGAAAGAGGACCTCTCTGTATACCTTTAGTGCGCCGATGCCAGCCAAGGGGAGCAGCACTGTTGCTGTTCAAACAACTTACAGGAATACAGGCGCGAGATGTCGTCGACAACGATCGATATTTCGACTGGAGCACAGTCTCTAATTTTCAAGCCAAAATTGCAGCAAGTAAGCGCTGTTCAACCAAATTTAAAATTTTCAGAATAAGTCTGGAAACACACACACACACACACACACACACACAGTAAACATTAGCGCCATCACAAACAAAAAACGACCGGCATCGGAAAACGACCGGCATCGGAAAACGACCGGCATCGGAAAACGACCGGCATCGGAAAACGACCGGCATCGGAAAACGACCGGCATCGGAAAACGACCGGCATCGGAAAACGACCGGCATCGGAAAACGACCGGCATCGGAAAACGACCGGCATCGGAAAACGACCGGCATCGGAAAACGACCGGCATCGGAAAACGACCGGCATCGGAAAACGACCGGCATCGGAAAACGACCAGCATCGGAAAACGACCAGCATCGGAAAACGACCAGCATCGGAAAACGACCAGCATCGGAAAACGACCAGCATCGGAAGTTAGTGGTAGTGAAATTAATAAGGAATGGATGAGATAGCACAAACTCTGTCCCTCCGTTTTTGAACGAGGGGGAGAATAGGATTCCATACAGAATTTACAGAAAAAGCACCAACTCTGTTTATAAGGTTACTTGCAAATTTAATTTCACAGCTTCCCTAGTAACACCGTCGCAATAGCTACAAGTTCGTGCCACAATCTCCGTGTCGTTGTATCCCATAGAATGTTCTGCAGTGGCGGGTTTGCTCGGCTGTTGTAAGCGTGTGTGACGTTTATGCACAATACAGTGGTCCCCCACAGTCCTGATAGTCTCACTAATACATGACATGCCACAACTGCAAGGAATACAGTAGACATACAATGAAGGCTTTCACGACTGGATGTTTCAGCTGCCGAGAATTCTTCCGGGTTGTATGGCCGTGGTCCATGGAACTCTTCCATCCCTATCGTTTCGTCCAAAGCTACTTTGGGCATCTCCGGAGGTGCTCCTTGTTGTGCCTCAAAACCGTGGAAAGTGGGCGTGGTCTGGATTTCACGTGATAGCAGGGATAAACCTTGTTAAGGATAAAATATCGATCATACTACGTCAGAGATAAGGAAACATAACGTTCGACCGATTTACAGACTAACTAAGAAAATAGGCCAAGCACTTCGTTCTGTTAAGGATAAACGTCCCCCTCTGTCTGCAAGTGTTGTATACCTACATGTGGTAGGATCTACATTGTAACTACAGAGAAAAGTGTGAATACACGGTTGAAGGAACATGAAAGTGTTTGCCGACTACGGAAAACAGACAAGTCAGTTGTGGCGCAACATGCTCTTCAGTCGGGTGAAATTTTCGGGAACTGAAGTTTTATGTACTATGACGAACTGTTATCCACGACTCTATAGAGAAGCCATCGAAATATATAAACATGGAGATAATTTTAACAGAAAATAATAAGCTATGAAACTCAGCTATATATGGACAGTGGCGCTACAGAATCGATGAGTAGTTTTTATCTTTGACGTACTACGATCGATATATTTTATCCTTGACAAAATTGATCTCTGCTATCACGTGAAATCCAGACCACGCCCACTTCCCACAGTGTTTAGCCCCGAGCCCTTTTGCGTTTCGTTCCTCTGCCTTTCCCCATTCCCTCTCGCGTCTGCCCTTCTGAGTCCTCTCCCTCCGTCCCCCCCTTTCGTTTTCCTCTCCTCCCCCCTTTTTTCCCCCTCATCTGTCCAGGTCCCTCCCTCATCTGCCTTTCCCTGTCGTGTGTCATCTTCGTGCCGACTTTTTAGTGCAGTGTTTCATGTGAGTCTTAAGTGTTGCGCGTCTTTTCCGAAGTGTTGCGAAAGGACATCATACTGTCGCTGGGTGTGATTTTTATATCTCTTACGAACAGAAACCAGACTGTCGCCGTGTTTTTTCATTTGTCTGTCTACTATCTTCCCTCTCTGGTTTCTGTGAATTTTATTATCATCGCCCACCATTTGTTTTATGTTTTAACCTTCCACAATTTTCCGCCATTTTAGAATTTACGTCACCGTTTTATCGCCTGCTTTTATTGTTTGTGATCTTCTTATGTTTTAAAAGTTCTGTAGGTTGAAGAGCAGTATCTTAAGGTGCTGCCAGCCCGCCCCTTCGGAGGGAATCGAAATCCGATAAAGGAAAAAAAAAAGTCCAACTCGTCAGTCAGCAAGACGCAGCACAATCAGGAGGGCCTCCGCTTTTAGCATTTGAGAAATCTTTCACTCAGGAGGATAGTACAAACATACCGCCGCTTGAGTCTCGTACAGATTCCCGTATGGAGGACATAGTGATAGACATAGCTGGGGTTGTGAAGCAGCTGAATGGGTTGAAAATAATTAAATCGCCAGGTCGTGAAGGGATTCCAATTCGGTTTTACAGAGGGTACCCGTGGTCTAGGGGTAGCGTCTTTGATTCATAATCAAAACGTCTTCGGTCCCGGTTTAGATCCCCACCACTGCCTAAATTTTGATAAATAATCAGCATTGCCGGCCGAAGACTTCCGGCATAAGAAGTCAGCCTCATTCTGCCAACGGCCTTGTCAAAGAGGGCGGAGGAGCGGATAGAGGTTATGGGCACTCTTGTCCTAGGGGTGGGAAATTGCCCCTAAAGGCGGAAGAATCAGCAATGATCAACGACATGAGGATGCAGAAGGTAATGGAAACCACTGCATTAAAGACACGTAACGTGTATCCACAGGACATGCGGTCTGTAGTTGAAGTGTCATGATGATCTCTCCATTGGCAAAAGATTCCGGAATAGTCCCCCATTCGGATCTCCGGGAGGTGACTGCCAAGGAGGAGGTTACCGTGAGAAAAAGATTGAATAATCAACGAAAGGATAACGTTCTACGAGTCGTGGCGTGGAATGTCAGAAGCTTGAATGTGGTAGGTTCAAAAATGGCTCTGAGCACTATGGGACTCAACTGCTGAGATCATTAGTCCCCTAGAACTTAGAACTAGTTAAACCTAACTGCCCGAGGCAGGATTCGAACCTGCGACCGTAGCGTCCTCGTGGTTCCAGACTGCAGCGCCAGAACCGCGCGGCCACTTCGGCCGGCGAACGTGGTAGGAAAACTAGAAAGTCTGAAAAGGGAAATGCAAAGGCTCAATCTAGATATAGTAGGGGTCAGTGAAGTGAAGTGGGAGGAAGACAAGGATTTCTGGTCAGATGAGTATCGGGTAATATCAACAGCAGCAGAAAATGGTATAACAGGTGTAGGATTCGTTATGAATAGGAAGGTAGGGCAGAGGGTGTGTTACTGTGAACAGTTCAGTGACCGGGTTGTTCTAATCAGAATCGACAGCAGACCAACACCGACAACGATAGTTCAGGTATACATGACGACGTCGCAAGCTGAAGATGAACAGATAGAGAAAGTGTATGAGGATATTGAAAGGGTAATGCAGTATGTAAAGGGGGACGAAAATCTAATAGTCATGGGCGACTGGAATGCAGTTGTAGGGGAAGGAGTAGAAGAAAAGGTTACAGGAGAATATGGGCTTGGGACAAGGAATGAAATAGGAGAAAGGCTATTGAGTTCTGTAACAAGTTTCAGCTTATAATAGCGAATACCCTGTTCAAGAATCACAAGAGGAGGAGGTATACTTGGAAAAGGCCGGGAGATACGGGATGATTTCAATTAGATTTCATCATGGTCAGACAGAGATTCCGAAATCAGATACCGGATTGTAAGGCGTACCCAGGAGTAGATATAGAATCAGATCACAATATAGTAGTGATGAAGAGTAGGCTGAAGTTCAAGACATTAGTCAGTAAGAATCAATATGCAAAGAAGTGGGATACGGAAGTACTAAGGAATGACGAGATACGTTTGAAGTTCTCTAACGCTATAGATACAGCAATAAGGAATAGCGCAGTAGGCACTACAGTTGAAGAGAAATGGACATCTCTAAAAAGGGCCATCACAGAAGTTGGGAAGGAAAACATAGGTACAAAGAAGGTAGCTGCGAAGAAACCATGGGTAACAGAAGAAATACTTCAGTTGATTGATGAACGGAGGAAGTACAAACATGTTCCGGGAAAATCAGGAATACAGAAATACAAGTCGCTGAGGAATGAAATAAATAGGAAGTGCAGGGAAGCTAAGACGAAATGGCTGCAGGAAAAATGTGAAGGCATCGAAAAAGATATGATTGTCGGAAGGACAGACTAAGCATACAGGAAAGTCAAACAACCTTTGATGACATTAAAAGCAACGGTGGTAACATTAAGAGTGCAACGGGATTTCCACTGTTAAATGCAGAGGAGGGAGCAGATAGGTGGAAAGAATACATTGAAAGCCTCTATGAGGGTGAAGATTTGTCTGATGTGATAGAAGAAGAAACAGGAGTCGATTTAGAAGAGTTAGGGGATCCAGTATTAGAATCGGAATTTAAGAGAGCTTTGGAGGACTTGCGTTCAAATACGGCAGAAGGGATAGATAACATTCCATCAGAATTTCTAAAATCATTGGGGGAAGTGGCAACAAAACGACTATTCACGTTGGTGTGTAGAATATATGAGTCTGGCGATATACCATCTGACTTTCGGAAAAGCATCATCCACACAATTCCGAAGACGGCAAGGGCTGACAAGTGCGATATTTATCGCACAATCAGCTTAACAGCTCATGCATCGAAGCTGCTTACAAGAATAATACACAGAAGAATGGAAAAGAAAATTGAGAATGCGCTAGGTGACGATCAGTTTGGCTTTAGGAAAAGTAAAGGGACGAGAGAGGCAATTCTGACGTTACGGCTAATAATGGAAGCAAGGCTAAAGAAAAATCAAGGTACTTTCACAGGATTTGTCGACCTGGAAAAAGCGTTCGACAATATAAAATGGTGCAAGCTGTTCGAGATTCTGAAAAAAGTAGGGGTAAGCTATAGGGAGAGACGGGTCATATACAGTATGTACAACAACCAAGAGGGAATAATAAGTGGACGATCAAGAACGAAGTGCTCGTAATAAGAAGGGTGTAAGAAAAGGCTGTAGCCTTTCGCCCCTACTCTTCAATCTGTACATCGAGGAAGCAATGATGGAAATAAAAGAAAGGTTCGGGAGTGGAATTAAAATACAAGGTGAAAGGATATCAGTGATACGATTCGCTGATGACATTGCTATCCTGAGTGAAAGTGAAGAAGAATTAAATGATCTGCTGAACGGAATGAACAGTCTAATGAGTACACAATATGGTTTGAGAGTAAATCGGAGGAAGAGGAAGGTAATGAGAAGTAGTAGAAATGAGAACAGTGAGAAACTTAACATCAGGATTGATGGTCACGAAGTCAATGAAGTTAAGGAATTCTGCTACCTAGGCAGTAAAATAACCAATGACGGACGGAGCAAGGACGACATCAAAAGCAGACTCCCTATGGCAAAAAAGGCATTTCTGGCTAAGAGAAGTCTACTAATATCAAATACCGGCCTTAATTTGAGGAAGAAATTTCTGAGGATGTACGTCTGGAGTACAGCATTGTATGGTGGTGAAACATGGACTGTGGGAAAACCGGAACAGAAGAGAATCGAAGCATTTGAGATGTGGTGCTATAGACGAATATTGAAAATTAGGTGGACTGATAAGGAATGAGGAGGTTCTACGCAGAATCGGAGAGGAAAGGAATATGTGGGAAACACTGATAATGAGAAAGGACAGGATGATAGGACATCTGCTAAGACATGAGGGAATGACTTCCATGGTACTGGAGGGAGCTGTAGAGGGCAAAAACTGTAGAGGAATACGTCAAGCAAATAATTGAGAACGTAGGTTGCAAGTGCTACTCTGAGATGAAGAGGTTGGCACAGGAAAGGAATTCGTAGCGGGCCGCATCAAACCAGTCAGTAGACTGATGACAAAAAAAAAACTCTACTGCGTTGGCTCCTTACTTAGCTTGCATTCATCGCGAATCTCTTGCCCAACGTAAAGTCCCGAGCGACTGGAAAAAAACGCAGGTGATGCCTGTATATAAGAAGGGTAGACGGACGGATCCTCAAAATTACAGACCAATATCCTTAACATCGCTTTGTTGCAGGATTCTCGAACATATTCTCAGTTCGAATATAATGAATTTCCTTGAGACAGAGAAGTTGCTGTCCATGCATCAGCACGGCTTTAGAAAGCATCGCTCCTTCGAAACGCAACTCGCCCTTTTTTCACATGATATCTTGCGAACCATGGATGAAGGGTATCGAACGGATGCTATATTCCTTGACTTCCGGAAAGCGTTTGGCTCGGTGCCCCACTGCACACTCCTAACTAAGGTACTAGCATATGGGATTGATTCCCAAATATGTGAGTGGCTCGAAACTTCTTAAGTAACAGAATCTATTACGTTGTCCTCGATGGTGAGTGTTCATCGGAGGTGAGGGTATCATCTGGAGTGCCCCAGGGAAGTGTGGCAGGTCCGCTGTTGTGTTCTATCTACATAAATGATCTTTTGGATAGGGTGGATAGCAATGTGCAGCTGTTTGCTGATGATGCTGTGGTGAACGGGAAGGTGTTGTCATTAAGTGACTGTAGGAGGATACAAGATGACTTGGAAGGATTTGTGATTGGTGTAAAGAATGGCAGCTAACTCTAAATACAGTTAAATGTAAATTAATGCAGATAAATGTAAATTAATGCAGATGAATAGGAAAAAGAATCCCGTTATGTTTGAATACTCCATTAGTAGTGTAACGCTTGACACAGTCACGTCCATTAAATATTTGGGCGTAACATTGCAGAGCGATATGAAGTGGGACAAGCATGTAATGGCAGTTGTGGGGAAGGCGGATAGTCGTCTTCGGTTGATTGGTAGAATTTTGGAAGATGTGGTTCATCTGTAAAGGTGACCGCTTATAAAACACTAATACGACCTATTCTTGAGTACTGCTCGAGCGTTTGGGATCCCTGTCAGGTCGGATTGAGGGAGGACATAGAAGCAATTCAGAGGCGGGCTGCTAGATTTGTTACTGGTAGGTTTGATCATCACGCGAGTGTTACGGAAATGCTTCAGGAACTCGGGTGGGAGTCTCTGGAGGAAAGGAGGCGTTCTTTTCGTGAATCGCTACTGAGGAAATTTAGAGAACCAGCATTTGAGGCTGACTGCAGTACAATTTACTGCCGCCAATTTATATTTCGCGGAAGGACCGCAACGATAAGAGAGGGCTCGTACAGAGGCATATAGGCTGCCATTCTTCCCTCGTTCTGTTTGGGAGTGGAACAGGGAGAGAAGATGCTAGTTGTGGTACGAGGTACCCTCCGCCACGCACCGTATGGTGGATTGCGGAGTATGTATGCAGATGTAGATGCCCACCGTATCTTTGGACGAAACGTCAGGGACAGAAGAGTTCCATGGACAACGGACTTACAACCCGGAAGAATTCTCGGCAGCTGAGTACAGTAGACATCCGCCTTCCGCAGACCGGAACGCAAAAAGGCCCTGGATCTTAGATGGTGATCGGAACACACACTTCACGTCATATTTCCACAAAATACAACCAGTCCTGTTCGTAATGCTCCCTGGGTAAGGCGAAAAAACACACAAGACTTTTGTGCCGCCTCGGTTTTATCATCACTCACGCGATGCACGTTTGATCTGTGTTTCACTACAACCATTCTGAAGAAATTTGACTTCGAGATCGGCTCAATTGGCTGACGAACTCTCAGAGTCCGAGATGACAGATACTCTTACGTTGAGCTGGATAGTGACGACAGGCAGCCTGCAGATACAAGTCAGTGTGAGTAGGATTCCTATAAACGCAAGGTCCCAAAAAATTTCAGCTTTTTCTTGGAGCTGCCTGGACGGTGCTTCGTGGTCGCAGTCTGACTGGGAACTTCATTCTGTGAGTGCCCAGCACTTGTCGGAGATTATACGTTTCCGTGGCTCGGAATCTGACACTGGATGTTATGTGTTAAATCTCACAAAGAAGGCTTTTATCGAAGCAGTACGCCAGACGTCGCGTCCTCCGTGGTTTCTGAAAGTTCTGAAACGACCTGCCTACATCTCACGCTACGTAACGTGTCTCCTCATCGTGTTTGGCAAACACTCTAACGCCTGATGGCTCCCCACCCGATACACGAATCAACTTCTATACGGCCCGCCCGGTTAGCCGTTCGGTCTAACGCACGGCTTTCCGGACTGGGAAGGAGCGCCTGGTCCCCGGCACGAATCCGCCCGGCGGACTTGAATCGAGGAAAAATGCTCCACGTGGTGCAACACTTGAAGTTAAACGCCTTCAGAAATACGTGTAACTTTGAGACAAATGCAACACATCCGCTTGAAACTATTCTGAAGATGATCTTATTTTATGTTACATTAAATACAAAATGCGTTATCCAATAATACACTCCTGGAAATGGAAAACAGAACACATTGACACCGGTGTGTCAGACCCACCATACTTGCTCCGGACACTGCGAGAGGGCTGTACAAGCAATGATCACACGCACGGCGCAGCGGACACACCAGGAACCGCGGTGTTGGCCGTCGAATGGCGCTAGCTGCGCAGCATTTGTGCACCGCCGCCGTCAGTGTCAGCCAGTTTGCCGTGGCATACGGAGCTCCATCGCAGTCTTTAACACTGGTAGCATGCCGCGACAGCGTCGACGTGAACCGTATGTGCAGTTGACGGACTTTGAGCGAGGGCGTATAGTGGGCATGCGGGAGGCCGGGCGGACGTACCGCCGAATTGCTCAACACGTGGGGCGTGAGGTCTCCACAGTACATCGATGTTGTCGCCAGTGGTCGGCGGAAGGTGCACGTGCCCGTCGACCTGGGACCGGACCGCAGCGACGCACGGATGCACGCCAAGACCGTAGGATCCTACGCAGTGCCGTAGGGGACCGCACCGCCACTTCCCAGCAAATTAGGGACACTGTTGCTCCTGGGATATCGGCGAGGACCATTCGCAACCGTCTCCATGAAGCTGGGCTACGGTCCCGCACACCGTTAGGCCGTCTTCCGCTCACGCCCCAACATCGTGCAGCCCGCCTCCAGTGGTGTCGCGACAGGCGTGAATGGAGGGACGAATGGAGACGTGTCGTCTTCAGCGATGAGAGTCGCTTCTGCCTTGGTGCCAATGATGGTCGTATGCGTGTTTGGCGCCGTGCAGGTGAGCGCCACAATCAGGACTGCATACGACCGAGGCACACAGGGCCAACACCCGGCATCATGGTGTGGGGAGCGATCTCCTACACTGGCCGTACACCACTGGTGATCGTCGAGGGGACACTGAATAGTGCACGGTACATCCAAACCGTCATCGAACCCATCGTTCTACCATTCCTAGACCGGCAAGGGAACTTGCTGTTCCAACAGGACAATGCACGTCCGCATGTATCCCGTGCCACCCAACGTGCTCTAGAAGGTGTAAGTCAGCTACCCTGGCCAGCAAGATCTCCGGATCTGTCCCCCATTGAGCATGTTTGGGACTGGATGAAGCGTCGTCTCACGCGGTCTGCACGTCCAGCACGAACGCTGGTCCAACTGAGGCGCCAGGTGGAAATGGCATGGCAAGCCGTTTCACAGGACCACACCCAGCATCTCTACGATCGTCTCCATGGGAGAATAGCAGCCTGCATTGCTGCGAAAGGTGGATATACACTGTACTAGTGCCGACATTGTGCATGCTCTGTTGCCTGTGTCTATGTGCCTGTGGTTCTGTCAGTGTGATCATGTGATGTATCTGACCCCAGGAATGTGTCAATAAAGTTTCCCCTTCCTGGGACAATGAATTCACGGTGTTCTTATTTCAATTTCCAGGAGTGTATCTTATTATTTTTGCTCCCACACTCGCTAGTCTTATAGCAAAACAAAATCGTCCTGTTCCGTGTACACAGGCCTCAGCAGTGTTGACAACATTTGTCAGCACACGTCCACCCCAGACAGTCCACTGCAATGAAGCAAACTCTGTTGAACAGAATCGTATTACCGTCTACAAGTTTTCTCTCGAAATCTGAGTCTGAAATCCAAGTGGCTGTACTTACCGCTTGCGGTTGATCTTCGGCTGTTTCTGCACCTGAAACAGAAATAATTGGTTTTAGAAAACTGTTGTATTTTTGTGTACTTATTTATTTATTTATTTGTTAATCTTGAGAAGGACAGCGCCATCAAGCTCTCTCTGAAGTGTTACAAGTCATTACGCCATTCTCGACATATACGTTCTCAGAATACATACAGGGTGTTACAAAAAGGTACGGCCAAAGTTTCTGGAAACATTCCTCACACACAAAGAAAGAAAATATCTTATGTGGACATGTGTCCCGAAACGCTTACTTTCCATGTTAGAACTCATTTTATTACTTCTCTTCGAATCACATTAATCATGGAATGGAAACACACAGCAACAGAACGTACCAGCGTGACTTCAAACAGTTTGTTACAGGAAATGTTCAAAATGTCCTCCGTTAGCGAGGATACATGCATCCACCCTCCGTCACATGGAATCCCTGATGCGCTGAAGCAGCCCTGGAGAATGGCGTATTGTATCACAGCCGTCCACAATGCGAGCACGAAGAGTCTCTACATTTGGTACCGGGGTTGCGTAGACAAGAGCTTTCAAATGCCCCCATAAATGAAAGTCAAGAGGGTTGAGGTCAGGAGAGCGTGGAGGCCATGGAATTGGTCCGCCTCTACCAATTCATCTGTCACCGAATCTGTTGTTGAGAAGCGTACGAACACTTCGACTAAAATGTGCAGGAGCTCCATCGTGCATGAACCACATGTTGTGTCGTACTTGTAAAGGCACATGTTCTAGCAGCACAGGTAGAGTATCCCGTATGAAATCATGATAACGTGCTCCATTGAGCGTAGGTGGACGAAAATAAAATGAGCTCTAACATGGAAATTAAGCGTTTCCGGACACATGTCCACATAACATCTTTTCTTTATTTGTGTGTGATGAATGTTTCCTGAAAGTTTGGCCGTACCTTTTTGTAACACCCTGTATACCCTGACGGAAAAAGTATCGTAAGACCGGGGAAGAGTTGTGCGACATTAATGAAAATTGATAGGCGTGTTTACACATCTGAAACACGCTGCATATTCCAATTTTGCGCCAATGGCATGAGAGTGGCGCTAGTGATGCCACTATGAGGATGAAAATGAGGTTTGCTTTAAATACACGCTGTAACGGTGTCAGCAGATAAGATCGATACTGTCACCTGTGGTACAGGACTTCCCCATTACGTCCAACGCTTGGGTGCTATTCCAATGCCGCAGAGCCCTGGCAACAGTGACAATTTGTGGGGAAAATGTGGAGATATGCATTGCAGTTTGGGGGTGAGGGGGAGGGGGGAGGGGGGGGGAGGGCGGCATTCGACTTGGGTAGTTCGTGCAGCAATGTTGACTATAGTTCTGCGGTGGTGTAATGGTCAGCATTTCTGCTTAGTACGCAAGACGACCTGGTTTTGACTCCTGGCCGTGGCACAAATTTTAATTCATTACTTCAGCTTCCAGCATTATCTCTCGTTATTATTGTGCGGATTCCACAGCTGACCTCTAACCTCTGACGAAATTAGAGTTAATCGTCCAAATGAGATTTCACCTCTGCATGATGGGCTCCGAGGCCATGGAAAGCATATTGACATTAGAAAAGAATTAAATGTACGGTTAGTTACAGATGTTCTACAGAAATGCAAAATAAAGTGAAAGCATCATGTTCAATGAATGAAAGGTAATACAAGTAATAAAATTTTTTTGGTACCTAATCCCAACCGAAAACGCATTATTAGCCATCCTTTTTTAACAGACGGCATTGGAACTTCTGAGGCGGAACAGAACGGTACGTCTGATCCTTTCTAAATTTGTTTCTGGACAACCTCAGAACCCGGGGACACATTCCGAAACTGGGCTAAACATCACTAACGCATCCACCATGGGGCACAGGTGTGACATTTTCCATTTGTTTGGGGCACTTAAGGAATCTCTTCATCGGGCAAACTTTTGAAGATGTTAATAGCATAATTCATACAATGAAAACATGACGAAGAACGCAGGACAATAGTTTTGCAAAGAGAGGATACATTCTCTTACACGACGCTTGTGTAAGACACACCACGTGATGGAGACAATGTAGAGAAATAGTACTGTCAAAACAATGTTGACTGATATTGCTAACAAATTCTAGCTCTTAAGAACAAATACATTCCGAGAAAAGAGATTTTGGGCAGCTATTTATTGGGCAACCCTCGTGTTATTCTTACTGCTCTGTTTCTACGCGATTTGGATTATCTATGAAAGTAAATGTTAATATGTCCCAAATTAAAAAATGTTCCCTGACATATTTTTATCCATCATTCAATTTCAGCAACATGAGCTGTCTACAAAGTTTGTAGCAAATTAGGTAGGCAGTGAATTCTAACTTTTTATAGCGCAGAGATCTGCTGTGGGCACAGCAAAAGGAAAAATGAATTTAAGTGGATATGACCAATCGTACCAGATATCTCACCAATCACAAAAGTGTGTTAAACAACGTGGCTTGTAGACGGTTGTAGTGCAGATGGGTACATGGAACCACTTTCCACAGTAACACTCAGTTATAAAACATCGAGTCCGCCGCCGGTAGCTGAGTGGTCAGAGCGACAGAATGTCAATCCTGAGGGCCCGGGTTCGACTCCCGGCTGGGTCGGAGATGTTCTCCGCTCAGGGACTGGGTTTTGTGTTGTCCTAATCATCATCATTTCATCCCCATCGCCGCGCAAGTCGCCGAAGTGGCATCAAATGGAAAGACTTTCACCCGGCGAACTGACTACACGACTTTCTATAGAACAAAGCAGTGCATGTCAGTGATACTGGTCAGCACCTAACCCACTTTATGTACTGAAAGAACATTCGCTGAGATACGTAGTATAATGCTTCTAGTCATTACTACTGTTTTTTATGTAACTTACAATGAGAAAATCGAAAAATTCCACCAGTTGGTGGTAGCAAAATAATACAAACCAGATGAACTTATGGTGGACCTAACTATAGAGAGTAAGTCGACTAAATTCAATTATATAGGAAAGTGCTTGTGTAGAAGAATGAGTGTAAAGAATGTCTGAATTCATGTAACTGGTCTCAGAAAAGCAAGTAGATCACAAAAACATATGCATTACTGGTGCCCAAAAAACACGTGGCACTTACTGTCAAAACGTATCAAAAATCAAAGGAACTACAAACCATATAAATTGAAAAGAATTTACAAAGGTTTAATGATATGGAGTTTCACTAAACTGACTGTATAGCTAATTAGGTGTACTAATACTAAGTAACTGAAGAAATTCTTCCGTTGATGCACGACAGAACTAAGTTCAAAAACGTTGGGGAAAATTTCAGGTTTACATAAATACAAGTCACTTAGAAATGAAATAAACAGGAAATATGGCGAAACTAAGGCGAAATAACTACATGTAAACTGTGAAGAAATCGTAGATGAAACGATTGTTGGACGCAGTGATTCAGCATACAGATAGTCAAAACAACCTTCGTTGAAATAAAAAGCAAGGGCCGTAACATTCACACTGTAACGTGAATTTTGGAAATTTGTGGTAGGATCTTATGGGACCATACTGCTCAGGTCACCAGTCCCTACGCTCACACACTACTTAATCTAACTTAATTAACTTAAGCTGAGGACAACACGCACAGCCATGCCCGAGGCAGGACTCGAACCTCCTACTGGGGAAGCCTAGCGAACCGTGACAAGGCGCCTAAGACCGCGCGGGGTATTCCACTGTTAAATGCAGAGGAGTGAGCGGATAGGTCGTAAGAGTTCACTGAGGGCCTCTTTGAGGGGGAGAGCGTATCTGATGACGCGTTAGAGGAAGAAAAAGGAGTCGACAGGGAAGAGATAGGAAATGAGAATTAGAATGTAGAACAGCTTTGGAAGACTTAAAGAAGGCAGAAGGAATAGATAACACTCCATCAGAACTTCTAAAATCATTGAGGAAAGTGAAACAAAACGATTGTTCACGTTGGTATATAGAATGTAAAAGTCTGCCGATATATCATGTAACTTTCAGAAAAACATCCGCAGCACAATTGCCAAGAAAGCAAGAGAGCTGAAAAGTGCGACAATTATTGCAAAATCAGCTTAAAAACCCCAAGTTGCTGACAAGAATAATGGACGAAAGAATGGAAAAGAAAACTGAGGATGTGTGGATGTGTTAGATGACGATCAGTGTGGTTTACGAAAGAAAAAGGCACCCGAGAGGCAGTTCTGACGCTGTACTTGATAATAGAAGCAAGATTGAAGAAAAGTCAAGGCACGTTCTTCAAGAGAAATGTTCTCAAAAATCACGTTCATAGTGTTTGTCGACCTGGGAAAAGCGTTCGACAATGTAAAATGGCACAAGATGTTCGGAATTCTGAAAAACGGAGGGGTTAGCTATAGGGAGAGATGGGTCATATACAATATGTACAACAGCCAAGAGGGAATAATAAGAGTGGATGACCAAGAATGAAGTAGTCGGATTAAAAAGGGCATAAGACAGGGATGCAGCCTTTCTCCACTACTGTTAAACTATAAATCGAAGATGCAATGACGGGAATAAAAGAAACGTTCAAAATGGGATTAAAATTCAACGTGAAAGGATCTCAATGTTAAGACTCGCTGATAACATTGCTATCCTCAGTGAAAGTGAAGAAGTATTACAGGATCTGCTGAATGGAATCAACAGTCTAAAGAGTACAGAATGTGGATAGGGAGTAAACTGGAAAAAGACCAAAGTAATGAGAAACAGTATTAATGATGATAGCGAGAAAATTAACATCAAAATTAGTGATATCGTAGCAGACGAAGTGAAAGAATTTTGCTACCTAGGCAGCAAGATAACCCAGTTTAGCACTGGTGGAAAGGCATTCCTGGCCAAGAGAAGTGCACTAGTGTCAGACATAAACTTATCTTGAGGACGAACTTTCTGAGATTGTACGCTTGGAACACAACATTGTATGGCAATGAGATATGGACTGTGGGGAAAACCGGAACAGAGGAGAATAGAAGCATTCGAGCTGTGCTGTTACAGAAGAATGTTGAAAATTAAGTGGACTGATGAGATAAGGAAGGAGGTGGTTTTCCGCAAAACCAGAGATGAAAGGAATATATGCAGGACACTGACAAGGAGAAGGGACAGGATGAGAGCACATCAGTTGAGACGTCACGGAGTAACTACACGGTATTGGCGGGAGCTGTAGAGGGTAAAAACTGTAGAGGAAGACGGAGACTGGGATACATCTACACTACTGGCCGTTAACATTGCTACAGAAAGAAGGAATGCTGATGATAAACGGGCATTCATTGGACAAATATACACTACTGGCCATTAAAATTGCTATACCACGAGGATGACGTGCTACAGACACGAAATTTAACCGACAGGAAGAAGATGCTGTGATATGCAAATGATTTGCTTTTCAGAGCATTCACACAAGGTTGGAGCCGGTGGCGACACCTACAACGTGCTACTTGAGGAAAGTTTCCAACCGATTTCTCATACACAAACAGCAGTTGACCGGCGTTGCCTGGTGAAACGTTGTTGTGATGTCTCGTGTAAGGAGGAGAAATGCGTACCACCACGTTTCCGACTTCGATAAAGATCGGATTGTAGCCTATCGCCATTGCGGTAAATCGTATCACGGGATATTACTGATCGCGTTGGTCGAGATCCAATGACTGTTAGCAGAATATGGAATCGGTGGGTTTCAGGAGGGTAATACGGAACGCCGTGCTGGATCCCAACGGCCTCGTATCACTAGCAGTCGAGATGGCAGACCTCTTATCCGCATGGCTGTAGCGGATCGTGCAGCCACGTCTCGATCCCTGAGTCAACAGATGGGGACGTTTGCAAGACAACAACCATCTGCACGAACAGTTCGACGGCGTTTGCAGCAGCATTGACTATCAACTCGGAGACCGTGGCTGCGGTTACCCTTGACGCTGCATCACACACAGGAGCACCTGCGATGGTGTACTCAACGACGAACCTGGGCAAAACGTCATTTTTTCGGATGGATCCAGGTTTTGCATCATGATGGTTGCATCTATGTTTGGCAACATCGCGGTGAACGCACATTGGAAATGTGTATTCGTCATCGCCATACTGGCGTACCACCCGGCGTGATGGTATTGGGTGTCATTGGTTACACGTCTCGCTCACCTCTTGTTCGCATTGACGGCACTTTGAACAGTGGACGTTAGATTTCATATGTGTTACGACCCATGGCTCTCATACGATCCCTGCGAAACCCTACATTTCAGCAGGATAATGCACAACCACAAGCTGCAGGTCCTGTACGGGCCTTTCTGGATACAGAAAATGTTCGACTGCTGCCCTGGCCAGCACATTCTCAAGATCTCTCACCAATTGAAAACGTCTGGTCAATGGTGGCCGAGAAACTGGCTCGTCACAGTTTGCCAGTCACTACTCTTGATGAACTGTGGTGTCTTGTTGAGGCTGCATGGGCAGCTGTACCTGTACACGCCATCCAAGCTCTGTTTGACTCTATTCCCAGGCGTATCAAGGCCGTTATTACGGCCAGAGGTGGTTGTTCTGGATACTGATTTCTCAGGATCTATGCACCCAAATTGCCTGAAAATGTATTCACATGTCTGTACAATAAATACCTGTTCATCATCTGCATTTTTTCTTGGTGTAGCAGTTTTAATGGCCAGTAGTGTAGGAAACAATTGAGAACATAGGGTGCCAGTGTTATTCCGAGACGAAAAGTTGGCACAGGAGAAGAAATCGGGGCGGACCACATCAAATCAGTCAGAAGACTTATGGGGAAATAAAGTAGATTCATATATAGGCTCCCAACATACTCGCCTGACAAAGACATCATAACCAGATGGGAGACATCAGTGCAGCACGTGACAGTTACAGCAATTTCGTGACGTGAATTAAGAAGTGTGTTAAGCGTGAACCGTCATTACGACGTGAGCGACTGACGAATTCAGACTGCAGCGTGCACTCCCTGCAACATCACACCATTGTCCAGTAACTCGCGGCAAGTACTTTTCCATGTACGCTGTAGAACACAAGTGTGCCCACTAAAACCCATGACCCAGTGTTCCCTGCAGGCGGGCTGTGACCTGTTTGGTCGGCTCACCTAGCTCGCAAAGATGACCACCTCGAAGATTCTCAGCCCAGCGCCAAAGGTAACTATGCTATTTGTAGCCGAAACTTAATTTCAGCAACTCTGCGAGAACTAGTACGCCAAAATGAATTGAAAGTAGTAAATTAAACACTGACCGTAGCAATTTAACAGCCAACTTTGAAGTACAAAATACACTGAGGACCCGAATTAAAGCATAACCTTTTCGTAGTTGTCTCTCATTGCTAAGTACTCCGCCCCCGGAGGCTGAATGGTCAGCGTGACGGATTGTCAATCTTCTGGGACTGAGTGCTGTGCTGTCATCATCATCATTCTTTCATCCTCATTGGCTTCAGGTCGCTGAAGTGGCACCCGGCGAACGGTCTGCCCGGCAGGGTGCCGTAGCCATACGATGAAATAGAAAATAAATTGCTAAGTTTGAAATTTGGCTCAAAGGTGCCTACGACGTTCTTGTGTAACGGTGCAGAAGCGTGACCCAGTGGGACACCTCCCTCGGGCTCGGCGACTCTTCGAACAGCAAGGTAAAGACACGTGCGGGAAAAAGGCCGCAGCTCGGAAGTTCATGAGAGGTGTAAGGTGGGTTAATGAGGTGGCGCTGACACCGAACGTCACGAGAACTCTACCCAACGCCTCCGTGGACGTATCACACGTTGAGAAGGTCATCACACGCCCTCTTACACACATTTCACCCCTTAGTTTGACACCTCCGCAATGGAGGTCAGAACCGCGACACCCAGCGCTGAAATCACCAACAGCACTCCTCAGAATCGACACGAAAACGCCTCAGGGAGGTGGCGTAAAAGGCGTCAATGAAACGACCTCTTTCCTTGGGGCGTTGATTCCCACAGATTTCGCAGTCGTAAAAGACAATTGGCAGTGTGGTGAGCGACATGTCGAGGTCCTTGACGATCTTTGACACTGCTGACACCCCCAGAAAGGTTCACTCACTCTCGGAGGGGATCAACAGCTTCACTGACTGTGTGACCGCAGTTTTAGCTTTAGTATACAGGGACCATTCAAAAGCATTCGGCTAATTTTGATTTGATCTAGATGAGCAAATTGTGGTTATGCTTTTCCAGCCCGTCTGTTTCCCATCCTCCTGTAGCGTAATCATGGGGGGGGGGAAGGGAGGGAGAGGATGGGAGGTAATGGGAGGGGAGGTGGGGAGGTGAGGGGAGGGGAGGGGAAGTGAAGGGAGGTGAGGGGGGAGGCGGGGTGAGGGGGGAGGGGAGGCGAGGGGAGGGGGGAGGGGAAGTGAGGAGAGTGGGGAGGTGAGGCGTAGGGAGGGGAGGTGAGGCGTAGGGAGGGGTGGTGGGGAGGGGAGGCGAGGGGAGGGGAGGGGGGAGGGGAAGCGAGGCGAGATGAGGGGGGAGGGGAGGCGAGGCGAGATGAGGGGGGAGGGGAGGGGATTGAGGGGAGGGGGAGGGGATCGAGGGGAGAGGGGAGGGGATCGAGGGGAGAGGGGAGGGGATCAAGGGGAGGGGGAGGGGATCGAGGGGAGAGGGGAGGGGATCGAGGGGAGAGGGGAGGGGATCGAGGGGAGAGGGGAGATGGGGGGAGAGGGGAGTGGGGAGATGGGGGGAGAGGGGAGTGGGGAGAGGGGAGGGGGGAGGGGGGAGGGGGGTCGGGTGACACTGAAACATTATCACGCATCCACCATGGCTGATCTATTTAAAATGTGTGGAGTGAATCCCTGAAGAGCGCCTAAATGCTTGGGAGTGGGCTATGCAGCTGTTGGTTGGTTGGTTTAAAAGAGGGGGGGGGGGATGGGACCAAACTGTGAGGTCATCGGTCCCTTGTTCCCAGTAGAACAATCACCGAAGGGAAAGAAGAAAATAAAAAAGACGTATGGCACAATAACAGGAGAAAGGAAAAACCAGAAGAACGACAGAAGGGCAACAAACACTACAATGGACAAAACAGGACAACCACAGAGAGACGCAAGAAACAAGGAGAAGAGATTAAAAACAAGAATGCAGATTACCATGGCTGGCTGACCATGAGAATAAAAAAGGAGAAGCCAGCCACTTTGCAACATATTAAAACGACCACCCTAAAAGGCCTAGGGTGGAGTCCTCAAAGGGACAAATGACATGCGCTGAAACATTAAAGATAAAACCCACCCTCATGAATAAAACGTAAAACTAAAGCTGCTGTTGACGCGCTGTCACCCAACACCGAAGGTAGGGTGCTGGGAGTTAAAAGTCCGCCGCAGAACGGCTAAAAGTGGGCAGTCCAGCAAAAGGTGGGCCACTGTCATTTGGGAGCCACAGGGACACTGAGTTGGGTCCTTGCGACGGAGGAGGTAACCATGTGTAAGCCACGTATGACCAGTGTGAAGCAGACAGAGGACAACTGATTCCCTGTGAGAAGCACACAGGGAATACTTCCACAATGTCGCAGTCTCCTTAATGACTCGCAGTTTGCTGTGCATACCATTACACCACTCCGTCTCCCAAAGCTGGAAAATCTTGCGGCATAAGACAGAACGCAGGTCAGTTTCAGAGATGCCCATCTCCACGTAGCCTGTTTGGCCAGCCTGTCAGCAAGTTCGTTGCCTTGGATTCCGATGTGTGCTGGGGTCCACACAAGCGCCACTGAGCGACTGGACGGTTCCAGTTCATAGATGGACTCCTGGATGGTCGCTACCAAAAGATGGCGAGGGTAGCACTGGTCTATAGCTTCTAAGCTGCTCAAGGAGTCACAACAGAGAAGAAACGACTGACCAGAATAGGAACGGGAATACCAAAGTGCACGTGATATGGTGACAAGCTCTGCAGTGAATACACTGGAGCCAGCGGACGAGGAATGCTGTTCAATACGGCTTCCGTGGACATAGGCGAAGCCAACATTACCATCAGCCATCGAGCCGTCGGTGTAAACAACTTAAGAGCCCCAGAACACGTCAAGAATCGAGTGTGACAGCGGAGAGCGGTGGGGTTAACTGAGTGCTTAGGGCCATGCAAAAGGTCCAGACGAAGCTTCGGTCGAGGCACACACCATGGAGGAGTCCGTTAATGGACCTCAAGTAGATTTGGTAAAGGGGAGGACTCCAGTTCGGAGAGAAGGGATCGCAAGCGAACCGCAATGGTGAGCCCTGACCTGGGCCGCCGGTGCTGGAGATGAACTGCCGTGGGTGGGAAAAGGAGACGGTAGTTCGGATGCTCAGGAGAACTATGAATGTGTGCAACATAACTGGCGAGCAGTTGTGCACGTCGGATCCGCAACGGAGGAATTCCGGCCTCCACCAGGACACTCGTCACTGGACTCGTTCTAAAAGCTCCTGTCGCTAGGCGAACGCCACAGTGGTGTACTGGGTCGAGGAAACGCAACGCCGAGGGCACCGCCAAACCGCTGTTCTAGCACTTCTTAGCAGGCATGCAGAATCACTGGGGTGTCGTGGGATTGCCTGCCGGCAGGCGCTTGGGACTATGTCACAGAATTCTCAGACTACAGACAGGGTTGGATCGTCCTAGGGTTTCCAGCACTATCAAAGGCTGTCAAGAATGTCGTTATGTTGCTCTTCGCATTGCAAAGTATCAGTTTCCACTATGAAACGTGTGGGAGTCGACGTTCCATATGGTAGTGTCGTTTTATTGACGCCCTTTATACCAGAACTTTTCAGTTCTGAGCGGTGGTGAGTCTGAAATGTCTTTCTGAGCCACTCATAAGAATTTTAACGCCAGGTGACGTTTCGCTGACCTCCTTTGCAGATGCGTCAAGAAGGGGTGAAATGTGTGTAAGAGGCGGTGTGAATACGGTGTCTCATGTCCGCAGTGGAGTTTGGTACGATTGTGGTGAAATTTGTTGCAATTTAACATGACAAAGTCATCTTACACAGATGAACTTCCAAGCTTTGTCTTGTTTACTGCGCGAATGTAGACACCTTGCTGTATGAAACATTGCGGAGCCCCTGTGAGCTTCGCACAGCACCACGCGTATGTAACATTACAAAGGATGTCCTCAGTCACCTTTGAAGCAAATCTGAATCTTCTACGTCACAATGGGATACAATTACCGGGTTTCGAAAAAGTAATACTTTAATTGTGTTGTGCAGTGCACGAGGTGTGTGAGAAAAGTACATCTACATCTACATTTATACTCCGCAAGCCACCCAACGGTGTGTGGCGGAGGGCACTTTACGTGCCACTGTCATTACCTCCCTTTCCTGTTCCAGTCGCGTATGGTTAGCGGGAAGAACGACTGTCTGAAAGCCTCCGTGCGCGCTCTAATCTCTCTAATTTTACATTCGTGATCTCCTCGGGAGGTATAAGTAGGGGGAAGCAATATATTCGATACCTCATCCTGAAACGCACCCTCTCGAAACCTGGCGAGCAAGCTACACCGCGATGCAGAGCGCCTCTCTTGCAGAGTCTGCCACTTGAGTTTGCTAAACATCTCCGTAACGCTATCACGCTTACCAAATAACCCTGTGACGAAACGCGCCGCTCTTCTTTGGATCTTCTCTATCTCCTCCGTCAACCCGATCTGGTACGGATCCCACACTGATGAGCAATACTCAAGTATAGGTCGAACGAGTGTTTTGTAAGCCACCTCCTTTGTTGATGGACTACATTTTCTAAGGACTCTCCCAATGAATCTCAACCTGGTACCCGCCTTACCAACAATTAGTTTTATATGATCATTCCACTTCAAATCGTTCCGCACGCATACTCCCAGATATTTTACAGAAGTAACTGCTACCAGTGTTTGTTCCGCTATCATATAATCATACAATAAAGGATCCTTCTTTCTATGTATTCGCAATACATTACATTTGTCTATGTTAAGGGTCAGTTGCCACTCCCTGCACCAAGTGCCTATCCGCTGCAGATCTTCCTGCATTTCGCTACAATTTTCTAATGCTGCAACTTCTCTGTATACTACAGCATCATCCGCGAAAAGCCGCATGGAACTTCCGACACTATCTACTAGGTCATTTGTATATATTGTGAAAAGCAACGGTCCCATAACACTCCCCTGTGGCACGCCAGAGGTTACTTTAACGTCTGTAGACGTCTCTCCATTGATAACAACATGCTGTGTTCTGTTTGCTAAAAACTCTTCAATCCAGCCACACAGCTGGTCTGATATTCCGTAGGCTCTTACTTTGTTTATCAGGCGACAGTGCGGAACTGTAAAGTAGTGAGACTTCTTTTCTGCCAGCGAAAGCTCTTACTTTTTTTCAAACAGCAACATTGTCCCCTTCAAAGTATTTGCATTCGACAGCTGTACGCTGCCGGAGTCGTCGTTCCCAGTCTTGGCAGCAGCACTGAAAGGCTTCAACTGTTATGGTCATTCTTTCGAATGTTCTCCAGTCCCAAAATGACATCCGTTTAACCCATTTTTCAATTTCGGGAAAGTGTCTCAGGCACTCGGATCAGATGAATAGGGGACTGTGGAACTAGAGTAATGCCTTTCGAAATCAAAAATTCTGTGATGATAGTGGATGCGTGACAATGGGAGTTGTCGTGATAGCAGCATCCACTTTTCTGCAATATCCAGTCCAGTCGATTCATTCTTTTCCTGACCGTTTGAGGGGACATGTCTGTAAAAAACTTCCCTGACAGTTTGTCCTAGATCAACAGATCCTTTATGCACGATACTCTTGTCAATACGTCAAATCACTATTACGTTTATCTTTTATCTGCTCATTCGACGTATTTCGGTTGAGAAGTACTAACCTAACCTGTAGTCTCTGTGCGCCACTCCGCACTTTGCCGCTTCGTCTCAGGATCGTCCTCAAAAATCCAGGATTCATCACCTGTGATCACACTGCTGACCTATTCGTGGTCATTGGTAATTCTTTCAAGAATATTAACATACACGTTTCTTCGGTTGTCTTTCTGCTCAACCCAGAGGTTTTTCGGCACCATTTAGGCCATTTTGTCACAAATCTTTCTCATATGCAAATCTTTGGTCAAAATTCGATGTACAATGGAAGTATTTAACAGGTCACCCATCATCTTTATTGTTAAACGTCAGTCTGACCTCGAAAGACGACACACACGTTCGGTGTCTTGTCGGTTTCTGAAACTGAAAGTCTCGCTGGGCGAGATTCATCTTCAACCTGTTCTCGGCCTGCCGGTCTGTCAATTTGACGTCACTTCGGCGACCTGCTGCCGATGATGATGATGATGATGATGATGATGATGATGATGATGATGATGGCAGCACAACACCCAGTCCCTGGGCGGAGAAAATTCCCCGACCCAGCCGGGAATCGAACCCGGGCCCAGAGGATTGTCAATCCGTGACGCAGACCATTCAACTACCAGGGGCGGACCCAAAAACGATTTGCGCCGTCGATAAACTTATGCTCTCGTAGATTTTCCAAGTTTAACACAAAATTTGATTGCATAACATTGCTCTAAATTTCGCTGTCCCATTCTCGTAATACGCAACACAAACACATCTCCACTGATGGCGCTCTCAAAAATCACGTGATGGCTGTATCGAGCTTAAACTCTGACTAAAGCCTGGTCTACACGTTACGTTTTGTCGTCAGCCTTGCATGAGCATGCTAGATTGTGGTTGGAAACTTGACAGTCTTGCATGAACTGAATGAAGTTTGACAAATTCGCAAAAAGACTGTTGTGCTGGAGCTTTGTGTACACGCAAAACTGCCGACAAGTCTATGCCTGTAAACCCACGTCACTATTATCGCTCTAGCTCTGCTCTGCTCTGCTGCCATTCTACTCTCAGTAACGCTAGGGGATCCAGCTGGAATGAAAAGGAGTTAAGCAACAAAAATCACTTTTAATTTTCGTGGCCAGCAACAATTACTTATTGCGTCTCTCAAACAAAGTTAGGCAATTCAATGTGTTTGTAGCGCCAGCCAGTCACTAAAAGGCTTAATATTGCGGTTAGTTTCTCTAGGGGGCTGATGGCCATCCTTATGACACTCGTCTTTTTCTACATGAAGCTGGTATCTGTACAGATACCATTGGTGATCTTGTAGCTCTCGAAAAAATGAAATTATAATTAAATCCAGACCTTTAGCTGTTTACAGGCGTTGATAATTATCAACAGGGACAGCTGAAAAATGTGTGCGCTGACTGGGACTCCAACCCGGTACCCCCGGCTTACATGGCAGACGCTCTATCCGACTGAGCCATCGAGGGCACAGAGGACAGTGCGACTGCAGGGACTTATCCCTGCACGCTCCCCGTGACACCCACACTTTCCAACTTTCTGTGCAGACACTACATTTGTAGTGCCCCTGCCCACCATATTCATTTTCAACTGTCCCCGTTGATACTTATCAACGCCTGTAAGCAGCTAAAGGTCTGGATTTCATTATAATTTCACTCCTCTTTTTCAGCGTGTGAGGTTAGAAGCGTTAACAGTTTACAGCACGTTTCTAAGTCCAGAGGCAAGTAGGTGCACCAATCATCTTGCTCCCGCTGTAGTTCTCGGAGAAAATTCACATGGTAGATTCTCCCTCTGTTCAGTAACCTAACCCAGGTACATCTTGAAGGGGATGTGGACTGTTTTCTTCTTCAGTTTAAGAGCACATAGCGCAATCGTCGTCACCAGCAATTCTTCCTACATGACTGTTTTGGAAAAACTGAGAAAAAGACCAGGTGGAAGTATGAATAGCGTACAGGGTGACAATTTATTGAACTATATGAAAAAAACCTAAATTGGCTACAAACACTTGATTCACGACACTAGATGTTCGGATTTAGGTTATGTTCGATATGTCTGCCATCATTATCGATGTTGTGGCGCAGATGAATGGCGAATTTCTTCATGACCCGCTGAAGTGTCCGAATATCGGTGATGATGACCTTCTGAATGGCTGTTTTCCGCCCAGCAATGGTTTTGGAGTTATTGCTGTACACGATCTTTAGTACAACCCCACAAAAAAGCGTCCCTTGTGTTCGGATCCAGGGGAATATGGCGGCCAATCGAAACCCATGCTATTGGCCTCTGGGTACCCCAGAGCCAGAATGCGGTCCCCAAACTGCTCCTTCAGGACATCCAGCAGTCCCCTGCTTCGATCGGGTCGAGCTCCGTCTTCCATGAACCACACCTTGTAGAAGTCAGGCTCCGAACCGTGCGCGGCTCGTGTCCATCCCGTTTATGGTTTGTCATCTTCTCTTACCGTACTGCCGCCTCGTTTTCTTATTCCATTCTCTGGCGTCGCTAACTTCCTGCCTTACCTCCCCGTGAGTGGCAGCAGCAGCACTTATCGGGCACGGAGTTCAGTCGGGACACAGCAACAGTGAAGTCGAGGACGGACGGCCAGTAAGGTGCGGACAGCCAGTGCCCGCCGACCGCTGGCGACACACATGAACTGTCCGACGAAAGAACACTGGAGTGGGACGACCTTTGGTTGGTCGTTCGGTTTGTCATCTCATCGGGCGACGTGTGTTTGGTCTTTTGACCGTTGCTGGGCCTCGTCAGTAGACGTGGGTCCGTTCCTTCATTGTGCAGAGATGTCGTGGCCAATACGTAAGAGTTACCTCTGCATGGTTCAGTCCGAGCTAGTGTGCCCGGATCCTAACAGACAGCGAGTTGAGTCGGGTTGGAGCTGCAATCAGCTTCGGATAGCCAAGACTCGTCCGACCGTTGGCAACACACGTAACTTCAGTGGAATGACCTGGGTTGGTCGTTCGGTCGGTCGCCTCATCGGACGTGTATTTGGTCGTCGACCGCTTGTGGAAACTTATATACAGGGTGAGTCACCTAACGTTACCGCTGGATATACACTCCTGGAAATTGAAATAAGAACACCGTGAATTCATTGTCCCAGGAAGGGGAAACTTTATTGACACATTCCTGGGGTCAGATACATCACATGATCACACTGACAGAACCACAGGCACATAGACACAGGCAACAGAGCATGCACAATGTCGGCACTAGTACAGTGTATATCCACCTTTTGCAGCAATGCAGGCTGCTATTCTCCCATGGAGACGATCGTAGAGATGCTGGATGTAGTCCTGTGGAACGGCTTGCCATGCCATTTCCACCTGGCGCCTCAGTTGGACCAGCGTTCGTGCTGGACGTGCAGACCGCGTGAGACGACGCTTCATCCAGTCCCAAACATGCTCAATGGGGGACAGATCCGGAGATCTTGCTGGCCAGGGTAGTTGACTTACACCTTCTAGAGCACGTTGGGTGGCACGGGATACATGCGGACGTGCATTGTCCTGTTGGAACAGCAAGTTCCCTTGCCGGTCTAGGAATGGTAGAACGATGGGTTCGATGACGGTTTGGATGTACCGTGCACTATTCAGTGTCCCCTCGACGATCACCAGTGGTGTACGGCCAGTGTAGGAGATCGCTCCCCACACCATGATGCCGGGTGTTGGCCCTGTGTGCCTCGGTCGTATGCAGTCCTGATTGTGGCGCTCACCTGCACGGCGCCAAACACGCATACGACCATCATTGGCACCAAGGCAGAAGCGACTCTCATCGCTGAAGACGACACGTCTCCATTCGTCCCTCCATTCACGCCTGTCGCGACACCACTGGAGGCGGGCTGCACGATGTTGGGGCGTGAGCGGAAGACGGCCTAACGGTGTGCGAGACCGTAGCCCAGCTTCATGGAGACGGTTGCAAATGGTCCTCGCCGATACCCCAGGAGCAACAGTGTCCCTAATTTGCTGGGAAGTGGCGGTGCGGTCCCCTACGGCACTGCGTAGGATCCTACGGTCTTGGCGTGCATCCGTGCGTCGCTGCGGTCCGGTCCCAGGTCGACGGGCACGTGCACCTTCCGCCGACCACTGGCGACAACATCGATGTACTGTGGAGACCTCACGCCCCACGTGTTGAGCAATTCGGCGGTACGTCCACCCGGCCTCCCGCATGCCCACTATACGCCCTCGCTCAAAGTCCGTCAACTGCACATACGGTTCACGTCCACGCTGTCGCGGCATGCTACCAGTGTTAAAGACTGCGATGGAGCTCCGTATGCCACGGCAAACTGGCTGACACTGACGGCGGCGGTGCACAAATGCTGCGCAGCTAGCGCCATTCGACGGCCAACACCGCGGTTCCTGGTGTGTCCGCTGTGCCGTGCGTGTGATCATTGCTTGTACAGCCCTCTCGCAGTGTCCGGAGCAAGTATGGTGGGTCTGATACACCGGTGTCAATGTGTTCTTTTTTCCATTTCCAGGAGTGTATTTCGTAAACCACATCAAATGTTCCGTAGATTCACTGCCCCGTGGTTTGTGAAACCCGCTTCATCGGTAAACAGGTAGAACTGCAACGCATTCTCTGTTAATGCCCATTGACAGAATTGCACTCGATGATTAAAGTCATCACCATGTAATTGCTGATGTAGCGACACATGAAACGGGTGAAAGCGGTGACGATGCGGTATGCGCATGACACTACTTTGACTCAGTCCACTGGCTCTCGCAATGTCCCGTGCACTCATGTGCGGGTTCATGGCAACAGCAGCTAACACACCAACTGCACCCGCTTCTCCTCTGACGGGTCTGTTACGGACCCGCTTGCGTGCTACGACCATACCTGTTGCATACAGTTGGCGGTAGATGTTTTGCAATGTGCGGCACGTTGGATGCTCTCTGTCCGGGTACCGTTCTGCATTCACACTGCGGGCTTCAGCTGCATTTCGTCGACAGTCGCCATAGATGAGTATCATCTCCGCCTTTTCAGAGTTCGAATACACCATGGTCACAGTTCCTACAACACTACACTATCACAGACGTCTGGTAACACGGTGTACTACAGTTGGTCTGCGTGCGGAGACGAATGCAGAATAACAATACCAGCAAGCGCTACATGCGGACACTGCGACAGCTAGACCAAACCACAACAGTGCACTACAGCCACACTCGTAAACACGGTCGTCATCGTAAACATGTCCCTGCAGATGCTGCTCGCCGATCTTGGCCCGTGTTTGTTACAACACGCAACTGAACGTCGGAGGTTTCAAGCGTCAACTTTAGGTTACAATATCTCCGGATGTAATTAACATTTTACAATGCAACAAACGGCACTGATTACGTATTTGTTTATATGTTCAGATGTGCTAACAAAACTAACGTGGTTCCATTTAAAAAAACGTAGGTTTGTGTTAAAAAACATACTTCCGTGCATTTTTGTATGGATCTGTGGAATCGGTTCGTCAGTATTTGATGTGGTTTACAACATAACATATATCCAGCGGTAACGTTAGGTGACTCATATATATGTGGGGGGCGGGGGGGTGCGCCCACGCGCGTGACACTTGCCATTTTTCGTTGTTGTTTCACGGTGATTGGTTGTAGGATTAACCGTGTTCTTGGTGGTGTTTACGTGGAACTGTGAGCAGCTTTCGTGATTTCCATTAAGCAGGTGAATGCTGTCTGCGTACTGGAGTATTCAATCGGTCGGTTGAAACAGAGCAAGGAGTGTGTGAGGTGGAATTGATTAGGCTGATGGTTGGTTCCTCAGCCGTCCCTAGGTATTGTTGCCACCCTACTGTTTAGTGTTACTCTTGGCTGTCTGTCTCACCTAAACTGTGGTTAGTATTTCCTCCCCAGGCCGACCCTTGGAACACTTCTGAGCACCACTGTTCGGTCTTTGTGATTGTCATTTTATTTGGTCGCAGGTACTGTGCCAGGACTTCAGCAGTATATTAATATTGTCTGTTTCATGTTTAGTATATGGCCTTCAGCCGTGTTTCATTTAAAATTCTTGTTGCTCTGTACTTAGGCCTTCAGCCGTGTTTGTTTCAGAATCTGTGGCTATAGTATCTGAATCCTTTCATGTAAGGTTTCTGTTTAATTATCTTGAATTCTTGAAACGGCCTTCAGCCGTGTTCTGTAAATGTTTATCTTATATTTGTCTTTAATTATTCTTGAGTAATTGTTTGGGCCTTCAGCCGACAAGATATTTCAAGTTTTCTCAAGATATTTTTCTGTTGTACTGTGTACAAGCTTATCTTTAAAGTCTCTCTTTTATAATGTAAAAAAAGTTTGTGCTTTCAGCCGAAGAATTAATTTGAATTTTCCTTATTATGGCCTTTAGCCGAAGTTTGTAAATGCTTGGCTTCTCAAGAATTTCCTTAGCTGATTTGAAGTAGCGAGAAGATATTGCAATTTTACTTAAGTAAGGCCTTCAGCCGTTTTAGAGGGAATCATTTTAACTTATTTGGGAGAACTTACTTGAGCCCTGAACTGTGAATTGGTCTTTGTTGTTTTAAAGAGAAAACTGTGCATTGGTTTGAGGAGTAATGTTGTGCGTGTTCTTGTATAACTAACAGAATTGACTTTGGCCCCTTCGCACAACCTGATCCGCTCTGTTCTGTGACACCAGATCCCAGGGTCACTTTGGATAATGAGGATGAAATCCCCTTCCAAAACCTTCACGTACAGTCCGTTAGTCTCCGTGCCATCAAGTAATGTGGCACCGACTGTACCGTGACTGGACATCGCACACCACCAGTCACCCGTTGAGGGTGAGGAGATTTCTCGATCGCGAAATGCGGATTCTCAGTCCCGCAAATGCGCCAGTTTTGCCTATTGAGGAACCCATCCAAATGAATGTGGACTACGTCGCTAAACCAAACCATACAGCGCATACTAATTCCCACCGTGCCCGACGGCAAACCGTGCATTTTGAACGTGCTAACGCAAACCGTTCAGAAGTTATGACGATTTTATTTCACGTAGTTCGGTAATTCTCACCCTGTAGCTGAGTGATTTGTGTCAGTCTTGTTGCCAACTTTGCATGAGCACACAAGACTGATGACAAAACATTACTTGTAGACCGGGCTTAAGCTTCTGGAAGGGGTGAACACATCGGTCTGCCCAAGTAGAAGGAGACACCGTTGCCAGATCGCTGGCGATGTTGCCAGTCTCGTCCTTTTGTCACACACCTCGTACTTCTGGGGGGTTCATTCCTCTGTTGCTATGAGTAGCAGTGTTAAGAAGTGAAATGCGATGGCGCGCGCTGTATACAGGCTGACCCAACCCATGCAGAGGCGTCCAGCGCTTACCGGAGAGGGGCTGCGACTGCTGACGAGGCTGCTCGTCGACGGGCGCCGAGTCGACGAAGCTGCTGTGCCTGGAGGCGATCAGCAGCAGGCAGGCGGAGGCGGCGAGGGCGGAGAGCGCGGGGGCGGGCCGCATGCTGCTGGGGTGCCTCCTCTCTGGCTGGCTGTCTTTCCCTCTGTCACTCACTGCACGCGCGCGGCCAGCGGTCTGGAACACACACAGCCAGTCTCGTCAGCACCTTCATCCAGCGGACACAGGCGTGCCTGTGTAGTTGACACCCTGTTCAATTGTAAGTACCTGCTGCTTAGGCATCCACAAGAGGGGGAATATTCTAAAAGTGCCATTTTTTAATCAGAAAAAAAAAATGGTTCAAATGGCTCTGAGCACTATGGGACTTAACATCTGTGGTCATCAGTCCCCTAGAACTTAGAACTACTTAAACCTAACTAACCTAAGGACATCACACACATCCATGTCCGAGGCAGGATTCGAACCTGCGACCGTAGCAGTCGCGCGGTTCCGGACTGAGCGCCTAGAACCGCTAGACCACCGCGTCCGGCCAAATCAGAAAATAAAAGTAGCCAGCAGAACTGTCAGTGGTTAACACGCCCAAAATTAAAGAGAGAGGAAATAAACATTAAAATTTTTTATTCAATTTAAGAACATTTTTGCTTACAAAACTTCTCATCTGATACTGTTAATTCAGTTATCGCATTCTTTTGGTGTCTTCAATTTTTTTTTAAGTTCACTGACATAATAATAAGAGATTCAATGAAAGTATGTCTTGAAACCTAACGTTTTTTTATTTACAGAAAGAGTAACCCAGGCCAACACGTAAATAGGTGAATACGGGAAGCCTCCTTAAACACACACAAATTTCACAGCACAACCCACTACGACTTCGTACACTTCCCTGGCGTAATAACTGCTGATATTCTTCACGGGTTCGCAGCCGGATCACGTCGTCGTCCAGACACAATATTTCGGCGGACCAGCTGGCCACCATCTTCAGGTGAGTTAATGCTCGTGCACTGCCTCCCCAGAACTGAATTCAGCCTCAACGACGGAAGCCTTTATACATCACGGACAGAGCACCGCGTATGGGAGAGATGATGGGCAGCGCCTCCTGCAGGCAAGTAGACACGCAGCGTGCCTGTTGGAGAAGACGGCATTAATGATAAGTCGCAACAGCACTAGCTGGAAGAATCCAATGATCGAAAAGAAGACCGTTGTTGTTTGATGTCGGATTCCATGTCTTACTTAGAGGAAAACCTTTATGCCTGTTAATAATATTACTTGATAATATAATTTCAATGCATTCCCCAAGAACACATTACCAATAGCGAGAAGCAGGTGAGATCTATCGTGTCTTGACATACATAATTCTGTGTCCTTCGTTACGGCAGTGTTCCGCCACTGCCGACTTCTCAGGCTGGAACAACCGAGTGTGCCGATGATGTTCCCCACACCAGTCCTGAATAGTTCGAACAGTTTGACCAATATACTTCTGAGCCGTGGTAAAAATTGCTAAGAGTGCGCCTCAGCGCATTGTGTGAAGCAGTCGCCCTTCGCTTCTGGCGGTGGCGCCGCTGTGGCAATCGCAGCTTTGGTGTCTCCCTCTGGTGGGAAAAGGGAAAAGTTGCCTGTTCACGTGCATTTAAGGGGCGCTATGAGCCAGGCCAGTTGGTCAGTCTGGGTGAGCCTGGCGTCAATCTGGGGTCACTCTCTCGTCCCCAGCTTGCTACTCTGTCTCTCGTCGGAATTTGAGGCGCAGTGAGAGAACTCAGCGAGTGGTCGCCCGGTCGGGGCTTAGTTCCTGCATCTGAGTCTGCGCGTTAGGCCACCAGTCTGCTCGAGTTTGCTCAGGCAATGGTCATTGGCGGTTGGATCGATCGGTTGGTCGGTCGCGAACTGAGACACGAGATGACTTGTCCGCCTGGAGCGTCGGCGCATGCGAGGTCCCCACGTGAGTCCAGTGGGCCGCGGCGTATAGCGAGGTAGCGAGGGGTAGTGGGTTCGCGGCTGACACGAGAGCAACAGGAGTCAACCCACGACATCGGACCGGCCGGGGCGAGCTGCGACGCCGTGAGACGGGAGATCGGCGCGCCTTCCTGCGTCCGTTGAAGCGGCTGGCAGCGGACGGTTCGGGAGAGGGTTTTGGGGTTGCTGCGCCAGGTCTTCGCCAGAAATCGTAGTTCATTAGAAGTTAAGTGATTGGTCAAATGGTTCAAATGGCTCTGAGCACTATGGGACTTAACATATTAGGTCATCAGTCCCCTAGAACTTAGAACTACTTAAACCTAACTAACCTAAAGACATCACACACATCCATGCCCGAGGTAGGATTCGAACCTGCGACCGTAGCAGCCCCGCGGTTCCGGACTGCAGCGCTAGAACCGCACGGCCACCGCGACCGGCAGTGTTTGGTCCTATGTTGTTTCATTTACTTGTTAAATTCTACTTGTTTTCTTGGTGAGGTCACCAGCCGCTTTGTTTTGGGGTCATCCCACTATTCTTCTCCGTTTGCCCATCCGCGGGAAGGTGGTTATTTATAAGTTGGGTGGTCCGTGGTCCGTTTTTCCCTTTTGGAGTAGGGGCTGGTTAGAGCAACCTGCGGTTCGGGTTGTTCGGTAATCTCCCTATCAATATGCCGTACGTTAATAGGTTCCTCTATCATGTTTGTCGGATTCGGTGTGTTAACGAAATTATTTCTGGAAGTGTAACGGCCTAATTCCCGAAATATGTTTTTAGCTTGCCTATCATCTTGAGAGGAGGTATATGTGTGCTGTAGAGCATGTTTGGCCAGCTTTGTATAATTTTATGTAGGCTAAGATTGCATTTCATGGGCTTTTATTTAAATGATCATTTTACTATATAAAGTTGCCACCCTTCCACTGTAAGACTTTTCTTAGAAGTTAAAATCAAGTTGCACCTTCGGTGGCAAGTTAATCTTTTAATTGTTAGTGTTTTGTACCGTTTCCATCCCTCCTATGGGGTGCATAGTTTGTGTGCTTGTGTGAATTGTTAAAACTTTAAGGTAATCTGGTGTGTTGCAGATTCGCACCAGTGTAGTCTTTCAAAGGTTGTTGTGAGCGGTCGTGTCTACGGCCGTGTCAAAAGGGAGCGGCAAGGTTCTCAGCCCAAAAGCTCATACACTCAAAAATTTGTTTCTTTCTGCCTCTGAATAAATTTTAACTTGATATTTAGAGGGTGCTTTCTGCTTATAATTTTAAATCTGTTTTAAAAAAACTTTTAGGAATAAAATTCACATTTGTTAAAAGCAATTTCATTTTGATTTCATCAGTTACTCCCTGGCAACTACTTCCACGCTCATATACTGTTATAAAATATGTTAATGTTCTTGATGAATCGCTAGTAAATACAGTAAATTCATAAAAAATTGTTTAAATAAATCTAGAGTTCAACTTCTTTCCACAGTGATACGGAATTTCATAAACAGTTCTGGCGAGCCAGTGCACGAGCATTAACGCACCTGAAGATGGCGGCCAGCTGGTCCGCCGAAATAGTGTGACTGGACGACGACATGTTCCGGCTGATAACCCGTGAAGAATATCACAAGCCAGTATCCTTAACAGCCTAGGACTGAATTAGGATGAGATTCTTTCCCCGGGATGACACATTGAGCTAATAAACAGGCGCACTAGTGATTTCGTAGCTCTGCAACTACCTGTTGTACTGTGTTCCACCACCATCGAGGTTGAAAAGGTCCCATCTCTTGAAGTGGACATCTTTTCGACCTTACCTTGACTCAGTTTCCCTCTCTTTTCTAGAGTGTTGCTTAATCGATCCATAGATGAGTTGAAGATAAACACAGCAACAGAGGGCACCACCATGATGTTAAATGTCTACTACAGTCGTTCTATGATTCTCCAACTGAAGTCCGCCCGATAGCTGAATGGTCAGCGTGACAGACTGCCGTTCTAAGGGGCCCGGGTTCGATTCCCGGCTCCGCTCAGGGACTGGCTGTTGAGTTGTCTTCATCATCATTTCATCGCCATCCGGCGCGCAGGTCGCCCAATGTGGCGTCGAATGTAATAAGACATGCACCAAGGCGGCCGGACCTGCCCCATAAGGGGCCTCCCGGCCAGTGACGCGAAACGCTCCAACTGTATGTGGTCTTACTTGAGCACTAGATGGCGGTCTGTGGTCGCACTAGACGTCTTTGGGATCTCAAAAGCTTCGGCGTTGTGACGCCCCACACTCCTGTGACAACCATTTCCTTCAGAATATCACTCCATCTGCCACACGCCGAAAGTGGGGTGGGAGGCTTGACATAATTCAGGGGAGAATAGTGCTCTGTGTGGGTACGACAACATAGTTTGTTGGAGAGCTCATAAGATGATACTAAAATCACGCCCAACTAACATGGACGTCTTATCCACAGATGGAATGTGTTTGAGGCTGACCACGTACACGATGTTGGCCCAACATGCACCTATCTTCGAGAGTGTCGGGAGGTCAATTTTCACCTGATTTACTCCGCTGTAGACTTAGCTCATTCGGAAAGTTGGCAACTTCTCATTAACAGTAAGTTATACAGTAGGAGACCGAGTCATCTTTGTGGAAACTGGGGACGTATGTTGAGCATGTATATTGCAGACTGTTAATTTTATGCTGGCAGTACGTACCGAGGAAGATCAGTTTGGATTCCGTAGGAATGTTGGAACAAGTGAGGCAATACTGACCCTACGACTGATCTTAGAAGACAGATTAAGGAAAGGTAAACCTACCTTCCTGGCATTTGTAGAATTAGAAAAAGCTTTTGACAATGATGACTGTAATACTCTATTTCAAACTCTGAAGGTGACAGGGGTCAAATACAGGGAGCGAAAGGCTATTTACAATTTGTACAGAAACCAGATGGCAGCTATAGGAGTCGAGGGGCATGAAAGGGAAGCAGTGGTTGGGAAGGGAGTGAGACAAGATTGTAGCCTATCCCCGATGTTATTCAATCTGTATATTGAACAAGCAGTAAAGGAAACAAAAGAAAAAAGGAATTAAAATCCATGGAGACGAAATAAATGAGGTTTGCCGATGAAATTGTAATTCTGTCAGAGATAGCAAAGGACCTGGAAGAGCAATTGAACGGAATGTACAGTGTCTTGAAAGGAGGATATACGACGAACATCAACAAAAGCAAAACGAAGATAAAGGAATGTAGTCGAATTAAAACGGGTGATGCTGAGGGAATTAGATTAGGAAATGAGGCATTTAAGGTAGTAAACGAGTTTTGTATTTGAGGACCAAAATAACTGATAATGGTCGAAGTAGAGAGAGGATATAAAATGTAGGATGGCAATGGCAAGAAGGAAAGCATTTCTGAAGAAGAGAAATTTGTTAACATCGAGTATAGATTTAAGTGTCAGGAAGTCGTTTCTGAAAGTATTTGTATGGAGAGTAGCCATGTATGGAAGTGAAACACGGACGATAAATAGTTTAGACAAGACGACATTAGAAGCTTTCTAAATGTGGTGCTACAGAAGAATACTGAGGATCAGATGGGTGTATCACTTAAGTAATGAAGAGGTACTGAATATAATTGGGGAGAAAAGAAATTTGTGGCACAACTTGACGAAGTAGGGATCGGTTGGTAGAACATGTTCTGAGGCATCAAGGGATCACGGATTTAGTGTTGGAGGGCAGCGTGGAGGGTAAAAATTGTAGAGGAAGACCCAGAGATGAATGCACTAAGCAGATTCAGAAGGAAGTAGGTTGCAGTAGTACTCGGAGATGAAGGAGCTTGCAAAAAATGGTTCAAATGGCTCTGAGCACTATGGGACTTAACATCTATGGTCATCAGTCCCCTAGAACTTAGAACTACTTAAACCTAACTAACCTAAGGACATCTCACAACACCCAGTCATCACGAGGCAGAGAAAATCCCTGACCCCGCCGGGAATCGAACCCGGGCGCGGGAAGAGATGGAGCATGCACAGGATAGAGTAGCATGGAGAGCTGCATCAAACAACTGACTGGACTGAAGACCATAACAACATAGGTACCGGAATTCACGCGCTAGCATGTCTCTCTGGTGAGCAATAAAGTCTGTATCAGGAAGGGACGCCAATGTTCTGTAGAGCTTCACATCCACTTTGAATGTAGGACGACGCCGAAATCACCGGCGTGCCAAAGAACAGCCATACTTTCCCGTCAGACCGTAAGAGAATTCTGTGCGCCTGATTACAAGAGACGACAAGCGCCTATGACCTCCAGTGTTTCAGAAGTTAACTGTGGATAAACTACAAGATATACACAGAACAGACAAACGTCAGTGGGTAGCGTGTCTCTCCAACTATTTGACCAGCGTTACAGGTGCTCAATACTGGCAGTATTTCGTGACGTCGCAAACGTTAGTACCTGCGTGTGATTCAGAGAACTCGCTGACACGAATTGCCCCAGGGTTGGGTTGATTTGGGGGAGGAGACCAAACTGCGATGTCATCGGTCTCATCGGATTCGTGAAGGACGGGGAAGGAAGTCGGCCGTGCTCTTTCAAAGGAACCATCCCGGCATTTGGCTGCAGCGATTTAGGGAAATCACAGGAAAGCTATATCAGGATGGCTGGACGCGAGGTTTGAACCGTCGCGTTCCGGAATGCGAGTCCAGTGTGGTAACCACTGCGCCACCTCGCTCGGTATTGCCCCAGGAAGCCTTGACAGCAGTCCGCTTATGGAACTGTTCACTGGACTGCCTATCGTTGGGTGCACACTAACTCGACGCAACATAAGGGAGCTGATGATTTGTCCACAAATGTGTGTGAAGTCTTATGGGACTTAACTGCTAAGGTTATCAGTCCCTAAGCTTACACACTGCTTAAAAATTCTCCCATGGACAAAAACACACACCCATGCCCGAGGGAGGACTCGAACCTCCGCCGGGACCAGCCGCACAGTCCATGACTGCAGCGCTTCAGACCGCTCGGCTAATCCCGCGCGGCATTTGTCCACACATTCTGACATGCTACTCCCCTAATATAACTACACACTGGAGTGTACCAGGAACCGGAACTTGAGATGCTATGTCCACTGTTGAGCATCCTCTTTACTTCTTGCAACATTCGCTGAGTCGTTTCTGAAGCCCCGAAGGTATTGAGCAAGAACCGTGTATTAGAAATACGTACAAACACAGGTATAGAATCATTCGAATGAAGAAAATAGTGATCAGAAATGCGTAACCCCATTGAGATATCTACCTTCCTGACAAACCCTATAAAGAACTGACAGTTGCCTTTAAAATGTACACTCCTGGAAATGGAAAAAAGAACACATTGACACCGGTGTGTCAGACCCACCATACTTGCTCCGGACACTGCGAGAGGGCTGTACAAGCAATGATCACACGCACGGCGCAGCGGACACACCAGGAACCGCGGTGTTGGCCGCCGAATGGCGCTAGCTGCGCAGCATTTGTGCACCGCCGCCGTCAGTGTCAGCCAGTTTGCCGTGGCATACGGAGCTCCATCGCAGTCTTTAACACTGGTAGCATGCCGCGACAGCGTGGACGTGAACCGTAAGTGCAGTTGACGGACTTTGCGCGAGGGCGTATAGTGGGCATGCGGGAGGCCGGGTGGACGTACCGCCGAATTGCTCAACACGTGGGGCGTGAGGTCTCCACAGTACATCGATGTTGTCGCCAGTGGTCGGCGGAAGGTGCACGTGCCCGTCGACCTGGGACCGGACCGCAGCGACGCACGGATGCACGCCAAGACCGTAGGATCCTACGCAGTGCCGTAGGGGACCGCACCGCCACTTCCCAGCAAATTAGGGACACTGTTGCTCCTGGGGTATCGGCGAGGACCATTCGCAACCGTCTCCATGAAGCTGGGCTACGGTCCCGCACACCGTTAGGCCGTCTTCCGCTCACGCCCCAACATCGTGCAGCCTGCCTCCAGTGGTGTCGCGACAGGCGTGAATGGAGGGACGAATGGAGACGTGTCGTCTTCAGCGATGAGAGTCGCTTCTGCCTTGGTGCCAATGATGGTCGTATGCGTGTTTGGCGCCGTGCAGGTGAGCGCCACAATCAGGACTGCATACGACCGAGGCACACAGGGCCAACACCCGGCATCATGGTGTGGAGAGCGATCTCCTACACTGGCCGTACACCACTGGTGATCGTCGAGGGGACACTGAATAGTGCACGGTACATCCAAACCGTCATCGAACCCATCGTTCTAACATTCCTAGACCGGCAAGGGAACTTGCTGTTCCAACAGGACAATGCACGTCCGCATGTATCCCGTGCCACCCAACGTGCTCTAGAAGGTGTAAGTCAACTACCCTGGCCAGCAAGATCTCCGGATCTCTCCCCCATTGAGCATGTTTGGGACTGGATGAAGCGTCGTCTCACGCGGTCTGCACGTCCAGCACGAACGCTGGTCCAACTGAGGCGCCAGGTGGAAATGGCATGGCAAGCCGTTCCACAGGACTACATCCAGCATCTCTACGATCGTCTCCATGGGAGAATAGCAGCCTGCATTGCTGCGAAAGGTGGATATACACTGTACTAGTGCCGACATTGTGCATGCTCTGTTGCCTGTGTCTATGTGCCTGTGGTTCTGTCAGTGTGATCATGTGATGTATCTGACCCCAGGAATTTGTCAATAAAGTTTCCCCTTCCTGGGACAATGAATTCACGGTGTTCTTATTTCAATTTCCAGGAGTGTATTTCGCAATACGCTGAGCTGACCAAAGTCATGAGATCCCCGCAAATATCGTGTCGGACCCCCTTTTGTTTGTAGTGCAGTAACTCTACGAGGCATGGACACAACGAGTCCTTGGAAATACCTCGCATAAATATAGAGCCACGCTCGACTCACGCCCCGTCCTCACAGCTTTACTTCTGCCAGTACCTCGTCTCCTACCTTCCAAACTTTACAGAAGCTCTCCTGCGAGTCTTGCAGGACTAACACTCCTGAAAGAAAGGATATTGCGGAGACATGGCTTAGCCACAACCTGGGGGATGTTTCCAGAACGAGATTTTCACTCTGCACCGGAGTGTGCGCTGATATGAAACTTCCTGGCAGATTAAAACTGTGTGCCGGACCGAGACTCAAACTCGGGACCTCTGCCTTTCGCGGGCAAGTGCTCTACCAACTGAGCTACCCAAGCACGACCCACGCCCCGTCCTCACAGCTTTACTTCCGCCAGGAAGTTTCATATCAGCGCACACACTGCTGCAGAGTGAAAATCTCATTCTGGAAACATCCCCCAGGCTGTGGCAATTTTTTTTTTTTTGTGGTTTTAGGGCGCACAACTACAATGGTCGTTAGCGCCCAGACTAAGGAATGCACTGCGAGGCACAAGGCTGTGGCTAAGCCATGTCTCCGCAATATCCTTTTTCAGGAGTGCTAGTCCCGCAAGATTCGCAGGAGAGCTTCTGTAAAGTTTGGAAGGTAGGAGACGAGGTACTGGCGGAAGTAAAGCTGTGAGGACGGGGTGTGAGTTGTGCTTGGGTAGCTCAGATGGTAAAGCACTTGCCCGCGAAAGGCAAAGGTCCGAATTCGAGTCTCGGTCCGGCACACAGTTTTAATCTGCCAGGGAGTATCATATCAGCGCACACTCCGCTGCAGAGTGAAAATCTCATTCTATGGATTACTTTTGAATGCATTACGGGAACAGCAGTGATCAATGTCTTATAAATAATTACTATTAAAAACAGTCTTGATCACGATTTATTTAACAAGGTGAACGGTTACGACCACTACTGTGGTCATCTTCAGACCATTGAGTAGGAACCTCTTTCTGTTAGAGAATCTCCAATAGAAAGAGGTTCCTACTCAATGGTCTGAAGATGACCACAGTAGTGGTCGAAACCGGTCACCTTGTTAAATAAATCGTGATCAAGACTGTTTTTAATAGTAATCATTCTATGGAGCCACGCTGCTCTACAGCCGTCCATAACTGCAGAAGGGATGCCGGTGCACGATTTTGTGCAAGAACGGATCTTTCACTTCTGTCTCACAGATGTTCGATGGGATTCTTGTTGGGCGATCTGAGTATCCAAATCACTCGCTCTTCAAACCAATCGTGAACACTTGTGACCTGATGACATGGCACGTTATTGTTTGCACTAAGTCTTGCTGACAACTTGGGTCCATGGCTTCGTTGAGTCTGTGTCACACTCGAAACCTACCATCACCTCTCACCATATGAAATCGGGACTCATCTGTGAGCCGTGCTGCGTTTCGCGTTAGTGTAGGTTTCTCTCCTCTCTTGGAGGCCAGACCGTATCGTTTAGTTGACACGGCTGCGGTAATTTGTCTTCTTCTCGTGTTGACTGGCGCCACCTGGTTTCGCAAGCGTTGCCTGTCCGCTAGTGTCAGCAGCGGCGGTTATCGATATGTAGTAACTGTGGCCCTATCTTTGGGGCAGTCGTGTCAGTGTGCAGTTCGGTTGGGGACTCAGGAGGAGCCAGGTCCTCGCAGAGCCAGAATACGCCGGGACCGCTGGCGGCGCACATGTAGCGCCGGATCGATGGCCTGTGGTCACGAGGGTGCACGACCTCGTCGTAAACCGGATCCTGAAAGCTTTAAGTTGAGCGCATTTGGATTCAACCAGAGAAACCTCCACCCTTGCGAGATCTTGCGTTTCTCCGGTGACTTGGGTTCGTGTTGCTACTCGTAGTGTTGCGGAGGCGAAGAGCAGCGAGTGGAGTGCTAGGGGAAGGCGGATCTGATTAGCTTTCCTCGACTTCTATTTACTGTTTATTGCGTTCTGTTTGTTACAATTTGTTAAGTTCAACCAGCAGTAATTTTTCTTGCATGGTGGCGGCTAAAGCCCCAGTTACCTGCCCTGGAGGTTAGTGTATGTAACGGCAGTGTACGTTTCCTCGTATTGCCGCTGCTGTCCGGTAAGGTGCGTACTTTTGACAGCTTTCTTGATTGTAAGTTGGTTTGCAATTCTTCTACCAGCAAGATTATTATTAGTCATTCGTTAGACTGCCACTAGTCTGAGTTACCATCTTGAGAAGTGAATGCAACTCTTGTCTATCTCATCACTAAGCGATTTGTTTTTTGCCGGACCTGCTCAGAGGTCGATTCCTAGTGCACCGTCTGCGACTGCCCCTTGTGTTTTATTGTTGTATTTGCTGTTTATGGTATGTTTCTAAATTTTTTTATATAATACCCATTCTTCGCCTTACAGCAGGTTTAAATGGTTGTTCTACCAAGTTTACCATCATTTTTTCTCACCCGTTTGCACTGCTGTTTCACAGTGTGTGTGTTAAATATTTTACAATCGCCGTTCTTGGCGTTAAAGGCCTTCAGCCGTGACTGTGGTTACTTGCCTTAAAATTCTAATTGAGATCACATTAGCTTGTTTTTAAAACATTATTTGCCATGTCTGTATTTTATGCTCATTTGGTAAATTGTAACGCACTGAAAGCACTATTAGTTACGCAGTTGTTTATTCTTTCATTAATGACGTGTGATATCTTTATTTATTACTGAGTCTGGAATTACCATATAAAATAAATGTGTGTAACTGCAAAAGGAAACCAATAGTAACTGATTACGGCCCCATCCACAGTCGTAACTGAATCTGGCCTTCCTTGACAACCAGGTTTCACTTTCTTTAATAAAAATGTGAAATAATAAACTTTAGGATTACGTTGAATTAAGTGTTAAGTGTGGAATGAGTGCTGAACTCGTATTATCGTGTAGCGTGTTGTAAGTGCAAGTGGTGTGCTTACTCTGTCTTATTGTTTGCAGCCAGATGTGTTGGTCAAAGTTCATCAGGACTGGGTTCGGAGGATAGCATTAACAATCCAACATAATGGACAACAAATCGCCTGGGCATTGCGTCAAACAGAGCTTGGATGGTGTGTACAGGTACACATGCCCATGCAGCTTCAACATGATGCCACAGCTCATCAAGAGTAGTTACTGGCGTATTGTGAACAGCCAGTTGTTCGGCCACCATTGACAAGACGTTTTCAATTGGTGAGATATCTGGAGAATGTGCTGGCCAGGGTAGCAGTCGAACATTTTCTGTATCCAGAAAGGCCCGTACAGGACCTGCAACATGCGGTCGTGCATTATCCTGCAGAAATTTAGGCTTTCGCAGGGATCGAATGACGGGTAGACCCACGGGTCGTTACACATCTGAAACGTAACGTCCACTGTTAAAAGCGCCGTCAGTGCGAACAAGAGGTGACAAGGACGTGTAACCAATGGCACCCCATACCATCACGCCGGGTGATGCGCCAGAATGGCGATGACGAATACATGCTTCCAATGTGCGTTCACCGCAGTGGCGCCAAACACGGATGGGACCATCGTGATGCTGTAAACAGAACCGGGATTCACCCGAAAAAAATGACGTTTTGCCATTCGTGCACCCAAGTTCTTCGTCGAGTACAGCATCGCAGGCGCTCCTGTCTGTGATTCAGCGTCAAGGGTAACCGCAGCCACGGTCTCCGAGCCGATAGTCCATGCTGCTGCAAACGACGTCGAACCGTTCGTGCAGAGGGTTGTTGTCTTGCAAACGTCCCCATCTGTTGACTCAGGGATCGAGATGTAGCTGCACGATCCGTTACAGCCATGCGGATAAGATGCCCGTCATCTCGACTGCTAGCGATACGGGGCCGTTGGGATCCAGCACGGCGTTCCTTATTACCCTCCTGAACCCATCGATTCCATATTATGCTAACAGTCATTGGATCTCGGCCAACGTGAGCAGCAATGTCGCAATACGATAAACCGCAATCGCGATAGGCTACAATCCGAACTTTATCAAAGTCGGAAACGTGATGGTACGCATTTCTCCTCCTCACACGCGGCATCACAACAACGTTCCCCCAGGCAACGCCGGTCAACTGTGTATGAGAAATCAGTTGGAAACTTTCATCATGTCAGCACGTTGTAGGTGTCGCCACCGGCGCCAATGCTCTGAAAAGCTAATCATTTGCATATCACAGCATCTTCTTCCTGTCGGTTAAAAGTTCGCGTCCGTAGCACGTCATCTTCGTGGTGTTGCAATTTTAATGGCCAGTAGTGTGTCAGCGCACGTCTCTTTAAACAGGTGAGGTTTTGTAGTTACTGCTGTTTGTTGCGGAGGAAGGCGAAATGCCTTTGTAGCGCACAGTACGAGGTTGCAAAGCACCATAGTTTAATATGCAATGGAACCTGAGAGTACACAGTCGCGTGAGCAAGTTAGCTCCCGCTACGTCTGAGTTACCAGTTCGTCTTGCCGAGTAATAAATCCTGACGTTTATATCCGCTGGAGTTTGTGAATAAGTTGCCAGGTGGCGCTCATTAAAACTCTGGGCGCGCAGGGGCCAGCTTGGCAGAAGCCAGCGCCCCGGCGCTAATTGCTGGCTGCTCCTCTGTGGCTGCTCTAGCCTAGGCTAGGCTAGGCTGAGAGCTACCGCGGGCTGTTGCTCAGACTGCTCGCGGCTTCGCCTCCTTCCTGTTTCAATTAACTGCGCGTGCTCGAGCTGGCCGCAGGCGCCGCCGGGATTTGCTGTAGCCCGGCTTACGTCGAGGCGAATGCAGGCGAACACAAGCGAACGAGCATTCGCAGACAATTCGCCATTATTCTCTGCCTTTCGCATGCATCTGTGAACAAGCGTTTAGAGTAGAGAAAACGGACGACAAGACATACTGAACATAGCCTGCGAACGCCACGTTATTGCTTTTTGACACTATAGTTCAATTGTTTTATGTTGGCGGCTCGCGCATGCCCGCCCAGACGCGGGAGATTGCTGCGTTGCCAGTTGTACGCGCCAAGAGAAGCAGCTCCATAGTATAGTTCGCAAACTTACGTTTAGGGGGGAGCGCGCAGTTTATGAAGTAAAGGTGCCACGGCCGCATTAAGCCTTTCGCTCCTACAGAGACGTGCTCCCCGCATTCCACGCTGTGCGCGATTTTGCCATCACTGCACTGCTCGCCTGTGCAGACACATGGTGTTCCGACTGCTTTGACAAGCTTATCATTCGATTTCACAAAAACTATTTGGCCCAAAAATTTGATTTTCACACATCTTCTTGACTGATACCTTCCCCCCATAAATGACTTAATTTTGTTTCGATGTTCAAAGCAGTTATTGTGCTGCATTAAATGTAGTAAACCATTGCACGAAATTTTGAAGAGTTTGCAGAGGTAAAAGTCCACAGCGTATACTTTCCGTATGGTCGATTTTAATTGCCACTAGAAACTTTAAAAAATTACATTCAAACGAATAAAATTCATGAAGTAAGACACTTCGATATTGTTTTTAAATAAAGAAACTACTAAGCACCGAAGAAGATTTGAACTCAGAGCCTTTAGCTTCGCAGCCAAACACCTCAACCATTACGCTAACACAGCTCGTCGTTTAGCAGTACTTTAAAGAACTATCCTAAATACCGACGAACACTGTTGGTATGATGTGAATTACTCACGTTTCGTCGAAGTACAATAGGAAATAAACAATTACCGCTGTTCTTTATTGCGAAAAAGCGGTTAGTGAGAATGAAGTTCCTTGGTATTGCCTGAATTAGGAGGCATATTGCTTGTTTGGTTTAATTAATTAATAGAATATTAAGCAGTTGGTATAAAGAATGCTTTTTCCAAATTTTCTTTTATAGAAAGTCTGCTATCAAGACATTGCTTTTTGTTCAATTACTTTAATTATGACTGAACGTTTCTAAAACTGAAGACACTCGTCCGTGCTCTGCACTGCAGTCGAGCTCTGGCAATGTCGTCCTCTGTTCATTGGCTGACTGTGTTTTGTGACGTCAGATGCGCAAAACGAACCTAAACTCTGCGGCCGTCGTAAATGACGCGCACTTTAAAAACACCACACAGGGTGGTATACGGGATCTCTCCGCAGTGCCGTATCATTGTTAGCCGCGCGTGCCGTATGCTGCAGTGAATATACCGAAATGAATTTCTTGAATATCCATTTTTACTTACAAATTTTCACATTAAATGTTGCAAGTGTCCCCCCTGTTGTTGAATACACAATTCAATTCGTCTAATCATGTTTCCAAACACAAGCTGTAACATTTCTTCTGTAACAGAAGCAGTGGAAATGGATATTGCAGTTTTCAATTCATCGATGGATTTTTGACGGTTTTTATTGACAGTCGCTTTCTCTGCACCCCAGAAGAAAAAGTAAGGCGGTGTTAGTTCAGGCGATCGTGGAGGCCAAAGTCCCTGTGAAATTATGCGATCACCAAAATCATCAGCAAGCAGTGACATTGAAACGCGAGCTTAACACAAGTTATCCAGTGAATGGGTACAGAATATCACTGCAGTATCGTTGTGCGTTTATCGTTTCGTTGAAAAATATGGGACCCACAATCCGACGTCTAGAAATTGCAATCCAAACTCCTATTTTCACGGAATGAAATGGTTCCTGATGAATACACACTGGATTTGCAGTACTCCACATACGAGAATTTTGCGAGTTCATGTACCTAGATAAATGAAACCATGCCTCATCAGTGAAAAACGTTTCATTAATGAACATCCCTTCCATTTTTTTAAACGAAATTTTTGAACCATTGACAACAATGCAGTCTCTTGCCATGATCAGTATTTCTCAGTTCTTGCACGACTGTCACTTTGTGTGGGAAAAGTTCTAATTTTCTCCTTACAGCTGCGTGGGCCGTTCCGACACTAACATCGATTTCCTGGGCGAGTTTTCTTACTGGCTTGTTCGGACTCACGGACACTTATATTTAGAAGGCAGGAGGCCTCACCTTAAGTAAGTTCTATAATTCGGCTGAAGGCCCAAAAATCTAACACTTGAAAAAACAACCACCTTAATTTAATGACGGCTGACGGCCGATGATTTAAGACTCAAGGTATAAGGCCTTCTCTTCAGTTAGGCTGAAGGCCCCAAACAGTCTGATGCTCGAAAGACAAAGATCCTTAATTTATAAACGGCTGAAGGCCCCATGACTTAAAACTCAGGGTAAAATAAATTTAATCAACAAAGCCTCATCTTAAATTAGGATGAAGACCTCAAACAATGGAATACTTGACAAGGAAGGAACTTTAATTTTAAGGCGGCTGAAGACCGATGACTTAAAACACCACTAAAAACCAACTTTAATTCACAACCATCGGCTATGAGCCATACAAATATAGAAAACAGCAAATAAGAAAAGGCAATGCAGCTAACGGCGTTCTGAAGTTTCGGGGGTCGGCCAGCACTTGAAAAGCTAACGTTCACTTAGGTGAGACAGGCAGTCGGCCCAACCATTCTCAATCCGACGACAACCCAACCAACAGACAGTCAACAGACCCACAGACAAGGTAACTTGCGCTCCACTCGACCAGCACACAACCCGGAGTTCAATGCAAACGTAAAAGGCATGGACGTCCACAACCAAGCATACATTAAGCTGTCGAAGTACACACCATTCTGGACAGCGACGACACGGTGAGGAAAGGGCACTGGCTGAATTTACATCAACGGCCAGGGCAGGTAACCGGAATTTTAACGGCCACAAGGCAGAACATTCCGCTGGTGCACTTCAATTGCGAATAACCAGATACAGTTAGACTCCACCAGACGGTGGCTAAACCTTCGCCATCTCGAACGCACACATTATTGCTCGCGGGAATGTCAGAACAGCCAACAACGAGAACCAAACGGCACAATGTGAACAGTCATGACTTTCGTGTCCAGGGTCGGTGAGCCACGGACCTCGTAGCGATGGGAACAGCCCTACACATTCCGACACTGCGTAGAGACTGCCAGCGGGCCCGGCCAAACTACGCCCTGAGGAGGTTTCCTCGCTGCTCCACGCCAACTGACTGACTCCTCGCACACCAGCACGGAGACAGCACTAAAATAACTGAGCAGTCGACATCACAAGCTACATACAATGTTACAAATACTAGGACGAAGAACGCAAACAATGCTAAAAGCAGTGACCGAGCAATGACACGGCTGAACCACAAATTGAGACGACACATCGCGAACCCATAAGCGACCGGGGAGCAAGTACACGTCATCCGGTAAGACGACCAGCCGGCCGAAGTGGTCGAGCGGTTCTAGGCGCTACAGTCTGGAACCGCGCGACCGCGACGGTCGCAGGTTCGAATCCTGCCTCGGGCATGGATGTGTGTGATGTCCTTTGGTTAGTTAGGTTTAAGTAGTTCTAAGTTCTAGGGCACTGATGACCACAGATCTTAAGTCCCATAGTGCTCAGAGCCATTTGAACCATTTTTGATCCGAGTCCTCCCTCGGGCATGGGTGAGAGTGTGTGTGTGTGTGTGTGTGTGTGTGTGTGTGTGTGTGTGTGTGTGTGTGTGTGTGTTTGTCCTTAGGATAATTTAGGTTAAGTACATCTACATCCATACTCCGTAAGCCACCTGACAGTGCGTGGCGGAGGGTACCCCGAGTACCTCTATCGGTTCTCCCTTCTATTCCAGTCTCGTATTGTTCGTGGAAAGAAGGATTGTCGGTATGCTTCTGTGTGGCCTCTAATCTCTCTGATTTTATCCTCACGGTCTCTTCGCGAGATATACGTAGGAGGGAGCAATATACTGCTGGACTCTTCGGTGAAGGTATGTTCTCGAAACTTTAACAAAAGCCCGTACCGAGCTACTGAGCGTCTCTCTTGCATAGTCTTCCACTGTTGTTTATCTGTCATCTCTGTAACGCTTTCGCGATTATTAAATGATCCTGTAACGAAGTACGCTGCTCTCCGTTGGATCTTCTCTATCTCTTCTGTCAATCCTATCTGGTACGGATCCCACACTGTTGAGCAGTATTCAAGCAGTGGGCGAACAAGCGTACTGTAACCTACTTCCTTTGTTTTCGGATTGCATTTCCTTAGGATTCTTCCAATGAATCTCAGTCTGGCATCTGCTTTACCGACGATCAACTTTATATGATCATTCCATTTTAACTAGTGTGTAAACTTGGGGACTGATGACATTAGCAGTTAAGTCCCATAAGATTTCACATACATTTGAACATTTTATAGGTCTAGTTTGTCCAGCACACAGAAAAGTTGGTTGCAGGCCCTCAACTGGACTAATATTAACCAACACACGGACATCCCCGACACCGAGGCAGAACCAACTGTCATCAGAAAACAGAGCTTCATCCTGGCCCCCAATGGGCTCTCACTTGACACCACTGAAGCCGCAAATGGCGATGGTTTTGGGGTCGATGGAATGGACACTACAGGACGTCTGGCTCGGAGCTGTTCTTGAAGTAATTTATTTGAAATCGTTCGTTGTGTCACTGTGGTACAAAATGTTGCTTAAATTGCTGCTGCAGATGCAGTACGATGCACCAGAGCCCTACGCCGAACACAGTGGTCTTCCCTGTCCATAGTGCTACCACGTGGCCGGCCTGAGCACGGTCTTCTTGCGACCGTACATTCTCGTGACCCCCGCAGGCTGCAGTAATGTAAAGTGGCTACATCCTTGCCGATGGTTTCTGCAATATCGCAGAATGCACATGCAGCTTCTCGTAGCCGTATTAGACCTCGGTCAAGCTCAGTGGCGTTTTGATAATGGCGTCATTGTCACCTTAAAGGCATTCATAACTAGCATCCACTACAGTCATGCTCATGCATTAAGGATAATTGCGGAATGTGGTGGCACTACACAAAACTGGCCCTAATAGCATAGGCACATAGGGAACACACACGACACAGGTCTTTAACTCCACGGTATTGGTGATAAGTTGAGAAGACCGTCCTGAAACACTATGCTACAGAACACCATTGTTTCCTGCGCGTGTACCCCGACATCGATATGGGATATGATCACCATGCACACGTACATAGGCCGCGCAACTGGTTGGCATACTCTGGACCAGGTGGTCGAGCAGCTGCTGGGGTATAGCCTCCCATTCTTGCACCACTGCCTGTCGGAGCTCCTGAAGTGTGCTAGGGGTTTGAATACGTGCAGCGATACGTCGACCGAGAACATCCCAAGACGTGCTCGATGGGGTTCAGGTCTGGAGAACAGGTACGCCACGCCATTCTCCTGATATCTTGTGTTTCAAGGTACTCCTTAAGGTCGCAGCTCGGTGGGGTCGTGCGTTATCATCCATCATGAGGAAGGTGGGACCCACTGCACCCCTGAAAAGGCGGACATACTGGTGCAAAATGCTGTCCCGATACACTTGACCTGTTACAGTTCCCCTGTCAAATACATGCAGGGGTGTACGTGCACCAATCATAATCCCACCCCACACCATCAAACCACGACCTCCATACAGGTCCCTTTCAAGGACCTTAACGGGTTGGTATTTGGTTCCTCGTTCACGCCAGATGAAAACCCGGCGAGAATTACTGTTCAGACTATACCTGCACTCGTTCATGAACATAACCTGGGACCACTGTTCCAATGACCATGTAGTGTGTTCTTGACACCAGACTATAGGGGCTCTCCTGTGACCAGGGAATGCACCTTGCAGGTCTCCGGGCGAATAAACAATGTCTGTTCAGTCGTGTATAGACTGTGTGTCTGGAGACTACTGTTCCAGTGGCTGCGGTACGGTCCCGAGCAAGGCTAGTTGCAGTACTCTGTGGCCGTCTGCTGGCAATGATGGTGGGATATCGGTCTTCTTGTGGTGTTTTACACTGTGGACGTCCCGTACTGTAGCGCCTGGACACGTTTCCTGTCAGCTGTAATCGTTGCCATTATCTTGAGATCACACGGAGGGACCGTACTACGACCTGCTGTGTTTGACCAGCCTCCAGTCACTCTAGTATTCTACCACTCATAACGTCATCAATATGTGTTCTTTGAGCCATTTTCAACACAAAGTCACCATTAGCATGTCTGCAAACGTCTGCACACTTACTCGCTGCACCGTACTCTGACATGCACCAACACACATCTGCGTGTGTGGACTGCTGCCAGCACCACCGTGCGACGACTGCAGGTAAAATGCACTGCATGGTCATACCCGGAGGAGATTTAAACCCGCAAATCACCCACCAGAGCGTTGTTTCTCCATGTATCAGCATTATCGTTGATTTATGAGCATGAGTGTGACTACGCCCAACCTCAAAACTAACTAACGCACACGACCGTTACAGCGCGTATGGAAAGCAAGCCCAATTTGCATCCGGCATAGTGGCGTTACTATCGCCACTCTTATGCCACTGGCACGAATTATCATGAGACATCATGTTTAAGATGTAGAAACACGTGTACAAAGTTTCGTTTATGTCTCGGAAGTCCTTAGTGTTGCTATTTTTATTTCGTCAGTGTATTTTGAGAAACAGTTTGTAAATATATAATTCTGCAGGCTTTCGTGGCCGTTGTCACTGAAGTTAAAATCTTCTGGGTTATTAGGCCGCGTCATATTTCTACTAAAATGATCGACGTTTCGACCCCTCTGCTGGGATCTTCCTCAGGATCTTATGGTGTCCACTACTGCTAGAACACTGTCAGAGACGTGTGTCGCGTCCTCTTACAAAGGGGAGTTTTCTCGCGTTAGTGCTGGAGAAGTGACAGTATTGGTTAAAATTCATATGGCTACCATTGGTGGGCCATAGTCATAGGCTAATATTCCCGCTCTGTTGCTGAAGGGGCCTTGTTGGCTTGTCTCCTATGGACAACACTGGCGGTCCATCGTCATTCGATACGAAGGCACTATTCCACAATTACGCTGGAAAAGGGGTATTGTTTAAAATTCCTGCTATGGCTATTGGTTGGTCGTCATCATTGGCTAGATTCGAAACGGACAGAGCAAGAGAGGGGGAATGTTTACACAAAATATTATTGTCCGCCGGGATGACATGCAGCTCGTTGTTTATGCCGCTCACACACAGCGGCCGCGTATTTATTTCCTTGATGGCGGGAAGCCACGATGCCGGAAGCCTATAGCCGTCCTCTCTATTGACATTCTTGGAAATTTCAACCGCTTCTCGGACTGTGGTGTGCGTACTGTAACACCTTCAGTACACACACCATCAGATTATTTGACTTGTCGCTCCAACGAAGTAGGCGAGTGTCAGCAATATGTCTCGTGGTCTTATGGTGGCGTGTTTATCTTCTGCTGTTACGTCAAACGATAGAAATGCCACTTGCACGCTTAGAGTAGCTGATTGACGGTGACCAACTTTAAACAGAACTTGATTAATTTTCACACAAATTTGATAAAATAATAACAAACATAACAATTACTTAACTTGGTTCTGGATGCTATTTCCAATTGATAATCTAAAGTTCCTTTGGTATTGGTACGTTAATCTTATTCTCACATATATCTCTGATACTTGACAAAAGTGTCTATACATTTATCTTCATGGTTATTTACACGAATATGGTAATCTTATTAGGCGCACGCTGAAACTTGACTATAGACTGGTACAGACAAATGTGGAACTCGTACAGACTGGTACAGACTAATGCAGACTGGTGCAGACTGGTGCAGACAAATGCAGACTGGTACAGACAAATGCAGACTGGTACAGACAAATGCAGACTCACTAATCAGAGATCTGTACACTCGTTATAATACCTCGCGCGTTCAGGTATCACTGCGCGAGTGTGATCCGCGAGGAGAAAAGGTTCTACGTTAGCAGCAATCTCACTGGCTGCGTTACATATTAATACGCGGATCGGCGGAAGCAGAATTTGGTCCATCTCTATGGCAGCGCCATCTCGTAGTGCGGAGACGGACGAGCGCTGCGCCTGCGCTGTTGTGCTTAGCGGGGCGCGCTCTAGTGGGAAACTTGTGTACACGCTGACTACGCGCAACTATGTACACAACACGAACTTTCCTCTTATAAATCCACAGGAGACTAGCCAACAACGCCCCTTCTTCTACATCAAAAGCGGGAATATTATCCTATGACTATGGCCCACCAATGGTAGCCGTATGAATTTCAACCGGTACTACCACCTCTGCAGCACGAACGCGAGAAAACCCCCCTTTATAAGAGGAACGCGAAACACGCCTCTGACTGTTCTGCCAGTAGTGGACTTCTTAAGATCCTGAGGAAAGTCCCAGCAGAGGGGTCGAAACGCCATTAATTTTAGTAGAAATATGACGCGGCCTAATAACCCAGAAGATTTTGACTTCAGTTTGTAAATACGTCTACGGTCAGTTGTCGTACGAGGGTTACGTGGGACGTGTTTAGTGTGTGCCTCCTACACGGCCACCCCGTGGTCTGTCGCTGGGGAACAGCCGGGAGAAAGCTATTAGTGCCAGTGAAGCAGCCCGTCTTGTCGATACACGCGGTCACTTTTGTGCGGTGTTTGCAATATCGTGTCGCTCAGAGCGAGAAGCCGCGGCGAGGCGCTGGTGCTGGTGTTGGTGTTTGCCGTGTGGCGACGGCTGTGTTTGCCCCCCGGCGCGTGTCTGGGGTGCAGACGACGTGCAGGCTCCGTCATTATCTGCTCTCGCAGCCGCCACCCGACCCGCCGCTGCTACGCAGCAGGAACGCAATATCCCGCGGGGACGACGGAGTATCGGAAAGTCGGCCGTCTCTCTCTCTCTCTCTCTCTCTCTCTCTCTTCTTTCTCTCTCTCTCTCTCCCCTCCCCCTCCTACCCTACTGGCACATTGGCACACTTCCCAAGGCCAGTCACGAACTGCCAGCTACGAGAGCCCGTTCTGTATCGCAGTCTACGGCAGTCAATAACGCCCACTGCCCTCCAAACTGGAAATGTAGAACTAGTGCCTGTTGTCGAACAAAGAATAAACAAAACAGTCTTTATATTTGATGGAATTACATTTTCCTGGGATCATACTTGAGACGCCCTGCTAATCCCGCAGGACAGGACAGATATTAGAAATTGTGGAAAGGGGAAAATACAGGGTGTTACAAAAAGGTACGGCCAAACTTTCAGGAGACATTCCTCACACACAAATAAAGAAAAGATGTTATGTGGATATGTGTCTGGAAACGCTTAATTTCCATGTTAGAGCTCATTTTAGTTTCGTCAGTATGTACTGTACTTCCTCGATTCACCGCCAGTTGGCCCAATTGATGGAAGGTAATGTTGACTTCGGTGCTTGTGTTGACATGCGACTCATTGCTCTACAGTACTATCATCAAGCACATCAGTACGTAGCATCAACAGGTTAGTGTTCATAACGAACGTGGTTTTGCAGTCAGTGCAATGTTTACAAATGCGAAGTTGGCAGATGCCCATTTGATGTATGGATTAGCACGGGGCAATAGACGTGGCGCGGTACATTTGTATCGAGACAGATTTCCAGAACGAAGGTGTCCCCACAGGAAGACGTTCGAAGCAATTGATCGGCGTCTTAGGGAGCACGGAACATTCCAGCCTATGACTCGCGACTGGGGAAGACCTAGAAAGACGAGGACACCTGCAATGGACGAGGCAATTCTTCGTGCAGATGACGGTAACCCTAATGTCAGCGTCAGAGAAGTTGCTGCTGTACAAGGTAACGTTGACCACATCACTGTATGGAGAGCGCTACGGGAGAACCAGTTGTTTGCGTACCATGTACAGAGTGTGTAGGCACTATCAGCAGCTTATTGGCCTCCACGGGTACACTTCTGCGAATGATTCATCCAACAATGTGTCAATCCTCATTTCAGTGCAAATGTTCTCTTTACGGATGAGGCTTCATTCCAACGTGATCAAATTGTAAATTTTCACAATCAACATGTGTGGGCTGACGAGAATCCGCACGCAATTGTGCAATCACGTCATCAACACAGATTATCTGTGAACGTTTGGGCAGGCATTGTTGGTGATGTCTTGATTGGGCCCCATGTTCTTCCACCTACGCTCAATGGAGCGCGTTATCATTATTTCATACGGGATACTCTACCTGTGCTGCTAGAACATGTGCCTTTACAAGTACGACACAACATGTGGTTCATGCACGATGGAGCTCCTGCACATTTCAGTCGAAGTGTTCGTACGCTTCTCAACAACAGATTCGGTGACCGATGGATCGGTAGAGGCGGACCAATTCCATGGCCTGACCTCAACCCTCTTGACTTTAATTTATAGGGATATTTGAAAGCTCTTGTCTACGCAACCCCGGTACCAAATGTAGGAAATGTAGAGACTCTTCGTGCCCGTATTGTGGACGGCTGTGATACAATACGCCATTCTCCAGGGCTGCATCAGCGCATCAGGGATTCCATGCGACGGAGGGTGGATGCACGTATCCTCGCTAACGGAGGACATTTTGAACATTTCCTGTAACAAAGTGTTTGAAGTCACGGTGGTACGTTCCGTTTCTGTGTGTTTCCATTCCATGATTAATGTGATTTGAAGAGAAGTAATAAAATGAGCTCTAACGTGGAAAGTAAGCGTTTCCGGACACATGTCCACATAACATATTTTCCTTCTCTGTGTGTGAGGAATGTTTCCTGAAAGTTTGGCCGTACCTTTTTGTAATACCCTGCATAAGCGGCTATCAGTCACACTCTAACATACAACTTTATTCCAGAATGAGATTTTCACTCTGCAGCGGAGTGTGCGCTGACATGAAACTTCCTGCCGAGTGAAAATCTCATTCTGGAAACATCCCCCAGGCATTGGCTAACCCATGTCTCCCCATATCCTTTCTTCCAGGAGTGCTAGTTCTGCAAGGTACGCAGGAGAGCTTCTTTAAAGTTTGGAAAGTAGGAGACGAGGTACTGGCGGGGGGTGAGAGTCGTGCATGGGTAGCTCAGTTGGTGGAGCACGTGCCCGCGAAAGGCAAAGGTCCCGAGTTCGAGTCTCGGTCCGGCACACAGTTTTAATCTGCCAGGAAGTTTCATACAACTTTATTATTTAATCAAACATTAGAAGAGACCAAAAACATTTTTTTAAAACACACACCTTTAATCGTTGGGACTTAATTACCAGCTGAAAGCCACTGTAATTTAAAAATGGCTCAAGGCCAATAACTTAAAATGCAAGGATAAACAGAAATTTAAAAGGCAAGCTTTATCTTAAAACAGTTCTTTAGTTAGGCTGAAGTAAACGTTGAATTCAAATCGGCTGAAGGCCTAAAACGTAAAACTCCATAACACTTTTTTTTTAAATACTAAAGGCCTTACAGGAAGCAGTTCTTCGAACTAGGCTGAAGGCCTTAAGAGCAAAACAACTCCAATTTAAAAAAAATCGGCTAGAAAGCCATACAAGTACAAACAACAAGAACAAATTTTAAAAAAAATAAGGCAGTACACACAAGAGCGCCCAGATGTTCGAGGGTCGGCCTGTGATTCAAACTCTAACGCTCGCTTAGGTGAGACAGGCAGTCGGGCCAACCATTCACGATCCGACGACAACCCAACCAGCCGTCAGTCAGCGGACCCACCGACAAGATAACTTCCACTTCACCTGACCAGGGCACAACACGGAGTTCAACGGAACAACATAGAAGATAATGGCGCCCACAACCAATGATACGCGGAACTGTCAAACTACACACGATGCTGGACAGCAACAACACGATGAGGAAACTACACTGCCTGAAATTTACGTCAACGCCCAGGGCAGGTAACCGGAACTTTAATGGCCACAAGGCAGAAGATTCCGCTGGTGCACTTGAGTTGTAAATAACCAAATACAGTGAAACTCCACCGGAGGGTGGCTAGAATTTTCCAACTTGAAAACCACGTTGTTTGCGGTAATATCCCAACAGCTGACAAAGAAATTCAAACAATGTTAACAGTCTTGACTTGCTGGTAGGTGAAATCAAAACTCAACTTTCGTGTCCAGGGTCGGTGAGCCACGGACCTCGTAGCAATGGTAACAGCGCCACACACTCCAACACTGCATATAGACTGCCAGCGGGCCAAGCCAAACTACGCTCCACAGAGAATTCCTCGCTGCTGCACGCCAACTGACCGACTGGTCGCACACCGCCCAGCCGGAAACTATAAGCGCCAGGTCAAGGATAGTTCAGGGTGCGAATGTTGATACACACCGCTGCTGCCACCCACAGAAGGAGAGGATAACAGCATAATCGCGATAACTGCAAGAAACCAAACACAGAATCGCAACGAAGGTTTAATCCAGCACATAGCACGAGCCAGCCACGGCTCAATACTGGGTCTTTGATGAGGATAGAAGCTGGAGTAATGACAAATAAAAAATGTTCAAATGTGTGTGAAATCTTATGGGACTTAACAGCTAAGGTCATCAGTCCCTAAGCTTACACACCACTTAACCTAAATTATCCTAAGGAGAAACACACACACCCATGCCCGAGGGAGGACTCGAACCTCCGCCGGGACCAGCCGCACAGTCCATGACTGCAGCGCCCGGACCGCTCAGTTAATCCCGCGCGGCCTGGAGTAATGAACTATGTGCTAAGGCCAGGGCGTCATTTACTAGGCAGATGTGCTCTCTCATTATGTACAATCTGGGGTGTTATTTCAGTAACCGTGGGCCTCGGAAATACCAATGATTTAAGAAGGCGAAAATCGGCTGAAGACGCGAAGTTTGTGTTAGCGAATGCATTGGACCAGGATTGTCCCTGCAGCTGCTTTAGCTATAATGCCAGGGCGCTATAGTGGATAACACATCTGGCTGGTAAGATCCGGGTTCCAGTCTCAGCCTTGGTATAAATGTTAATTCTTTGATTTTTGGCCTCTTTTATCCCCAGTTGCAATATGTAAGTTGTGTAGTTTAAATGTAGTCTTTAGCAACTGTAATCAAAGTCTTCTTCAGACCAGCTCGTTTCCCTTTGTTTTAAACCATCTTGAAGGGTACCTGTAACAAAATGGTTTCCTCTCTTAGCCGGCCGCTGTGGCCGAGTGGTTCTAGGCGCTTCAGTCCGGAACCGCGCTGCTGCTGCTGCTGCGGTTGCAGGTTCGAATCCTGCCTCGGGCATGGAAGTGTTTGATGTCCTAAGGTTATGAATGGGGGGCTTCATATGGTTCCCAAGTTGTGCAGCGACCGTAGGCCATAAAAGTACCAAATAAGCACCAACCAGTCGCAAGATCATGTTTTCTTTATTTAATTTTGCATATCGATTTCGACTGATTAACGGCTATCGTCGGTGCTTTTGTAAGTAGGCTGTTTATGTTTTCTTATTGGCAACGTTACGTAGCGCTCTGTATGAAAATCACTGGCTGTGCTGTGTGCAGTCTGTGGCTAGTTTGCACTGTTGTCTGCCATTGTAGTGTTGGGCAGCGGCAGCTGGATGTGAACAGCGCGTAGCGTTGCGCAGTTGGAGGTGAGCCGCCAGCAGTGATAGATGTGGGGAGAGAGATGGCGGAGTATTGAAATTTGTAAGACTGGATGTCATGAACTGCTATGTATATTCTGATTTTTCAACACTATTAAGGTAAATACATTGTTTGTTCTCTATTAAAATCTTTCATTTGCTAACTATGCCTATCAGTAGTTAGTGCCTTCCGTAGTTTGAATCTTTTATTTAGCTGGCAGTAGTGGCGCTCGCTGTATTGCAGTAGTTCGAGTAACGAAGATTTTTGTGAGGTAAGTGATTTGTGAAAGGTATAGGTTAATGTCAGTCAGGGCCATTCTTTTGTAGGGATTATTGAAAGTCAGATTGCGTTGCGCTAAAAATATTGTGTGTCAGTTTAAGCACAGTCTTGTATAATTGTTCTAAGGGGCCGTTTCAGTTTTACTCTTTATTTATTTACCAATGTCCATACAAGATTACTACACGAATGTTTCTTGTCAACTCAGAGGGTACAACAGCGTTATATTAATTGTAAAATTAGAACCGAGTTTCACAATAACTGTCGCATTTACACTGAGATAACTAACGGCGTGGGCTAACTATGTACATATGGGGGTAGTATTGTGTCCACGAGGTATGAAACGGCAGTGCAGTGTCGGAGCCGTCATTCGCAATCAGGTGATTCATGTAACAAGGTTTCCAACGTGATTGTGGCTCCACGACGGGCATTAATGGACCTTGAAGGCGGAATGTTAGATGCAGCTAGACGCATGGGACATTACATCCCGGAAATCTTCAGGGAATTCAGTATTCCACATCCACAGCGTTAAGAGTGGTGCCGAGAATATCAAAATTTCCGCCATTACCTCTCACCATAGAGAAAGCAGTGTCCGAAGTCCTTCATTTAACGACCGAGAGCAGCGGCGTTTGCATAGAGTTGTCAGTGCTAACAGACAAGCACTGCAAATATGGGTTTTAGTACTTCATATTGTCATCCATCGAATTTAAATATTTAAAATGCTCTCATAATCTACTCATTAATACCCATGATCTGACGTTAAAGGTTTAACCCAACTGACTTCAGTATTAAAGTTAGGAACTATGTGTATGTCTTGAGGTAATGTTAACTCACGGGGCGGGAATTACCTTGATATTATTCTTCCAGTATTTGATGTAGGGACTCTTTCTAGCCGATACACTTTCCTGCAGCCCTCCCCCCCCCCCCCCCCCCCCCACATGCACAAAGTACTGAAACAAACCAAACTTCTCCATCAATACATTTTCGATGCACATGTAGTGGACCTGCAGCATCAGGCATGTTCTTTTCATTTATTACATCTTTACTACTAACACTATTCGCAAGGCATTTTGCGGATTACACACAGAAATACCACTACATGTACCTACAAAAGTGCATCATTCTAGGAGGTACAGTTCAAGGGATATGACGTCATAAACATTGAGATGGGTGAAAAACTATCTTTTCGTAAAACAGAGCGCGAATTACCCGGAATATACTCATCCAATGTTCAATTCTCTAAGGCATCGGAAAATTGGAAATTTGTGGTAAGGACTTTTGGGAGGAAACTACTTAGGTCATCGGTACCTAAGCCTACACACTACTTAATCCAACTTAAACTAACTTACGCTATGAACAAAACACGCCCCCCCCCCACACCCACCCACCCACCCACCCACACACCCATGCCCAAGGGAGGACTCGAACCTCCAAGGGGGGGGGGGGGGGAGCCGCGCGAACCGTGGCAAGGCGCACTAGACCGCACGGCTACCCCGCGCGGCTCAGAAGCAAGTCGTACATATTCCACTTACAACTTACGTTTCGTTTAGTGTTTCTGTGGTCAGTACAAATAATAATAATAATAGACAATGTTTCTGGTTTCTGGTTACTCTGACCAACAAAACCTCTGATAATTTTGAAATTACACTATTTGAGCCAAAAAACTTTTCTTATATGAATTTTATATTGGTACAGATGTGAATGTTATATTGAGAATACTGGCATTGTAAAAGAATGATATTGAGCAAAACTTCGATGGCTCTGAGCACTATGGGACTTAACATCTATGGTCATCAGTCCCCCTAGAACTTAGAACTACTTAAACCTAACTAACCTAAGGACATCACACAACACCCAGCCATCACGAGGCAGAGAAAATCCCTGACCCCGCCGGGAATCGAACCCAGGAACCCGGGCGTAGGAAGCGAGAACGCTACCGCACGACCACGAGATCCGGGCTGCAAAACTTCGATCACGATGTGAATTAAATGAGTGTATCGTGTTCTTCACAGAACACCGAGAGTGCAGTAGCGACCAGTTTCATTACAGTGTGGAAGGAAGTCGCAGAATTACATGTAATACCTTTCCATGCGTTCTTTATTCTCTACAGTAAAAATAAAGGTTGGTGACGTGAGAGCAAATGGTCCGCTTTCCTTATGTACGCACCGAACAAGCTGTGTACGCAGCGTGATTCAGCAAAAGCAAGCAAGCGGTGATGAATTCCATACTTATGTCGAAACAGGGCATGTCAAGTCTGGCTGGAATCTCAGGCCTAGCAGACATTCGCAAGACCAGTGCTCAGAGTACGGGAAGGAGACTACTTGGTCAAGCGTGGAAACTCTGCCCACAAACCATGGACTCGTTAGCTCCCTTATAAATCCCAAATCACACCGTCATTAAGGGCTAAGAAATCTCAAAATTCTATTCCGTGAGTACCAGTGGCCAAAATGTTTCGTGTGCTGCGTTTCTTCTGAGGCTTATGCGGGTAATCACATGGGCATTCGTATACGCGAAACAAACATGAGCTGCCTAAAAACCAAGGAAAAGCCATATAAATCACGACTGATAGATTTCCGTGTTTCGCAAAGCTGACTAGTGAATTATTTACAGACAATTCTGAATAATAGCATGCTAATCCCAGTTTGATTGTGTAGAGTGGTATTACATCATTCATAAGGCTAATGAAGCAACAGTGTGCGCTGTTACATACCGCCAGACAGCAATTGGTTTGAGTACCATTAATATTAACTAACACACACACACACACACACACACGAGAGAGAGAGAGAGAGAGAGAGAGAGAGAGAGAGAGAGAGAGAGAGAACAGAATCATTTGGACCACAATTGTTAAACAGTTTCATGAATTAAATGAACAAGATGCAAGAAGTTTGAGTTCGTCATATAATTTCATACCGAATTATTGAAGGGAAGTCGATGGCGGTACCTAACAACAAAATCTTTGAAGCAAAATCAGAATTTTGTATCAAATTAATTCCATTTTTTAATATATAATACATATGTTACAATACTGCTGAGTCCTTCTGAATTGTATTTCATCGTTCCTATAACAATTCAATATTTCGAAAGTTGAAACTCGTTTAACGCGTCATCTCATATTTTGCAACCATTAATTCATCACATTATATTGATTAAATCCCCAAGTTGGGCTTGTAGAGTGCTTGTACTACACTGAATGGCGACAAAAATTTTTTTTACTGTCCCCAACCATGAGCAGGATAAGAGTCAGGTATTTATCCCGAAGAAGAAGAAGAAGAAGAAGAAGAATCAAAGTCACAGCTTTGACTAATGATGATGGCAAATTGCAAATCGACGACCGTATACAGATGGACGAGGAGTAGAGAGTGGGGGTCCTACCAAGATAGCAGTAGCAAAAACAGGAATGTAAAGAAATAAAATAAAAAAAGTGTAGCTGCAGATCTGCTGTTCTTTAAAACAAATACTTCATCAGCTGTCCACAAACAGAATTGCTCATCTGCTTCACTTCATGAAGCAGGATTACAGCCTATTCTCTTTCCCTCATTACAAACATTTATTTTTATGGACCTATGCTACGTATAGCTGTGCGGTTCCTGTGTAGACAGTTAGTATTTCGAAGAGTGCATTTCAATACTGTCCGCCAATCACTCAGTAAAGAAGATACGTGACAATGTCAGTGCCAAAACGAGGCATTCGGTAAGAAAAGGAGAGCTTTCTGCAGCGATATGGACAAAGATCTTAGGAAAATACATAAAATGTGTTTTACAGGGTGTCTTCCCACAACGTGCTCAAATGTGGACACTGAGAAGACTGCCGGCTCTCCAGTTGTGGACCTTGCAGGGTATGGAAAGAGTGAGTTGGATGCACTGAGTAAAAAATGAAGAGCTACCGAGAAGATTGGGAGAGCAATGTAATACAAAGAAAGAAAAGAAACTGGATCGGATAAATACGGGGTGGTACAGCTGCCCCTCACCGATAGCGTTTTATGCAACCCTCACTTCACCTGTAGGAACAGTATCCAGACAGGCGATAGCCACATAATCGGTGTAAGTTCCCTCTCAGAGCTTTGGGCAACTGTTAACAAACGCGAACATACTGCAAAAATACGATTGGTGATTCGCCTCGATTTACATGGTATTTTTAGACCAAGATACACCTTACTTCTGCCATACTTATCCAAGTGTCTCCTAATCTTTCTTTCGTAATTAATGATATACAGATTTTGGATGTCTCTAAGTTTATTCGTTTCATAGTACTTAATCTTTCGAAAATGGTTCAGTAACATTGCACTGTGAAGTGTGTTTCACCATCGGAAACAACAAAATTAGCAAAAGGTATCAGAGTGGCAAGAGTAGAAATAACTTTTCGGTATCTAACTTCTGAACCATATACGAAAGATTAACGAGGTAAACTTCTTGGGCGTGGAATGTCACTAACTGGAATAGAGTTCCCAGAATGAGATTTTCACTCTGCAGCGGAGTGTGCGCTGATATGAAACTTCCTGACAGATTAAAACTGTGTGCTGGACCGAGATTCGAACTCGGTACCTTTGCCTTTCGTGGGAAAGAGGGATAGAGAAACAATTAAAATCGCTCTAAAGAGGAAAGGCCGCTGGACCTGATGGGATACCAGTTCGATTTTACACAGAGTACGAGAAGGAACTTGCCCCCTCCTTGCAGCGGTGTACCGTAGGTCTCTAGAAGAGCGTAGCGTTCCAAAGGATTGGAAAAGGGCACAGGTCATCCCCGTTTTCAAGAAGGGACGTCGAACAGATGTGCAGAACTATAGACCTATATCTCTAACGTCGGTCAGTTGTAGAATTTTGGAACACGTATTATGTTCGAGTATAATGACTTTCCTGGAGACTAGAAATCTACTCTGTAGGAATCAGCATGGGTTTCGAAAAAGACGGTCGTGTGAAACCCAGCTCGCGCTATTCGTCCACGAGACTCAGAGGGCCATAGACACGGGTTCACAGGTAGATGCCGTGTTTCTTGACTTCGGCAAGGCGTTCGATACAGTTCACCACAGTCGTTTAATGAACAAAGTAAGAGCATATGGACTATCAGACCAATTGTGTGATTGGATTGAGGAGTTCCAAGATAACAGAACGCAGCATGTCTTCTCAATGGAGAGAAGTCTCCCGAAGTAAGAGTGATTTCAGGTGTGCCACAGGGGAGTGTCACGGGACCGTTGCTGTTCACAATATACATAAATGACCTTGTGGATGACATCGGAAGTTCACTGAGGCTTTTTGCAGATGATGCTGTGGTGTATGGAGAGGTTGTAACAATGGAAAATTGTACTGAAATGCAGGAGGATCTGCAGCGAATTGACGCATGGTGCAGGGAATGGCAATTTCAATGTAGACAAGTGTAATGTGCTGCGAATACATAGAAAGATAGATACCTTATCATTTAGCTACAAAATAGCAGGTCAGCAACTGGAAGCAGTTAATTCCATAAATTATCTGGGAGTACGCATTAGGAGTGATTTAAAATGGAATGATCATATAAAGTTGATCGTCGGTAAAGCAGATGCCAGACTGAGATGCATTGGAAGAATCCTAAGGAAATGCAATCCGAAAACAAAGGAAGTATGTTACAGTACGCTTGTTCGCCCACTGCTTGTATACTGCTCAGCAGCGTGGGATCCATACCAGATAGAGTTGATAGAATAGATAGAGAAGATCCAACGGAGAGCAGCGCACTTCGTTACAGGATCATTTAGTAATCGCGAAAGCGTTACGGAGATGATGGATAAACTCCAGTGGAAGACTCTGCAGGAGAGACGCTCAGTAGCTGGGTACGGGCTTTTGTTAAAGTTTTGAGAACATACCTTCTCCGAAGAGTCCAGCAGTATATTGCTCCCTCCCACGTATATCTCGCGAAGATACGATGAGGATAAAATCAGAGAGATTAGAGCCCACACAGAAGTATACAGATAATCCTTCTTTCCACGAACAATACGAGACTGGAATGGAAGGGGGAACCGATAGAGGTACTCAGGGTACCCTCCGCCACACACCGTCAGGTGGCTTGCGGAGTGCAGATGTAGATGTAGAAAGTGCTCAAGCAACCGAGCTACCCCGTCCCGACAGCATCTATTCTGCCAGTACTCGTTAGAAAGTTTCATATCAGCGCACACTCCGCTGCAGAGTGAATATCTAATTCTGGAAACATCCCCCAGGCCGTGGCTAAGCCATGTCTCCGCAGTATCCTTTCTTCCAGGAGTGCTAGTTCTGCAAGGTTCACAGGACAGCTTCTGTGAAGTTTGGAAGGTAGGAGACGAGGTACTGGCGGAAGTAAAGCTGTGAGGACGGGGCGTAGGTCGTGCTTGTGTAGCTCAGATGGTAGAGCACTTGCTCGCGAAAGGCAAAGGTACCGAGTCTCGGTCCGGCACACAGTTTTAATCTGTCAGGAAGATTCTGGAGTAGAGTTTGAAACCTGGTGGTCAAGGGAAGTCAGGATTCGGTTACAATTGTGGACGGGGCAGTAATCAGTTACTGTTGGTTGCCTTTTACAGCTACACACAATTTATTTTAAAACAGTAATTCCAGACTCAAAGGTAAATAAAAATGGCACACGTTGTCAATCAAGGAATAAACAACGGTATAAATAATAATGTTTTCAGTAAGTTACAATTTAGCGAATCACAATTAAATACAGGTACAGCAGATAATGTTTTAAAAGCAAGCCTCTGTGATCTTGGCAGAAGGTATTACTCGCCAGGAATGGCAACAAATTAAGAATGGCTTAAAACTCGCTGCTACTTACAAATTACAGGTATTGAAATATTAAAGGCAAGTCGCCACAAACACAGCAGAAGGCATCAGACGCCAGGAATGGCTGTAAAGAAGGATTTAAGGCTTATTGTTAAAGTACAAATACCAAATTAGAATTTTAAGGCAAGTGACCACCATCACGGCTGAAGGCCATACACACCAGGAACGGCAATAATATAAAAAATTTACAAACCTGCTGTAAAACAGCAAATACAATAGTAAAGGTTAATTTAAAAAACAAGCAACTGATCACCAAACAGGTGAAATAAGATGATTGTAAACTTTGCAACACAACCCTTAACATCCACTGAACACTACACTGCCAGATTTATTCCAGAAGGTGATAAGGAGTATTAACTAGACATATGTAATCTTTAATGTAGGCATTACAAGGTACTGTAATAAATAATACAATAATAAAACACAAGGGCCAGTACGTAAGTTCCTTAAAGGGTACTGAGGCAGATTATACCCGCAGAAGGCGTGGGCTGGAATAGCGTTACACTGAAGTACTGGCTATCAGACGTCCTTTTAGAACACACATGTCTTACAAGAACCAAGGGGGCACAGACAGTGCTCCAGAAATCGACCTCTGAGAAGGTCCGGCAACGGACTCTTTCGCGAGCGATGAGATAGGCAGCCAAGAGTTGCACTCACTTCACGAGACGATAACTCAGACTAGTGGCAGTCTAGCGAATGACTAATGATAATTTTGCTGAAGCTACCCGACGTCCCATAAAGCAAAAGCAACGATGGAACGATACGCCCAAGCCGGAACCTGCGACCTGCACTACGCCCCCAGAATACTGGGCTCAGAGCGCCCGGAACGAGAAAGGAATCACTACCACCAGAGTAGAAGAATCATCAACCGGTTTAAAATCAAGGAAGTTGTCAAAACACATCAGTGGCAAGGCGAGAAAACGTACACTGCTGTTACATACACTTACCCCAGAGCAGGTAACTGGGGCGTTAGCGGCCACCGGACAAAAAAAATTACCCCTGACTGAACTTAAAAAATTGTAGGAAGTTGAAAGCAGTAAATAGTAATAAGACGTAAAGGAAAGCTAATCAGATTCGGCTTCCCCAAGCACTCCACTCGCCTCGGCGACACTACGAGCTGGAACACCAGTCCAAGTCACTGGAGAATCGCGAGATATCACAGTGGTGGAGGTTTCTCTACTTCGATTGAAATGCACTCACATTAAAGCCTGCTGGATCCGAGGTCGTGCACCCTCGTGAGCACAGCCCTTCCATCTGGCAGTCCATGCGTGCCGCCAGCGGTCCCGGCGTGCTCTGGTGCTGTGTGGACCTGGCTCCTCCTGAGTTCCCAACCGAAGCGGCCCACTCACACGACCCGGAAAAACAACGACGTCGTGTCAAAGTTAGGGAAACAGTTACTACATATCGATAACCGCCGCTGCTGCCACTAGCGGACAGGCAACGCTTGCGAAACCGAGTGGCGCCAGTCAACACGAGAAGGAGATAAACAACCGAAACCATGCCAACTAAACGATACCGTCTGGGCTGCAAGAGAGTGCGGACACCTACAAACGGCCCCAATGCGAGCCGCAGCACGGCTCACAGTTGTCTTGAATGATGAATCCTGCTTCGAAATGAGCCCCGTAGAGCAATGGGAAACCAACTTGATTGTTGCCTTCGATACGGCCCGAGGGAGCACTTCGGTTGTCATACGCGGCACCCTTACAGCCATAGAGGTAAGAATAAGGGGAGATGGCGCTGCGTATCCCTGCCGTACTACGTTTTGAAGCCATGGGGGCGTGGCTCGCTGCCACGACACTCTGACCAAAACATTGCCAGTGTGCTATAGAGCTGCGTGTATTACAGTCGCTAATTGCACCTTACACGCATGTAACGTCATCAGATTGGTAGTTTCAAAGTTTTTGTTTAAAATAAAATCTCGTAAAGGCGAAATTCCGCATTTCTTCTGATTAAAAATAGTTTTTAATGTAATATTACGAATAGCTAGCCTTCAATGTAAACGATACAATTTTGTTAATTCAGTAATAAACGTGTATCACAAACTAAATAATAGAAACTGAAAACTAAGTTAGCTATACCCTCCCTCCAAAGCCCCATAAATACATCTTGTTTGTAATACGTACTGGGACATTTCAGTTACGTTACACAACTGGGAAACACTGTTCATTACCACCAATATTTACTGAAATATGGTACATAGAATGGCAAATCTACACAGTGTCCTGTTTAGGCCTATACTTTACGCCAGTTAATGTAGTGTTAGCTTTTAATTTGGTACGTGATGAAGACAAAGTGAGTTACTCAACACTTCGATTATCGACGATACGTACGTATTATACTGAAACGTGAACTTGAAAACTAAGAATTTAATTCTTTGAATTGACATACCTTTTGCAAATGTTTTGGGTGTTGTGTAGGGAAAACTGATGGTACAGCATTTTCTCGGAGCCTTACTGTTGAAAGGGAAGTTCGGTCTATGTCCTCTTCTCGGAAATGCTGAGAACATATAGAGCTCCATTTAGACGCACGCCAATTCTTCCTCCTCACGGCATTCTCCCACAGAGCTTTCCGACTTTCATTTTTAGGAAATCTCAAATCATACAGGAGAAAAACACGCTATAGTACAAGTACCGATGTAGCACACGTTCATTCACAATGAAGTTGTAAAATCACACTTAACGAGACAACTTACACATGAAATGTTATTCCCTTCGATTTCGCATCACAATCAGAACGATTCGTACATCCGAACACCACACAAGTCACCATAATAGCGCAAAATCCTTCCAAAAGCGAGTGACAAGCCTACGCACACAAGCTTACAGCAGCAATGTTTTGGTCGGATTGAGATGGCTACCCTCGGCTTCACATAGCTTCACAGCTGTGACGTCACGGCGTCTCCCTCTATTCTTACCTCCATGCTTACAGCACAGTGGTGCGTCCACGACATTCTACGCCCCGTTTTGTTTCCCTTCTTGGCAAACCATCCTGGGCTTAAATTTCAGCAAGGTAAAGCCCACCCGAACAGCCGGTAGTTGTCTTCGTGCTTGGCCAGCAAGGTCGCTGGATCGCCCCCAACTGCGAACGTTTAGAGGATTAAGGGCAGGGACCTCGAACAAGCTCGGGATTTTGACGATCTAACGCGCCAATTGGACAGAATCTGGCATCATATCTCTCAGAACAACATCCAACAAGTCTGTCAATTCCAAGCCGAATAACTGCTTGCACGAGGGCCAGAGTTGCTCTCTCTCTCTCTCTCTCTCTCTCTCTCTCTCTCTCCCTCTCTCTCTCTCTCTCGAATGAATGAATGAATCATTCAATTTTTTTAAATTTTAATTATTTGTTCGTCTGTAGATATACGTAACATTTACCTATTTCCGTCCCATTCAGGTAATTCCTTCATGGTGCGTCCTTTTCTTGTCTTAAAGTGTTCGGTTGGTTGGTTGTTTTGGGGGAGGAAACCAGACAGCGAGGTGATCGGTCTCATAGGATTATGGAAGGTCGGGGAAGGGAGTCGGCCGTGGCCTTTCAAAGGAACCATCCCGACATTTGCCTGCAGGAATTTAGGGAAATCACGGAAAACCTAAATCAGGATGGCCGGACGCGGGATTGAACCCTCCCGCATGCGATCAATGTCCTAACCACTGCGCCACCTCGCTCGGTTCCTAGAGTGTGTAAAGATTCTTTATTTACGTGACTATTACGGACTCCAACACCAGATCTCGATGCCAGTAATATCGCACTACTTTTCTGCGAAGTAACAGACATATTTTTGTGACAATATTCACATTTGGCTCTATTAATGTACAGGTACTCCGATGTATCGATATATTACAGTGATATGTTACTTGTGTGTATTCATTTATGTGAGACTGTCTTTGCAGAAGTTAAGTTGTTATTTCGCTTTCTAAAAGAACAGTCAAGTCTTGAGTTTGGTTAAAGTGGAAATTAAATATATGAAGATTGGTACAGAACTGTTTCCTTGATGATGTGACAATTAAGAAGTAGTATATGTGAATCTACAATAAAAACGTGGATCGTGAACAACAAGTCAAAAATTATTTCTACCATACCATTGTTCTCATCTGCGATTGTTTGATCATTAAGAACTTCCTGAAAAACGCATTTTTTAGGTCTTCAAATGTTTCTAAAATACAGATCTGGACCTTCTAGCTGTCAAAGTGGAATCAATCAACAAGATGAGCCATAACAACTTCGACGAAATGTACGTGGGAATCCTTTCAAGATAAGTGCCAAAATTAATGACTTTTTTTACAGTGACTTCATTATTTCCATTCTAACGATACCATCCATAGTAAATAACTTCGTTGTTCCCCGATAAAGCGAATATATGCTCCGTGAGCAACAATATTAATCTGATTTCTAACCTACTTTGCAAGTGGTGGTATTGTTAGAAGTGTATGAGGAACGCAGGCAGAGAAAAGCTGCTTTTACAATGAAATGAACACCCTTAGCTGCTTACAGGCGTTGACATACGTCAACGGGGACAGATGAAAATGTGTGCCCCGACCGGGACTCGAACCCGGGACCTCCTGCTTACATGGCAGACGCTCTACCCATCTGAGCCACCGAGGACACAGAGGATAGCGCGACTGCAGGAATTTATCTCTGGCACGCCTCCTGTGAAACCCACATTCTCAATGTATTGTCCCGCAGTACATTCGTACTGCCCCCGCCCATTATACTCATTACTCGCGGCGCGTTGCCGATTCCCGTAAGAGTTCGGGCACTGTTTGTGCATTCGCAAAGAAGAAGAAGATGGTCAAGTGGCCGGTGAGCCTTTATTATATATATATATATATATATATATATATATATAGGGTGATTCAAAAAGAATACCACACCTTTAAAAATGTGTATTTAATGAAAGAAACATAATATAACCTTCTGTTATACATCAATATAAAGAGTATTTAAAAAGGTTTTTTTCACTCAAAAACAAGTTCAGAGACGTTCAATATGGCCCCCTCCAGACACTCGAGCAATATCAACCCGATACTCCAACTCGTTCCACACTCTCTGTAGCATATCAGGCGTAACAGTTTGGATAGCTGCTGTTATTTCTCGTTTCAAATCATCAATGGTGGCTGGGAGAGGTGGCCGAAACACCATATCCTTAACATACCCCCATAAGAAAAAATCGCAGGGGGTAAGATCAGGGCTTCTTGGAGGCCAGTGATGAAGTGCTCTGTCACAGGCTGCCTGGCGGCCGATCCATCGCCTCGGGTAGTTGACGTTCAGGTTTCGTAACTAACCTTTTTCGTAGGACTCTCCATACAGTTGATTGTGGAATTTGCAGCTCTCTGCTAGCTCTGCGAGTCGATTTTCCTGGGCTGCGAACAAATGCTTGCTGGATGCGTGGTACATTTTCATCACTCGTTCTCGGCCGTCCAGAGCTTTTCCCATTGCACAAACACCCATTCTCTGTAAACTGTTTATACCAGCGTTTAATACACCACCTATCAGGAGGTTTAACACTATACTTCATTCGAAATGCACGCTGAACAACTGTCGTCGATTCACTTCTGCCGTACTCAATAACACAAAAAGCTTTCTGTTGAGCAGTCGCCATCTTAGCATCAACTGACTCTGACGCCTAGACAACAGCGCCTCAAGCGAACAAACGTACAACTAAATGAAACTTTATAGCTCCCTTAATTCGCCGACAGATGGTGCTTAGCTCTGCCTTTTGTCGTTGCAGAGTTTTAAATTCCTAAAGTTGTGGTATTCTTTTTGAATCGCCCTGTATATATATATATATATATATATATATATATATATATATATATATATATATATCCGAAAGAACAGATACCAACGGTGACCAGCAGCTCGTTAGAATGAAATTACAAAAATTACAATACCTTGAGAATGTGGGTTTTGCAGGAGGCGTGCCAGAGATAAATCCCTGCAGTCGCGCTATCCTCTGTGTCCTCGGTGGCTCAGATGGATAGAGCGTCTGCCTTGTAAGCTGGAGATCCCGGGTTCGAATCCCGGTCCGGGCACACATATTCATCTGTTCCCGTTTACGTATGTCAACGCCTGTAAGCAGCTAAGGGTGTTCATTTCATTGTAATTTCATTCTAACGAGTTGCATGGTCACCGATGGTATCTGTTCTTTCGGACATGTCCGAAAGAAGAGATACCATCTTAGTATATACACTCCTGGAAATTGAAATAGGAACACCGTGAATTCATTGTCCCAGGAATGGGAAACTTTATTGACACATTCCTGGGGTCAGATACATCACATGATCACACTGACAGAACCACAGGCACATAGCCACGGGCAACAGAGCATGCACAATGTCGGCACTAGTACAGTGTATATCCACCTTTCGCAGCAATGCTGGCTGCTATTCTCTCATGGAGACGATCGTAGAGATGCTGGATGTAGTCCTGTGGAACGGCTTGCCATGCCATTTCCACCTGGCGCCTCAGTTGGACCAGCGTTCGTGCTGGACGTGCAAACCGCGTGAGACGACGCTTCATCCAGTCCCAAACATGCTCAATGGGGGACAGATCCGGAGATCTTGCTGGCCAGGGTAGTTGACTTACACCTTCTAGAGCACGTTGGGTGGCACGGGATACATGCGGACGTGCATTGTCCTGTTGGAACAGCAAGTTCCCTTGCCGGTCTAGGAATGGTAGAACGATGGGTTCGATGACGGTTTGGATGTACCGTGCACTATTCAGTGTCCCCTCGACGATCACCAGTGGTGTACGGCCAGTGTAGGAGATCGCTCCCCACACCATGATGCCGGGTGTTGGCCCTGTGTGCCTCGGTCGTATGCAGTCCTGATTTTGGCGCTCACCTGCACGGCGCCAAATACGCATACGACCATCATTGGCACCAAGGCAGAAGCGACTCTCATCGCTGAAGACGACACGTCTCCATTCGTCCCTCCATTCACGCCTGTCGCGACACCACTGGAGGCGGGCTGCACGATGTTGGGGCGTGAGCGGAAGACGGCCTAACGGTGTGCGGGACCGTAGCCCAGCTTCATGGAGACGGTTGCGAATGGTCCTCGCCGATACCCCAGGAGCAACAGTGTCCGTAATTTGCTGGGAAGTGGCGGTGCGGTCCCCTACGGCACTGCGTAGGATCCTACGGTCTTGGCGTGCATCCGTGCGTCGCTGCGGTCCGGTCCCAGGTCGACGGGCACGTGCACCTTCCGCCGACCACTGCCGACAACATCGATGTATTGTGGAGACCTCACGCCCCACGTGTTGAGCAATTCGGCAGTACGTCCACCCGGCCTCCCGCATGCCCACTATACGCCCTCGCTCAAAGTGCGTCAACTGCACATACGGTTCACGTCCACGCTGTCGCGGCATGCTACCAGTGTTAAAGACTGCGATGGAGCTCCGTATGCCACGGCAAACTGGCTGACACTGACGGCGGCGGTGCACAAATGCTGCGCAGCTAGCGCCATTCGACGGCCAACACCGCGGTTCCTGGTGTGTCCGCTGTGCCGTGCGTGTGATCATTGCTTGTACAGCCCTCTCGCAGTGTCCGGAGCAAGTATGGTGGGTCTGACACACCGGTGTCAATGTGTTCTTTTTTCCGTTTCCAGGAGTGTATATCAAATCACGAAATTATAATACCAAAAAGTGGTGGTCTGATTGACATTTTTCGACAGATGTTACACTACAGTACGAAATATTCTGGTGAGCAACAGCTCACCTGATCCGTCAAAAATATTGCCCAGTCATTCTGCAATATTGCCGTGTATTGGAATAACACTGCTGCAAAGTTGACGGCAACAATACTCAGGCGACCTACTGCCGTAAAATTTGGCCGCTGCAAAGGCACCTTAAGTGAACAAGAGAAAGAACTCGACCAGAGCCCTGAGGTGGTGTGTGCTGCAGCATCTAGCTTTCTACCCCAGATGAGTCCTCGGTGAAGTCGTCCGTCAGAGTAGCCCCGGCGGTCAGCGGCTGCGTTCGTTAGCGCGGCTGGGCGCCCGCCGCGGAGTCACGTAGAGCCACTGGGCCCGCCGGCTCATTAGGCGCCGTCTAGCGCCGCGTCCTCAACGCCCGGACCGCGGGCGAGCCCAACAAGCAACAGCGCCACCTCCAATTACCGGCAGGCCATCGCGCGGGGACCGTTCGGCGTTACGGGACACTAGCTGTACTAGGGGGTGCCTTGATGTTTGGTTAAATGAAGCCTTCGATACCGTGTCGCTATCTCAAAGCCAGATTCCAGAATGAGATTTTCACGCTGCAGCGGAGTGCGCGCTGATATGAAACTTCTTGGCAGATTAAAACTGTGTTCCGGACCGAGACTCGAACTCGGGACCTTTGCCTTTCGCGGGCAAGTGCTCAACCAACTGAGTTACCCAAGCACGACTCACGCCCGGTCCTCACAGCTTTACTTCTGCCAGTATCTCGTCTTCTACCTTCCAAACTTTACAGAAGCTCTCCTGCGAACCCTGCAGAAGAAGTTTCATATCAGCGCACACTCCGCTGCAGAACGAAAATCTCATTCTAGAAACATTCCCCAGGTTGTGGCTAAGCCATGTCTCCGCAATATCCTCCTTTCTTTCAGGAGTGCTAGTTCTGCAGGGTTCGCAGGAGAGCTTCTGTAAAGTTTGGAAGGTAGGAGACGAGGTACTGGCAGAAGTAAAGCTGTGAGGATGGAGCGTGAGTCGTGCTTGGGTAGCTCAGATGGTAGAGCGCTTGCTCGTGAAAGGCAAAAGGTCCCTAGTTCGAGTCTCGGTCCGGCACACAGTTTTAATCTGCCAAGAAGTTTCATATCAGCGGACATTCCGCTGCAGCGTGAAAATCTCATTCTGGAAATAAAGACACGATTTTTAGCAACTGCAAAGACGGATCTGAAATGTCTTAGCATCTAATAGACCATTTAACATTAATAACACGATGACTATCACAGATACATTTACACTAAAATAAATTTAAATAGATAAGTTGCGAGATCGAGAAGCCAACCAAAATTGTAAACATGCTTCATTCCAGTGTTTTCATAGAATAAAACGAAACGCGTACGAAGAAATAAATACGCATTTTTTAGCAACTGCAAAGTCGGATTTTAAGTGCCTTTCACAACTTGTAACACCAAAATAGATGTTGTTACATGACTAAATGAGTGCCAGAACAAATCTCCATACTAACTGACATACAAAATTGTAAAATTAAATCAATCTTCATGCAACTAATTAATCTCTGCTCCAACAACTGCATCCCTGTAAAAACAATATGGGTCGATACATTTTTTCAGTATTATGTGCACGTCCTGTGTCCTGATTTCCATTTCTCACCTTTCCTGAAAGTGTGTGGTCAAGTGCGAATGAATTGAATGAAGTAGCAGACGAACCAGAGAAGTGGTTGGTTTCTTAATCTTCTACCAACCTAAACGGTGTCGGTGGGAAGCAGAGATCAGGAACAGGATGCCAAAGCAAAAACGTTTACATAGCAGAGGTTGGTAATGGGCCTCCCACATCACCTCAGGCGGTTCAGAAAAAGCTCCACGCGACGGTTACAGGGAGTTGTTCGGAAGACAGGTAAGCGACCCGATGTTCCTTCAGAACGTCTGTGTCGAACGAAAGATAAAGAGGTATTTGAATGTGTTGTGTACATAGTTCCGCGTAATCAGCGCGTACACAACTTTCCCAATAGAGAGCGCCCCGCTAAGCACAACAGCGCAGGCGCAGCGCTCGTCCGTCTCCGCACTACGAGATGGCGCTGCCTTAGAGACGGACCAAATTCTGCTTCCACCAATCCGCGTATTAATATGTAATGCAGCCAATGAGATTGCTGCTAACGTAGAACCTTTTCTCCTCACGGATCACACTTGCACAGTGATACCTGAACGCTCGAGGTATTATAACGAGTGTACAGACCTCCAATTAGTCAGTCTGCATTTGTCTCCATTAGTCTGTAGTCAAGTTTCAGTCTGCGCCTAATAAGATTACCATATTCCTGTACATAGCCATGAAGATACATGACTAGACACTTTGTCAAGTATCAGAGATATGTGAGAATAAGATTAACGTACCAAGACCAAAGGAACTTCAGATTCTCAATTGTAAACAGCATCCAGAATCAAGTTACGTAATTTCTATGATTTTTATTATTTTAATAAATGTGTGTGAAAATTAATCAAGTTCTGCTTAAAGTTGGTCACCGTCAATCTGCTACTCTAAGCGTGCAAGTGGCATTTCTATCGCCTGACCTAACGGCAGAAGATAAACACGCCACGATAAGACCACGAGACATATTGCTGACACTCGCCTACTTCGTTAGAGCGACAAGTCAAATAATCTGATGGTGTGTGTGTACCGAAGGTCTTACAATACACACACCACAGTTTGGCATGTGTATTTAGTACACATGAGTGTGTGTGTGTGTGTGTGTGTGTGTGTGTGTGTGTGTGTGTTTCGAAACTGAGCAGTGACCACGTGCTCCCCAGATATCCCCACCCCACAGGACTCGCCAGCCTAAGGTGAACGTGACGCCATAGGCTCGTTTATAAAAATGTGTCAAAAATGTTTTGTCTATCTATTAAATACAAAGGACTACTGTTAAAATGCGAAAACTTAGCCAAAAGTAAACAAAAAGTGGTTCAAATGGCTCTGGGCACTATGGGACTTAACATCTGTGGTCATCAGTCCCCTAGAAATTAGAACTACTTAAACCTAACTAACCTAAGGACATCACAAACATCCATGCCCGAGGCAGGATTCGAACCTGCGACCGTAGCAGTCGCGCGGTTCCGGACTGAGCGCCTAGAACCGCTAGACCACCGCGGCCGGCAAAAGTAAACATTTCATCAGTTGTTAACATGCGAAAACTTAACCAAAATAAACATTTCATCATTTGAAGCTATTTCCGTGTTCGTTTAATTTATTGTTTCCTATGCGGCAAAAAAATTAGTGTCAGTTTTGTTTCACTGATAATCATGCTACTAAAATACGTAGCTCTTGGGACAAGTGTAGCTAACGGGACGTAGTGTTCTCTGACTGCCCCATAGTAAATCATTATCTTATCCGTTGCGACCTTTTCCAAGTCAAGGGATTGTTCCCTAAATTTTAGATGGGCCTAAACCTATATTCTAACAACGGGCAAAGTTAATCAGAGAACCTACCGTCCAGTTACAAACTGAGATCTTCATTCGCTTTAGGGAAATACCGAGTGATCAATATGTCAGTATAAATTTCAAAACTGAACAAATCACGGAATAATGTAGATAGAGAGGTACAAATTGACACACCTGCTTGGAATGACATAGGGTTTTATTAGAACCAAAAAAAATACAAAAGTTCAAAAATGTCCGACAGGTTGCGCTTCATCTGATCAGAATAGCAATGATTAGCATAACAAAGTAAGACAAAGCAAATATGATGTTCTTTACAGGAAATGCTGAATATGTCTACCATCATTCCTCAACAATAGCTGTAGTCGAGGAATAATGTTGTGAACAGCACTGTAAAGCACGTCCGGAGTTATGGTGAGGCATAGGCGTCGGATGTTGTCTTTCAGCATCCCTAGAGATGTCGGTCGACCACGATACACTTGTGACTTCAGGTAACCCCAAAGCCAATAACCGCACGGACTGAGGTCTGGGGACCTGGGTGGCCAAGCATGACGAAAGTGGCGGCTGAGCACACGATCATCACCAAATGACGCGCGCATCTTTCACGCGCCTTCTGTCGAACATTTTGTGAATTTTGTTTTTTCGGTTCTAATAAAACCCCATGTCATTCCAAGCATGTGTGTCAACTTTTACCTCTCTATCTACATTATTCCGTGGTGTTTTCAAATTTATACTGACTTTTTGATCACCCTGTATGCCACGTAGGTGGTGACGGATTTTAACAACGCCCGCCGTACGACTAGTGCGCTGAAGGGCGCGAGATAACGAGGTGAGCCCGCCGTGATGGATCGTGTGTGGCACCTGCGCCGCTACACAACGCACGCCTGACATCAGCTCGACGTCCGCTAATTGCAAATGGAGCGGCGAGCAATGGAGAGGCGGACAATGCGTTTCGGAGGGCCGCAGCGCAGCATTGTCAGGAGCGAGGCGGCAGGTAGGAGCAGACAAAGCCGGCGACGAGCGCCCAGAGGCACGGACGGATTGGCTGTCCGCTTACGTCCGCGTAACGGCCGGCCGACAGTTTGCATGGGACGTCTGGATGGCTGTTCCGATTCGAATCAGGCGTCGCACAGTTAACTGCGACAGAGGCTAATTTCACTAGTAAAACTTTTTTTCTGGTGGTCTACAATGACCCAGCTTACAGGCGTGAACAAGCCGTCAAATTTCTTATGATATCACCGTCATCCATATTACTACCGCCGCCACCACGTGCAATGAATCCACAGTTGTTCCAGTCTATATTCGATGGGTTAAAGTCACCTCCCACTAATGCTGCGTAATCGGCGTAGTTAAACGCTACTGAGGGTAGACTGCCATCCAGTCATTCTACAACTGTTACGGCGGGATCGGGCGGCTGGACAAAACATCCGACGGTTAACTTGAGTTACCTCACACCGATTACTTGTGCCCAGATAACTTCTCAGTCAGTTTAAATTTCGACCACAACGGACAACAGTTTTGTCGATTGGTGGGAACACTCCTTCCCTTGTAGCTTATAACATGCCTTATCGATAGACATTGCATCCAGCAATCTTTACCTACCGATTATCAGCATCATCTTAATCATCCACAAATCCACCTTGCATCACCATCATCATAATCAAAATCTACATCATAGTCATCGTATTCGTTTTGCCATCGTATTCGCGTTGCCATCGTATTTGCTTTGCCATCATCAGCAATCGTCTTCCACCTCCACCACTACCACCACCACCACCTACAAATACACCTGTACCACCACCCACCGATACAACACCACCACAATCATATTATTCACGAACACATCGTATACTGCTACCACAACCATCACCACCATCCACAACCACCAACACCAGCAACTCAATGAATCCATTTATCTATCCATGATCATCCAGTCACCAGGAGGTTGCCATCTTTAAGTGAAGTTTTCCTAGAAAGTGAATTGGATTGGCAGAATGAGGAATGAAGTAGTTCGTCTAATAATAGGGAAGGACAAAAAACTAATGGGGCAGACTTAAGAGTGAGGGAAACGTTCTGCCTGGGACATGTGAGTACATTGCGAAGAAACGGCCTGTAAAGGACAGTCGCTCTCGGACGGAAATATTACAGGGAAGACAGGGAGACGTTTGAAGAAGAAGAAGAAGAAGAAGAAGAAGAAGACTTGAAATGGTGGATGACCATTTGAAATGCGAAAAATGACCACAAATTTAAGGGAGAGGAACAGGACGAGGGAAAGTGGAGACTGTCCAGCCGATGAGTATTATAAGATACAAGAGCTGTTTTCAACGCGTACGCTGCAAATACTGATGTACACAGCTGCTCTTTGCTTCTGCTGTTATGCTGCAAAATACGGTTGCCCAGTGCGCCATTATTCTCTCGATGCCAGCCAAATCTGGTGACGTTCTAATTCAGATCAGAAGGCTGAGCAAGTGACACCTACAAACCAAGTCTACGGGTGCCGTTACCAGAATACAATCTCGTGAAATTGCCCAAGAAGTTTCTACCCCCACAATAATGGGCTTGCAACTCCACTGAGAGTGTCCTAAGACGCACAGCGACTCTAGCCAACACAATTTTGATGCAGTACGTAGTACGGTAGACAAAAAAAAAGTTGTTCAGCATCGACTGTTCTACTTTTGCAGCACATTGGCCAAGGATGGCAAAGTATATTGTCGCTGTATTTTGCAAAACTATCTGTCCCAGAACTCACTTTAATCAATTTGGAGAAAGCTGGGTGACACTAAATGTGGATTGGTGGGCAGTGGTTTGAAAATACGATTCCTTCCGTATGCCAGTCCTGTACCTTACGACTGCATGGCCTCACCTGGTGTGCCAACAGGTAGTCGGACACTTCTGGAAGGCGCTGAAAGGATTGATTGTGGTAGTCACTGGTTCGGAGGCAATTCTGATATCGAGAGCCCTACTTACACCAGGAGATGATACATATCAGTCTTCCGCTGATGCTGACGAAACCACGTCTCATTCGCTGCTCCACCTTCCCCAACCATTTTCTGGTCATGCAATGAAACACAACTGAGCAGACAGATCACGCACACAAGAGAAAAGATTGCCGAGAAATAAGTAGTAGTAGCAGCCGAGACGTGGGCAGTTCGTGTTCATGCCGTTTCTTGCTTGACAGCTTGTCTTTACAAAACTGTCGTCTCGTTTCTTATTCGATTTACTGGCGTCACTAAGTTGCTGGCTTGACTGCCCGTGAATGGCAGCAGCAGCGCGTATCGATAAGAGCACTGTCGTATTATTTTTGAAGCGACTGCCAGTATTTCCGGCTCGTCGGGAGTTGAGTTTGGACGGAGCGCCAGTGAGGTGCAGACTTCCAGTACTCGCCGACCGCTGGCGACACACATGAACTGTCCGATGGAAGGAGGTTGGAGCGGGAACGACCGCTGGTTGGCCTCATTGGGCGATGTGTGTTTGGTCTTTGGACCATTTCTGAGCCTTGTCACTTGGTCATCTTGCCGGACGTGGGTCGGTGCAGAGATGTCGTGGCCAATGGGCATTACCCCTGCATGGTTGGGTCCGAGCCAGTGTGCCCGGGTCGCCGTGTTCCGAACGGACATCGAGTTGAGTCGGGTTGGAGCTGCACTGACCTCCGGACAGCTAATACTCGCCCGACCGTTGCCGACACACATAAGTTGAATGGGGTTGGTCGTCTCATAGGACGACTGTTTAGCTGTTTTTAGATGCCAATTTTGTAGATTTAGTGCTGTTGGTATCTTCGTCTTCCACTGATATTTTCCGTTGTCGTGCCATTGGTCGGCGGAAGGGATTTGATTAGATTGTTAGTTGGTCCCTGAGCCGTCCCTGGGTCGGGTTGCCATCTCATTTTCATTCTTAGCAGCCTATCTTACCTAATCTTAAGTTAGAGTTACCTCCTCAGGCCGACGCCTGGAACACTTTTGAGCACCATTGATCTGTTGTTTTTTGATTGTGATTTTTAGTCTCAAGTAACGTGAGAGTCCTTCAGCCGTCTAATAATTTAGTTTGTTTTAATGTTAAGATAAGTCCTTCAACCGTCTTAAATTAAAACCTTTAATATTCTTGCTTAAAATAATTTTTTTAAAAAAAGGGGATTTTGCCCAGTAGAAGTAATTACAGTATTATTATCCAAGCCTTAAGCTTTGAGTTGTTCTATGTTCAGTATGTGGCCTTCAGCCGAACTTTTACGTTAAATATTTTAAGGTAAGACCTTCAGCCACCTTAAATTAAAATTTGTAAAGTCACTTGTGTAAAAGCTTGAAACGTCCCCTTAGAAAATTTATACACGACTTTGCTTAAACTGACACACAATATATTTAGCGCAACACAATTTGACTTTCAGTAATCGCTACAAAGATTGGCCCTGACTAACATTAACCTATACTTTTCACAAATCACTTACCTCACAAAAATCTTCGTTACTTGAACTACTGCAATTCAGCGAGCGCCCCTACTGCCAGCTAAATAAAAGAGTCAAACTACTGAAGGCACTAACTACTGATAGGCATAGTTAGCAAATGAAAGATTTTGATAGAGAACAAACAATGTATTTACCTTACTAGTGTTCAAAAGTCATAATATATATATATAGCAATTCATGACATCCAGTCTTACAAGTTTCAAAACTCCGCCATTTCTCTCCCCACATCCACCACTGCTGGCGGCTCACCTCCAACTGCGCAACCCTACGCGCTGTTAACGGCCAACTGCCCAACACTACAATGGCAGACAACAATGCAAACCAGCTACGTAACGTTGCCAATAAGAAAACATAAACAGCCTACTTACAACCTCTTAAAATTTTATTCTCTGTCAGAAACCCTTGTTATCCAGACCTTAAGCCTCAGTTCTCCTATGTCTAGTCTGTGGCCTTCAGCCAAGTATTTATGTAATTACTTTTAAGTAAGGCCTTCAGCCATATGTCTTAGTTAAAGCAATTTTAATAACTTGGGTTCGGGCTTTCAGCTATATTGTTTTTGAATCGTTTTAAGGGCATGTGTGATGAAGTAATTTTAGGAAAATAAAGCTTGTGTGTTTTGTGCAACGAACAGTAACTGAGCTTGGCCCCTTTCCACAACCATAACCTGATCTGCTCTGTCCTGCAAAACCACATTTCAGTAGTAGTAGTAGTAGGAAGAGGAGGAGGTGCATTTAAGTTCTAAGGCCTCCGATTTTTTTCTCCGGACTGGAAAGAGATAGAAACATGCGCATTGTTTTAAAATGAGGCCGCTTTCATTGTCAATACGTCCCAGAGATGGCAGCACCGTACGGCAGACGGAATTTTACCGCCAGCGGCGAGAATGAGAACTGTTTTAAATACTTAAAATGGCGACGTTTTCCTTCCTTGAACAGCGTGCAATCATTCGTTTTCTGAATTTGTGTGGTGTGAAACCAATTGAAATTCATCGACTGTTGAAGGAGACATGTGGTGACGGAGTTATGGATGTGTCGAAAGTGCGTTCGTGGGTGTGACAGTTTAATGAAGGCAGAACATCGTGTGACAACAAACCAAAACAACCTTGGGCTCGCACGAACCGGTCTGACGATACGATCGAGAAAGTGGAGAGAATTGTTTTGGGGGATCGCCGAATGACTGTTGAACAGATCGCCTCCAGAGTTCGCATTTCTGTGGGCTCTGTGCACACAATCTTACATGACGACCTGAAAATGCAAAAAGTGTCATCCAGGTGGGAACCACGAATGCTGACGGACGACCACACGGCTGCCCGTGTGGCATGTTGCCGAGCAATGTTGACAAGCAGTGACAGTACGAATGGGACTTTCTTTTCGTCAGTTGTGACAATGGATGAAGCGTGGATGCCATTTTTCAAACCCAAAAACAAAGCGCCAGTCAGCTCAATGGAAGCACACAAATTCACCGCCACCAAAAAAATTTCGGGTAACCGCCAGTGCTGAAAGAATGTTGGTGTCCATGTTCTGGGACAGCGAGGGCGTAATCCTTACCCATTGCGTTCCAAAGGGCACTACGGTAAGAGATGCATACTACGAAAATGTTTTGAAGAACAAGTTCCTTCCTGCACTGCAACAAAAATGTCCGGGAAGGGCTGCGTGTGTGCTGTTTCAGCAAGACAACGCACCCGCACATCGAGCTAACGTTACGCAACAGTTTCTTCGTGATAACAACTTAGAAGTGATTCCTCATGCTCCCTACTCACCTGACCTGGCTCCTAGTGACTTTTGGCTTTTTCCAACAATGAAAGACACTCTCCGTGGCCGCACATTCACCAGCCGTGCTGCTATTGCGTCAGCGATTTTCCAGTCGTCAAAACAGACTCCTAAAGAAGCCTTCGCCGCTGCCATGGAATCATGGCGTCAGCGTTGTGAAAAATGTGTGCGTCTGCAGGGCGATTACGTCGAGAAGTAACGCCAGTTTCATCGATTTCGGGTGAGTAGTTAATTAGAAAAAAAATCGGAGGCCTTAGAACTTGAATGCACCTCGTAAAACTATATGCCAGACTGGGACTCGAAACTGGGACCTTCGCATTTCGCGAGCAAGTGCTCTGCGTTTTTTTTTTTTGATTGGTGGGTCTGGTCTGTGTTGAAGTCCGTTTGTTGATCCTTCAACTCAATTTTTTTATTACAGAGGCCAACCAGCTCTCTGACCGAACTCCCTGACCTACCGTGTCGGCATCCAACTGAGCTACCCAAGCACGACTGACGACTCTCCCTCACAGCTCTACTTCCACCAGTGTCTCATCTCCTACTTTCCAAACTTGATAGCAGCTCTCCTACATATCTTGACAGTACAACACTGCTTGAAGAAGGGCTATCCATATTACCAAAAGTCTAAAAAAGTTACCAGTCCTAGATGCAGGGTGTCTGCCTAGTCGCTTCCAGGGGCAACAAAAATTTGGTTTTGCACCAAAATAGCTGCTTGTAACAACAAATCTTTATTTACGACAGGCTGTTTAGGCATTTATTGCCACTGGCAAGTACCTGCGAATGCAATTTTGGTGAGAACGTGTATAAATGTCAATGTCACTTATATTAAACTGACTATATTGTAGTCACGTCTAGACCGATGTGACGTCCATATTAGGTCGTTAGTGAACTGTCTTCTGTCATTGTTTTAATAAGATGATAAATAATGTCCAGATGTTGAAAATGAAATGTTAATTAGGTTGTGACAGTTTGACAGTTATACTTTTACGACACTATATATTGTGCAGATGAACGGCGGTATTATTTTATTAATCAAAATGTGGTATGATTGGTTGTTGCGTATGTTACTTCTGATTTATCCATTTTCGTGTTCTAAAAGTTCAGTAAAGTTTTTGAGGCAGTACTTGTGTCTAAGAGTTAGAAGACAGTTCACTACCGAGCGAGGTGGAGCAGCAGTTAGTACACTGGACTCCCATCCGGAAGGACCACAGTTCAAATCCGCTTCCGGCCATCCTGATTTAGGTTTTCCGTGATTTCCCTAAATCACTCCAGGCAAATGCCGGGATGGTTCCTTTGAAAGGGCACGGCCGACGTCCTTCCCCGTCCTTCCCTAATCCGATGAGACCGATGACCTCGCTGTCTAGTCTCCTTCCCCAAACCAACCCAAACCCAACAGTTCACTAACGACTTCACATCAGTCTAGACGTGAGTACGATATAGTCACATTAATAAAAAATGACACTCATATTTGTACACGTTCTCACCAAAAATGTATTCGCAGGTAATCTACAATGCCGATAAATGACGAAACAGTGGGTCGTAAATAAAGATTTGTTGTTATAACCAGTTATTTTCGTGCATCTGTCCTAACAAATTGATATTCAGTATTCCATATACTAACTGACCGAATTTCAAACTACACTACTACCCATTAAAATTGCTACACCACGAAGATGACGTACTATAGACGCGAAATTTGACCAACAGGAAGAAGATGCTGTGATATGCAAATGATTAGCTTTTCAGAGCATTCACACAAGGTTGGCGACACCTACAACGTGCTGACATGGGGAAAGTTTCCAACCGATTTCTTATACACAAACAGCAATTGACCAGCGATACCTGGTGAAACGTTGTTGTGATGTCTCATGTAAGGAGGAGGAATGCATACCATCACCTTTCCGACTTTGATAAAGGTCGGATTGTAGCCTATAGCGATTGCGGTTTGTCGCATCGCAACATTCCTGCTCGCGTTGGTCGAGATCCAATGAATGTTAGCACAATACGGAATCGGTGGGTTCAGGAGGGTAATATGGAACGCCGTGCTGGATCCCAACGACCTGATATCACTAGCAGTCGAGATGACAGGCATCTTATCCGCATGGCTGTATCGGATCGTGCAGCCACGTCTCGATCCCTGAGTCAACAGATGGGGACGTTTGCAAGCCAACAACCCATCTGCTCGAACAGGATGGAATATAAAGCACGGAGATCACGGCTGCGGTTACTCTTGACGCCTCATCACAAACAGGACTGCCTGCCATGTGTGCACGAATGGCAAAACGTCATTTTTTTGGGCGAATCCAGGTTCTGTTTACAGCATCATGATGGCCGCATCCGTGTTTGTCAACTTCGCGGTGAACGCACATTGGAAGCGTGTACTCGTCATCGCCATACTGCCGTATCACACGGCGCGATGGTATGGGGTGCCATTCGTTACACGTCTCGGTCACCTCTTGTTCACATTGACGGCACTTTGAATAGTGGACATTACATTTCGGATGTGTTACGATCCGTGGCTCTACCCTTCATTCGATCCCTGCGGAACCCTACATTTCAGCAGGATAATACACGACCGCATGTTGCAGGTCCTGTACGGGCTTTTCTGCATACAGAAAACGTTGGACTGCTGACCTGGCCAGCACATTCTTCAGATCTCTCAGCAACTGATAACGTCTGGTCAATGGTGGCCGAGCAACTGGCTCATCACAATACGCCAGTCACTACTCTTGATTAACTGTGGTATCGTGTTGAAGCTGCATGGGCAGCTGTACCTGTACACGCCATCCAAGCTCTGTTTGACTCAATGCCCAGGCGTATCAAGGCCGTTATTACGGCCAGAGGTGTTTGTTCTAGGTCCTGATTTCTCAGGATCTATGAACCCAAATGGTGTGAAAATGTAATCACATATAAGTTCTAGTGTAATATATTTGTCCAATGAATACCCGTTTATCATCTGCCACTTCTTGGTGTAGCAATTTTAATGGCCAGTAGTGTATAAACTGCTGTCAAAATTTGCTCATTGAGACGTATAATCCTCCGTTAAACGTATAACGCAGTAAGTGAAGTATTAAAGCTATAAACTGCACCTGCATGGCGTGGAAATTACCTACATTATTTATCCAGTATTTCAGAATGACACATTAAGCGACTTCCAACGAGCTTGAGGAAACAAAATAATGAAACGAAAAAGTTACATTTTCGTTGTTCACGAAATAAAACTTCAGTATCAAGCAGCTTGCTTTAATTTGCCCGACAAAAAAACCACATGTCTTCTTATTGCAGGCAGTATTTCAAGAGCGTGCTCTTGGCTGACTGGGTGTGGTTGTGTAGCTGTCTCGTCCTATGGGGCGATTTTCTCGAAAACGAGCTTTCAGCATTATTGGAAGAGCTTCCTTTGAGTATAAGGACGCGTAAGTTCTTCCAGCATGACGGGGCTCCTGCAGAGTCTAGTTCCGCGAAAGGCAGATCGGCGCAAATGGACACGTTTCCTGACTACCATGCTCCCAGGACCTTATCCCTTCAGTTTACTGCCTGTGGGGGTGGATAAAAGGAAAAGTAAACAGAAGAGACGAATTGGTCTTTCGGACTATGAAAGACGCTGCTCTCCTAAAAGGAACGTCAAGACGATGTCACAAGAGCCACTCCGGAGAAATAGCCGTCTTGGTTGGGTTTACTCCGCCTTTATAACCAATAAATGGAATGAAGCTGAGAAAACAGAAGCAGCAGTGGGGAATGAGGACGGTGATGGCAATTTCCTGTTTTGCCGTAAAACGCGATTACCGTGCGCGGAGAGGGGTAACGGCTGACGCGTCGCCGGAATAATGAGCGAGCAACTGCAGGGCCGGGTGTCCCGCCCTAATTAAGGGCTGCCGGTGAACTATCGGCCGCTCTATTAGGGAGCGGGGCGCGTCCCTACCTTCCTAGGCAGCTTTGATGTGGCCGCCCTTTGAGGGAATCCAGCAAGCGAGCCGCGTTCATAATCTGGCGACGCTGATGTAGGCGGCTGCTTCGTGTGAACTCAAACTACGTAACTCCGTGCGCTTCACGGACAGCGAAATTAGCTCAGGACCAACTAGCGTGTACAGAAATGGCTCTGAGCACTATGGGACTCAACTGCTGAGGTCATTAGTCCCCTAGAACTTAGAACTAGTTAAACCTAACCAACCTAAGGACATCACAAACATCCATGCCCGAGGCAGGATTCGAACCTGCGACCGTAGCGGTCTTGCGGTTCCAGACTGCGGCGCCTTTAACCGCACGGCCACTTCGGCCGGCTAGCGTGTACAAAATTGACTGAAATAAGCACACTTGTACAAAAGAAAATTATTCAGTGTATCTGTAGTCAGTTGTGTTACGAATTCTATGCTTCCCTAGGCTCAGGTGATTTGGTTGAACAGTGCGCACGGATAAAACTGATTTAAAAAATTAAACATCAAGTAACTGATTACTGCCCAGGAGGTCATCTGATTGGTAAATATTAGTAAATGAAACAGGAATCAAAATTAAAGTAATTTATTACAAATTGCAGTTACACTCATGCTCATAAATTAAGGGTAACTGCAGAATGTGGTGCCACACAACGTGGCACTACACAAAACTGGCGCTAATAGCATAGGCACATAGGGAACACACACGACACAGAACAGCAAGTCCACGGTGTTGGTGATAAGTTGAGAAAACCGTCCCAAAACACATGTGCTGCAAAAAGCCACTATTTCCTGAGCATGTACCCCGACATCAATATGGGATATGATCACCATGCACACGTACACAGGCCGCACAACGGGTTGACATACCCTGGATCAGGTGGTCGAGCAGCTGCATGGGTATAGCCTCCGATTCTTCTACAGTGCCTGTCGGAGCTCCGGAAGTGTCCTAGGGGTTTGAAGACGTGCAGCGATACATCGACCGTGAGCATCCCAGACGTGCTCGATGGGGTTTAGGTATGGTGAACAGGCAGGCCACTTCTGTTTCAAGGTACTCCTCCACGATGGCAGCTCGGTGGGGCCGTGCGTTATCATCTATCAGGAGGAAGGTGGGACCCACTGCTCCCCGGAAAAGGCGGACAATACTGGTGCAAATTGACGTCCCGATACACCTGACCTGTTACAGTTCCTCTGTCGAAGACATGCGAGGGTGTACGTGCACTAATCATAATCCCACCCCACACCATCAAACCACGACCTCCATACAGGTCCCTGTCAAGGACATTAAGGGGTTGGTATCTGGTTCCTGGTTCACGCCAGATGAAAACCCGGTGAGAATCACTTTTCAGACTATACCTGGACTCGTCCGTGAACCTGGGACCACTGTTCCAATGACCATGTAATGTGTTCTTGAGACCAGGCTTTACGGGCTCTCCTGTGACCAGGAGTCAGTCAAATCCACTTTGCAGGTCCCTGGGTAAATAAACCATGTCTGTTCAGACGACTGCAGACTCTGTGTCTGGAGAGAAATGTTCCACTGGCTGCGGTAAGTTTCACAACAAGGCTGCCTGCAGTACTCCGTGGTCATCTGTGGGCACTGATGGTTATATGTCTGTCTTCTTCTGGTGTTGTACACTGTGGACGTCCACTACTGTAGCGACTGGATACGTTTCCTGTCTGCTGGAATCGTTGCCATAATCTTGGGATCACACGTTGTGGCACACGGAGGGCCTGTGATACGACCTTCTGCGTTTGTCCAGCCTCAATTCGACCTAGTGTTCTACCCCTCTTTTTTTTTGTCATCAGTCTACTGACTTGTTTGATGCGGCCCGCCACGAATTCCTTTCCTGTGCTAACCTCTTCATCTCAGAGTAGCACTTGCAACCTACGTCCTCAATTATTTGCTTGACGTATTCCAATCTCTGACTTCCTCTACAGTTTTTGCCCTCTACAGCTCCCTCTAGTACCATGGAAGTCATTCCCTCATGTCTTAGCAGATGTCCTATCATCCTGTCCCTTCTCCTTATCAGTGTTTTCCACATATTCCTTTCCTCTCCGATTCTGTGTACAACCTCCTCATTCCTTACCTTATCAGTCCACCTAATTTTCAACATTCGTCTATAGCACCACATCTCAAATGCTTCGATTCTCTTCTGTTCCGGTTTTCCCACAGTCCATGTTTCACTACCATACAATGCTGTACTCCAGACGTACATCCTCAGAAACTTCTTCCTCAAATTAAGGCCGGTATTTGATATTAGTAGACTTCTCTTGGCCAGAAATGCCTTTTTTGCCATAGCGAGTCTGCTTTTGATGTCCTCCTTGCTCCGTCCGTCATTGGTTATTTTACTGCCTAGGTAGCAGAATTCCTTAACTTCATTGACTTCGTGACCATCAATCCTGATGTTAAGTTTCTCGCTGTACTCATTTCTACTACTTCTCATTACCTTCGTCTGCATCCGATTTACTCTCAAACCATACTGTGTACTCATTAGACTGTTCTTTCCGTTCAGCAGATCATTTAATTCTTCTTCACTTTCACTCAGGATTGCAATGTCATCAGCGAATCGTATCATTGATATCCTTCCACCTTGTATTTTAATTCCACTCCTGAACCTTTCTTTTATTTCCATCATTGCTTCCTCGATGTACAGATTGAAGAGTAGGGGCGAAAGGCTACAGCCTTGTCTTACACCCTTCTTAATACGAGCACTTCGTTCTTGATCGTCCACTCTTATTATTCCCTCTTGGTTGTTGTACATATTGTATATGACCCGTCTCTCCCTATAGCTTACCCCTACTTTTTTCACAATCTCGAACAGCTTGCACCATTTTATATTGTCAAACGCTTTTTCCAGGTCGACAAATCCTATGAAAGTGTCTTGATTTTTCTTTAGCCTTGCTTCCATTATTAGCCGTAACGTCAGAATTGCCTCTCTCGTCCCTTTACTTTTCCTAAAGCCAAACTGATCGTCACCTAGCGCATTCTCAATTTTCTGTTCCATTCTTCTGTATATTATTCTTGTAAGCAGCTTCGATGCATGAGCTGTTAAGCTGATTGTGCGATAATTCTCGCACTTGTCAGCTCTTGCCGTTTTCGGAAATGTATGGATGATGCTTTTCCGAAAGTCAGATGGTATTTCGCCAGACTCATATATTCTACACACCAACGTGAATAGTCGTTTTGTTGCCACTACCCCTCATAACGTCATCAATATGTGTTCTTTGAGTCATTTTCAACACACGGTCACCATTTGCACGTCTGCACACTTACTCTCTGCACCATACCCTGACATGCACTAATACACCTCTGCGTATGTGGACTGCTGCCAGCGCCACCGTGCGAGACCGCAGGTAAAATGCACGGCATGGTCATACCCAGAGGTAATTTAAACCTGCAATCCGCCAACCAGAGGGTTGTGTCATCATGTATAAGCATTATCCTTAATTTATGAGCGTGAGTGTAGAAACATTAATATGAGTTGAGGCGCAAGAACTGAGGATGAGAAATGGTAAGTACACAGGCTGAATAGTTGTTTAACAAGAATGATGCGAAAATATAACCAAAGAGCAGAACGTTAGGGGGATGTGTGAGATTATCATCTCATAAATCATAGGTAATAAGACGTGCGTTCAGTAACTAGTGCAACATGCAGTTTTCTGAAAGCAAGTTCGTTTTATTCAGGATTGCAACACAGCATAATGTACCCCACTATTTGGGGGGAAATATCGTCACCTTTATGGGAGGGCCTGATGACCTCATGGTACCACTCTACTGGTCGATGTTGTAGCCAACGTCTTACTGCATCCCTATCATCCACGTATTGCTACCTGCGGAGTGCATCCTTCATGGGGCGAAAAACAAGGGACTCGGAAGGTACGAGGTCCGGGCTGTAGTGTGGATGGAAAAATGGTTCAACTGGTTCTGAGCACTACTTGGACTTAACATCTGAGGTAATCAGCCCTAGAACTTAGAGCTACTTAAACCTAACTAACCTGAGGACATCACACACACCCATGCCCGAGGCAGGATTCGAACCGGCGACCGTAGCGGTCGCGCGGTTCCAGACGTAGAACCTAGATCCACTCGGCACACCGGCCGGCAACGGATATCAACTGCGTTTATTTAAAATAGGAATCCTCATATTTTACTACATATTCGTGTAGTACGTAAAGAAATATGAATGTTTTAGTTGGACCACTTTTCTCGCTTTGTGATAGATGGCGCTGTAATAGTCACAAACGTAGAAGTGCGTGGTATCACGTAACATTCCGCCAGTGCGGACGGTATTGGCTTCGTGATACATTACCCATGTTAAAATGGACCGTTTAGCAATTGCCGAAAAGGTCGATATCGTGTTGATGTATGGCTATTGTGATCAGAATGACCAACGGGCGTGTGCTGTGAATGCTGCTCGGTATCCTGGACGGCATTATCCAAGTGTCCGGACCGTTCGCCGCATAGTTACGTTATTTAAGAAAACAGGAAGTGTTGAGCCACATGTGAGACGTCAACCACGACCTGCAACAAATGATGATGCCCAAGTAGGTGTTTTAGCTGCTGTCGCGGCTAATCCGCACATCAGTAGCAGACAAATTGCGCGGGAATCGGGAATCTCAAAAACGTCGGTGTTGAGAATGCTACATCAATATCGATAGCACCCGTACCATATTTCTATGCGCCAGGAATTGCATGGCGACGACTTTGAACGTCGTGTACAGTTCTGCCACTGGGCACAAGAGAAATTACTGGACGATGACAGATTTTTTGCACGCGTTCTGTTTAGCGACGAAGCGTCATTCACCAACAGCAGTAACGTAAACCGGCATAATATGCACTACTGGGCGACGGAAAATCCACTATGGCTGCGACTAGTGGAACATCAGCGACCTTGGCGGGTTAATGTATGGTGCGGCATTATGGGAGGAAGGATAATTGGCCCCCATTTTATCGATGGCAATCTAAATGGTGCAATGTATGCTTATTTCCTACGTAATGTTCTACCGATGTTACTACAAGATGTTTCACTGCATGACAGAATGGCGATGTACTTCCAACATGATGGATGTCCGGCACATAGCTCGCGTGCGGTTGAAGCAGTATTGAATAGCATATTTCATGACTGGTGGATTGGTCGTCGAAGCACCGTACCATGGCCCACACGTTCACCGGATCTGACGTCCCCGGATTTCTTCCTGTGGGGAAAGTTGAAGAATATTTGCTATTGTGATCCACCGACAACGCCTGACAACATGCGTCAGCGCAATGTCGATGCATGTGCGAACATTACCGAAGGCGAACTACTCGCTGTTGAGAGGAATGTCGGTATACGTATTGCCAAATGCATTGAGGTTGACGAACATCATTTTGAGCTTTTATTGCATTAATGTGGTATTTACAGATAATCACGCTGTAACAGCATGCGTTCTTAGAAATGATAGTTCACAAAGGTACATGTACCACATTGGAACAACCGAAATAAAATGTTCAAACGTGCCTAAGTTCTGTATTTTAGTTTTAAAAAACCTACCTGTTACCAACTGTTCGTCTAAAATTGTGAGGCGTATGTTTGTGACTATTACAGTGCCATCTATCACAAAACGAAAAAAGTGGTCCAACCAAACCATTCATATTTCTTTACGTACTACACGAATATGTAATAAAAATTGGGGGTTCCTCTTTAGAAAAACAGAGTTGATATCCGTTTGACCTACGGCAGCGCCATCTAGCTGGCGAAATATAGCGCCATCTGGTTTCCACCTTCAAGCTAGACGAGTTTCGTTCCTTGTAGTTTTTTCGTTTGATTTGATGCTTATTTCGTGAGATATTTGGCCCGGTCACTATCAATGGACCACCATATATATAAAGGTACGGCCAAACTTTCAGGAAGCATTCCTCACACACTAGTAAAGAAAAGATGTTAGCTGGACATGTGTCCGGAAACGCTTTATTTCCATGTTAGAGCTCATTTTAGTTTCGTCGGTATGTACTGTACTTCCTCGATTCACCGCCAGTTGGCCCAATTGAAGGAAGGTAATGTTGACTTCGGTGCTTGTGTTGACATGCGACTCATTGCTCTACAGTACTATCATCAAGCACATCAGTACGTAGCATCAACAGGTTAGTGTTCATCACGAACGTCGTTTTGCAGTCCGTGCAATGTTTACAAATGCGAAGTTGGCAGATGCCCATTTGATGTATGGATTAGCACGGGGCAATAGCCGTGGCGCGGTACGTTTGTATCGAGACAGATTTCCAGAACGAAGGTGTCCCGACAGGAAGACATGCGAAGCAATTGATCGGCGTCTTAGGGAGCACGGAACATTCCAGCCTATGACTCGCGACTGGGGAAGACCTAGAACGACGAGGACACCTGCAATGGACGAGGCAATTCTTCGTGCAGTTGACGATAACCCTAATGTCAGCGTCAGAGAAGTTGCTGCTGTAGAAGGTAACGCTGACCACGTCACTGTATGGAGAGTGTTACGGGAGAACCAGTTGTTTCCGTACCATGTACAGCGTGTGCAGGTACTATCAGCAGCTGATTGGCCTCCACGGGTACACTTCTGCGAATGGTTCATCCAACAATGTGTCAATCCTCATTTCAGTGCAAATGTTCTCTTTACGGATGAGGCTTCATTCCAACGTGATCAAATTGTAAATTTTCGTAATCAACATGTGTGGGCTGACGAGAATCCACATGCAATTGTGCAATCACGTCATCAACACAGATTTTCTGTGAACGTTTGGGCAGGCATTGTTGGTGATGTCTCGATTGGGCCCCATGTTCTTCCACCTATGCTCAATGGAGCACGTTATCATGATTTCATACGGGATACTCTACCTGTGCTGCTAGAACATGTGCCTTTACAAGTACGACACAACATGTGGTTCGTGCACGATGGAGCTCCTGCATATTTCAGTCGAAGTGTTCGTACGCTCTCAACGACATATTCGGTGACCGGTGGATTGGTAGAGGCGGACCAATTCTATGGCCTCCACGCTCTCCTGACCACAACCATCTTGGCTTTCATTTATGGGGGCATTTGAAAGCTATTGTCTTACCAACCCTGGTACCAAATGTAGAGACTCTTCGTGCTCGTATTGTGGACGGTTGTGATACATTCTCCAGGGCTGGATCAGCGCATCAGGGATTCCATGCGACGGAGGGTGGATACATGTATCCTCGCTAACGGAGGACATTTTGAACATTTCCTGTAACAAAGTGTTTGAAGTCACGCTGGTACGTTCTGTTGCTGTGTGTTTCCATTCCATGATTAACGTGATTTGAAGAGAAGTAGTAATATGGGCTCTAACATGGGAAGTAGGCGTTTCCGGACACATGTCCACATAACATATCTGCTCTCATTGTGTGTGAGGAATGTTTCCTGAAAGGTTGGCCGTACCTTTTTGTAACACCCTGTGTGTGTGTGTGTGTGTGTGTGTGTGTGTGTGTGTGTGTGTGTGTGTGTATAAGCAACTGCAAACGGCTGCGAGAGACTTATTACAGAAAGGCGGCACGTCCCCATGTATAGACAGAGCTTGGTCCATCTCGCTGTGGTTGACCCTGTCTGCGGTGTGTGGGACGAGCATATGCCTGGCCTCGCATCGCATCGCATCGGACCCCATCACGCACGCCGGCCGCCCTAACCGGCGCAACGATTTTCCAGCGGTCTGCGTTCCGGACATTTCCATCAGCAGGGCAGGCGCCAATCAGCGGCGGTGGTTAGCGGCAATCTGCTGACAGCGGCCGCGCGGAGCATCACTATCAGCGATAGCTGGCCCGCCTAACGGGGCAATCCATTGCAGCCACTACGCATTTCAGTCGAAGTGTTCGTACGCTTCTCAATAACAGATTCGGTGATCATGTGCAAAAGGGCTCGTAGATACTCCGGAAGCCACCGAAAGGTGCATAGCGGTGGCTACGCTGCACCACTACTTGTCATTTTCTTTCCTTGTCCATTCGCAAATAGAGTTACGGAAAAGCGACGGTCAATATGCTTCGGCAGTACAATCGTTCTGCAGTCACTTTCAAATTTTCTCTAAATGTTCTCAGTAGCTTTTCTCGAAAAGAACGTCGGCTATCCTCCAGGGATTCCCATTTGATTTCCCGAAGCATCTCCGTAACACGCAGCCTACTGGTAGCAAATATAATAGCACACTGAAATACTCTACTGGCCATTAAAATTGCTACACCACGAAGATGTGCTACGGACGCGAAAATTAACCGACAGGAAGAAGATGCTGTGATATGCAAATGATTAGCTTTTCAGAGCATTCACACAAGGTTGGCGCAGGTGGCGACACTTACAACGTCCTGACATGAGCAAAGTTTCCAGCCGATTTCTCATACACAAACAGCAGTTGACCGGCGTTGCCTGCTGAAACGTTGTTGTGATGCCTGGTGTAAGGAGGAGAAATGCGTACCATCACGTTTCCGACTTTGTTAATGGTCAGATTGTAGCCTATCGCGATTGCGACATTGCTGCTCGCGTTGGTCGTGATCCAATGACTGTTAGCAGAAAATGGAATCGGTGGGTTCAGGAGGATAATACCGAACGCCGCGCTGGATCCCAACGGCCTCGTATCACTAGCAGTCGAGATGACAGGCATTTATCTGCATGGCTGTAAAGGATCGTGCAGCCACGTCTCGATCCCTGAGTCAACAGATGGGGACGTTTGCGAAACAACAACCATCTGCACGAACAGTTCGACGACGTTTGCAGCAGCATGGACCATCAGCTCGGAGACCGTGGCTGCGATTACCCTTGACGCTGCATCATAGACAGGAGCGCCTGCGATGGTGTACTGGACGAACCTGGGTGCACGAATGGCAAAACGTCATTTTTTCGGATGAATCAGGGTTCTGTTTATAGCATCATGATGGTCGCATCCGTGTTTGGCGACATCGTGGTGGAAGCGTGTATTCGTCATCGCCATACTGGCGTATCACCCTGCGTGATGGTATAGGGTGCCATTGGTTACACGTCTCGGTCACCTCTTGTTCGCATTGACGGGACTTTGAACAGTGGACGTTACATTTCAGATTTGTTACGCTCGTGGCTCTACCCTTCATTCGATCCCTGCGAAACCCTACATTTCAGCAGGATAATGCACGACCGCATGTACGGGCCTTTCTGGATACAGAAAATGTTCGACTGCTGCCCTGGCCAGCACATTCTCCAGATCTATCACCAATTGAAAACGTCTGGTCAATGGTGACCGAGCAACTGGCTCATCACAATACTCCAGTCTCTACTCTTGATGAACTGTGGTATCGTGTTGAAGCTGCCTGGGCAGCTGTACCTGTACACGCCATCCAAGCTCTGACTCAATGCCGAGGCGTATCTTGGCCGTTATTACGGCCAGAGGTGGTTGTTCTGGGTACTGATTTCTCATGATCTATGCACTCAAATTGAGTGAAAATGTTATCACATGTCAGTTCTAGTATAATATATTTGTCCAATTGATGCTAACTCACAGTAAGACTCAGTTTTTACAGTTTCTAACTCAGAATTCAAAAAGAACCGATATTTTGATCAGGCAGAATGGGCATATTATAAGCGTGACGGAACAGTTCAAGTTCCTAGGCGTTGGGATAGATAGTAAGCTGTTGAGGGAAGCCCACGTCCAGGATCTTGTTCAGAAACTAAACGCTGCTTTATTTACCATTAGAACAGTATCTGAAATAAGTGACAGTTCAAGACGAAAACAAAAACGGGCTGTTCGAGCTATATGTGGTGTAAGTTCGAGAACCTCTTGTCTACCCCTATTCAATAGTCTGGGAATTCTGACATTGCCCTCACAGTATATATTTTCTTTAATGTCGTTTGCTGTTAGCAATATTAGCCTGTTCCCAAGAGTTAGCAGCTTTCACTCAGTTAATACTAGGGAGAAATCAAATATGCATGTGGAATGCACTTCCTTGACTCTTGTGCAGAAAGGAGTGCAGTATTCTGTTGCATCCATTTTCGATAAGCTACCACAAGAACTCAAAAATCGTAGCAGTAGCTCAAACTCTTTTAAGTCTTAACAGAAGAGTTTCCTCATGGCTCACTCCTTCTATTCTGCCGAGGAGCTCCTGGAAGAGCTACAAAATTAAGCAAATTCGAGTGTTACATTGTTGATTTTCTTTATTTAAAATAAAAACTTATCGGCAGAATATGTTTTTTGATATTTCATTTTATCTGTTTCTACTATCGTGTTATAATTCCATGTATTGGCTCGTTCCATGACCATGGAGACTTCTCCTTAATTTGGTCCCACGGAAATATAAATAAATAAATAAATAAATACCCGTTTATCATCTGCATTTCTTCTTGGTGTAGCAATTAGTGTGGCCAGTAGTGTAGGTTGCAGTGTTATGCAGAGATGATGGTTTGCACAGAATACACTCCTGGAAATGGAAAAAAGAACACATTGACACCGGTGTGTCAGACCCACCATACTTGCTCCGGACACTGCGAGAGGGCTGTACAAGCAATGATCACACGCACGGCACAGCGGACACACCAGGAACCGCGGTGTTGGCCGTCGAATGGCGCTAGCTGCACAGCATTTGTGCACCGCCGCCGTCAGTGTCAGCCAGTTTGCCGTGGCATACGGAGCTCCATCGCAGTCTTTAACACTGGTAGCATGCCGCGACAGCGTGGACGTGAACCGTATGTGCAGTTGACGGACTTTGAGCGAGGGCGTATAGTGGGCATGCGGGAGGCCGGGTGGACGTACCGCCGAATTGCTCAACACGTGGGCGTGAGGTCTCCACAGTACATCGATGTTGTCGCCAGTGGTCGGCGGAAGGTGCACGTGTCCGTCGACCTAGGACCGGACCGCAGCGACGCACGGATGCACACCAAGACCGTAGGATCCTATGCAGTGCCGTAGGGGACCGCACCGCCACTTCCCAGCAAATTAGGGACACTGTTGCTCCTGGGGTATCGGCGAGGACCATTCGCAACCGTCTCCATGAAGCTGGGCTACGGTCCCGCACACCGTTAGGCCGTCTTCCGCTCACGCCCCAACATCGTGCAGCCCGCCTCCAGTGGTGTCGCGACAGGCGTGAATGGAGGGACGAATGGAGACGTGTCGTCTTCAGCGATGAGAGTCGCTTCTGCCTTGGTGCCAATGATGGTCGTATGCGTGTTTGGCGCCGTGCAGGTGAGCGCCACAATCAGGACTGCATACGACCGAGGCACACAGGGCCAACACCCGGCATCATGGTGTGGGGAGCGATCTCCTACACTGGCCGTACACCACTGGCGATCGTCGAGGGGACACTGAATAGTGCACGGTACATCCAAACCGTCATCGAACCCATCGTTCTACCATTCCTAGACCGGCAAGGGAACCTGCTGTTCCAACAGGACAATGCACGTCCGCATGTATCCCGTGCCACCCAACGTGCTCTAGAAGGTGTAAGTCAACTACCCTGGCCAGCAAGATCTCCGGATCTGTCCCCCATTGAGCATGTTAGGGACTGGATGAAGCGTCGTCTCACGCGGTCTGCACGTCCAGCACGAACGCTGGTCCAACTGAGGCGCCAGGTGGAAATGGCATGGCAAGCCGTTCCACAGGACTACATCCAGCATCTCTACGATCGTCTCCATGGGAGAATAGCAGCCTGCATTGCTGCGAAAGGTGGATATACACTGTACTAGTGCCGACATTGTGCATGCTCTGTTGCCTGTGTCTATGTGCCTGTGGTTCTGTCAGTGTGATCATGTGATGTATCTGACCCCAGGAATGTGTCAATAAAGTTTCCCCTTCCTGGGACAATGAATTCACGGTGTTCTTATTTCAATTTCCAGGAGTGTAGATTAGCATTATATTGTTGCACGAGACCAGTTTTGGACTGAAGACCACAACCACCACAAGTCTCGAAAATGTAGAATGTGTCTTCAGAGGAGTGAGTGTGTGTGTGTGTGTGTGTGTGTGTGTGTGTGTGTGTGTGAGTGAGCGAGAGAGAGGAGAGCGAGAGAGGGGGGGGAGGGATGGGTGGGGGAGGAGGAAACGGAGTGAAAACTCAGTAAACCCAGATGAAGTGAAGTATTGCAACGTCTCCTGGAGAAGCGCTATGAAACGAGAGACCAGCAGCGAGACACGATTTCTGCGGCATTAGCTCGGCAGAGTGCTTCTGGGGAATTCTGCACGAGCTGTCAGAACGTGCGAGGCAACCAGCGGCCGTGTGGGAAGCACCGCAGCTGCCGTGTGTTCGCTTTGACGGGCAGCGAGCAGCGAGAGACGCGGGCATTCATATGCATGCTCTTATTTGAATTCTCGCTGAATATTTATTTAACGCGGGCGGCTACTTTTCACCCACAGAGGCGTACACATGCACGCCTCTACGCTATGAAAAATAAAAATAGATTCACATGGCAAAGGAGCACAGATTAATTTTTTCTGTCAGGCGGGTACAGCATGCACCAAATAGCCATGAACTTTATAAAAAGTATACCGATATCCATTGATCTGATATTCGTGTACTTCCGTACCAGAAAGTAAATGCTCAAAAAAAAGCTTCTATTTGATTTAAAAGACCCTGACTGAGAAATGGGATGCCAGCTGCCTCGTTCTACCTTCCTCAGCAACTTTAAAAATTTTCCCAACAATTTTGGCATACGTACATGTTGGCGATTTTTTTTTTAACGTGCAGCTCACATCTCACTCCCAGAAGCTCCCCTCGCTGTAATTCACTCACACCCACTACTCCATCGTTGTAAAGTCGCTCATTACCATCGACTTTCTCACTCACTTTGTGACTCTCTGTCGATTTCTCCTCTCACTCACTCATTCCTTCCCACTGCTGTTTTCTCTCTCTCCCTCTCTCTCTCTCTCTCTCTCTCTCTCCTGCGCTGTCATAGACTGTCTCTCGTTATCACTGGCTCTAACCTACTTTCACTTCCTCCTCCTCCTCTTTATTCCCGTCTCTTTGGCACTGTGTTCTTCACTCTTCTCCTAGCATTGTTCTGTCAATATCAACTCTTCTCTCTCTCTCTCTCTCTCTCTCTCTCTCTCTCTCTCTCTCTCTCTCTCTCACACACACACACACACACACACACACACACACACACACACACACACACACACACGCACACACACAATATCTTCCAGTATTTGTTACTTTTCCACCTATTTGCCACAGCCCCCTGTCTTCTCTCTCGGTATTAAAAAACAATGAATATGTTCGCACGACAATATTTTGGGAAAATTTTTAACAATGTGCTGAGGAACGTAGAACGAGGCAGCTGGTACCCCAATTTTTAGCCTAAGTACTTTAAACAGAAGCATACTCGCCTTTTTGTGCTCCGAAAGGAACATTTCTCCGCTGGTTCCCTTGTTTTCCCTGGCACAACAGGGTATGTACGAGGGTGGGTCAAATGAAAATCTTAAATTTGTAATAACAAATCGAAATTTCTCGCAGTTATCTTGTAAGTTGGTAAGTGTGCTACAAACGGCGTGCAGAATGGCCTGTAGGTGGCAGCATAGTGCAGATGCACACACAGGGTAGCGTTCATCTCACGCTAGGTGAGGATAACCCCACGTCTTAGTGACGTAACACTACGTCATCGTGACGTAAATAACCTAAATAGAGTGCGTAAATCGATCTTTGCGGTTGTACCGACAACGTCAAAGCTAAATGTAAATACATGTGTACAAACGAAGTGACAGGGGTTATCTGTTACGCCCATCCCAGTTGAATTAATTATTAAGCTGTAATCCCAACAATTTGGGATGGTATTGTGTGTTTCAGGAACATAATGAATGTCTGAACAAAGGAACCATAACGAAAGTAAAAAAAAGATTTTAGTCAATTTTTTTTTTAAATCCGATGAATCGTGCATAAATCGTGTGGATTGAAACAATTAATTATTAAGCTGCAATCCAAAGAATGTGGGATATTATTGTGTGTTTCATGTACATAACGAATATCTGAATGAAGGAATCATAACCATAACGAAAATGTCTTGTTATTTTTCTAGCCTGAATTTTTTTTAAGAATCCGGTGAATCGTGTCTAAATCCTGTGGATAGAAACATGAAATAATTAATTATTAAGCTGCAATCCAAAGAATGTGAGATGTTATTGTGTGTATCGTGAACATACCGAATATCTGAATGAAGGAATCATAACCATAACGAAAGTGTCTAGGCATTTTTTAGTCCTATTAATCGTGCATAAATCATGTGGATAAAAACGTGAAATAGGGAGAAATTAAAGTGTTTCGTATTTTTATAAAAGCCAATGAACTGTACATAATTCATGTGGGCAGAAACGTTAAGCTGAGAAACTGAAGTTCGAAGTAATTCCGAATGTTGCTGGAAATATTAAACCATCTAGGTCGATTTAATTTTGCCTTCATGTTGTAAATCAAGTAAGAACAATGAACAGTGCAGATTGAAGACGCACACAACAGTCGATGCATACAGAATGCACACAACAGTCGATAGGACAACTCGTGAAACTCTTGATGACGCGTGCCTACGTCACGTTGACGTAGGGCTCTCCCCACCTAGCGTGAAAGGAATGCTACCCGCACACAGTATAAAGATGGCCGCCCCACTTGCGACTTGCAACAGGGAAGAACAGCGTTCTGTTATTCGGTTTTTGCGTAGTGAGGGTGTGAAACCTATTGAAATACATCGACGAATGAAGGTTCAGTCTACGAATGGAGCAGGAAGTTCGCAAATGGTGTGACTTCAGTGGAAGATACTCCTCGTCCTGGTCAGGCACAACGAGTTGTGACTCCACAGACCACTGCAGCAATTGAAGCCATAGTGAAGGAAAACCGCCGAGTGACACTGAATGACATTGCAGCATGTTTACAGATTAGTCATGGGTCAGCGCACCACATTGTGCATAATGTGCTCCAGTTTCACAAAGTGTCTGCAAGATGGGTGCCACTGCAGCTGACTCCTGAAATGAGAGAACGACGTGTTGATGCTTGTGAAGAACTTCTTCGGCGCTTCGAACGACTGGGGACGAAACCTGGATTCACTTCCACCAACCGGAAACGAAGACAGCGAGGAAGGAATGGCGCCATTCCTCATCACCAAAACCAAATAAGTTTCGAACAGAACCATCAGCAGGGAAGGTTATACTGACTCTCTTTTGGGACGAAAAAGGCGCCATTTTGGAGCATTACATGACTAAAGGGACCACTGTCACCAGTGAATCATACACAAATCTCCTAAAAAAATCATCTACCGCCTGCAATCAAATCAAACCGACGTGGATTGCTGTCAGCAGGTGTCCTTTTGCAACATGATAATGCAAGGCCCCACACTGCCCGTACAACAGTTGCAACAATCACAGACCTGCATTTTCAGTGTCTTCCTCATCCACCATACTCACCAGACCTTGCCCCAAGTGAGTTCCACACGTTTGGACCACTCAACGACGCGATGGAAGGAAAGAAGTCCCGTTCTGATGAAGGCAGCAGCGTTGGTTTGTTTCCCGTTACACACAAAATGGTTTTTAAAGTGCAGTTTTGCATTCCCATTCAACCGACCTATCTCAAATTAGTCTATTGCGACATTCGTTTTACTGATATGTATTATGACGGATCCTTGTACACTTTAATCAGTTGTTTCCCTAGTATCTCAGTATGTGTGTTCAGTGAAGCAGTGCGTGATTTACCTTTACCTTCACCTTTAGAGTAGAAGGGTGTCCAAATCCTAACACTTCCACCACCAAAATTTCTGCTCTTTCTTACTTTATGCTCTATTCGTATATCATGGGAATGATATCGATAGCCATCCGTCCCTTCTAAATTAAACCTACTGCTCATCACTGAAGATCACTTTATCCCACTCTGAAGCCCATGACATACATTTTTCAGGAAACACCAAACTAGTCTGTTTATCTTTGGGTGTTAAACCGCCTTCTGCAATCATCTCTTGGATGCAAGATTTGGTTATACCATTTTATTCCATTTGTCAGTACACTCTATATACATACAAAGAAAGATCGCATATCATTTAACTACAATATAGCAGGTCAGCAACTGGAAGCAGTTAATTCCATAAATTATCTGGGAGTACGCATTAGGAGTGATTTAAAATGGAATGACCATATAAAGCTGATCGTCGGTAAAGCAGATATCAAACAGATTCATTGGGAGAATCCTAAGGAAATGCAATCCGAAAACAAAGGCAGTAGGTTACAGTACGCTTGTTCGGCCACTGCTTGAATACTGCTCAGCAGTGTGGGATCCGTACCAGATAGAGTTGATAGAAGAGATAGAGAAGATCCAACGGAAAGCAGCGCGCTTCGTTACAAGATCATTTAGTGAGCGCGAAAGCGTTACGGAAATGATAGATAAACTCCAGTGGAAGACTCTGCAGGAGAGACGGGCTTTTGTTGAAGTTTCGAGAACATACCTTCACCGAGGAGTCAAGCAGTATATTGCTCCCTTCTACGTATATCTCGCGAAGAGACCATGAGGATAAAATCAGAGAGATTAGAGCCCACACAGAGGCATACCGACAATCCTCCTTTCCCCGATCAATACGAGACTGGAATAGAAGGGAGGACCGACAGAGGTACTCAAGGTACCCTCTGCCACACACCGTCAGGTGGCTTGCGGAGTATGGATGTAGATGTAGATAGCTATACGGCCTACTCTTGTTGGATAAAGTCTGAACTATAGCGCGGGATCCAGCTGTTGGAGCTGGCTACAGCTTCGGGCCACCCGCTTTTCCCTTTCTCGGCGAGAGTCCAGCCTACAGCCTACTGGTGGCTGGAGCTGAGGCGTCGGTAACGGGCCTTTGTTGGCATCGCCTCCCCCCCCCCCACCCCCCCTAGACGGATAGGAAGCGCCGGTGCCCGCCTTTCGCAGTTAATCCGGCCGCCATTGTCTGCCAACAAAGGCCTCCCTCCCCCCCCCCCCCCCAGCCACATCCCGGACCGGCCTCTCATTGGCCCTCCTCAAGCACAATCCTGCCCACGCATCTGCGATCGACCCCTGGCTCACTTCCCGGTATTCTAGCCAGCCACCAGGCGCCGCGTGGGACGTGGGACGTCGCCGACTGGGTTGTTCTCTCTCTCTCTCTCTCTCTCTCTCTCTCTTTCTCTCTCTCCGCTTTATCTGCAGAGAACGATGCCCTCGTTGCGAGCACCCACCTGTGGATCGGAAACGACTGTGGTCCAGCCACTCATTAGGGACGGCGGTTATCTCTGAAACAACCGGTTTTCGTTTATAACTTCTTTTTCAAAACCAATTTAACCCGACTGTTGAAACAGCTGAAAATAACTGTTTTCAGAAGTAACCGATTTTCGATTTTTTATTCCTATTTACCACCTGTAATAAACCCAGATATCGAATAAAGATTGAAAAATTATGACTTAATCACTTTCAAGATACATTGTTTACTTGCTTCAATGTATCCCTGGTTAACATTGAAACATCCCTTTCGAAAAATTATTGAATTACTGTGCTGATAAATCTCTTACATTATTTGATTTTCAAACAGCTGAGCAAAACTGAACGAACTCAGACATTTCTATCTTTACTTATTCTGATCAATACTAAACTAACACACAATATTTTCAGCGCAACGCAATCTGACTTTCTATAATCCCTACAAAAGAATGACCCATACCTTTCACAAATCACTTACCTCACAAAAATCGTCGTTACTCGAACTACTGCAATACAGCGAGCGCCACTACTGCCAGCTAAATAAAAGATTCAAACTACTGAAGGCACTATCTACTGATAGGCATAGTTAACAAATGAAAGATTTTGATAGAGAAAAAACATAGTATTTACCTTAATAGTGTTCAAAAGTCATAATATATATAGCAGTTCATGGCATCCATTCTTACAAATGTACTGTTTCTGATGGACACACGTCCAGATCATCCGCTCTCAAAAATCCGCCATCTCACTTCCCCACATCCACCACTGCTGGCGGCTCACCTCCAACTGCGCAACGCTACGCGCTGTTAACAGCCAACAGCTTAACACTACAATAGCCAACAACAATGCAAACCAGCCACAGACTGCACACAGCACAGCCAGTGACTTCCATACAGAGCGCTACGTGGCGTTACCAATATAAAAACCTAAACAGCCTACTTACAACATCATTGCCTCCTAACCTCAACAGCCCATGCTACACCCAAAGAAAATTCTTCCCAAAAGAAACCGAACGATGCAAAGAATAAATGTAATACTAAAAGTAAGGGCCATTAAGAATATAAAATAATCGATATTTCTATTGTATTAGTTGTACTGGAGTACGAGGTACTGGGAAAACTGAATTAAGCTATGTACAAGCTAAGGTCGTGTTAAAATATGTGCAGTTATAAACCTTTTGAGTCTACATGACTCATGTCAAATGCACTGATGATAGCTTTTCTGCAACTGAAATATAGCTCTGCAATATAGATTGAGTTGCTGATTTACTTCCTGTTTTGTGCAGACAGTATAAGAGCGAAGGTACAAAATTAGAAATAAACGAAGATACAGGAAAACTAAAGAGCAACAGTTAATTTGTAAATATTGTAAATATACTGTTTTATTTTTCTTCATCGACAGGAAGTGAAAAATGGCTAAGCAGGGATCGCTAGAGGACAAATGCAAGGATGTAGGGGGGTAAGATAGATACAGCCTACAGGAAAGCCGGCCGAAGTGGCCGTCCGGTTCTAGGCGCTGCAGTCTGGAACCGCGAGACCGCTACGGTCGCAGGTTCGAATCCTGCCTCGAGCATGGATGTATGTGATGTCCTTAGGTTAGTTAGGTTTAACTAGTTCTAAGTTCTAGGGGACTAATGACCTCAGAAGTTGAGTCCCATAGTGCTCAGAGCCATTTGAACCTATAGGAAAATTAGAGAGACCTTTGGAGAAAAGAGAACCACTTGTATGAATATCAAGAGCTCAGATGGAAACCTAGTTCTAAGCATAGAAGGGAAAGCAGAAAGGTGGAAGGAGTATATAGAGGGTCTATACAAAGGCGATGTACTTGACGACAATATTATGGAAATGGAAGAGGATGTAGATGAAGACGAAATGGGAGATATAATACTGCGTGAAGAGTTTGACAGAGCACTGAAAGACCTGAGCCGAAACAAGGCCTCGGGAGTAGACAACATTCCATTAGGACTACTGACAGCCTTGGGAGAGCCAGTCCTGACAAAACTCTACCATCTGGTGAGCAAGATCTATGAAACAGGCGAAATACCCTCAGACTTCAAGAAGAATATAATAATTCCAATCCCAAAGAAAGCAGGTATTGACAGATGTGAAAATTACCGAACTATCAGTTTAATAAGACACGGATGCAAAATACTAGCACCAATTCTTTAGAGACGAATGGAAAAATTAGTAGAAGCCGACCTCGGGGAAGATCAGTTTGTATTCCGTAGAAATGTTGGAACACGTGAGGCAATACTGACCCTACGACTTATCTTAGAAGAAAGATTAAGCAAAGGCAAACCTACGTTTCTAGCATTTGTAGACTTAGAGAAAGCTTTTGACCATGTTGACTGGAATACTCTCTTTCACATTCTGAAGGTGGCAGGGGTAAAATACAGGGAGCGAAAGGCTATTTACAATTTGTACAGAAACCAGATGGTGGTTATAAGAGTCGAGGGACATGAAAGGGAAGCAGTGGTTGGGAAGGGAGTGAGACAGGGTTGTAGTCTCTCCCCGATGTTATTCAATCTGTATATTGAGCAAGCAGTAAAGGAAACAAAAGAAACATTCGGAGTTGGTATTAAAATCCATGGAGAAGACATAAAAACTTCGAGGTTCGCCGATGACATTGTAATTCTGTCAGAGACAGAAAAGGACCTGGAAGAGCAGTTGAACGGAATGGGCAGTGTCCTGAAAGGAGGATATACGATGAACATCGACAATAGCAAAACGAGGATAATGGAATGTAGTCGAATAAATGCTGAGGGAATTAGATTAGGAAATGAGACGCTTAAAGTAGTAAATGAATTTTGCTATTTGGGGAGCAGAGTAATTGATGGTGGTCGAAGTAGAAAGGATATAAAATGTAGACTGGCAATGGCAAGGAAAGCGTTTCTGAAGAAGAGAAATTTGTTAACATCGAGTATAGATTTAAGTGTCGGGAAGTCGTTTCTGGAAGTATTTGTATAGAGTGTAGCCATGTATGGAAGTGAAACGTGGACGATAAATAGTTTAGACAAGAAGAGATTAGAAGCTTTCGAAATTTGGTGCTACACAAGAATGCTGAAGATTAGATGGGTAGATCACATAACTAATGAGGAGGTATTGAACAGAATTGGGGAGAAGAGGAGTTTGTGGTACAACTTGACCAGAAGAAGGGATCGGTTGGTAGGACATGTTCTGAGGCATCAAGGGATCACAAATTTACTACTGGAGGGCAGCGTGGAGGGTAAAAATCGTAGAGGGAGCCCAAGAGATGAATACAGTAAGCAGATTCAGAAGGATGTAGGCTGCAGTAGGTACTGCGAGATGAAGAAGCTTGCACAGGATAGAGTAGCATGGAGAGCTGCATCAAACCAGTCTCAGGACTGAAGACCACAACAACAACAACAGATATCCCGCTGGGATCTCTACAGCAGTACTATCGGAGCTTGGAAAAACAAATGAGTTACGAAATGACGTGTAATTCACGATACTGCCGCTAGGGGACTAGTAAGCAGCAATGGCTGACAATGGAATACTGACGACACAGCAACGATCGGCAATTGTGTTGCTTTTTCATGAAACGACCTTGTGACTCAGAGGCGTTTTCGACAACAGTTTATTACATGATGGGTCCCTTGCAAGAAGACCATCCACAGGTTGTAAGATAAATTTGTACAGGGAGGAACAGTATTGGGAGCGAAGCGACGTCGGCCTAAGCCTGTTTGTTCTCCGGAGAATACTGAAGAGGTACGAGTTGCCCGGGAAATCGTGTAGAAAGGCAGCAGTGCAACTGGGAATATCCAGTCGCTCCGTTCAACGCGTTCTTAAAAGTGACCGACCTCCATATGTACACATACAAGATGACTTGTGCACAGAACACAGAAGCTCACTGAAGAACACAAGCGGCAGAGACAACTGTTTGCTCAGTGGGCGGAAGATAGGGAAGAAACACTCAACAACGCTTGGTTTTCAGACGAGGCGCATTTTCACTTAGACGGTGTGGTTAACAAACAAAATATACGCTTTTCGGCAACTGAAAACCCACAAGTGCTTCATAAACGACAACATTATGCTCCGAAGATTACAGCGTGGGCAGCAATTTCCAGTCACGGACTTATTGGACCGCTTTTCTTTGAAGAAACTGTGAACAGCGAGCGTTATTTGAGCATGCTTCGCAGTAGCTTCATTCCACAGCTTCTTGCTACTGCCTTGCCCTTCAACACGCAGTAGTTCATGCAAGATGGAGCAAGGCCACATACTGCAAACACTGTGTTGGAGTTTTTACACGAGTTTCGACATGCGGATCATTTCACTCAGGTTTCCAAGTCGCTTGAATTACGGACAAAATTGGCCCCCCAATAGTTCAGATCTCAATCCACCTGAGTTTTTTCTTTGAAGGTACCTAAAGGAAAAAAAATTCCCGAAACGTCCTCGTGATTTAATGGAGCTCAGAAGACTTATTCCCCCCAGAAAGCATTGTCATAAACACCACAGGCTTTACTGGTATTGGGAGCCATGCTTCTGCCCTTACTACTGTTTATATGCACATGTCCTGACAAAACTGGCACTAGCGAGAATCTGAAATTTGAGATAGAGTTGCCATTTCTCAGTTTATCGCGGAAATATCGACTAATATGAAAAAGACACATCACTTTCCACGTTTTACATGTAATGACCCTCGCTGTCCCTTACTACTGTGTACAAAAAGGTTGTCAATTGCGACTACAATCTTTACAAACGAAATTAACTGTTTAAATAACCTATGTATCATGTGAAACTTTTTTCATAAACTTTCAGAAATTGAAAAATTATCAAATGGAAGATCTATAGCATTGGGGAATTATACGAGGTGCATTCAAGTTCTAAGGCCTCCGATTTTTTTTCTCTTGACTGGAAAGAGATAGAAACATGCGCATTGTTTTAAAATGAGGCCACGTTCATTGTCAATACGTCCCAGAGATGGCAGCACCGTACGGCAGATGGAATTTTACCGCCAGCAGCGAGAATGAGAACTGTTTTAAATACTTAAAATGGCGACTTTTTCCTTACTTGAACAGCGTGCAATCATTCGTTTTCTGAATTTGCGTGGTGTGAAACCAATTGAAATTCATCGACAGTTGAATGAGGCATGTGGTGATGGAGTTATGGAGGTGTCAAAAGTGCGTTCGTGGGTGCGACAGTTTAATGAAGGCAGAACATCGTGTGACAACAAACCGAAACAACCTCGGGCTCGCACAAGCCGGTCTGACGACAAGATCGAGAAAGTGGAGAGAATTGTTTTGGGGATCGTCGAATGACTGTTGAACAGATCGCCTCCAGATTTAGCATTTCTGTGGGTTCTGTGCACACAATCCTGCATGACGACCTGAAAATGAGAAAAGTGTCATCCAGGTCGAATGCTGACGGACGACCACACGACTGCCCGTGTGGCATGTTGCCGAGCAATGTTGACGCGCAACGACAGCACGAATGGGACTTTCTTTTCGTCGGTTGTGACAATGGATGAGACGTGGATGCCATTTCTCAATCCAGAAACAAAGCGCCAGCCAGCTCAATGGAAGCACACAGTTTCTTCGTGATAACAACTTTGAAGTGATTCCTCATGCTCCCTACTCACCTGACCTGGCTCCTAGTGACTTTTGGCTTTTTCCAACAATGAAAGACACTCTCTGTGGCCGCACATTCACCAGCCGTGCTGCTATTGCCTCAGCGACTTTCCAGTGGTCAAACCAGACTCCTAAAGAAGCCTTCGCCGCTGCCATGGAATCAAGGCGTCAGCGTTGTGAAAAATGTGTACGTCTGCAGGGCGATTACGTCGAGAAGTAACGCCAGTTTCATCGATTTCGGGTGAGTAGTTACTTAGAAAAAAAATCGGAGGCCTTAGAACTTGAATGCACCTCGTACATTGTATCGTCTCCTGGCAAAACACATATGTGGTTAAAAAAAAGGAAAAGAACTGGATGATTATAATTTTAATTCTGTATGGACAGTGACTGCGTGAAATTTATGTAATAAAGAGAAACCATTATGTGTCATGTTTTATAATTGTATACAGTTATGTATCGCCTTTTTTTAACGACAATATCTGTGTCGGTGAGAACTGAAACCACCACAGACGATACTTATAAAATATCAAACAAAGTTGTAAATATATCAAACTGAGTATAAATAGTAGTGACCGAGCATTAATTTCTCTGTCGTCGTTTTGGAGCTACGTGAGTAGGAAGAGCCTGTGACGCTATATTGTATGCTTGTGTAGAATTATTTTGTCAAGATTGAGAGAAGGACGCCATTAGGCATTGATTTGTAAAGGTTTGTAGGAGTTTAGTCTGTGTAAATGTGCTGGCCGAGTGGTTCTAGGCGTTACAGTCTGGAACTCCGCGACCGCTACGGTAGCAGGTTCGAATCCTGCCTCGGGCATGGATATGTGTGATGTCCTTGGGTTGGTTAGGTTTAAGTAGTTCTGAGTTCTAGGGGACTGATGACCTCAGATGTTAAGTCCCATAGTGCTCAGAGCCATTTGAACTATTTTTGTCTATAGGTTGAAATGTGGCTACACTGAGTCACAGCGCCAGAGATTGCGCCAAAGATTATTATTCCGCCGCCTCCACTGGTGCAGTGGTAGTTCAGAGGTTGCTGTGGGCAGTACTTGTTGAGAGAATGTCGAGAGCAGTACTAGTTCAGAGGATGTCGTGTGCAGTTGTGTTCTGTTGGGCGAGACAGTAGATGCTGTTCGGTTGGTGTAATGTATAGATGGAAGATGTTGCAATGATCACTGTGTATTTTTCGTCAATATATATGGAGGTAACAAAAAAAAATTTTATTTCACATTTCCTTAACGACAATGCCTCTTGGTCACAGGTTCAGTCAACAAAGCATCTGGCTCGTGTTCATGTGTTAGACTTGTAATTCTGGTTTCTATGTGCAATTATAGTATTTCTGGTTTTTCAATTAGTTCATTGTAAATGGTGTTTAAAATATCTTGTATTGAGGAAGAACCGTGCCAGATACATGTACGTTGAATCACACTTCCACACACAGAACAGTTACAATTGTGCTTTGTTGTTTCGTAGCTTTTCTAGTTGCATCAATTGTGCTAACGGAAATTTCCTTTCATTCTTTATTGTTATTTTTTGTAGTCAGATTGCGTACTAATACTAGTCAAGGCCAATGGTTACGAGACTTCGTAAGCGGACACATAGCTACTAAAATTATTATTGCATTTTAATTAAGCCCTAAGCCCCCATGCAAGGTTTTGGATAGAGTTACTTAGTGAAAACTTGCATTATGATTTGTGATAAGCTTGCCTGCTATTTTATCCCATCCTTTTAAGACGTTTTCGGCTATTTAAACATTATTCGTGGTGCAGAGCTGCGCTACGAACGAACGAGCCGCTGCCGCGGCGCATTCAAACTGCATTAAATGAAACCAAAGAAGCGGACAGGTAACAGTGAACTAAAGTTATTTCTTTCAGCTTTCTGGATTGCAGGGCAGAGCAGCAGATTTTATTATGTGTTTTACATGTGGACCCGGGCTGCGGATGATGTTATATTATGAACAGTGCAAAAAGATAATTTACCTTCATGACACAAAACAAATCTTGCTGTGCGATAGTTCTAGTCTGGCAAACATTATAGTAAAAACATTTTTTCTCTGATAATAGTCTCATGTTCTGTGTTAGTCGTGGTACTTATTGGTATTTTAATGGTAACAAAAATCCACTGCAAAATTTTGATGTTGAACAAACATTGCGTACTGTAACATCAGTATTGATAACGAAATAATTTTCAGTGACTTTTTCAATAGCTGTGAAGTAAGAAAGATATGTTGAACATTATAGCGAGTTACAGTAACGAAACAATGTTCCCTTTACAGAAAGCCAGAACCAGAATAATAAGAACATAATATACTTTGTTTTGTTGAAAATTAATGAGCCAAAGAGTGTCACAGCACAGCATCCCTAAAAAGTATTTCAGGTCTCTTTTCGTAGCAACATATATTCTCTCATCCATTTATCAATATATTAGTTGTTACGCGAGCAATGACAACATACTAGGAGTTAGTTTCTTACAGTCGACTGCTATGTAGACCTTTGGGATGTTAGTGTATGAATACTGAACAGCAACTTAAAATACAAAAATGTCAAGACTCAGACAGATCAGTTTACGAAACCGGAGCCGCTACTTCTCCATCGAGCAACTCCTCAGTTTGCCTCACAAGGGCTGAGCGCACCCCGCTTGCCAACAGCGCTCGGCAGACCGGATGGTCACCCATCCAAGTGCTAGCCCAGCCCGACAGCGCTTAACTTCGGCGGTCTGACGGGACCCACTGTTACCATTGCGCCAAGGCCGTTGGCACTTGAGTGCAAAACATCAGTTAAAATTGATGTCCGTCCTGTTTTTCAAATTATTGAGTTGTTAGACAGGCAAAGAATACTGCAACGCTTTGTGGGGGTTTTAGCAATGGAAGAAACCTGATTCACGATGTGCGATGCAGATTCACTTATGGCATTCACCTATTAAAATTTGAGGAAAGCATCAAAACCCAACCAGAATACGGTTTGGTAATTTAGTATCATGAACCAAGTTAACGGCAACTGGTATATGTCTCTGACATAAGCTAGTATATTTACTATTAGCTATATTATATGACTGAACGTTTAACATTATAAAGTAAGTTTTATTCATAATCTCATGACACGCCATTGAATTAAAGAGGCCTACTTCCTCTTCTCAAGTAATTTAATTAAACAGACCTCTCATCCTCTGTTCTGATTTACATAAACACAGGGGTGTTCAAAAAGTCTCTCCGCAGTGCCGTATGGTTGTTAGCCGCGCGTGCCGTATGATTGTTCGCCTGCCTGGGTTACTTCCCTTCAAGTGAACTCTCCCAACATTCCACTGTTTCGTTTATCTCAGCCAGCGTCAGTAGTGTCGTTGGTGTGTGTCGTTACGTGTTGACGTGGACGTTTATGTTTAGTTGTTTCGTTTTTGTCACTATTACAATGCTAAGCATCGACGAACGTGTGTTTTAGTCGAACAAGTGTTCAAAGCTGGCGGTAAATACACAGTTTCAGTTCGTCAAGCATTTAACTCAGTTTTCCCGGAGACAACACTCCCACATAGCGATACTGTGCGAGATTTGATTGACAAATTTCGAAGTACGGGTTCAGTGACAGATGCACCGAGAAGTTGTCGTCCTAGCGTTTTGTCTGACGATAAACTACTCGACATTTCCGATAAAATGTCGGTGAGTCCGAACTCGCCCAGGAAATCGGTGTTAGTGCCGGAACGGCCCACACAGCTGTGTAAATATAACTTTTCCCATTCAAAGTGACAGTCGTGCAAGAACTGAAGAATACTGATCATGCATGAGACTGCATTATTGTCAATGGTTCAAAAATTTCGTTCAACAAAATGGAAGGGATATTCTTAACGAACCGTTTTACACTGATGAAGCGTGGTTTCATTTATCCGGGTACACGAACTCGCAAAATTCTCGTATAAGGAGTACTGCAAATCCATTGTGTATTCATGAGGAACCACTTCATTCTGTGAAAATAGGAGTTTAGATTGCAATTTCTAGACGTCGGATTGTGGGTCCCATATTTTTCAACGAAACAATAAACGCACAAGGATACTGCAGTGATATTCTGTACCCATTCACAGGAGAACTTGTGTTAAGTGAAATACTGAACGGTTATTTTCAGCAAGATGGTGCAACCGCGCATACAGCTCGCGTTTCAATGTCACTGCTTGCTGATGTTTTTGGTGATTGCATAATTTCACAGGGACTTTGGCCCACACGATTGCCTGACCTAACACGACCTGTCTTTTCCTTCTGGGGTGCGGCGAAAGCAACTGTCTATAAAAACCGTCAAAAATCCATCGATGAATTGAGAACCGCAATATCCACTTTCACTGCTTCTGTTAGAGAAGAAATGTTACAGCTTGTGTTTGGAAACATGATTAGAAGAATTGAGTTGTGTATGTAACAACGGGAGGGGGGAGGGCACTTTCAACATTTAATGTGAAAATTAAGTAAAAATGAATATTCAATAAATAATTTCTATTTCACCGAGTTTCCATTTCGGTATATTCACTGCGGCATACGGCACGCGCGGCTAACAATCATACGGCACTGCGGAAAGACTTTTTGAACACCCCGTATAATAACGTACCACATAGCTGTATGAGTCAGTGGAGACATTTTCGTAAGTAAGTTGTGTGTCCCACAATTTCTTAGTCTCAAAACTAATGTATAATTTTTCACATTTACAGATAAAATGAATCCTTGATATGTAACTTACACTTCCGTACAGACTACGAAGCTGGCACTTGAACGTCTTTATCAGAAATCCATACAGCAATGACCAGTGGTAAACGTACCTGCAAGAAGAAAAAGAAAAAAATCACTGACATATTGCTACTGACTAAATGTTTGTAAATGAAATTGTAAAACAAATATTTTAAGAATACATGAAATGAAATGACGATTTTTGGTTAGAGAGACTGTGTGTTTTGGAATAATCTAACACCATAAATACTCGTAGTTCTCAGTATTATAATATAGTAGTAGCTATTGTTTTTATAACTGACAATATCTCGTCACGAAGAATACTGCACCTGCACATTTCAATTAAAGTTTATTTTTGGTCTCAGTTAAATGGCATAAATGATCACTGACTGACTGTAATGATATGTAACATCTGGTGTGCCAACAGAGAAGGTGTGAGATTTCATGCTGGTATGGTACAATTTCATTATTGTCAAACAGCTGCCTGATTGCTTTTACCTAAGTTTCCTGACGTGAACTCTGAGTTGTGCAGGGTATTATGTATGATCAGTGCTAATGGTCACTATTTTGTGTTGTACATGTGTAAAAATACACTTTTTCCTAAGTGCTATTTATTTTTCACAAAAAAAGAGCTTCTGAAAAGGTATTTGGGGAAGACCAAAATTATCGTCACGTGCTTCTCTTCCATTCACGCAAAATCTTTAAAGTATGGTGTAACGTATTACTATGTTTACGGCGTTGCTCATCGAACCATGTACTTTATCTCGCATTTCTAGCTGCATCTCTCACATAAACAATAATAAAAATTCAGAAATTCAGGGTCGCCACCAGCCCAAGCCCTTCCTAACCATTTAGAAAAAAAAACGGAGCTGGAAAATTATTAGTTAAAATGCTTTAATAATTCAATTACAAGTATGCAAATTTCTTTAAGTAGCCAAGTAAATAGCACTCCATGTCGTGCATGAAGCAACTTGATTAATTCATGATTGGAAATCGGAGTAAGTGGGTAAGATAAACACAGAATTCATCTTTCACTTAGATTATTTATTGTGTCTAAGTATTTGGTTGCACATTCTAACTACACGTAACTGGTGCCTGACTCGAAATATTTAAGTAAGAATTACGTGAGAATGTAACCGAGCACAATTTAATTACAACAAGAAGAAACACAGAGAACTGGGGTGGGAGACAATGATACTATCGTCTCCTTTGCATTCATACCATAAAAATATCTCAGTGAGATTCGCATTACGGTTCTACCGATGCACTATTCTGGACAGAGGTTTAACCAATGCACGAGGTTGCGCCATAGTTATTCAACATACTAACTGCATCTGCTGCTTGCAAACGGCCGAACTAGAGCACGTGGTGCATTCCGAATCAAACTGCTGTGCTGCTTTTTAGAAAGCGCACGAAAGGAGATATTCTTGCAGAAATTATAGCTCATTAATCAAGTAAACTGTTAAAATAAAGCCTATTGCGGTGCCGTGGTGGACCAGAAGGGTCATTTATTACCAAACGTGTGGCACAAAATCGACACCCAAAGGCAAAAGCAACACCCACAAAATATAAGATAAAAAATCATTAAAAAAACTCGCTTCACATGCTTCATTTAAGCTGAAGTTCTTAAATACTTCACCACTTAAACATCTACATCTACATCCATACTCCGCAAGCCACCTGACGGTGTGTGGCGGAGGGTACCTTGAGTACCTCTATCGGTTCTCCCTTCTATTCCAGTCTCGTATAGTTCGTGGAAAGAAGGACTGTCGGTAGGCCTCTGTGTGGGCTCTAATGTCTCTGATTTTATCCTCATGGTCTCTTCGCGAGATATACGTAGGTGGGAGCAATATACTGCTTGACTCCTCGGTGAAGGTATGTTCTCGAAACTTCAACAAAATCCCGCACCGAGCTACAGAGCGTCTCTCCTGCAGAGTCTTCCACTGGAGTTTATCTATCATCTCCGTAACGCTTTCGCGATTACTAAATAATCCTGTAACGAAGCGCGCTGCTCTCCTTTGGATCTTCTGTATCTCTTCTATCAACCCTATCTGGCACGGAACGCACACTGCTGAGCAGTATTCAAGCAGTGGGCGAACAAGCGTACTGTAACCTACTTCCTTTGTTTTCGGATTGCATTTCCTTAGGATTCTTCCAATGAATCTCAGTCTGGCATCTGCTTTACCGACGATCAACTTTATATGATCATTCCATTTTAAATCACTACTAATGCCCACTCCCAGATAATTTATGGAATTAACTGCTTCCAGTTGCTGACCTGCTATATTGTACCGAAATGATATGGGATCTTTGTTTCTGTGTATTCGCAGCACATTACACTTGTCTACAATTGCCATTCCCTGCACCATGCGTCAATTCGCTGCAGATGCTCCTGCGTATCAGTACAATTTTCCATTGTTACAACCTCTCGATATACCACAGCATCATCCGCAAAAAGCCTCAGTGAACTTCCGATGTCATCCACAAGGTCATTTCGTATATTGTGAATAGCAACGGTCCTACGACACTCCCCTGCGGCACACCTGAAATCACTCTTACTTCGGAAGACTTCTCTCTATTGAGAATGACAGGCTGCGTTCTGTTATCTAGGAACTCTTCAATGCAATCACATAATTGGTCTGATAGTCCATATGCTCTTACTTTGTTCATTAAACGACTGTGGGGAACTGTATCGAACGCCTTGCGGAAGTCAAGAAACACGGCATCTACCTGGGAACCCGTGTCTATGGCCCTCTGAGTCTCATGGACCTACAAAACATAAGAACTAACTGAATCTGCTTCCTATCACCTGAAACCGCCCTTAAGAGCTACGATCCGTACTCTCAAAGTGTTCACCGAGGAGTGCCCTTTCTCTTTCGATATTACCTAGCTCCCCGTGCAGCGTGAACTACCAGAGGGGTAGCCCTCCGTCACCAACCTCACTCACAAAAACAGCCTTCGACTAAGATGGGTAAACCTCTTTGTTCAGGTGTTGGAAACCTAAGTTGGTCATCCCGTGCTCTCCTTCGAACGAGAAGCAACATCCCTGCTCCCAGCAGAAGATGACCAGCTCAGCGTTTCCCACAAAACAAAACGGAAACCCCACATTAAAACACACATATGATATTCAATAGGCCTTATTTGAGTGTTCAGTCTTTCTGGAAGAGTTCACGAATTGAGCTAAAATCCGGTAGTAAAATGAATAACATGTAGCGAATTCGACAAGCGTCTTATGAAACGACTTCACAGAGACGTTTCAATGGTTACGAAGTTAATGTAGGAAACGATTCTAATAGTTCCAATAATGATTTGGTAAAGGTTCTGGCTTTAACGTACACTATTCCGGCGGCAGTGTAGACTGAAAGGAAAAAAATTACGTAGCTTATTTCCGGAGCACAGTATAGTGTAAACTGTGTAGACAAGGCGGTGATTTGTTACCGTCAGTATTGCCTGGTAGCGGGAGCAGGCAGCCGAATGGAACGGTGACACAGAAGGCGGCGGCAGCAGGGCGACAGGAAATTGTTTCACGATGGCGGCGGCGGAATGGGAAGGGACGTGCCACGCTGGCAGTAAATGTTGGGAGATGGGGCGGAAAAAAGAAAGGAGAAGAACAGAGGAGAGGAGAGAGCTCTCCACCGCCTCCTGAGCAGCGACGTGCTGCCCGCGCGTGAAAAAAAAAAAAAAAAAAAAAAAAAAAAAATGGAGAGGAAAAGTCTCCGCGCTTGTGAGAGGGCTCCACAGGGGTTTATACTTGAACTCTTTCTTCTGCATTTCCTCGAGAAACCATGCCATTCTCCACTATAGAGAATCAGTGCTTGAAATCTAACCAGTACCAGGCATCATTTCTTACTTAAATTTGTCAATTACAGAATGAATGGATTCAGCATAAAAATAAGAAAGAAAGGCTTTGGCTTAATTGTTTGAGCTCTTAGTTTTCTCTGTTTTTTTTTTTTCATCCTTTGCTGTGAATAGAAAGTTATTGCAGGACAAAGCCAGAATTTTGGGATGCATTATTCGCCTTTCTGTGGAAGTAAGGATTCTCGAAGACTGATGACGTATCAATATCTGTCACATTATTTACTTATTTCTGCGTGTATTTCACGTAGGGCCTTTAAGCCACCTGAGGCATCTAACCAGACATCTTCAGTAGGTTAAATTTATTTTAAGTTTAACATACGAGCAGCATATAATAATTAAATAACAATGATAGTAATATTAATAATAACCTAAAACATGAGTAAAAATAATATACGTATCAATCATTATGACAGCTACATACCGTATTATCATACATCCTAGGGAAAATCTACTGGATGATCGGTCAACGCCAGGATCATCGATCATACAGGGTATCGCAGGTTGGGGCAGGTGGGGAAATCGTCGGGGCAGAGCACACGCTGTGTAAGACCGACCACACAGTGAAATCCGCCGACCTGGAAGTTCCTGTTTCACAGAAGAGCTATCACAGTCGTTTGTTCAGGGAAGCTATAGGCATACACAGACATGAGAACAGCTTCAACAAGAAAGAAGAAAGCCTCCAAGTGAAGGGATACTGGATTCCCATGCTGCGAACGACCGCTGCAGGTAGCAAGGGCAGAACGGGAACGGAAACTGCCGCGAAAAAGCCATAGTACGTTGGTCAGCCAGGTATATACAGTGATCAGCTCAACCATTATGACCATTTTGCGTATCAGGGATTCGACAATTTGTGGAGGTATGTGGCATTAGATGTGTATGTTCAGGTCATGTATTACGCGTAAATAACGGGCCGCTTATTTGCGTATGAGGTGATGGCGACTAACAGCAACGCACATGGGTTCCACAGGATTTACATCAGGTGATGCGACAAAAGAAAAGATTTTAAATAGAATTATTTCTTAGGAAGAAGGGCTTAACGCCAACAAACTGCATACTAAATTACTCAGAAAAGACAGAAGTTTATAAAAATCCATCATAAATATTCAATATGTCGTCCACTGGCTGCACGGACGGCATCATTCCAAACTGAGCGTAAGGTGTCTTCTGTCACTGAAGCTACAGCAGCAGATATTCTGGTTTTTAGCTCATCAATGTCACGAGGTAAGGGAGGAACGTAAACACATTGTTTAACATATCCCCACAGGAAGAAATCGCGTGGCGTTAAGTCAGCGGACCTAGGAGGCCAAGAGTGTAAAGCCTGGACTCGCGCTCCTGTACGCCCTATCCTACGTTGAGGCACGTTGGCATTGAGGAAACTGCGCACATTGTTTGGGCCAGTGCGGGGGTGCTCCATCTTGCTGATAGATGAAATTGTCAAAGTTAAGTTGTGGGAATAACCAGTTCCATAGCATTGCAAGGTATGATTGTCCTATTACGGTTTCTTCCTCAAAAAAGTAGGATCCATAAACCTTTCTTTGCGAAACAGCACAAAAAACATTCACTTTTGGTGAATCACGTTTGTGTTCAATTGTTTCATGAGGATTTTCTGGCCCCCATATACGCACATTATGACGGTGAACTTTACCGCTACTATGGAAAGTTGCCTCATCGCTGAATATCAACCGTTACGTAAAAGTGTCATCTTCCATGTCCTCTAGAATAGCATTGGTAAAGTCCACTCGCTTCACTCTGCCAAGAGGTTGTACCAGTTGTAATCGGTACAGTTTGAGGGTTAAACGACGCCGTAACACACGCCACACTGTCATGCGCGGTAACTCAAGTCCTCGGCTAGCACGACGCATAAATTTGCGGGGGCTCCGCTCAAATGCTCGTCGGATTTGTTCCACTGTTTGTTCACGAACACGTGGCCGGCCAGGACTTCTGCCTTTACAGGGGCACCCTATTTCTTCAAACTGTTTACAGCACCGTCGAATGTTCTTTGCTAATGGTGGTTTAGCACGAAATCGAATATGAAACGCCCGCTGAACTGCGATCACTGAGTACGAATAAACTCAATAACACAATACGCCTTCTGTTGCGCGGACGCCATATTGCACGAGAATGGCTGCACGCGCCAGGTCAGCGCTCGTAGCGACATCTAGAGGATGAAACTCGTTTCTTGGTCATCAGTCTACTGACTGGTTTAATGCGGTCCGCCACGAATTCCTTTCCTGTGCTAACCTCTTCATCTCAGAGTAGCACTTCCAACCTACGTCCTCAATTATTTGCTTGACATATTCCAATCTCTGTCTTCCTCTACAGTTTTTGCCCTCTACAGCTCCCTTTAGTACCATGGAAGTCATTCCCTCATATCTTAGCAGATGTCCTATCATCCTGTCCCTTCTCCTTATCAGTGTTTTCCACATATTCCTTTCCTCTCCGATTCTGCGTAGAACCACCTCATTTCTTACCTTATCAGTCCACCTAATTTTCAACATTCGTCTATAGCACCACATCTCAAATGCTTCGATTCTCTTCTGTTCTGGTTTTCCCACAGTCCATGTTTCACTACCATACAATGCTGTACTCCAGACGTACATCCTCAGAAACTTCTTCCTCAAATTAAGGCCGGTATTTGATATTAGTAGACTTCTCTTGGCCACAAATGCCTTTTTTGCCATAGCGAGTCTGCTTTTGATGTCCTCCTTGCTCCGTCCGTCATTGGTTATTTTACTGCCTAGGTGGCAGAATTCCTTAACTTCATTGACTTCGTGACCATCAATCCTGATGTTAAGTTTCTCGCTGTTCTCATTTCTACTACTTCTCGTTACCTTCGTCTTTCTCCGATTTACTCTCAAACCATACTGTGTACTCATTAGACTGTTCATTCAGTTCAGCAGATCATTTAATTCTTCTTCACTTTCACTCAGGATAGCAATGTCATCAGCGAATCGTATCATTGGTATCCTTTCAGCTTGTATTTTAATTCCACTCCTGAACTCTATACCATGCCGATTACATATAGCGCTGTTTCAGTTACCTAATGACATTTGTCTCAATATTATTACAAGTTAAAATCGGGTTATTCTTTTTGGGACATGCTGTACTGCTGAGAAATGACATCGACGTCGGGGAAGGCATCAAGCAGGAAGGGATGGGGGTGGTTCGCAGCTGTGAGCGTGTCTTTGATTCCTACCACAGGTCCCATACAAGGGTCGGAAAACGTCTCCCATAGCATAATTCTGCTCGCACCAGCCTTCGTCCGCGGCGCGCTGCACGTTTCGAGCCGCCGTTCTCGTCGATGACGGCATTTGTGGGGACGACCGTCGACCTAGTGTAGCAGAAATGTGATTCACAGGAAGAGCCGACACGCTCCCATTGCTCGACGGTCGAATCCCTATGGCCCCATCACAGTACAATCGCAATTGACAATGTCATTGGGTCAACACGATCCGTTACAGCCATGCGGATAAGATGCCTGTCCTCTCGACTGCTAGTGGTACGAGGCCGTTGTGATCCAGCACGGCGTTCCGTATTAACCTCGTGAACCCACCCATTCCATATTCTGCTAACAGTCATTGGATCTCGACCAAAGCGAACAGCAATGTCGCGATACGATAAACGGCAATCGCGATAGGCTACAATCCGACCTTTATCAAAGTCGGAAACGTGATGGTACGCATTTCTCATACGAGGCATCACAACAACGTTACACCAGGCAACGCCGGTCAACTGCTGTTTGTGTACGAGAAATCGGTTGGAAACTTTCCTCATGTCAGCACGTTGTAGGTGTCGCCACCGGCGCCATGTGAATGCTCTGAAAAGCTAATCATTTGCATATCACAGCGTCTTCTTCCTGTCGGTTAAATTTCACGTCCGTAGCACGTCATCGTGGTGTAGCAATTTTAATGGGCAGTGGCGTAAGATACATAAGTAGGACCGACTTCCAAGAGCGCAACACCACCAGTGTACGAGTGCTACGGCATCTGACCAATCATGGCGTTTGTGTTTGTTTACATCAGATTTATTCTTATGATGAACGGATTATAGTTCACGTTCGAAATCACTGTGCTGAGAGACTTACTGCTTCCCTGCTGACGTCACAATACTACTCGTCGCCTTTTCTATAGGAGAGTCCCGATTACCCGGACGCCTGCAGATATTTTCGAAGAGATACTGTACTTAAGATGGTACGTCCGCGTTTGGACTCAAGAAGATGACGTACGATGATACATTCAGTGGTACGGGTGGCAGTTCAAAATGTTTCAAATGGCTCTGAGCACTATGGGACTTAACATCTGAGGTCATCAGTCCCCTAGAACTTAGAACTACTTAAACCTAACTAACCTAAAGACATCACACACATCCATGCCCGAGGCAGGATTCGAACCTGCCACCGTAGTGGTCGCGCGGTTCCAGACTGTAGCGCCTAGAACCGTTCGGCCGCTCCGGCCGGCCGGGTCGCAGTCTTCAGAAATTCAATCTAACGTCTAAAGGAACCAAGAGCAACTAAAATTTCGCCTAGTATATTCGACTGAAACTAGGCGTTGGTCAAAGAAGAGATCTGAAAACTGAGGCGGTACGTGACAGAGTAGCGAAGTCTGAGGTGCGAACGTTTTTCTTCCGGGACTGCTAGCGGAGGAAACGGAGAGCAAAGAAAAATCTGAGGTCAATTATTCCGCGAGAAAGAATTCCGTCTGTGTAGGTCGCAGGGGGGAAAAGGGCGGAAGTCCCGCACGGGAACCGGATGGATGTGGGAGGATGGGGGCGGCTGGGGGTGGGAAGTGCTGTGGGCGGGTCCTCCGGGCTTTTATCGATCAGGCGCCGACTCGCCGGCCGGCTGGCTGGCTGTGACGGGAACCTCATCAAAGTTTCAACTTGCCAAAGTCTGGGGGCGTGGAATTTCAGCGCCGCGCCGCGGGCTGCGAGGTGTAAGTTTGCTCTCCAACTCCTCCCACATTTGCTAGCATACTCCGCCTAACACTCAACTCTTAAGCAGGGAGACGCAGCTCGCAAATCTCCTACCACTTGCTTTCATTGCGTTCACGATTTATAAATATCAATGCGGCTGCGGAAGAAAAAGAGGAGACACTTTCTAGTTCTACATCTACGTCTATACCCTTGTAAAGCACTGGAAGTGTAGCACCTACGAGGCTGTTTTCAGCTTCCACTCAGGTATAGAAGGCGCGAAGAATTGCTGCCTGCGTCCCTCCTAGCGGGCTGTAATTCCTCTAATCTTGTCATCGCCGTGTTGTGTGGGTGGTTGTAGTACAGTCTCGAATGGTTCAGATGGCTCAAGCTCTACGGGACTTTGAGGTCATCAGTGCCATAGACTCAGAACTACTTAAACCTTACTACCCTAAGGACATCACACACATCCATGCCCGGGGCAGGATTCGAACCTGCGACCGTAGAAGCAGCCATTTCCGGACTGAAGCGCCTAGAACCGAAACTAGCGGTAGACCGGAAGGACACAGGAAGTTCACACATTCCTTCGGACAATAAGACGGCACAGACGCTTCCGGTGCTAGTCCCGGGACTCAGCCGTGAGCTGCGTCACCTGCAAAACAGGAACGTGTGTCTGGCGAGCAGGTCTGGGAAGGCACCCTGGTTGGCCAAAAACACATGTCAACAGGTATTCGATTACTTTCCTACGGATGTAGAAAGAACTTCCAGAAACTTAGATTTGGATTCTAAAGCACAGTTGGTCGGTGTTCAGAAACGAGCGCCTTCCGGTAAAATGAGTCTTCACCCAAATTGAAAGGTGTAATACGAGGTGCATTCAAGTTCTAAGGTCTCCGATTTCCTTTCTCCAGACTGGAAAGAGATAGAAACATGCGCATTGTTTTAAAATGAGGCCGCGTTCATTGTCAATACGTCGCAGAGATGGCAGCACCGTACGGCAGATGGAATTTTACCGCCAGCAGCGAGAATGAGAACTGGTTTAAATACTTAAAATGGCGACGTTTTCCTTACATGAACAGCGTGCAATCATTCGTTTTCTGAATTTGCGGGGTGTGAAACCAATTGCAATTCATCGACAGTTGAAAGAGACATGTGGAGAGGGAGTTATAGATTTGTCGAAAGTGCGTTCGTGGATACGACAGTTCAATGAAGGCAGAACATCGTGTGACAACAAACTGAAACAACCTCGGGCTCGCACAAGCCGGTCTGACGACATGATCGAGAAAGTGGAGCGAATTGTTTTGGGGGATCGCTGAATGACTGTTGAACAGATCGCCTCCAGAGTTGGCATTTCTGTGGGTTCTGTGCACACAATCCTGCATGACGACCTGAAAATGCGAAAAGTGTCATCCAGGTGGGTGCCACGAATGCTGACGGACGAACACACGGCTGCCCGTGTGGCATGTTGCCAAGCAGTGTTGACGCGCAACGACAGCATGAATGGGACTTTCTTTTCGTCGGTTGTGACAATGGATGAGACGTGGATGCCATTTTTCAATCCAGAAACAAAGCGCCAGTCAGCTCAATGGAAGCGCACAGATTCACCGCCACCAAAAAAATTTCGGGTAACCGCCAGTGCTGTAAAAATGAAGGTGTCCATGTTCTGGGACAGCGAGGGCGTAATCCTTACCAATTGCGTTCCAAAGGGCACTGCGGTAACAGGTGCATCCTACGAAAATGTTTTGAAGAACAAATTCTTTCCTGCACTGCAACAAAAACGTCCTGGAAGGGCTGCGCATGTGCTGTTTCACCAAGACAACGCACCCGCACATCGAGCCTACGTTACGCAACAGTTTCTTCGTGATAACAACTTTGAAGTGATTCCTCATGCTCCCTACTCACCTGACCTGGCTCCTAGTGACTTTTGTCTTTTTCCAACAATGAAAGACACTCTCCGTGGCCGCACATTCACCAGCCGTGCTGCTATTGCCTCAGCGATTTTCCAGTGGTCAAAACAGACTCCTAAAGAAGCCTTCGCCGCTGCCATGGAATCATGGCGTCAGCGTTGTGAAAAATGTGCACGTCTGCAGGGCGATTACGTCGAGAAGTAACGCCAGTTTCATTAGTTAGTAGTTAATTAGAAAAAAAATCGGAGGCCTTAGAACTTGAATGCACCTCGTATTTCTGGCTTAGTCAGCCATCATATTAGGCTCCAAGAAGCTGTTCCCAGAGCAGTGGAGATGCAAGAAATATACAGATGACGAAATGTGGTGTGAGGTACTTGTGACAGATGTTAAATTCGGTACCATTCCCGCGACAAAGACCGCCTGCATAATGCTACTGTTCTGTGATTGGCTGTGTGTTCGGAGCAAGGACGCCAAAACGTTAAGGCATAGTCATTATTATTTTAAACTACTCGTTGGAATGAATTCACTTTTTAGTATTAATATCTCTCAACAGCTGACTATCAGCCATTTTATAATTATTAAAAACAGTTTAAATCAACATCAGAAGACTGACGAAATTGAAGACGAAGCACTTCGAAAGCGTTCGAGTCACGCCTTTTCTGGTATGGCGCGCGAAGTTTTTCGGGCTGTTCGTCACTCTGGCTTAGGCAGTCGAGAAGAAGAGACATGTTGTCTGTGGCAGGATGTGTTTGCCAGTATTCAGTATCAAAAGATTCACTCCGGTAGTCATGAGACACACACACTTGCTACTGATAGTGTAAAGATACTTTTTCGTAAACATTATGTTTGATAATGTACTTTGCTGTATCAGAAGGTGTTGTATTAAGATCATGTAGTTTTCTCGAGTGGCTATATTAAAATCCCAAATAAGTGATACAGTATTTCAGAACAGAACCTCGCTAAAAGTCAGTTTCAGCCTCAAGGTACAGAACCTACGACCTGCGTGCTGTTATCTGCGCTGGGGACGTCAACTTGAAGACACCAGGTTAGTGGACTGTAACAGAACCTTCGTATTCCAAACAGTGCAGTGGAAACAACTAGGCGCCTCACATCTGCATGCACAGAACAAGTGTGCTCAGTGACACGTCAGCTGTTATTAACACCAACACTCAATACACTCTTCCTTTCTTGCCGCAAGGGGAAAAGAAAGACTTTGGGCAGCGAAAGGAGGAGAGTAGAGAAGCGAGTCGTCGCGGGGTCGTGGAGCAGGAAAGTCGTCTTGGAGGTCCACGGCAGACGCCGGACGTCTTCGGCTGTAATTTTGGTCAAGTACAATTTTGCCATTATCTCGCTGAGGCGAGAAGTTTCGCGGTTATACCTTCTGATCATTACGGTGATCTTGCTTATGCACCGGCGTGTAGGAAAGTGAGTCTACATTGGTGAATCACGTGTTCTGCTCCGTTCTTCACTGAGGTTTCACAGTGCTCATGGAGATAGTAGTTCCTTCTAGCTATTTAGTACAACGGGGAATGTCGGTTACTCCGCGCCTAATCACAGGTCGCGAGTACATTATACGAGGTGCATTCAATTTCTAAGGCTTCCGATTTTTTTTTCTAATTAACTACTCACCCGAAATCGACGAAACTGGCGTTACTTCTCGACGTAATCGCCCTGCAGACGTACACATGTTTCACAACGCTGACGCCATGATTCCATGGCAGCGGCGAAGGCTTCTTTAGGAGTCTGTTTTGACCACTGGAAAATCGCTGAGGCAATAGCAGCACGGCTGGTGAATGTGCGGCCGCGGAGAGTGTCTTGGAAAAAGCCAAAAGTCACTAGGAGCCAGGTCAGGTGACTAGGGAGCATGGGGAATCACTTCAAAGTTGTTATCACGAAGAAACTGTTGCGTAACGTTAGCTCGAAGTGCGGGTGCGTTGTCTTGGTGAAACAGCACACGCGCAGTCCTTCCTGGACGTTTTTGTTGCAGTGCAGGAAGGAATGTGTTCTTCAAAACATTTTCGTAGGATGCACCTGTTACTGTAGTGCTCTTTGGAATGCAATGGGTAAGGATTATGTCCTCGCTGTCCCAGAACATGGACACCATCATCTTTTCAGCACTGGCGGTTACCCGAAATTTTTTTGGTGGCGGTGAATCTGTGTGCTTCCATTCAGCTGACTGGCTCTTTGTTTCTGGATTGAAAAATGGCATCCACACCTCATCCATTGTCAGAACCGACGAAAAGGAAGTCCCATTCATGCTGTCGTCGTGCGTCAACATTGCTCGGCAACATGCCACACGGGCAGCCGTGTGGTCGTCCGTCAGCATTCGTGGCACCCACCTGGATGACACTTTTCGCATTTTCAGGTCGTCATGCAGGATTATGTGCACAGAACCCACAGAAATGCCAACTCTGGAGGCGATCTGTTCAACAGTCATTCGGCGATCCCCCAAAACAATTCTCTCCACTTTCTCGATCGTGTCGTCAGACCGGCTTGTGCGAGCCTGAGGTTGTTTCGGTTTGTTGTCACACGATGTTCTGCCTTCATTAAACTGTCGCACCCACGAACACACTTTCGACACATCCATCACTCCATCACCACATGTCTCCTTCAACTGTCGATGAATTTCAATTGGTTTCACACCACGCAAATTCAGAAAACGAATGATTGCACGCTGTTCAAGTAAGGAAAACGTCGCCATTTTAAGCATTTAAGACAGTTCTCATTCTCGCCGCTGGCGGTAAAATTCCATCTGCCGTACAGTGCTGCCATCTCTGGGACGTATTGACAATGAACGCGGCCTCATTTTAAAACAATGTGCATGTTTCTATTTCTTTCCAGTCCAGAGAAAAAAAATCGGTGGCCTTAGAACTTGAATGCACCTCGTACGAGGTTCGACAATAAAGTAATGAGACTGATTTTCTGTGCAAGATGTGGCAACCCTGCAGTCTTTTGAGGGCTTAATATCTTTGACCTCGGTCTATAAGCTGCTTCTAGTCCAGGCCTCACATCGATGCAACTCCTCATTCATGAGTTGTGCTGTAATAAGTTAACACGTGTTTGTGTCTCTCGTCACGGAAATGGAACCGCATAATATTGCGCAACGGTATGCCATTTCTTTTTGCGTTAAATTGGGTGAAAAAGCGACAGCTTACGGTAACCTTCAGAAGGCTTTTGGAGAGAAGGTTATGTCAACATTTTCGTTGGCATAAAATGTTTAGTGAAGGCAGAACGAATGTTGAAGATGAAGACCGCAATAGACGACCATCAACCTCACGGATGGATGTCAACTTGGCCAGCGTGCGTGAACTCGTACGATCTGATCGAAGATTATTCGTCAAAATAATTGCAGAAGAACTGAATATCAATCGAGAAACGGTTCGTCTAATAATAACTGAAGATCGTGGTATGAGAAAGACTTGTGCAAAAATGGTCCCCAAAAATCTCGCACCACAACAGCGAGAAACACGGAAAAATGTGGCAGCCGATCTGTTAGAGCCAACAGAAATCAATCCAGAATTGTTGTGCCGTGTTATCATTAGTCATGAAAGTTGGTTTCTTCAGTACGATCCAGAGACAAAACGCCAAAGTTCGCAATGGTGCACAAAGGGATCACCCAGACGAAAAAAAGCTCGCATGTCAAAGTCAAAAGTGAAATGCCTGTTTGTGTTCTTCTTTGATTCCAAGGGAATTGTTCATAAAGAGTGGGTGCCTCCTGGACAAACAGTTAACCAATGTTACTACAAAGAAATTGTAAAAAGACTTCGTAAAAGAGTTCTTCGTGTCCGTGCAAACATTGCTGATAACTGGATTCTGCACTACGATAATGCGCCACCCCTTACTGCTCTGTCAGTAGAGCAATCTTTGACCTCAAAACAAATTTCAGTACTACCACAGCCACCTTATTCACCAGATATCGCGACGTGCGACTTTTTTCTATTTCCAAGAGTCAAAACGGCGGTCAAGGGACACCATTTTCAAACACCACAAGATGTCCAAAAAGCTGTGACGAGGGTGGGTCTTGGAGGATATTGCGGAAGATGAGTTCCAGAAATGTGATGCCATGACTCCTGTATGTGAGCTCTGGTTTTAAAGTACTTGGCGAAAAAATGTGACTCCTTCGCTGCATTGTTTAAGAGTGCGAGGTGAGAAGGACATGCGAATTCCAGCGGGACAGTGCAGCGCAAGTACTGTCGTCCTCTCACTGTAAGTACTGTTACTTACCTTGAAAATATCTGCTACGTCATATTAACGTCTTTGCGTGATTCACTTATGTATTAACGTTGCGAATCACAGCCTAATATCTCAGCGAACTGACAAGCTGCTGTATAAAATAACAAAAGCCTGCCATAATAACAACCACGAAAATACATCCCTTTCTCCTGAGATTTTGGTTGAACATACTATGGCGCAGTGGATGAAATAAAACTACGCGAGTGACGCAGACATACATACTTCCATCACACAAACAGTTTTATTGATTCTCGACGTTATTCGTCTTTAAAATTTGCACAATTTTGTTTGTATTTGAATGAATTTACATCACGTTTTGATACTCTGATGTTACTCTCCCTCCTTTCCCAGAAAGTAAGATTCAGCAGCTTTTTAGGGTGATGCAAAAAAACGCCATGAATTTTTTCTTGACGTAGAAGAGCCATAAATGGGATGAATAAGGGCAGTCAGACATTAATTCCTCGTTTTCTTTGACAAGCAATGAAGTGTTTCCCATCCTGTGACACAGTTGGCATAGTCACAACGAAGGATGAGGCGATGTTTTCAGTTGTTTTCCCTGACTCCAGCAACGACTGGTGGTAAGTCAGTTGTTGAATATTAATGAGAATCGATTGCCATTTGATTCCCTAAACTAGTGAACGCCGCATGTGCAGTGTAACCGAAGAAACTGGCGATTGTTTTCTTGCAAGTACTTCGTGCATGATCTACTTCTGTGGTATCGCTTCACCTTGCAACGCCTAACAGCTGATAGCTTTTTACTTTCCGGCTCATACAAATACATCGTAATTTCCTCACCTGTTACTATGTTACATACTGAATTTGCATTTTCTCAGTCAATTTTTTTTTTAAGCCAGTTGAGAGGAGCTTGTGGTTTTGAGCTTCGGTCACGGACTTTGGAATCGAAGACCGTGAGTTCCGCGGAGCGCCCCATTCTGCTACCTCACGATGTCTAATGACTACTGCGGTCGCGGATATGGAGTACCTGGCAGTAGGTGGCAACACAATGCACCTAATATGAAAAACGTATGTTTCTGGGGGTGTCCGGATACTTTTGATCACATAGTGTACTTATTGAATTGACAGCCTTTAAGTTTGTATGATTTATTGTGTAACCGAAATTTATCGGATTACTTTTATTTCTCATTTGAATGACTTCTCACTCTTTACTGCTTGGAATTGATGCCAATTTTTTGCAAGATAGAGTATCTTGTATAAATGGGAGGCGTTAATAATTTTGTTTTAACGTAACAGTGCCTGTGGCAACGTCTGTATCTAGTCGGGATTACCATAAAGTAACTAACTTTCCCCAAAGAGTCTCAACAGTTCTTCGCAATTTCGTTTGTAGTACCACAGGTCTTCTGAAGAAGTGTTGGCACACACGGAAGGCAGTAAAGTTGTACTTCGTTAGTAGAGTTGCGCTACAGTGCAAATGACGTAGTAAATGGTACGTTACCTGTAGTATTGGTGGCATTAGTAGTGAAAGAAACATAAATGGGTGTGTGAGAGGGGAAACTGCGAGCCGACGACTTGTCTTTGTTTCTTGGTTATTTGTCTTGCACATAATTAGAACTGCACGTCGTTCAACATTAGTCCATCGGGTATTTTATATCTTCAAAAAATATAAATTGCATTTTATAAGTAATAAAAATTAGTTTTATTTAACTAAAGCGATTACTATTGACGCAAGTACAGTTTACATGCATAAACATAAAAAATCTATATAATTATTCTTGTTATTTCACACAAAACAGAACCTTCATTATCAAAGGCAAGACTTTCCTGTTATTATTGGTAAGTGCAAAAGATGCCTAGCAATAACAGAAACATTTTATATGAGCTCGACGAAGTACTGAAGCGATGTTTGATATGTTATTTCCTGCGTTATTTCAAATTTACCTTTTATGAGGAAATTGCGTTTTGCAGCTCTATATGATAAAGCTGTGCTGATTTGTTTTATTTTTCCTATAACGTCCCTCTGTTTCACATTACAAAGCAACGGCTTTCGAGTAAAATCTGAATTACATATCGTAAAATTCAATTTTGCTATAAATAGTGTTTTAAATTTTTGGTAGTGTGCGGAAGGTTAACAATATAGAGCAAGAACGTTCTGTAGTTTCTGCAGCCCTTTACATATCCTGAGTTTGTACATAGATCACTACCCCCAGTTCTTAGGGGTTAATACATTACTGGCCATTAAAATTGCACCACCACGAAGATGACATGCAACAGACGCGAAATTTAACCAACAGGAAGAAGATGCTGTGATATGCAAATGATTAGCTTGTCAGAGCATTCACACGTGGTTGGCGCCGGTGGCGACACCAACAACGTGCTGACATGACGAAAGTTTCCTACCGATTTCTGATACACAAACAGCACTTGACTGCCGTTGCCTGGTGAAACGTTGTTGTGGTGCCTCGTGTAAGGAGGAGAAATGTGTACCATCACGTTTCCGACTTTCATAAAGGTCGGATTGTCGCCTATCGCGATTGCGGTTTATCGCGACATGGCTGCTCGCGTTGGTCGAGATCCAATGACTGTTAGCAGAATATGGAATCGGTGGGTTCAGGAGGGTAATACGGAACGCCGTGCTGGATCCCAAAGGTCTCGTATCACTAGCAGTCGAGATGACAGGCATCTTATCCGCATGGCTGTAACGGATCGTGCAGCCATGTCTCGATCCCTGAGTCAAGAGATGGGGACGTTTGCAAAACAACAACCATCTGCACGACAAGTTCGACGACGTTTGCAGCAGCATGGACTATCAGCTCGGAGACCGTGGCTGCGATTACCCTTGACACTGTATCACAGACAGGAGCGCTTGCGATGGTGTACTCAACGATGAACCTGAGTGCAGGAATGGCAAAACGTCATTTTTTCGGATGAATCCAGGTTCTGTTTACAGCATCATGATGGTCGCATCCGTGTTTGGCGACATCGCGGTGAACGCACATTGAAAGCGCGTATTCGTCATCGCCATACTGGAGTATCACCCAGCGTGATCGCATGGGATGCCATTGGTTACACGTCTGTCACCTCTTGTTTACATTGACGGCACTTTCAACAGTGGACGTTACATTTCAGATGTGTTGCTACCCGTGGCTGTCCCCTTCATTCGATCCCTGCGAAACCCTACATTTCAGCAGGATAATGCACGATCGCATGTTCCAGGTCCTGTACGGGCCTTTCTGGATACAGAAAATGTTCGACTGCTGCCCTGGCCAGCACATTCTCCAGATCTCTCACCAATTGAAAACTTCTGGTAGATGGTGGCCGAGCAACTGGCTCGTCACAATACGCCTGTGGTATCGTGTTGAAGCTGCATGGGCAGCTGTACCTGTACACTACATCCAAGCTCTGTTTGACTCAATGGCCAGGCGTATCAAGGCCGTTATTATGGCCAGAGGGTGTTGTTCTGGGTACTGATTTCTCAGGATCTATGCGTCCAAATTCGGTGAAAATGAAATCACATGTCAGTTCTAGTATAATGTGTATAGGCGAGTGTTATCCCGTTTGTCATCTGCTTTTGTTCTTGGTGTAGCAATTTTAATGGCCAGTAGTGTAATTCACTGATAGTATATGTAAAAAAAGGGCCCGTTATGAGGTCACGCCCGATAGGTATGCAACACACCCAACATGAAGGTAATGCGGGTACGATCTTAAGTGGCCAAAGCTACTAGGAAACCTAAGGCAGTCTATTCGTACCTGCGGTAGTCTGAGGTAGCTCATGGTAGTTTCACAACTTTATTCGTTAGAAACGCGCAGCAGGTGCTGTGGTTTGAGCCTAACTTTGCTCCCACGGGAACAAGTGCGGCCACTGCTTTCTGAGATGTGCTCGGCAGGTAGATGGGGGTGGTGGGGGAGGAGGCTGAGCAGACACGCCGCCAGCAGCCTCGCCTCCCCGTGACGTCACCGGAGCCACGTGCCATTGGGCGGGCAGAGGTCGCGCGCCGACCGCCGACCATCGACCACGCGGCTCATCTCGGCTCGCCTGGTTTCGCTCCGCCTGCCGCTTTCACGGCCGCTGCTTCTGCGTGGGAGGACAAGGCCACGCCACGCGTCAGCTCCGTTCACGTGGAAACCGGCTTCGCACGTGCCGCGCAAGGCTTCTGCGTGGTCGAACGCCCTTTCCCTGCTCCTCTGCGACCGCTGAACGGATGGACACAAAGCAGTGCGGACGACGCTTTACGCACCGCGCACTTTTCTGGCGCTTCCTAATGTGTGGAACACGACCACCCCGCCCCCCTGCGCTCCTGTCACTCATTTTCATAATCTCCTCATTTTCTATACAAATAAATCCTCTATATTCTTATGTGCTGTATGACTGAATGGGCGGGCTCACTACTGATCCTTGTGGGATTGGGGTGCCCTTATAACACTTCCGTGTGCTATTGCTATACTATAACCTAAAAGCTGGAGGCAGTAGTTCGTATAATGAAATTATTTTTATTAAAGCAATTACAGTATAAAGAAGCAGAGTAGTGTTGCCCTCTCAGAGTAATTTAGTTATGTTGACCGTGTTGTACCTAATGGAGGTGGCTTATCGGAAGTGAAAATCAGTATTACGTAAATATTTAAACAGTGTTGTTATTGTTGTGGCCTTCAGTCCAGAGACTGGTTTGATGCAGCTCTCCATGCTACTCTATCCTGTGCAAACTTCTTCATCTCCCAGTACCTACTGCAGCCTACATCCTTCTGAATCTGCTTAGTGCATTCACCTCTTGGTCTGCTTCTACGATTTTTACCCTGCAATACTAAATTAGTCATCCCTTGATACCTCAGAATATGCCCTACCAAGCGATCCCTTCTTTTAGTCAAGTTGTGCCACAAACTCCTCCCAAAATTCTATTCAATACCTCCTCATTAGTTATGTGATCTACCCATGTAATCTCCAGCATTCTTCTGTAGCACCACATTTCGAAAGCTTCTATTCTCTTCTTGTTCAAACTATTTATCGTCCACGTTTCACTTCCATACATGGCCACACTCCATACAAATACTTTCAGAAACGACTTCCTGACACTTAAATCAATACTCGATGTTAACAAATTTCTCTTCTTCAGAAACGCTTTCCTTGCCATTGCCAGTCTACATTTTATATCCTCTCTACTTCGACTATCGTCAGTTATTTTGCTCCACAAACAGCAAAACTCCTTTACTACTTTAAGTGTCTCATTTCCTAATCTAATTCCCTCAGCATCATCAGACGCAATTCGACTACATTCCATTATCCTCGTTTTGCTATCGTTGATGTTCATCTTATATCCTCCTTTCAAGACATTGTCTATTCCGTTCAACTGCTCTTCCAAGTCCTTTGCTGTCTCTGACAGAATTACAATGTCATCGGCGAACCTCAAAGTTTTTATTTCTTCTCCATGGATTTTAATACCTACTCTGAAGTTCTCTTTTGTTTCCTTTACTGGTTGCTGAATATACAGATTGAATAACATCGGGGAGAGGCTACAACCCTGTCTCACTCCCTTCCCAACCACTGCTTCCCTTTCATGTCCCTCGACCCATATAACGGCCATCTGCTTTCAGTACAATTGTAAATAGTCTTTCGCTCCCTGTATTGTAACCCTGCCACCTTCAGAATTTGAAAGAGAGTATTCCAGTTAACATTGCCAAACGCTTTCTCTAAGTCTACAAATGCTAGAAACGTAGGTTTGCCTTTCCTTAATCTTTCTTCTAAGGTATGTCGTAGGGTCAGTAGTGCTTCACGTGTTCCAACATTTCTACGGAATCCAAACTCATCTTCCCCGAGGTCCGCTTCTACCACTTTTTCCATTCGTCTGTAAAGAATTCGCGTTAGTATTTTGCAGCTGTGACTTATTAAACTGATAGTTCGGTAATTTTCACATCTGTCAACACCTGCTTTCTTTGGGATTGGAAGTATTATATTCTTCTTGAAGTCTGAGGTTATTTCGCCTGTCTGATACATCTTGCTCACCAGATGGTAGAGTTTTGTCAGCTCTCCCAAGGCTGTCAGTAGTTCTAATGGAATGTTGTCTACTCCCGGGGCCTTGTTTCGACTTAGGTCAGTAACAAACAATATTTTACCTATCTATACAGTTCAAAGAATAAAGAAAACCGTCGCCAGCTTAATTAGGCATGAGAATGATTAACATCCTCGTACAAGAAAATAGGTATGAGTAACTGTAAAGGACAAACACAACCTATACTTTGCCACACCCGAGTCCAATGAACTCTGGCATCTGACTACAGTATGTTCTCTTATGGGTATGGTTCACAGCAAAATTAGTTATTGTGCATAAATTAAGTCTCTCAATGCTGAACACCTTTCTACTTAGGATGAAAATTAAATGGAATTAACTAACAGATAATTTCTCACTGTCTTTTCAATAAAAAATTATTGTTTCATAGATAGTCTTTCTATTAATCGTTATCTAGCATGAGCACAATCGACAAACTGTTGATCCTGTTACATCATAATACGGACTTTTAATACACTAGAGGAACGCAATATTGTACAGAATTTCACTTGAATAGCATTATAAATTGAAATTTTCTATAATTAACTTTGTGTATTTGAACTACTTTCAATGGAGGGGACCCCTTAATCTTGTCCACTGTATCAAAGCAGATGAGACACACTTTCAACACACTAGAGAAACAAGTCCTTATCAAGCATGAACATGTAGCTTTCAACAGTATCAGTTCTCAACTTTTACTGCAGTAGAACACAACTTGATGTGTTTTTAAGACAATAGCTCACCTTTGTGTGATTTTCAACAGGCTGCACTATGATCATTTAACTTGCAAAACTCTATAAGCCACAGTTTTGAGAACATTCACTTTAGAAGTTACGAACAAAATTTTAATAAACAGTTTTAATAGAAATATTACTTTCAACAAGCATCATTTACTGTATTACTCAGTTCCGCTACATCAACATTAACTTTCTTTTTACTATGTTCAAGTGGCATTAATTAGTAAAACACTGGGATTTCCTATTTTCACAATATGGACACTCGGTAAGCGTTTCTGACATGGGAAGGACCCTAAGTGGTTGTGTGACTGGGGTTAAAAATCTTGGTAGGTATAGGAGTTCGAGTATAAGTTAACTTATATTTGCGCACACTAAAACATCCAATGAGCTGATTCTTCACATTACATATTTACTATTCCTTGGTTCCTTTTTCAATGATTGTGCAACGTGGTGGAGAGAGAATATTGGTGGGTGGATTAGCAGGCGGAAATGCTGGACCCTCTCGTTTCTTGATGGCGATAATAGATACCAATTCCAGAATAGTTCCAGCTCTTTATCCACCCATCCGAGGCATTGGAAAGCGGCACGGAAAGCCTCTCTCGGCACCAGCACAATATACAACGTCGCATAAGTAGTTGACTGTTTGGTAGCTCGTCCCCGACTGACTCTTAATTCCACCTTTTCTACCTAGGCCAACCACAATTTGCGCGCGCCTCATGCTTCCGTCCCCGAGGGGGACCACAACACCTTTTACATACAAAATAACTAAGAACCCTAAGTGAGGATCAGCAATTACATAACAGCCAAACATATTAATTAAAACACATTTGCACATATTAGTATTTCTTCAAAAAATTATTTAAACAATATTACAATTATATACATTAAGTTTTGTTCCCTCCAAATGAGACAAAGAATATAAATGATACACTACATTGCATAGAATCAAACCAAGACATCAAAGTTTTTTACACAGAAAAGAATAACCCCTCTCATAGTATCGATTCAATCCAACAACATTTACAGAAACTCAACGATGTACCATTAAATAAAACAAAAAGGCAAAATAAATCAGTAGAGCATTAGAGCTATGGTGTTACACCCTATGAGACAAATACAATGACAGAAAAAAAGAGAAACAAAAAATAATGTAGAGTAATGAGATTTCGGGAGATAGATTTGCCTAGGTAAAATATTTAAATAATATTGCACGGTCGCAGGGTTATGTACGCTCCAGATAAGCTATTGCAAATGTGAGATGATGGTAGATAAGTAGCCGATGTAATCGCCAGAATTTTGAATGTAAGTATGCATACCTGCATGCGTTGTATTGTACAGGTGCCGGATGGAGTTCCATCCTATCGCACTTAGTCAATACAGGGACAGTTAATGCTGTCTGTGGATAGTGCTGGAGTTTTCATCCGATGATGTCCGCACATGTGCTCGATTGAAGACAGATCTAGCGATGGAGCAGACGAAGGTAATATGGTGACACACTGTCGAGGATATTGGGTTACAACAGAGGTGTGCAGGTCGGTGTTATCCTGTTGGAAAACACCCCCTGGATTGCTGTTAGAGTGGCAGCACAACCAAATCACCAGATTGACGTACCAATTTCCAGTCAGGATGCGTGGGATAACCGCGACAGAGCTCCTGCTGTCCTACGAAATCGCATGGGAGACCATAACCTCAGGTATAGGTCCAGTGTGTATAGCTCGCAGACAGGTTGGTTGTGTGCCCTGTACTGGCTGCCTCTTCCCTAACTAGGCGCAGCAGCAACTTAATCACCGAGCGCGGTTGCCCAGTGGTCAGCACACTGGACTCGCATTTGGGAGGACGACGGTTCGATCCCGCTTCCGGCCACACTGATTTAGGTTTTCCTTGATTTCCCTAAATCACTCCAGGCAAATACCGGGATGGTTCCTTTGAAAGGGCACGGCCGACTTCCTTCCCCAAACTTCCCTAATCCGATCGGACCAGTGACCTCGCTTTTTGGTTTCTTCCCCCAAACAACCCAACCCCCAACCCATAACATAACCGAGACAGAACCAGCTTTCATCAGAAAACAACAAACCTCCACCCTGCTCTCCAGTGAGCTCTCGCTTGACACCACTGAAGTCGCAAATGACGATGGCTTGAGATAATTGGAAAGAACTGTACACGGCGTCTGGTTCGGAGCTGTCCTGGAAGTAACCGATTTGTAACAGTTCGTTGTGTCAACCCGATGGATACCTATGGTATATCGGGGAAAACCACCGTTCAGGTCGTGTTGTCCGCGGGGCCGGAAGGTGCTAACTGCCACACCACGTATCATTAGCTCATTGGCTCAGCATGAATTGTTTGTTCAACCAACCTACACAGCCTATACCTCAACCTCCAGTGCACTAATAACTTCTGATCTGAAGCTTAAAGTTAGGCACCTCTTCAAGGGACCTACGCCTCCTGGTAAGAGGCGGCGCACGGCCTGGATGGAAGGATCTTAATTGTGGTTCCTCTCTTTTGAGCCCAACCCGACGGATACCTATGTTAGATCGGAAAAAACCACCGTTTAGGTCGTGTTGTCGGTGGGGCCGGGAGGTGCTTGCACCCGATGTACTCTACTGGGAGCCTTGCAAGCTCAACACAAACCGTTGGCGTCGTTACCTTTATTACCACTACCACAAGTACTGTAAGTAGGCTGTTTAGGTTTTTTTTTATTGGTAACGCCACGTAGCGCTCTGTATGAAAATTACTGGCTGTGTTGTGTGCAGTCTGTGGCTGGTTTGCATAGTTGTTTGCTATTGTAGTGTTGGGCAGCTGGATGTTAACAGCGCATAGCGTTGCGCAGTTGGAGGTGAGCCGCCAGCAGTGGCGGAGTTTTGAGCGCGGATGATCTGGACGTGTGTCCATCAGAAAGAGTAAATTTGTATTTTTTATTTATTTATTTATGGTTCCATGGGACCAAATTAAGGAGAAGTCTCCATGATCATGGAACGAGTCAATACATGGAATTATAAATTGTACACTCCTGGAAATTGAAATAAGAACACCGTGAATTCATTGTCCCAGGAAGGGGAAACTTTATTGACACATTCCTGGGGTCAGATACATCACATGATCACACTGACAGAACCACAGGCACATAGACACAGGCAACAGAGCATGCACAATGTCGGCACTAGTACAGTGTATATCCACCTTTCGCAACAATGCAGGCTGCTATTCTCCCATGGAGACGATCGTAGAGATGCTGGATGTAGTCCTGTGGAACGGCTTGCCATGCCATTTCCACCTGGCGCCTCAGTTGGACCAGCGTTCGTGCTGGACGTGCAGACCGCGTGAGACAACGCTTCATCCACTCCCAAACATGCTCAGTGGGGGACAGATCCGGAGATCTTGCTGGCCAGGGTAGTTGACTTACACCTTCTAGAGCACGTTGGGTGGCACGGGATACATGCAGACGTGCATTGTCCTGTTGGAACAGCAAGTTCCTTTGCCGGTCTAGGAATGGTAGAACGATGGGTTCGATGACGGTTTGGATGTACCGTGCAGTATTCAGTGTCCCCTCGACGATCACCAGTGGTGTACGGCCAGTGTAGGAGATCGCTCCCCACACCATGATGCCGGGTGTTGGCCCTGTGTGCCTCGGTCGTATGCAGTCCTGATTGTGGCGCTCACCTGCACGGCGCCAAACACGCATACGACCATCATTCGCACCAAGGCAGAAGCGACTCTCATCGCTGAAGACGACACGTCTCCATTCGTCCCTCCATTCACGCCTGTCGCGACACCACTGGAGGCGGGCTGCACGATGTTGGGGCGTGAGCGGAAGACGGCCTAACGGTGTGCGGGACCGTAGCCCAGCTTCATGGAGACGGTTGCGAATGGTCCTCGCCGATACCCCAGGAGCAACAGTGTCCCTAATTTGCTGGGAAGTGGCGGTGCGGTCCCCTACGGCACTGCGTAGGATCCTACGGTCTTGGCGTGCATCCGTGCGTCGCTGCGGTCCGGTCCCAGGTCGACGGGCACGTGCACCTTCCGCCGACCACTGGCGACAACATCGATGTACTGTGGAGACGTCACGCCCCACGTGTTGAGCAATTCGGCGGTACGTCCTCCCGGCCTCCCGCATGCCCACTATACGCCCTCGCTCAAAGTCCGTCAACTGCACATACGGTTCACGTCCACGCTGTCGCGGCATGCTACCAGTGTTGAAGACAGCGATGGAGCTCCGTATGCCACGGCAAACTGGCTGACACTGACGGCGGCGGTGCACAAATGCTGCGCAGCTAGCGCCATTCGACGGCCAACACCGCGGTTCCTGGTGTGTCCGCTGTGCCGTGCGTGTGATCATTGCTTGTACAGCCCTCTCGCAGTGTCCGGAGCAAGTATGGTGGGTCTGACACACCGGTGTCAATGTGTTCTTTTTCCATTTCCAGGAGTGTATTATTGGATATCATGAACTGATACATATATATGATGTCTTTTGAACATTATTAAGGTAAATACATTTTATGTTCTTTATCAAAATCTTTCATTTGCCGGCTATGCTTATCAGTAGTTAGTGCCTTCAGTAGTTAGAATCTTTTATTTAGCTAGCAGCATTGGCGCTCGCTGTATTGCAGTAGTTTGAATAACGAAGATTTTTGTGAGGTAAGTGATTCATGAAAGGTATAGGTTATTGTTAGTCAGGGCCATTCCTCTGTAGGGATTATTAAAAGTCAGATTGCGTTGCGCTAAAAATATTGTGTGTGTGTTTAGTGTTGATCAGAAAAAGTAAAGAGAGTAATGTCTGAGTGCGTTCAGTTTTGCTCAGCTGTTTGAAAAGCAAATAACGTAAGAGGTTTATCAGCACAGTCATTCATACGTTTTTCTATGGGGTCGTACAGTACCTGCTCACTAGCAACTTTGAGCCAAGTACAAAGTCAGTTACCTCTCTATTGTATATCGTAAAGGGTTTAGCAGGCTGTACATGGAGGTCTTAGTCTTAGTTTCTAGCTTTAACGTACTCTAATCTCTTAGTTTTTAGGATGGTAGACGTTAAAGGCATGGTGAGCGACGGCCAGCGTCTTGAGGGTCATTCCAAGACCCGGGCCGCCGCCCACAAACAGGTGACGGGCAATATTACACCTATCTCTTCTCTATTCAATTTTCTACCTTCCTTCTTTCTCAATATTTCATTTCGTTTTGTTTATTAATATTTCACTTGATTTTGTATTAGTTATAAGTTTTTCTAATGCTGCAAAAGAAAAAAAAAGAGATATCAAATGGATGTAAACAAATAGATTCTTGAGTATTGCTCATCAGTATGGGACCCTTACCAGGTTGGATTAATAGAAGAGATAGACATGATCCAGCGAAAAGCAGCGCGATTCGTCATGGGGACATTTAGTCAGCGCGAGAGCGTTACGGAGATGCTGAACAAGCTCCAGTGGCGGACACTTCAAGAAAGGCGTTACGCAATACGGAGAGGTTTATTATCGAAATTACGAGAGCGCTCATTCCGGGAAGAGATGGGCAACATATTACTACCGCCCACATATATCTCGCGTAATGATCACAACGAAAAGATCCGAGAAATTAGAGCAAATACGGAGACTTACAAGCAGTCGTTCTTCCCACGCACAATTCGTGAATGGAACAGGGAAGGGGGGATCAGATAGTGGTACAATAAGTACCCTCCGCCACACACCGTAAGGTGGCTCGCGGAGTATAGATGTAGATGTAGATGGAGCCCGCCTCCACGTGGCGGGACATGGGCAACGGTGGTGGTGGTGGGGGTGGTGTTACTTTCAGTCACACCGGACCCCGGACCCAGTCATGGTGACTAAGTGGCAACATACGACCCACCATAAGAAATTAGACGGTGGGTCATAAAATATAAGCAGCTAGTGAAAAAAAAAAAGTGTCGCTGTGGTGCCAACTGGTGCTCAAATTGGTGCTGCAGATGATGCGCTAGAGCCATACACAATGGTGATGACATGTGGCCGTTCTCAGCCTGGTCAGATTCCGACCGTACATTGTCGTAACCACTGTTGCCAGAAATCATGCACAGTGGCTACATTCCAGCGCCGGCCGGGGTGGCCGAGCGGTGCTAGGCGCTACATTCTGGAACCGCACGACCGCTACGGTTGCAGGTTCGAATCCTGCCTCGGGCATGGATGTGTGTGATGTCCTTAGTTTAGCTAGGTTTAAGTAGTTCTAAGTTCTAGGGAACTGATGACCTCGGAAGTTAAGTCCCATAGTGCTCAGAGCCATTTGAATCACACTGAGCCGCGGCGGCTCATATCGATAGTGCCACTCTGGTGGTTTACCTTTACTGCCACGGTCAGGGCTGTAAGCAGCGCCCTCTGCTGGGGCCTACGCGAGGAATAACGAGGCGAGGTCCTGGGGGGAGGGGGGGGTGGCGTCTTGCAATTTGTGTGAAGGAGTAACGATTTTTTTTTATTTATTTATTGTTCCGTGGGACCACATTAAGGCGAAGTCTCCATGCCCATGGAACGAGTCAATACATGAAATTATAACACGATAATGGAAACAGATAAAATGAAATATAAGAAACATATTCAGGCGACAATTCGTAAGTTTAAATAAAGAAAATCAACACTGTAACACTGGAATTTGCTTAATTTTTCAGCTCTTGCAGGAGCTCCTCGACAGAATAGAAGGAGTGAGCCACGAGGAAACTCTTCAGTTTAGACTTAAAAGAGTTTGGGCTACTGCTAAGATTTTTGAGTTCTTGTGGTAGCTTATTGAATACTGCACTCCTTTCTGCACAAGAGTCAAGGAAGTGCATTCCACATGCAGATTTGATTTCTGCCTAGTATTAACTGAGTTACAGCTGCTAACTCTTGGGAATAAGCTAATATTGCTAACAACAAACGACATTAAAGAAAATATATATTCTAGGGCAATTTCAGATTTCCCAGACTATTGAATAGGGGTCGACAAGAGGTTCTCGAACTTACACCACACATAGCTCGAACAGCCCGTTTTTGAGCCAATAATACCCATTTTGAATCAAAAGAATTACCCCAAAAAATAATACCATATGACATAAGCGTATGCAAATATGTGAAGTAGACTCCTTTTCGTGTTGAGCTGTCACTTATTTGAGATACTGTTCTAATGGTAAATAAAGCAGCATTTAGTTTCTGAACAAGATCCTGAACATGGGCTTTCCACAACAGCTTACTATCTATCCGAACGCCTAGGAACTTGAACTGATCCGTTTTGCATTGGATGTCTCAGTGGTACCCGAGAGTTGCAGTGGCTGCTTTCGGAGAAGAGAATTGTTAAGAGCTTGTGTCTACGCTCTTTTCCATGCGATGTTGCTGCCTGCCGTTATAAACGGGTGAAAATCAGGCGCTTGTATTGACTATACGGGAACTGGTGATGTAAAATTACATTTGTGATTGAGTCTCACTTGTACTGGGACAATTTAGGGGCGAAAACTGTGGTGGGTTCATTAGGTCTGGTTCTCTGCTGTGCAACTGAGGGAGTCAGTTATTTGGGGTAAATGAGGGAGCACTATTATGTTGGGGCTACGCTCTCCGCGTTTTGTCTATGGCTTTGCGAATCGAAATCGTGGGGGAGTACACGTGTGAGTAATTTGCTGTTGTATTGATGATATGTTGTAAAGACCTCTGGTGTGTTAAATCACGCGCTGATTTCTAGCCAATCTAAGCAGAAGTTACCATTGCTACTTGCTTATGTGCTACTGTCGTTATGATTGGCGTTGTTTGTCTTTTGATTGTGGGTGTGCTCACGTTTAAAAAAAATTACGGCTACTATTCGTAAGGTTTGTCTAGTAAGGAAATTGCTTAAGCTATTATGATATACTGGTCTGTTTGCCTGTCACATTGGCTTTCTATGCAGTAACTGAAGGAATGTGTATGGTGGTTGAAGACTGTAGGCTGACTAGTATTTGAACTGGTGTTGAGGTTAAGGGCGAGATCAGCATCCCGCAAACCCGCACGCTGCGCGTGGTGAAATGTTCCGCTATTGGGGAGCCGGCTCTCTGTTCTTGGATTTTGTAAGGATACGTGATGAGTGCATCGCTGTAGTTTTTCGCGTGCTAAATTGCGGGGTGTTGGTGCCGTCCTAGGGCTAGACTTGTGATGTATGTTATCTTGAAAGGGAATTAACTGTACCAAACTTAAGAGAGCCTTTAGTTTGTTTTAGGTCTGTACATGGAATGATGATGTTATTTTGTCAATTGCGGCAATAACTTCCTGTGTGGGGAGATCCTCTGAGGGACTTGTATTGTACTGTTGCAGTGCAGTCCATCTGAAACGTGCTGCTTGAAACTTGGGACTGCAGCTCTCTGGTGTTATATATTACTGTTTAATCTTAAATGTCTTGGATGTAATATGGTTGTTGAGGATTATGTAACTAATTTTGATCGCTGGTTCCTTAAAGGAAGTATTTCGTTTTAAAATATGTTCTCGGTCAGAGCCTATTTAAATATGATTTTAACTCATCATTCAAATTTTCCAGTCGTGCTTTCTTAAAAGGCTTTAGTTAAATGATTGCTATTTGCCTGCTTAAATGTTTGACTGACTTAAAGGAAAAGAATATTATTTTGTAATTTGTACTGATTGTTGCTTTTGGGTAATACCTGACTTGTGTGTTCAATAAATGAGTGTCTAGTCAATGGTGATGCACTGTTCTATTGCTAGCCTACCCCTTCCACTCCACAGCCTGTTGAGCTGCTTTGTGTCGAAATTGTGTTCAAAACACCCCTCTGACCTGACACCTCACATACATTCCCGCCAAGTATTTCCGCAATATCCCAGAAGGAACATCCAGCTTCTCGTAGCCCTATTGCATGAACTTGTTAAAACAGTGAGATGTTGATATTGTCGTCTTTGTTTCCTTAAAGCTATTCTTGTCACTTCTAACGCTCACGGCCGTTACACAGCGTCTATTTGTAGCAAGCCTAATTCGGATCCTCACAGTGTCACTACTCCGTCACTCTTATGCGACTGGCGAGAAATCGCAATAGAAATCAGCTTTCGGGTATTAAAACAGGCCTACCGACAATCATTCATGTCGCATATCTCCTTGGTGTCACAATTTTTTTTCCCCCGTCAGTGTATGTTTGGCTTCTCTTCCCCTTCCTCCAACTCTAGTCCGTAATCTTTACTCGCCCTTCCTATGGAGAATTAAATTCTCTATTCTTATTCGTTCATGTGTGTGGTCCGTCTGGTTTGATGCGGCTTGTCGCAACTTCCTCTCCCATGCCAAATTCTGCATTCTCCTACAGTTTTTACATGTCTCTCGATTAGCAAGGAAGTTATTCCGTGATGTCTTAACAGGTGTCGTATCATCCTGTGCCTTGTTCTTGTCAACGTTTCGTCTACTCGCCGACTGGAGAAGATTATCACCTCTCATCACTCGACGTCACTTCCAATTACCTTTGTAAGTAGGCTGTTTAGGTTTTTATGTTGGTAACGCCACATAGCGCTCTGTATGAAAATCACTGAATGTGCTGTGTGCAGTCTGTGGCTGGTTTGCATTGTTGGAATAGTCGCCATTGTACTGTTGGGCAGTTGGATGTTAACAGCGCGTAGCGTTGCGCAGTTGGAGGTGAGCCGCCAGCAGTGGTGGATGTGGGGAAGTGAGATGGCGGAGTATTGAGAGCGGATGATCTGGACGTGTGTCCATCAGAGAGACTAAATTTGTAATACTGGATATCATGAAATTAATTGTATATGTATATATATATATATATATATATATATATATATATATATATATATATATATATACAGGGTGTTACAAAAAGGTACGGCCAAACTTTCAGGAAACATTCCTCACACACAAATAAAGAAAATATGTTATGTGGACATGTGTCCGGAAACGCTTGCTTTCCATGTTAGAGCTCATTTTATTACTCCAAATCACATTAATCACGGAATGGAAACACACAGCAACAGAACGTACCACCGTGACTTCAAACACTTTGTTACAGGAAATGTTCAAAATGTCCTCCGTTAGCGAGGATACATGCATCCACCCTCCGTCGCATGGAATCCCTGATGTGCTGATGCAGCCCTGGAGAATGGCGTATTGTATCACAGCCGTCCACAATACGAGCACGAAGAGTCTCTACATTTGGTACTGGGGTTGCGTAGACAAGAGCTTTCAAATGCCCCCATAAATGAAAGACGGTTGAGGTCAGGAGAGCGTGGAGGCCATAGAATTGGTCCGCTCTCTACCAATCCATCGGTCACCGAATCTGTTGTTGAGAAGCATACGAACACTTCGACTGAAATGTACAGGAGCTCCATCGTGCATGAACCACATGTAGTGTCGCACTTGTAAAGGCACATGTTCTAGCAGCACAGGTAGAGTATCCCGTATGAAATCATGATAACGTGCTCCATTGAGCGTAGGTGGAAGAACATGGGGCCCAATCAAGACATCACCAACAATGCCTGCCCAAACGTTCACAGAAATTCTGTGTTGATGACGTGACTGCACAACTGCGTTCGGATTCTCGTCAGGCCACACATGTTGATTGCGAAAATTTACAATTTGATCACGTTGGAATGAAGCCTCATCCGTCAAGAGAACATTTGCACTGAAATGAGGATTGACACATTGTTGGATGAACCATTCGCAGAAGTGTACCCGTGGAGGCCAATCAGCTGCTGATAGTGCCTGCACACGCTGTACATGGTACGGAAACAACTGGTTCTCCCGTAGCACTCTCCATACAGTGACGTGGTCAACGTTACCTTGTACAGCATCAACTTCTCTGACGCTGACATAAGGGTTATCGTCAACTGCACGAAGAATTGCCTCGTCCACTGCAGTGTCCTCGTCGTTCTAGGTCTTCCCCAGTCGCGAGTCATAGGCTGGAATGTTCCGTGCTCCCTGAGACGCCGATCAATTGCTTCGAACGTCTTCCTGTCGGGACACCTTCGTTCTGGAAATCTGTCTCGATACAATCGTACCGCGCCACGGCTATTGCCCCGTGCTAATCCATACATCAAATGGGCATCTGCCAACTTCGCATTTGTAAACACTGCACTGACTGAAAAACCACGTTCGTGATGAACACTAACCTGTTGATGGTACGTACTGATGTGCTTGATGCTAGTACTGTAGAGCAATGAGTCGCATGTCAACACAAGCACCGAAGTGAACATTACCTTCCTTCAATTGGGCCAACTGGCGGTGAATCGAGGAAGTACAGTACATACTGACGAAACTAAAATGAGCTCTAACATGGAAATTAAGCGTTTCCGGACACATGTCCACATAACATCTTTTCTTTATTTGTGTGTGAGGAATGTTTCCTGAAAGTTTGGCCGTACCTTTTTGTAACACCTTCTATATATGACTTTTGAACACTATTAAGGTAAATACATTGTTTGTTCTCTATCAAAATCTTTCATTTGCTAACTATTCCACTCAGTAGTTAGTGCCTTCAGTAATTAGAATCTTTTATTTAGCTGGCAGTAGTGGCGCTCGCTGTATTGCAGTAGTTCGAGTAACGAAGAGTTTTGTGAGGTAAGTGGTTCATGAAAGGTATAGGTTACTGTTAGTCAGGGCCATTCTTTTGTAGGTATTTTTCGAAGCCAGACTGCGTTGCGCTAAAAATATTGTGTGTCAGTTTAAGCACAGTCACTTATAATTTTTCTAAGGGGACGTTTCACCTTCTGTAGTGCCACATATCTAACGTTACGATTCTCTTCTTTCCTGCTTTCCACACAATCTAACACGCATGTGTGTATAAAGTCATGCTCCAGACGTACATTCTCAGAAATTTCTGTCTCAAATTAATACCTATGTTTAATACCAGCGGACTGCTTCTGGCCGGGAATTCCCTCTTCGCCTGTGCTTGTCTGTTTCTTAGACGCTCCATACTCCGTCCATCACCTGTTCCTCAATTCCACGTACTTCGTTGTCTAAAATTTGTATACTTTTATCGCTAATCTCGTGTCTGCTACGCCTCACTGATACCATTTTTTCCGTTTATCGTCAGTTCATAAAGCGGGCTCACTCGATTTTATTCTAGTCAACACGCCCTGTAGCTGTTCTTCAGTGAGGATAGGAATGTCATGAGCGCATCTGAACGGTGACAACGTTTCAGTCTGAATTTTTCAGAGCACTCCTGAAACTTTTTTTATTACCATGTACAGACTGAACGATAGTGTTCTACTGACTTCCGTAAGATGTGGCTACTTCAACTTTAAGGGGGGTGGGGCGTCAAACGGGCCGTCTTGGAGCAGGAGAGACCCCACGGGACATTTTAATTTCCACTGTCTATACTTTTACGAATAAATTCATAAAACTGTCAGCATGACCAGGAAGGATTCAAGTTTCACAATCATAGTAGTGGAAGTTCAAAAAAATAACAAATTTTTTTTTACATGTGAAAGTTCATCATTTTTTCACTTCTATTGGCTGCGTTTGTTGCTATAGGTACACATTTCTTCATAAGTAAGAGAGATTCTTCGATGAACTTTGCACAGCATACAAACCATACTTACAGGTGTAGGAAACACTACAAATTATTTAATGTATGAAAAAATGAATGTGCTGTTATATTTTAAACTTCATATTTAGAAAAAACTCAAATTTTATAGTTAATTATCTCAATTTTTACCACAGTTTTTAATAAATTTGGAAAATTCTAGAGTTTCGTACACCTGTAAGTATGGTTTGTATGCTGTGCAAAATTCATCCAAGCATCTCCCTTACCCATGAAGAAAAGTGTACCTATAGCAACAAATGCAGCCAATGGTAAGTGAAAAAAGGGTGAAATACAAATGTAAAAAAAAAATTATTTTCTTATATTTTTGAACTTCCACCGCCATAAGTGTAAATCCTGAATCCTTCCTGGTCATGCTGACAAAGTTTTATGAATTTATTCGTAAAAGTATAGACAGTGGAAATTAAAATGTCCTGTGGTGACTCTCCTTCTCCAAGTCGTCCCGTTTGACGTCCTACCCCCCTTAAAGGTAACTTTGACAGCTTTTCGGACAACTGTAACAGAGCGTCAATGTATGGTTCAAACGCGTGCTGCGCGAACTGGCGTGACGTCGCGTGCCGGGTGGGGGTGGGGAAGGAGTGGCTTGCGCTGCTATCACGTCACATGCCGACTATACAGAGTTCGCCATAAGAATGATCGGTCAGAACACGTACACTGGTGGTGTTACGCTCTTGTAAGTAGGTCCTACTTATGTATTAGATATATCATTACTAAGTTACGTTAAATCAAGCTTTATTCTATTGTACAGGGTGTTCAAAAAGTCTCCCCGCAGTGTCGTATGATTGTTAGCCGCACGTGCCGTATGGTTGTTCGCGTGCCTGGGTTACTTCCTTTCAAGTGGACTCTCCCAACATTCCACTGTTTCCTTTATCTCAGCCAGCGTCAATGGTATTGTTGGTGTGTATCGTTACGTGTTGACGTGAACGTTTAAGTTTAGTTCCTTTGTTCGTTTTTTTCGTTTTTGTTAAAACGCTAACCATTGGGGATGGAGGGGGAGAGGAGGGACAGGGGAGGGGGAGGGGGAGGGAGAGGGGGAGGGGGGAGGGAGAGGGGGGAGGGAGAGGGGAGAGGGAGAGGGAGGAGGGAGAGGAGAGAGGGAGAGGGAGAGGGAGAGGGGGGAGGGGGAGGGGGGCGGTAGGTAGGTGTGCAGCCTATTAGAAGCTGATAGTCATTGCCGGTACTGCATCTTATGAACGTTATTTTGATTGTCAGTTACAGAGAAACACTTGCCGAGGGCCGCGTAAGATGGCTAGGAGGTAAGGCTTGCAGGCTCAAGCTAACCATCTTGGCATATTGGGGAATATCACTGCGGCAGAGGGTTGAAAAGTCATAAATGTAAACCATAAATAAGAATGGAGATAGGATAGAGTCCCAGTGAACATCAGACGCTGGTAGAATATTCGCGGAACGGTTAACTCCACTGTACTGAAGGTAGATCAAACGTTCAGGAACGGCTATGGAACGTGTTCGCAGCTAATCGAACGAGTTCGCTTGTGCAGATTTTATATGGGGGCGCCGTATTCCACAGCGCCAGTTTCCTGTTTCGACTTCCGCAGTGCGTTTTAACAGCGTCCATAACGCTGCCGATCCAGTTTTTAATAGCAGTTTTACAACCCACGTCCCGCTGCGATTAACACTTCCTGGTACCAGAAGATCCGATAGCTCTCAGTCTGGTTTTTAGACACACTGAATTCGAAGCTCAATCTTTTTTCACTCCGGCCAAAGATTCTAAAGTTTCCACACCTTGGCACACACATACCTCTAACTAGTCAATTTTATTTATTTTTCTGCTACACGTTTATGAGGCCTATAAAGGGTGTTTCAAAAATGCTTTTACAAACTTTGGGACAGGTTTGTTACACAGGAAAAAGTTTCATGCAAACATATGCCCGAAAGTGCAGCATTTTCGATTTGTTAATTAAAATTACAATTTAGGTGATTGGAGCTCAACAGGTCAACTCATAATAAATGCTTGAGATGTTATGCAGTTGCTCATAAACACCCATGCACTCGTCGAAACATGGACTGTTGCAGCCATTCAAATACTTGCTGACGTTTTCGAATGATACAACCCTCCCCCACCCCCCACCCCCCGACCCCTCCCCCACCCCCCATGAACCATGGCGTTGTTGGGGAGGCTTGCGTGTGCGTGCCTCAGCGATACTGATAGCCGTACCATAGGTGCAACCACAACAGAGGGGTATCTGTTGAGAGGCCAGACAAACGTGTGGTGCCTGTAGAGGGGCAGCAGCCTTTTCAGTAGTTACAAGGGCAACAGTCTGGGTGATTGATCTGGTCTTGCTGTGCTGGTACTGCGAACGGCTGAAAGCAAGTGGAAACTACAGCCGTAATTTTTCACGAGGGCATGCAGCTTTACTCTATGGTTAAATGATGATGGCGTCCTCTTAGGTAAAATATTCCGAAGGTAAAATAGTCCCCCATTCGGATCTCCGGGCGGGGACTACTCAAGAGGACGTCGTTATCAGGAGAAAGAAAACTGGCATCCTACGGATCGGGGCGTGGAATGTAGGATCCCTTAATCGGGCAGGTAGGTTAGAAAACATAAAAAGGGAAATGGATAGGTTAAAGTTACATATAGTGGGAATTAGTGAAGTTCGGTGGAAGGAGGAACAAGACTTCTGGTCAGGTGACTACAGGGTTATAAACACAAAATCAAATAGGGGTAATGCAGGAGCAGGTTTAATAATGAATAGGAAAATAGAAATGCGGATAAGCTACTACAAACCGCATAGTGAACGCATTATTGTGGCCAAGATAGACACGAAGCCCACGCCTACTACAGTAGTACAAGTTTATATGCCAGCTAGCTCTGCAGATGACGAAGAAATTGAAGAAATGTATGATGAGATAAAAGAAATTATTCAGGTAGTGAAGGGAGACGAACATTTAATAGTCATGGGTGACTGGAATTCGGCAGTAGGAAAAGTGAGAGAAGGAAACGTAGTAGGTGAATATGGATTGGGGGTAAGAAATGAAAGAGGAAGCCGCCTGGTAGAATTTTGCACAGAGCACAACTTAATCATAGCTAACACTTGGTTCAAGAATCATGAAAGAAGGTTGTATACATGGAAGAAGCCTGGAGATACTGACGGGTTTCAGATAGATTATATAATGGTAAGACAGAGATTTAGGAACCAGGTTTTAAACTGTAAGACATTTCCAGGGGCAGATGTGGATTCTGACCACAATCTATTGGTTATTACCTGTAGATTAAAACTGAAGAAACTGCAAAAAGGTGGGAATTTAAGGAGATGGAACCTGGATAAAATGACTAAACCAGAGGTTGTACAGAGTCTCAGGGAGAGGATAAGGGATCAATTGACAGGAATGGGGGAAAGAAATACAGTAGAAGAAGAATGGGTAGCTTTGGGGGAATGAAGTATTGAAGGCAGCAGAGGATCAAGTAGGTAAAAAGACGAGGGCTACTAGAAATCCTTGGGTGACAGAAGAAATACTGAATTGAATTGATGAAAGGAGAAAATATAAAAACGCAGTAAATGAAGCAGGCAAAAAGGAATACAAACGACTCAAAAATGAGATCGACAGGAAGTGCAAAATGGCTAAGCAGGCACGGCTAGAGTACAAATGTAAGGATGTAGAGGCTTACCTCACTAGGGGTAACATAGATACTGCCTACAGGAAAATTAAAGAGACCTTCAGAGAATAGAGAACCACTTGTATGAATATCAAATGCTCAGATGGAAACCCAGTTCTAAGCAAAGAAGGGAAAGCAGAAAGGTGGAAGGAGTATATAGAGGGTCTATACAAGGGCGATGTACTTGAGGACAATATTATGGAAATGGAAGAGGATGTAGATGAAGATGAAATGGGAGATATGATACAGCGTGAAGAGTTTGACAGAGTACTGAAAGACCTGAGTCGAAACAAGGACCCGGGAGTAGACAAAATTCCATTAGAACTACTGACGGCCTTGGGAGAGCCAGTCCTGACAAAACTCTACCATCTGGTGAGCAAGATGTATGAGACAGGCGAAATACCCTTGGACTTGAAGAAGAATATAATAATTCCAATCCCAAAGAAAGCAGGTGTTGACAGATGTGAAAATTACCGAACTATCAGTTTAATAAGTCACGGCTGCAAAATACTAACGTGAATTCTTTACAGGCGAATGGAAAAACTGGTAGAAACCGACCTCGGGGAAGATGAGTTTGGATTCCGTAGAAATATTGGAAAACGTGAGGCAATACTGACCTTACGACTTCTTAGAAGAAAGTTTAAGGAAAGGCAAACCTACGTTTCTAGCATTTGTAGACTTAGAGAAAGCTTTTGACAATGTTGACTGGAATACTCTCTTTCAAATTCTAAAGGTGTCAGGGGTAAAATACAGGGAGCGAAAGGCTATTTACAATTTGTACAGAAACCAGATGCCAGTTATAAGAGTCGAGGGACATGAAAGGGAAGCAGTGGTTGGGAAGGGAGTGAGACGGGGTTGTAGCCTATCCCCGATGTTATTCAATCTGTATATTGAGCAAGCAATAAAGGAAACAAAAGAAAAATTCGGAGTAGGTATTAAAATCCATGGAGAAGAAATAAAAACTTTGAGGTTCGCCGATGACATTGTAATTCTGTCAGAGACAGCAAAGGACTTGGAAGAGCAGTTGAACGGAATGGACAGTGTCTTGAAAGGAGGGTATAAGATGAACACCAACAAAAGCAAAACGAGGATAATGGAATGTAGTCGAATTGCGTCTGATGATGCTGAGGGAATTAGATTAGGAAATGAGACACTTAAAGTAGTAAAGGAGTTTTGCTGTTTGGGGAGCAAAATAACTGATGATGGTCGAAGTACAGAGGATATAAAATGTAGACTGGCAATGGCAAGGAAAGCGTTTCTGAAGAAGAGAAATTTGTTAACATCGAGTAAAGATTTAAGTGTCAGGAAGTCATTTCTGAAAGTATTTGTATGGAGTGTAGTATGGAAGTGAAACACGGACGATAAATAGTTTGGACAAGAAGAGAATAGAAGCATTTGAAATGTGGTGCTACAGAAGAATGCTGAAGATTAGATGGGTAGATCACATAACTAATGAGGAAGTATTGAAAAGGATTGGGGAAGAGAAGTTTGTGGCACAACTTGACTAGAAGAAGGAATCGGTTGGTAGGACATGTGTTGAGTCATCAAGGGATCACCAATTTGGTATTGGAGGATAGCGTGGAGGGTAAAAATCGTAGAGGGAGACCAAGAGATGGATACACTAAGCAGATTCAGAAGGATGTAGGTTGCAGTAGGTACTGGGAGATGAAGCTTGCACAGGATAGAGTAGCATAGACAGCTGCATCAAACCAGTCTCAGGACTGAAGACCACCACCACAACAACAACCACCTCACACTTCCATCCCGATGAAGATTTTCTGCATAGACCAGTTATTTATGGTATCGCAAGGCGTAATAATCCAACGAACTGACGTCGGGGGGAACGTGCAGGCCGTGGAAATTGTCCTCTTCTATCTATCCACCTGTCGATGTTGATTTTTGGTTCGTGTGGTGCTCAACTGTGCAGTCATCAGCACCCATACAAAAACCCAATTTTTACACAGCTCAATTTTTTACACAATCGAATCGTTGTCACGAACGTTGATGATGATGAAGGTGACAACACCAACACTCATAACGTCTCTACTCATGTAGAGACGGTATCTGAATTCTGTCCTTGTGACCGGGAGTTAGAGTTTCTTGTGTGTAGAACACAGAGAGGAGAAGACAGTATTAGATTATAATAGTCAGAGGACCGCCTTCTGTCATCGTAGTGTTTGAAAGAGTTTTATTTTTTTGGCTGGGGTCGTTCCATCGTCGCATACGTGTACAAGAACCATCACTCCGACGCCGGATGCAGTACATACGGTGAAATTTCGAACTGCTTGGGGTGATTAGGGCTATAAAGATAAACAGCTGTGATCAGGTAAGTTTTATTTCCACTGAGGTTGCACCCTACTGTAGATCAGCTTTGAAAGTAGTGTCTTCTAGTGTTTGGTTCGTAGATGCTGTCAGTCATCTCGCGTTATTTATATTAGATCGGGTAGTCATAAAAAGGGGCAGATTTGGGCAATTGATCAGACGTATTAGTTAGGAAATCCATTTATATCTCTTTATGTCCACCCCATATTGCCGGCCGCGGTGGACAAGCGGTTCTAGGCGCTTCAGTCCGGAACCGCACAACTACTACGGTCGCAGGTTCGAATCCTGCCTCGGGCATGGATGTGAGTTATGTCCTTAGGTTAGTTAGGTTTAAGTAGTTCTAAGTTCTAGGGGACTGATGACCTCAGATGTTGAGTCCCATAGTGCTCAGAGCCATTTGAACCACTCCATGTTGATATATAAACATTTGTAGTTGTATAAAGGGGTTTTAATCTACAATAAATGTATAAGCAGAAATAAGATTTATCATTTAGTAGTTACTAGTTCCCTTAATCATTCATTTATGTTTATATTGTAATTTATATATTAAAGAGTAAGAACGACGAGATAATATCACCATTAAGAGATCCTAAGATCTGCTTCAGCGGGCAGTCAAACAGGGCCAAAGCTTCATTTTCGCGTTCAATATTTTCCGTTGCGCACATTTATTTTACAGCCGCCTGGAGAAGCATCTTCGGCAGTGACTACCCATTCTTCTCTGTTAAGCATACGTTCTTTCTTTATTGCGTCACCGAGTGAGGTGGCACTTAGAGGTTAGCACACTGGACACGTGTTCAAGAGGACGACGGTTCAAAGCTACGTCCGGCCATCCTGATACATGTTTTCTGTGATTTCCCTAAATCACTTCAGGCAAATGCCTCGACGGTTCCTTTGAAAGAGCACGGTCGACTTCCTTCCCCATCCATCCTTAATCCGACCGGACCGACGACCTCCTTTGTTTGGTATTACACTAATGAGCCAGAAAATTATGGCCATCGACCTACTGTCGATGTAAACCCGTCCAGGAGATAATAGCGTTACCTGTTGAGGAATGACTGCTAATCAGACACACGCACGGTGTATGTATCATGAGTGAGGGGGCTGTCCTGCATACAATGAGGATGGCGCGCGATATTTGAGCTTGACCATGGACTGATTTTGATGGCCCGGAGGCTCGCCACGAGCAGTTCGATAGCTGCACGACTTGTCGACTGTTAGAGGAGTGCTGTGGTGTTTTCAAAACGTGACGAAACCAAACTGAAACCACGTCCTGACGTCGTGTGTTTGTGCGGCTACCCCTTACAATTGTCGGACGTCGTAAACTGGGCAGACTGACAGAACAGGACAGGACAGGCAACGAACTGTGGAGCAACTAGCATCTGACTTTTATGCTGGCCAGAGGACAAGTGTGTCCAGAAACCCTGTGCATCGAACTCCATACTCTGGGCCTCTTCATCCGACGACCACTGCATGTTCCAGTGTTAATACTTCGCCGTCCTGCGACACACAGTGGTATCGTACGGATAGTATCACGCAGTGGTCGGCGACAGCACTTTAGCATCTTTTTCATTCTGTTAGTATTTTGTTTAGGTAACAATAAGTTAGGTCTCCGATCAACGGAAATATTACCTTGAATGGAGAACCCCTCAAAGTGATAGAAAGTTTCACTTATTTAGGGAGTGAAATATCTAGGGATGGAAGAATAACTAACGAAATTAATAGGAGGTTACAGATGGGAGGCAATTTCTACCAGACAATAAAACACCTGATTTGGAATAATGAAGTTTCAGAAAGAGCAAAACTTATTATGTATAAGAATTATTACATCCCTATTGTCACCTATGGTGGAGAAACATGGACAGAAAGGGACTGGAGCAGACTGCAAGCAGGGGAAATGAAATTTCTCAGAGCAGTTAAGGGAAAAACAAGAATGGACAGAGTGAGGAATGTACAGATTAGAAAGGACCTCAAACAAGAAAGTATGAGAGAAGAAATTGAAAGAAAGAGATTAAGATGGTATGGGCATGTTAAGAGGATGCATGGGTAGAGACTCCCCAAAATTATGGAAGAACTGAAGATGGATGGGAAAAGACCTAGAAAGCGCCCAAGAACACGGTGGAAAATGGGAGTGAGAATATCTGTAGAAAGGAGAGGTGTGACCTGGCAGCAAGTGGAGGAAGAAAAGTGGTGGGAGGACCGAGCCAAATGGACTCGTCAGCACACAGACCCGGCAGTGGCTGGAGCGGGATTCGGATATAGATAGAACAATAAGTTACACACGTCAACAAGTTTTTTTGTTTTTACAAGTACTTGTACACTTTCATCATGGCAGGCGAAAGGGACGACAGTATTACTTACGATGAATGCCCGGACGTCTTGTCTGACGTTCCAGACGACTTGGCCGATTGGGAAGAAGACACTGGATATCTAATAAATGAAAGTGAAGCAGAATCGGCGGAAGATAGTGAAATACGTCCAAGAAGAATTTGTCGAACACTACAGTTGCCAACTGATCAGGATGAATCAGACGTAGGGGACAGACTATGATTTACTGAGGACCAATAATAAATTTGAAGGGTCTACGGGTGCACACATATTTCCGAAAGATACACACAGCGTCGTGGATATCGTGGAATTATATATTGGGAACAATCTATTTGAATATATTAGCAACGAAACCAACATGTATCACACTGAAAATTGCAAAAGAAGGAAACTGGATAAAAAATGCCAAATTTGCCGAAGTTACGGCACCAGAACTTAGAAGATGGTTTGGGCTTGCTATCCTTATGGGAACTGTAAAAAAAAAAAAAAAAACAAGGATCGATGATACACACCGGTATTTCGCAAAACGATGACCCTGCACCCGATTGAGACAAATATTATCATTTTTACATTTTTCCGGCAACAACAATAAACCGGATAATGCCGACCGGCTTTTCAAAATGCAATTCGTAATTGATTATTTTCCAAAAAGTTTAAAGAAACGTTTAATATAAGTCAACACATCTCAATTGATGAAGGAATCATACCGTGGCGTGGACAGTTAAATTTTAAAGCTTACAATCCCTCGAAAATTAAGAAATACGGTATACCCGTTCGGATGCTGTGTGATTGAAGTACGGGATACAGTTCCTCATTCAAGATATATTCCGGCACTGGTCAACCTTTAGCAAAAACAGTGATGGAACTGCTGACACCTTCTTATAGAAAGTGGCATCATCTCTACATGGATAATTATTATAACAGTGTAGAACTTGCAGAGAAGTTACTTTATGTTGATTCTTCAAATTGATTACTGTGACCAAGTAAATAATTATCAGTCTTTTTAACCGTCTTTTCTTCAATTTCATTCAGGTTGTCTGTGGTATTACTAAAATTATCTATTATTGAATTAACCCTTATGGATACCATAAAAAGAAAATTCGAGTTTGCAGAACGATACGGTAAAATAGAGGCTTTCCGGAAAAATTAAAGCGCGCAAAAAATGTGTTTGAAGCTTGTCATCAACGGAAAGGTGACAAGCGGCCGGCGACAAGGGAAGTTATCCGAATTAGCGCTGCCGGCGCCAAGCGAATAATTTTGTACGAGGCGTGCGGACGGCAAAGTGTTAACACCACAACGCTGGCAACTACCGCTGAAATGGGGGCGTGACCATCGGCTCTGGACTTTGGGGCAGAGGCAGAGCATTAGATGGTCTGATGAATGCCGATACCTTCATCATCATGCCGATGCGAGGGCATGAATCCGTCTTCTTTCAGGTGAACCGCCCATTGACACCCCGTGGATCCAGTGGACCTCGTGCAAGGCACCGTGATAGCCGAGGAGTATCGTAGACTAGTTACAGACAACGTACACCCCTTCGTCATGACTATGTTTCCCGACGACAGTGGTATTTTTCAACAAGATAACGCACTATGTCAGGCCAGGAGTGTGATTGAGTGGTCGAGGAACACACTGGAATTCCTATTGGTGTGCTGCACGCCCCCCCCCCCCCCCCCCCTCCCACCACGCCAAGTCCGAATCCGATCGAACACACCTGGGATGTGATTTAACGTGGCGTCAGCACTCATCGCGCACCTCCCCAGAATTTAAGGGAATTAGGTGAGACGTGACTGCAGATGTGGTGACGGCTCCCTCCAGCCACCTACTCAGGCCTCACTGCTTCCATGCCACGACGCGTCACCGCATCCGTGGCACAAGTGGCCAGACCAGCTTTTAGGTAGGTGGTCGTAACGTTCTGGCTGATCAATGTACCAGCTGATCAAAAAGTCAGTATAAATTTGAAAACTGAATAAATCACGGAATAATGTAAATAGAGAGGTACAAATTGACACAAGTGCTTGGTATGACATGGGGTTTTATTAGAACAAAAAAAAAAAATACAAAAGTTCAAAAAATGTCCGACAGATGGCGCTTCATCTGATCAGAATACCAACAACTAGCTTTTTTTTTTTTTTTGGTAGGGTGTAAGGGCGCTCAACTGCTGAGGTCATTAGCGCCCAGTCACTGGTGCTAGAACACATGGAATCTGCTAAAACTCAAGGGGATGGGGGGACACCAGAAGGACCTGACAAAGATGCAGATAAAATAAGTAAAAAGGTTAAATGTCTTTGGACAAGCCAGTTAAAGTTATAAAACGCAGAATACGAGCAGCTGCTCGAGCGTCATCAGCTAAAACATCCGGTAAAGTAGATGGCAGGGACAGGACAACACGAGATTGACTAAAGCGGGGACACAACAATAAAACATGGCGCACTGTTAATGCCTGACCACAAGGGCACTGCAGGGCTGGGTCACCGGAGAGCAGGTAGCGGTGGCTAAACCGGCAATGCCCAATCCGCAACCTGGTCAGAAGGACCTCCTCGCGCCGAGATGGTCGGGAGGATGTTGTCCAAGCAGTTGGGAGCGGTTTTACTGCCCGGAGGCTCTGAGCACTATGGGACTCAACAGCTATGGTCATCAGTCCCCTAGAACTTAGAACTACTTAAACCTAACTAACCTAAGGACAGCACACAACACCCAGCCATCACGAGGCAGAGAAAACCCCTGACCCCGCCGGGAATCGAACCCGGGAACCCGGGCGTGGGAAGCGAGAACGCCACCGCACGACCACGAGATGCTTACTGCCCGGAGCTTGTTTCCTTGGAGGGATGACCAAGCATCCCACCACAAAGACACAAGCCTCTTACATACATCCCCACGAACGTCAGATGACGGGACACAATGGGAGACTGGCCGAGGTAGGAGGACTGCAGCCTTGGCTGCAGCATCCGCAACCTCATTCCCAGGCACTCCTACATGTCCGGGAACCCACAGAAAGCTGACAGAACCACCATTATCAGCGAAAGAATGGAGGGACTGCTGTATCCGTTGAATCAAGGGATGGACCGGATAGGGAGCATCAAGGCTCTGAAGAGCACTGAGTGAGTCAGAGCAGAGTACATACGATGAATGGCGGTGGCGGCGGGCATACTGAACGGCCTGATGGAGAGCAAAAAGCTCGGCCGTAAAGCTGGAACATTGGTCGAGGAGCCGGTATTTAAAGGTGGCGGCCCCGACGACAAAGGCACAGCCGACACCGTCGTCAGTTTTGGAGCCATCGGTGTAAATAAAGGTGTGACCGGCAAGTCGAGCACGAAGTTCGACAAACCGTGAGCAATACACTGCAGCCGGAGTACCCTCCTTCGGGAGTGAGCTGAGGTCGAGATAAATAGGAACCGGAGCCTGGAGCCAAGGTGGTGTCGGGCTCTCACCCTCTCTGAAGGTGGTACGGAGGGCAAAATCCAATTGTCGAAGCAGGCGACGGAAGCGGACTCCGGGGGGCAGCAGGGCAGACACATACAACCCGTACTGACGGTCGAGAGAATCGGCGAAGAAGGACTTGTAAGAGACAACAGCCGGCAGGCATACCGACATAATAATTAGCATAACAAAGTAAGACAAAGCAAAGATGAAGTTCATTACAGGAAATGCTTAATATGTCCACCATCAGTCCTCAAGAATAGCTGTAGTCGAGGAATGATATTGTGAACAGCACTGTAAAGCATGTCCGAAGTTATCGTGAGGCATTGGCGTCAGATGTCTTTCAGCATCTCTAGAGATGTCTGTCGATCACGATACACTTGCTACTTCAGGTAACCCCAAAGCCAATAATCGCACAGAATGAGTTCTGCGGACCTGGCAGGCCAGGCATGACGAAAGTGGCGGCTGAGCACACGATCACCACCAAACGACGCGCGCAAGAGATCTTTCACGCATCTAGCAATATGGGGTGGAGCGCCATCCTGCATAAACATCGTACGTTCCAGCAGGTCTGTATCAGCCAGGCTGGGGATGATGCGATTCTATATTATATCGGCGTTCCTCGCACCCATCACGATAGCAGTTTTGCTGTCCAGTGCCATCTGTCGGACATTTTGTGAATTTTTTTTTGTTCTAATGAAACCCCATGTCATTGCAAGCATGTGTGTCAATATTTTCCTCTCTATCTACCTTATTCCGTGGTTTATTAAGTTTTCATACTGACTTTTAGATCACCCGGTATATGAGACGTTGTAGTACTACTGCTCCTAGAACATGGTTTGTGCGGGTGGTGCCGGGAGATATGGTTGGAGCGGCCGTGCTCTGTACCCGGCAGCGAGGCCGTTGCCTTCGCGCTGACCGCCCCCTGCCGCCCCCGCGCCGCCCCCGCCAGGGGGCAGGTAATCGATGCGCCACGTGGCGGCTCGGCGGCAGCGCGGGCCGCATCTTCCCTTTCCTGCCGGCCTCTCCGCTGTCAGCGACGTAATAGCTGCCCGTGCTACCGCCTCCGCCAGATCTAGCCCGCAACTATGGGTAAAACGGGGATAAGTGGCCATGATTTTTATTGAAATGCCAGTATCAGAGAGCAAAATATTGGCCAAGTGAGAGTAGGAGTCGTGTGCTGAGAGGACCAAACAAACCGAGGCGACAAAACTCCGGGGAGAGCGATATGCATATACAAGGTGGTCCAATTGATAGTGACCGGGCCAAATATCTCACGAAATAAGCGTCAAACGAAAAAACTACAAAGGACGAAACTCGTCTAGCTTGAAGGGGGAAACCAGATGGCACTATGGTTGGCACGCTAGATGGCGCTGCCATAGGTCAAACGGATATCAACTGCGTTTTTTTAAAAATAGGAACCTCAATTTTTTATTATATATTCGTGTAGTACGTAAAGAAATATGTTTTAGTTGGACCACTTGTTTCGCTTTTTGATAGATGGCGCTGTAATAGTCACAAACGTATAAGTACGTGGTATCACGTAACATTCCGTCAGTGCGGACGGTATTTGCTTCGGGATACATTACCCGTGTTGAAATTTACCGTTTACCAATTGCGAAAAAGGTCGATATCGTGTTGATGTATGGCTATTGTGATCAAAATGTCCAACGGGCGTGTGCTATGTATGCTGCTCGGTATCCTCGACGACATCATCCAGGTGTCCGGACCGTTCGCCGGATAGTTACGTTATTTAAGGAAACAGGAAATGTTCAGCCACATGTGAAACGTCACCCACGACCTGCGACAAATGCTCGTGCCCAAGTAGGTGTTTTAGCTGCTGTCGCGGCTAATCTGCACATCAGTAGCAGACAAACTGTGTGAGAATCGGGAATCTCAAAAACGTCGATGTTAAGAATGGTAGGTCAACATTGATTGCACCCGTACCATATTTCTATGCACCAGGAATTGCATGGCGACGACTTTGAACGTCACCGGGTCTGACGTCCCCGGACTTCTTTGTGTGGGGAAAGTTGGAGGATATTTGCTATCGTGATCCACCGACAACGCCTGGCAACATGCGTCAGCGCATTCTCAATGCATGTGCGAACATTACGGAAGGCGGACTACTCGCTGTTGAGAGGAATGTCGTTACACGTATTGCCAAATGCATTGAGGTTGTCGGACATCATTTTGAGCATTTATTGCATTAATGTGGTATTTACAGGTAATCACGCTGTAACACCATGTGTTCTCAGAAATGATAAGTTCACAGAGGTACATGTATCACACTGCAACAACCGAAATGAAATGTTCAAACGTACCTACCTGTTACCAGCTGTTGGTATAAAACTGTGAGCCATTGTTTGTAACTATTACAGTGCCATATATCACAAAGCGAAACAAGTGGCCCAACTATTTCTTTACGTACTACATGAATATGTAATAAAAATGGGGGTTCCTATCTAAAAAAAACCCAGTTGATACCCGTTTGATCTATGGCAGCGCCACCTAGCGGGCCAACCATAGCCCCATCTAGTTTCGCCCTTCAAGTTAGACGAGTTTCGTTCTTTGTAGGTTTTTCGTTTGACGCTTATTTCGTGAGATATTTGGCCCGGTCACTATCAATGGACCACCCTGTGCAGGTGGCGGTAGTATCGTGTACACAAGGTACAAAAGGGCAGTGTATCAGCGGAGCTCTCATTTTTACTCAGGTGATTCATGTGGAAAGATTTCCTATGTGATTATGGCCGCACGACGGGAATTAACAAACTTTGATTACGGAATGGTCGTTAGATCTACGAGGGCCGTTTGAAAAGTCTGTGCAAAAATAAAAACTACTTACGTGTTTGGGGTAAACCAGTCTCCTTTTACACTTATACACTTTGTCCAACGCTGTTCTAATTTGTTGATCCCTTCCGAATAACAGGAATGATCCAAGTCTGCAAAATAGCTATTATTTGCTGCAATCACCTTCTCGTTTGAATAAAACCTTTCTCCCGCCAGCCATTTCTTCAAATTGGGGAACAAATATCAATCCGAGGGAGCCAAGTCTGGAGAATAGGGAGGAGTTAAACAAGTTGGAATTCTATTTCCATTAATTTTGCGACCTCAACTTAGGTGGTGTGTGCTTGCGCATTGTCGTAATGGAAAAAAACTTTTTTGCGGGCCAATCTCCGGCGTTTTTCTTGCAGCTCGGTTTTCAGCCGGTCCACTAACGATGAATAATATGCACGTGTAATAGTTTTACTCTTTTCCAGATTTTCGATGAGGATTGTCCCTTGCGAATCCCAAAAGACAGTCGACATAACCTTTCCGGCCGAAAGAATGGTCTTCGCCTTTTTAGGTGCAGATTCTCCCTCGGTAACCCATTGCTTAGATTGTTGTTTGGCCTCAGGAGTACAGTAATGTATCCATGTTTCATCCACAGTGACGAAACGACGTTTAAAGTCCTGCGCATTCTCCCTGAACAGTTGCGAACCATCCTTGCAACACTTCACACGATTCCGTTTTTGGTCAAGCGTGAGCAATAGCGGAACCCATCTTGCGGATAGTTTTCTCATGTCCAAATGTTTATGCAAAATATTGTGTACCCGTTCTTTCGAGGAGCCCACAGCACTAGCAATCTCACGCACCTTAATAACTCTCCTGTCATCCATCACCATATCATGGATTTTATCAATGATTTCTGGAGTCGTAACCTCCACAGGGCGTCCAGAACGTTCAGCATCACTTGAGCCCATCTGGCCACTCCGAAAGTTTTGAAACCACTTATGAACTGTACTAATTGAAGGTGTAGAGTCATCGTAATGTTTATCAAGCTTCTCTTTAGTCTCCTGGGGCGTTTAGCCTTTCACAAAGTAGCGTTTAATCACCACACGAAATTCTTTTTCGTCCAGTTTTTGACAATCACTCGACTTCCTTAATCCACACGAATGTCAAACACAAAGAAATAGACAAATATGGCTGAAACTTGGTGTGCGCTCTTTCCGAACGTGCTACTAACTAAACATGACCTGGATACGCGCCTGTGGTGCCATTTCTCGGACTCTGCACGGACTTTAAAACGCCCCTCGTAGTAGCATTCATCAGAAAGTCACTATTTCTGAAATCGATAAAATATTCCGAGATCCACAGCGTCAAGAGTGTGTCGAGAGTACCAAATTTCAGGCACTACCTCTCACCACGGACAACTCAATGGCCGACGGCCTTCACTTAACGACCGAGAACAGCGGCGTTTGCGTAGTCAGTGCTAACAGACTAGCAACGCTGCGTGAAATAACAGCAGACATCAAAGTGAGACGTACGACGAACTTATCCATTATGTCAGTGCGGCCGAACTAAGAGCTAGTGGGCAGTGACAGCGGACGACCGATGCGAGTGCCTTTGCTAACGGCACGAAATCGCTTGCATCGGCCATATCGGTTCAACAGTAGACGACTGGAAAACAGTGGCGTGGTCACACGAATCTCGATTTCAGTTTGCAAGGGCTGATGGTAGGGCTCGAGTGTGGCGCAGACCTTACGAAGCGATGTTACTTAAACTCTGTACCTGGAAACTGAAAATTTGCAATATCGAGTACCAGTTGGCCCACGGAATATTTGAATATTTGAGCGTATTTTAACTTAGGCTTAACCTCTCGGTGTCCAAGATGCTACTCCAGGGGGGCTGTAAAATAAATGTGCGGAACGGAAAATACTGAACGCAAAAATGAAGATTTGGCCCTGTCTGACTAAACCCCTGAAGCGGATATTAGGATCTATTATTTGTGATATTATTTCGTCCTCCTTGCTCTTTAACATACACTACTGGCCATTAAAATTGCTACACCAAGAAGAAATGCAGATGATAAACGGGCATTCATTGGACAAATATACACTCCTGGAAATTGAAATAAGAACACCGTGAATTCATTGTCCCAGGAATGGGAAACTTTATTGACACATTCCTGGGGTCAGATACATCACATGATCACACTGACAGAACCACAGGCACATAGACACAGGCAACAGAGCATGCACAATGTCGGCACTAGTACAGTGTATATCCACCTTTCGCAGCAATGCGGGCTGCTATTCTCCCATGGAGACGATCGTAGAGATGCTGGATGTAGTCCTGTGGAACGGCTTGCCATGCCATTTCCACCTGGCGCCTCAGTTGGACCAGCGTTCGTGCTGGACGTGCAGATCGCGTGAGACGACGCTTCACCCAGTCCCAAACATGCTCAATGGGGGACAGATCCGGAGATCTTGCTGGCCAGGGTAGTTGACTTACACCTTCTAGAGCACGTTGGGTGGCACGCGATACATGCGGACGTGCATTGTCCTGTTGGAACAGCAAGTTCCCTTGCCGGTCTAGGAATGGTAGAACGATGGGTTCGATGACGGTTTGGATGTACCGTGCACTATTCAGTGTCCCCTCGACGATCACCAGTGGTGTACGGCCAGTGTAGGAGATCGTTCCCCACACCATGATGCCGGGTGTTGGCCCTGTGTGCCTCGGTCGTATGCAGTCCTGATTGTGGCGCTCACCTGCACGGCGCCAAACACGCATACGACCATCATTGGCACCAAGGCAGAAGCGACTCTCATCGCTGAAGACGACACGTCTCCATTTGTCCCTCCATTCACGCCTGTCGCGAAACCACTGGAGGCGGGCTGCACGATGTTGGGGCGTGAGCGGAAGACGGCCTAACGGTGTGCGGGACCGTAGCCCAGCTTCATGGAGACGGTTGCGAATGGTCCTCGCCGATACCCCAGGAGCAACAGTGTCCCTAATTTGCTGGGAAGTGGCGGTGCGGTCCCCTACGGCACTGCGTAGGATCCTACGGTCTTGGCGTGCATCCGTGCGTCGCTGCGGTCCGGTCCCAGGTCGACGGGCACGTGCACCTTCCGCCGACCACTGGCGACAACATCGATGTACTGTGGAGACCTCACGCCCCACGTGTTGAGCAATTCGGCGGTACGTCCACCCGGCCTCCCGCATGCCCACTATACGCCCTCGCTCAAAGTCCGTCAACTGCACATACGGTTCACGTCCACGCTGTCGCGGCATGCTACCAGTGTTAAAGACTGCGATGGAGCTCCGTATGCCACGGCAAACTGGCTGACACTGACGGCGGCGGTGCACAAATGCTGCGCAGCTAGCGCCATTCGACGGCCAACACCGCGGTTCCTGGTGTGTCCGCTGTGCCGTGCGTGTGATCATTGCTTGTACAGCCCTCTCGCAGTGTCCGGAGCAAGTATGGTGGGTCTGACACACCGGTGTCAATGTGTTCTTTTTTCCATTTCCAGGAGTGTATTTTACTAGAACTGACATGTGATTACATTTACACGCAATTTGGGTGCATAGATGCTGAGAAATCAGTACCCACAACAACCACCTCTGGCCGTAATAACGGCCTTGATACGCCTGGGCATTGAGTCAAACAGAGCTTGGATGGCGTGTACAGGTACAGCTGCCCATGCAGTTTCAACACGATACCACAGTTCATCAAGAGTAGTGACTGGCGTATTGTGACGAGCCAGTTGCTCGGCCACCATTGACCAGACGTTTTCAGTTGGTGAGAGATCTGGGGAATGTGCTGGCCAGGGCAGCAGTCGAACATTTTCTGTATCCAGAAAGGCCCGTAGAGGACGTGCAACATGCGGTGGTGGATTATCCTGCTGAAATGTAGGGTTTCGCAGGGATCGAATGAAGGGTAGAGCCACGGATCGTTACATATCCCAAATGTAACGTCCACTGTTCAAAGTGCCGTCAATGCGAACAAGAGGTCACCGAGACGTGTAACCAATGGCACCCCATATCATCACGCCGGGTGATACGCCAGTATGGCCATGACGAATACACGCTTCCAATGTGCGTTCACCGCGATGTCGCCAAACACGGACGCGACCATCGTTTCATCTGACAAAAATGACGTTTTGCCATTCGTGCACCCAGGTTCGTCGTTGAGAACACGATCGCAGGCGCTCCTGTCTGTGATGCAGCGTCAAGGGTAAGCGCAGCCATGGTCTCCGAGCTGATAGTCCATGCTGCTGCAAACGTCGTCGAACTGTTGGTGCAGATGGTTGTAGTCATGCAAACGTCGCCATCTGTAGACTCAGGGATCGAGACGTAGCTGCACGATCCGTTACAGCCATGCGGATAAGATGCCTGTCACCTCGACTGCTAGTGATACGAGGCTGTTAGGATCCAGCACGGCGTTCCGTATTACCCTGCTGAACCAACAGATTCCATATTCTGCTAACAGTCATTGGATTTCGACAAACACGAGCAGCAATGTCGCGATACGATAAACCGCAATCGCGATAGGCTGCAATCCGACCTTTATCAAAGTCGGAAACGTGATGGTACGCATTTCTCCTCCTTACACGAGGCATCACAACACCGTTTCACCAGGCAACGCCGGTCAACTGCTGTTTGTGTATGAGAAATCGGTTGGAAACTTTCCTCATGCCAGCACGTTGTAGGTGTCGCCACCGGCGCCAACTTTGTGTGAATGCTCTGAAAAGCTAATCATTTTACTGATGAGTTTCCCAAATATGCCCGTTTTTATCGCTACTCGATCTAAGATAAACAACGCGGCGTGACTGACATCACACACGTAGCAAACACTAGAAGACACTACCATCAAAGATGATCTACAGTGGTGTGCAACCTCAGTGGAATTTAAATTTACGTGATCACAGCTGTTTAGCCTTATAGCCCTAATAAGCCGAAGCAATTAGCAATATCACCGTATGTACTGTGTCCAGTGCATCGTTTCAATGGTTCGCGTATACGTCTGCGGCGATGGAAGCACTCCAGCTGCACAATAAAACTCTTTCAAACACTAGGTCGTCAGAAGGCAGTATACTCTAATACTATCATCTCCTCTCTGTGCTCTATAGACAAGAAACGCGAACTCCCAACCGCAGGGACAGAGTTCAGATAACATGTCAACGTAAGTATAGGCAGAAGTAGTGCTCTCAATCACTGAACGCTGTGTACTCAATCTCCTGAGAGCAAAGACAGCAAGTCAGTCAGTCTGTAGCAACAAAAGCTGATACTGAGCGACAGTCAAACACCGGCGCTCTAAATGGAAGGCCTCTTTCTGTCCACCGCTGACTTCCCAGCAAAGATGGGCTCGCCTTCCTTGTAGGCCAATCACATTCACGAAACCACGGAATATTCTCCCTCTCTACAGATTCTTCTGAACGCCTACCAACCATATTTTAGTCTTTTGTCGTCCAGTGCGGAAAGTTTGCGAGGAAATACCTATCCCCGTTTATTAGGAATTCATACAATGGTATGTTTCTCAGAGTGAAAGTCTTCGAAAATAACCGAGTCTACGTGATTTTTGAAGTAACGCTTCCTCGTTCCTCTCTGCTGCGTTCCAGATCTTCAGAGTTTCCGAAGTACTATCCGGGTATCCTTCCGGTCTCGCTACAAAACTGGCCGGCCGCCGCTGTGCTGTGCTTCAGCGCTCAGGTGCCCCAACCGTCCGGCTATGGCTACTTACTCTGTTAAGCAGGACCAACACACCTGTGCTGACTTTACCACCGAGTTATGCCTGCCATTTCATTTCCACTGGCGTTTCAACCTCTGCTAGTATAGGCAATCATCTATTACGCCGTTTTGGTAATAAAGACGCTCCGTCACCTTTCATGCAATAAGCGTTAACAACTACAGGGTGTTTCAAAAGTGACCGGTATATTTGAAACGGCAATAAAAACTAAACGAGCAGCGATAGAAATACACCGTTTGTTGCAATATGCTTGGGACAACAGTACATTTTCAGGCGGACAAACTTTCGAAATTACAGTAGTTACAATTTTCAACAACAGATGGCGCTGTGGTCTGGGAAACTCTATAGTACGATATTTTCCACATATCCACCATGCGTAGCAATAATATGGCGTAGTCTCTGAATGAAATTACCCGAAACCTTTGACAACGTGTCTGGCGGAATGGCTTCACATGCAGATGAGATGTACTGCTTCAGCTGTTCAATTGTTTCTGGATTCTGGCGGTACACCTGGTCTTTCAAGTGTCACCACAGAAAGAAGTCACAGGGGTTCATGTCTGGCGAATAGGGAGGCCAATCCACGCCGCCTCCTGTATGTTTCGGATAGCCCAAAGCAATCACACGATCATCGAAATATTCATTCAGGAAATTAAAGACGTCGGCCGTGTGATGTGGCCGGGCACCATCTTGCACAAACCACGAGGTGTTCGCAGTGTCGTCTAAGGCAGTTTGTACCGCCACAAATTCACGAAGAATGTCCAGATAGCGTGATGCAGTAACCGTTTCGGATCTGAAAAATGGGCCAATGATTCCTTTGGAAGAAATGGCGGCCCAGACCAGTACTTTTTGAGGATGCAGGGACGATGGGACTGCAACATGGGGCTTTTCGGTTCCCCATATGCGCCAGTTCTGTTTATTGACGAAGCCGTCCAGGTAAAAATAAGCTTCGTCAGTAAACCAAATGCTGCCCACATGCATATCGCCGTCATCAATCCTGTGCACTATATCGTTAGCGAATGTCTCTCGTGCAGCAATGGTAGCGGCGCTGAGGGGTTGCCGCGTTTGAATTTTGTATGGATAGAGGTGTAAACTCTGGCGCATGAGACGATACGTGGACGTTGGCGTCATTTGGACCGCAGCTGCAACACGGCGAACGGAAACCCGAGGCCGCTGTCGGATCACCTGCTGCACTAGCTGCGCATTGCCCTCTGTGGTTGCCGTACGCGGTCGCCCTACCTTTCCAGCACGTTCATCCGTCACGTTCCCAGTCCGTTGAAATTTTTCAAACAGATCCTTTATTGTATCGCTTTTCGGTCCTTTGGTTACATTAAACCTCCGTTGAAAACTTCGTCTTGTTGCAACAACACTGTGTTATAGGCGGTGGACTTCCAACACCAGAAAAATCCTCTGTTCTAAGGAATAAACCATGTTGTCTACAGCACACTTGCACGTTGTGAACAGCACACGCTTACAGCAGAAAGACGACGTACAGAATGGCGCACCCACAGACTGCGTTGTCTTCTATATCTTTCACATCACTTGCAGCGCCATCTGTTGTTGAAAATTGTAACTACTGTAATTTCGAAAGTTTGTCCGCCTGAAAATGTACTGTTGTCCCAAGCATATTGCAACAAACGGTGTATTTCTATCGCTGCTCGATTAGTTTTTATTGCCGTTTCAAATATACCGGTCATTTTTGAAACACCCTGTATTTACAAGGTGAACGTGACAATGTCAGTCTTCTTTAAATATTCATGTATACCGTGTACAGCCTATCGCATGATACCTAATTCCGGTTGTAAATCACGGCAAAGTACGTGGATGAGTGCTTGTAAGATCTGAAATTAAAGCCACCTTAAAAGTGCGGTGAAAAAGTCGTCAGGAAGCGCAAGTGTTTCTGATTCCACTTTAAAATGGCTCTGAGCACAACGGGACTTAACATCTGAGGTCATCAGTCCCCTGGAACTTGGTTCTACTTAAACCTACCTAACCTAAGGACATCACACACATCCATGCCCGAGGCAGGTAGCGGTCTCGCGGTTCCAGACTGAAGCGCCTAGAACCGCTCGGCCACACCGGCCGACCGATTCCACATTAAACTCGAAGTTCCATTTCCCCCAGTTGGATAACTGGGGGTTAGGGACACTCGAGTCGCTGAAGTGGCGTCCAATAGAAAGACTTGGATGGACTGCCCAACCACACAGAATTATTATTGTAAGCGTTGGGTGGCGCGACGATTTTCTGGGCCTCCTTTCCGTGGTCACTAGTAATTCGTCTGAAACAGATGAGCTAGCGCCACAGTCCGGGCAACGGACTGTTGAGTCGTTCGCTGACCGCAGCTCGCCTGCCTACAGGATCGTCCGCAGCAGTGGAGGCAGCATTAACGCCGTGGGTGACAAAGAGCAATGTTATGAGTTCGCCGCACAGATTATTGATCTGTCAGTCGTTGATTCTTAACAGTTCCTCACAAGAGACTCCTGCGTGGTACTACGCCGAAAGGCTTGTGCAAAGTTCCGCTCGGCGTAACGGATTGTTTACTCGCGGCTTGGCTTGCGGCAGGAACAATGCTCTGAACTGGTGCCGGTGTTAGAAGCCCGCCGGGTGCGCGCAGACAAAGCAACCAGCTGGCCACAAACTTGCCGACGGCTCAGAGTCCCGCGGCGCGTAATACCTCGCGAATTCTGGTGAGCGAGAATTAACTGCCACCGCATTCGTAACCGCAGAGCCCTGAAACTTCCGACTTGACTGCTCCCGGTGAAACAGAGAAATTAGCCACTTACTGAGCTTTCAGACCAGGAAAATATTTTGTGTTTACTTCGCTCAGAATCTAGCGAAATGTGTTGCGTATTAAGAAATTATGAAACCGACTGCAGAACTTTCAGCTGCTGTTCGTTTAGAGGGAAAGTGTGAAGGAAGGGGGGATGGAGAGGGGAGGAAAGAGAGAAGGAGGGGAAGAAGGGGGGAGGGAGGCAGGGGAGGATGGAGAGAAAGAGGAAAAAAGAAAGAAACAAACAAAAACACAGCGTGTGTCTGTTATGCTATTTTCTCTCTCTCTCTCTCTCTCTCTCTCTCTCTCTCTATATATATATATATATATATATATATATATATATATATATATAGTAGTTCCTCCTCCTTTCACGTCTTCCATTATTGCACCGGTCCATTTTATCGTTTTAGTTTTAGCTTCAATACTACTTTCGTAGAATTCAACAACTTGTCCGATTAACCAGGTTGGTCCATTCCTTTAATGTGCCGATAAAGGTTTAGTCAGATTTTTTTCGTATCCTAATAAATGTTGCTATATTTTCAAATTTCTACTTTCCTATCAGATCTGTATGTTCAATCTTTAGTATCAGACTTAAAAGTTTTATTAAATCTTTTCATTCTCTTTCTGAGATTTTTCATATTTCGTCAATGTCTAAAATAAGTTTTCAGCCGCATGAATCGTCTGGTTTGATAACTTTTCGATACGATTTGAGATTCAGTTTTTATTCTAGGTGGCGCTGCAAACCTGAAAGCTGTTTTCGTTGTATGACGACGAATTTCGTACCCAATCTTTAGCAGGCCAGTTTCCTGAATTTTCGCGCTTAAATACACTCCTGGAAATTGAAATAAGAACACCGTGAATTCATTGTCCCAGGAAGGGGAAACTTTATTGACACATTCCTGGGGTCAGATACATCACATGATCACACTGACAGAACCACAGGCACATAGACACAGGCAACAGAGCATGCACAATGTCGGCACTATTACAGTGTATATCCACCTTTCGCAGCAATGCAGGCTGCTATTGTCCCATGGAGACGATCGTAGAGATGCTGGATGTAGTCCTGTGGAACGGCTTGCCATGCCATTTCCACCTGGCGCCTCAGTTGGACCAGCGTTCGTGCTGGACATGCAGACTGCGTGAGACGACGCTTCATCCAGTCCCAAACATGCTCAATGGGGGACAGATCCGGAGATCTTGCTGGCCAGGGTAGTTGACTTACACCTTCTAGAGCACGTTGGGTGGCACGGGATACATGCGGACGTGCATTGTCCTGTTGGAACAGCAAGTTCCCTTGCCGGTCTAGGAATGGTAGAACGATGGGTTCGATGACGGTTTGGATGTTCCGTGCACTATTCAGTGTCCCCTCGACGATCACTAGTGGTGTACGGCCAGTGTAGGAGATCGCTCCCCACACCATGATGCCGGGTGTTGGCCCTGTGTGCCTCGGTCGTATGCAGTCCTGATTGTGGCGCTCACCTGCACGGCGCCAAACACGCATACGACCATCATTGGCACCAAGGCAGAACCGACTCTCAACGCTGAAGACGACACGTCTCCATTCGTCCCTCCATTCACGCCTGTCGCGACACCACTGGAGGCGGGCTGCACGATGTTGGGGCGTGAGCGGAAGACGGCCTAACGGTGTGCGGGACCGTAGCCCAGCTTCATGGAGACGGTTGCGAATGGTCCTCGCCGATACCCCAGGAGCAACAGTGTCCCTAATTTGCTGGGAAGTGGCGGTGCGGTCCCCTACGGCACTGCGTAGGATCCTACGGTCTTGGCGTGCATCCGTGCGTCGCTGCAGTCCGGTCCCAGGTCGACGGGCACGTGCACCTTCCGCCGACCACTGGCGACAACATCGATGTACTGTGGAGACCTCACGCCCCACGTGTTGAGCAATTCGGCGGTACGTCCACCCGGCCTCCCGCATGCCCACTATACGCCCTCGCTCAAAGTCCGTCAACTGCACATACGGTTCACGTCCACGCTGTCGCGGCATGCTACCAGTGTTAAAGACTGCGATGGAGCTCCGTATGCCACGGCAAACTGGCTGACACTGACGGCGGCGGTGCACAAATGCTGCGCAGCTAGCGCCATTCGACGGCCAACACCGCGGTTCCTGGTGTGTCCGCTGTGCCGTGCGTGTGATCATTGCTTGTACAGCCCTCTCGCAGTGTCCGGAGCAAGTATGGTGGGTTTGACACACCGGTGTCAATGTGTTCTTTTTTCCATTTCCAGGAGTGTATGTGAACTAAGGAGTGAGTAGAAGACCAGCGTTTAACATCCAGTGGACGGCATTACAGGCAGAGCACAAGCTCGGATTAGGGAAGGATGAAATTAGGGAAGAATGAACAGGGAAAGCCGCTGTCCCCTTTCGAAGGAACCATCCCGGTATTCACATTAAGCGATTTAGAGAAATCATGGAAAACCTAAATCAGGATGGCAAGATGCGGGTCTGAACCGTGGTCCTCCGGAATGCGAGTCCAGTGTGTGCTGATCAGTGCGCTATCCCGCTCGGTATGCATACATAGACTCTTGATTTTACCATACTTAGAAGAGTTGTGGGTACTTGGTTGTTTCTGGAGTGAAGTCTTATAAAATGTGCCGCTTTCAGCGTTTTTCTGATTTTACGGAGATCTGATGCACGCTATCGGATGAAATATTACGCTGCACAACAAAATTAGCGGTGCTTTTTTTTCTAAACCCCGTGAATCCCTATCACTGAGTCGCGTAAGTTTGAAATCTAGAAGGTGCCTGCAAGCTTCCTCTATAATTGCGCAAGAGGGTGGCGCGCTGTGACGTCAATATTGGACTCTGCGGCACTTAAACAGCACTTGCGAAAGAAAAGACCAGAGCTCGGGAGCTGATATGAGCTTCGGGGAGTGTTAATGATACAGTGCCACCAAATTTCATCACAGTTCTGTCCAAAGCCACTGTGGGATGCCGTAGGTGGCGTCAATGAAACCGCCACTTTTCCTGGGGCGATTTACCGCCAGTGGTTAGCACAATGCAGCTCCGGTCTGGAGTTATGCGGCTGCAACACAGCAGCCCCGCCTGCAGGCTATAGCGAACAAACCTCAACAAACAATAACCAACGCTCCAAAGTAAACATGCACCAAACGCTGAGGACATTGCACAGTCGCCGTCCGTTGTAAAATGCTATAGCACACCCTGGAAGCTTGGCCAGCATCTCCTCTTATGCTCAAGCACGCATTTCTAGCAGTGTTTCGTTACGTTTGTGCAACCTCTGTATTTCACAGTAGCGAAAATTAACAGGTGCTCCTAGAGAGCGTGAACTTCAGAGACCATGTTTATTGGACTTTTATTCTTGTTTTAGTCCATACCACCACCTCTTAGAATCAGGAAAGCAAAGAGCTTCCGGTAGAAGAGATGTGCGTCTCACTAGCGAATATGACGAAGAGTCCTCACGGGTCTTAAATTACGCATTATAGAGGTCATGCTTACTAGTGGTTGGGATGGGTTGTTTGGGGGAAGAGACCAAACAGCGAAGTCATCGGTCTCATCGGATTAGAGAAGGACGGGGAAGGAAGTCGGTTGTGTCCTTTCAGAGGAACCATCCCGGCATTTGCCTGGAAATCACTGAAAACCTAAATTAGGATGGCCGGACGCGGGACTGAACCATCGTCCTCCCGAATGCGAGTCCATTGTGCTAACCAATGGGCCACCACGCTCGGCCATGCTTACTAGTTTCTTCTCTTGTTTTGCTCCATGTACAGTGAATACTACCTCGAAACGCTCGTGCGTGTTTTCAAGAAACTCGCCACACGACTGTACAAGAAGTTGAGCCAGTTGAACAACTCTTTCTACATCTGGATACATACTCCGCAAGCTACCATATGGGTCATGGCGAAGGGTACTACTACTGGTCACTTCGTTTCCTATTGCACTCCCAAATAGAGCGAGGAAAAAGCCACTGCCTATATGCCTCCATAAGATCAAAAATAGTTCAAATGGCTCCGAGCACTAGGGGACTTAACTTCTGAGGTCATCAGTCCCCTAGAACTTAGAACTACTTAAACCTAACTAACTTAAGGACATCACACACATCCATGCCCGAGGCAGGATTCGAACCTGCGACCGCAGCGGTCGCGCGGTTTCAGACTGTAGCGCCTAGAACCGCTCTGCCACTCTGGCCGGCTCCATAAGATCCTAATCACTCTAATCTTCGTATAACAGAAGGGAAAAGTCGGTCAAAAACCATGGCATGCCGACTACAATAATGTAGAACTAAAGACTAAGTAGGCTAGAACATAAGGACACATTTATCACAGCACAGAGACTACTAACTAGACTCCTTCACCCACTAGGCAGCTATGTATGCTTCCCGGCCACCGAACAATCTGACAGAATGACCTTAAAGACCGAAAATATACCCACAGACCGAGCAGAGCTAGAAAAATTAGTTATACTAGCGTGTAGTCGGAGGGGGGAAACACATAACCCACACCAGGTATACAAGGACCAAGTGAGGGCACATGGCAGAACTGACTTTGACTACTCGCCAACAGGACACAAATTTTACCTTCATGTGAAACACCCAAGAGAATAATACAACTTAATGCTAATAGAAGCACACTCGTTAGTGCTGAACTGCCGCGGGTAGCATTGGACTTGCAGGCGGATGTTCTCTGCCTGCGAGAACCCTATGTAACATCCCAGGGAAACTTAACCAACCTACCCTGGGACGCTGTCACAATCTCAGACAGTCAAAATTACAAGGCTGCCATAGTTGTCCTCAACAAAACGTTAAACATCACAAAGATCACGCAGCTATGCAACAGCCATCTGGCCACGGCAGAAATAACCAAGGGTCGCGACACATGGGTGGTCTCATCATTATACGCACAGTACAGTGACAACGTAGAGCCATACCTACATATGATACAAGACATTGCTAAGTATTCTGGAAATAAGAACCTAATTATATGTGCAGATATAAACGCCAAATCCACACTATGGCACTCGGACAGAACGGACGACAGAGGACGGAAAGTCAACGACGTCATACAGGAGACGCAACTACACATCATAAACGAAGACGGACCTACACCTACATACAGAGGTGCAGACGGTTCTGCCACTAAAATCGATATTACTCTGGTGAATGACAGAACATTAGGACGACTGCAAAGATGGACCATACACGACTCTCTGACCACAAGTGATCACAACATTATTGAAATAAGACTCACAAGAAACAATTATCGCACCACACAACACACTTCAACTTCAAAGGAGCAAACTGGGACAGACTACAACAAATTGTTCAAAATGAAAATATATACAACATACAGGGAAGCGCGGACTACAGAGCACCCAAACTGACACAAATCATCCAAAAAGCACAAGAAGCAGCAATACCTATGCGCACACACAGCAAACAACGGGAAACACCATGGTCAGACGAATTAACCAAACGTGACATGGCAAGGAAACGTAAACTATACCAGAGGACATGGATACAAAGAGACAAACTACTAAGACTAGCTGCATATATGGAAGCCAAAGAACTCTTCAAAAAGACATTACTTCAGACCAGAAAACAACACTGGGAGAGTTACTTGACCACACACACACAACAGAATATCTGGGGGGGGAACAATACAAGATTCTGACAGAAAAAATCAAGTCCCCATTGGCATTAAGCACGCTACGGCAGGATGACGGCACAATGACAGTGGGATGGAGAAACGCAGCGCAATATCTGCTGAACAAACTCCTCCCGGAAGACGCCACAGACACAGACACACAGGAACAGATCACACTCAGGCAAGAACTACATGAACAGTATGACACCGACGCCGTCACCTGTCCCTTTGCGCACGAGGAAGTTGCGGTAGCGATAAGAGAGCTAAAAAACAAGAAAGCACCTGGACCCGACAGGATCCATGCAGAAGTGCTTAAGAGGCTAGCACCACAGATCACCCCATACTTAACAGAACTACTAAATGACGCCTTAAGGCTAGGCCGTGTACCGACAGTCTGGAAGACCTCAAATGCAGTCATTATACGAAAATCAGCAGACAGAGACCAATCAGATCCGAAATCCTACATACCTATATGCCTCATAAACACCATGGCAAAAATCCAAGAGAGGCTACTGTGTGACCGCTTGCAGGCTCACAGAACCCTACTTGGAATGAATCCTCACCAGTTTGGATTTCGGAAAGGAAAAAGCATTGATGATGCAATAAACAGAGCTCTAGAAATTACACAAAACACAGATAAAACACACTCTTTGGCAATCATGATAGACATCGAAGGAGCATTTGACAACCTGTGATGGCCAGCACTGTTTCTGAGGTTACGCCAGATGGAAGTACCCGCAGCCCTATACAACAGTCTATTAGACTACTGCAGAGACAGAATACTGGAATGGCGTGTGGGCAACCGGAAGGTAATAAGGAAAATTACCAAAGGATGTCCGCAGGGATCGATCTGTGGACCCATCTTCTGGGACATAATTTTTGAACCTCTCCTGCAACTGCTGGATGAGGATATGAGGACAGACGGATCTGTAGCTTATGCAGATGACCTACTGGTGGTTATCTCGGCAAATACCAGAGCCCAGCTAGAGGAGAAGGCGAGTGGCACACTGCAAACAATAACACATTGGTGCAACACAAACAAGCTCAAGATAGCGGGAAACAAAACAACGTACACACCGCTGAAAGGACAACTCAGACGCAATCCATCAATTAAAATAGAGAACAACAACATAAAGAGAATGACAGTGACCCGCTACTTGGGCGTATACATAGATGAGAAACTGAACTTCCATGAACACATCAGAATAACAACAGACAAGGCAGAAAAAATACTACATAAACTGGCAAGGATTAATTCAGGACAATACAGACTTCCTCTGTCAGTCACACGAACTTACCACTGCGCACTCTTCGAATCAGTGCTAACAAGGGAACCTCCCCATCGCACCCCCCTCAGATTTAGTTATAAGTTGGCACAGTGGATAGGCCTTGATAAACTGAACACAGATCAATTGAGAAAACAGGAAGAAGTTGTGTGGAACTGTGAAAAAATAAGCAAAATATACAAACTGAGTAGTCCATGGGCTACATAGGCAACATCAAGGAAAACGTGAGATTAGAAGTGCCGTGGTCCCGTGGTAGCGTGAGCAGCTGCTGAACGAGAGATCCTTGGTTCAAGTCTTCCCTCGACTGAAAATTTTATTTTCTTTATTTTTGCATAGTTATTATCTGTCCGTTCGTTCATTGACATCTCTGTTCACTGTAACAAGTTTAGTGTCTGTGTTTTGCGACCGCACTGCAAAACCGTGCGATTAGTAGACGAAAGGACGTGCCTCTCCAATGGGAACAGAAAACATTTGATCGTAAGGTCATAGGTCAACCGATTCCTCCACAGGAAAACACATCTGATATATTCTATACGACACTGGTGACGGCATGTGCGTCACATGACTGGAATATGTTGTCGGCCCACCTAACTTCTACACTTGGTGAAAGGGTAAAACGATTCTTCTACCTTGCCCGATTTAGGTTTTCTTGTGGATGTGATAATCACTCCCAAAAAAGTGATGCAAACATAAGAGTTTGTCACATAAACTGAAAATAAAAAATTAAAATTTACACCTGATGGAAGACTTGAACCTAGGACCTTTCGTTCCGCAGCTGCTCACGTTACCACGAAACCACGGCGCTCCTGCGCTCCTGTTGTCCTTATTGTTTCTTATCATCCCTTGAACTACTCAGTTTGTATATTTTGCTTATTTTTTCACAGTTCTACACAACTTCTTCCTGTTTTCTCAATTGATCTGTGTTCAGTTCTTCAAGGCCTATCCACTGTGCCAACTTATAACTAAATCTGAGGGGGGTGCGATGGGGAGGTTCCCTTGTAAGCTTTCCGGCCAGTACATGGGCGCACAGACTCAACCTCGCCACAAACAGAACAGCGGTTAGGCGAGGGCAGAGAAGCGTCCTTCTGCGACTATCGGGAGCCTTCGGCACTACATCAGTCGAAGCACTGTGTGTCGTGCTAGGAATCTTCCCGATAGATATTACAATCAAATATCGGGCCGCTCTGTACTGGTTAAAAATGGGTAGACTAGACCAGGTCAACATAATGACTGGTTCCCCGCTGAACAATAAGCGGGACCTCAAAAAATGGAAAATCGACACATGGCAACAGGAATGGGGCACAAGCGATAAGGGACGGAGAGTGTATACATTTTTTCCGAACATAACGGAAAGGTTAAGAATGAAACATGCCGATCCTAGCCGCGGCATGGTGCACTTCTTGACTGGCCACGGACCTTATCCCACGCACTTAAATCGCGTGGGTCTTAGAGACACGTCAACATGTACATGTGGAGGTATGGGAACCCCCGAACACACGATGCTATTCTGCGGGAAATACAGACAGCACAGGAACACACCTGGGATACAACACCTACAGACAGAGGAACACATATACGACGCGATCAGAACACCTCAACTTTGGGACGAATTGAACGCACTAACAGACAAAATTTCTGATGAATACCACAAAGAGTACAGGAACGGAAGACCACACAGACGGTAAACCCATACGCAGCACCCAGACAGACACCATAGTGTGGGAGAGGTAAACTAAGACTCAACTGACACGCAATAGACTTACATAAGTAGTCCTGCAATTGACAATACCGATTAGATTAATGTATGAAATTAGGTATAAACAGTGTCGGCGCACCGTCGCAATTGCCATCAGCTACCATGGCACTTTAAACCTGTATATAAATAACCTGCTAGAAATAAATAGAGATATCAATTGTTATAAATAGAATAGATTAGAACTTCCTAGGCTAAGGTTAGGGTACTGAGGATCAGAGGCTTGAAGATAAATCCCAGGGCGCTCATCCACAGTACCCTAAGGTGGAGGGATTATCATCTCTTCCTTTCCTATCGTCTTTTTTCCTCTTCAGTGTAAACTATTCCTTGTATTTCCTTCTTCTAATCCAAATTAATTTTGTAAAATTTTATTAAAACGGTTTTGGGAAAGCTGCCAAAGTAAAGAAAGAAATAAGAAAAAAAAAGAGGAAAGACCCGCCTCCACGTGGCAGCGGTACGGCCGGATGCGGGAACTGGTGTGAGTTTCATCAACTACGTCAGCACCCGTACACCGGTCGTAGCGGCCAAGCGGTCAAAATAGACACACCTTAAGCACTTAGGTGGTGGGTCGTAAAAATCAAGGCGGCAACTGAAAAAAAAAAAAAAAAAAAAGTAGTCCTTCCGTGAAATGTACGTTGGCGGCAATAAAATCGTTCTGCAGTCACCCTCAAATGCCAGTTCTCTAAATTTTCACAGTAGGCTTTCACGAAAAAACGTTGTCCGCCTTCCAGAGATTCCCATTGGAGCTGACGAAGCATCTCTGTAATACTTGCGTGTTGATCGAACGTACTGGTAACAAATCTAGTAGCCCGCCCCTGCGTTGCTTCGATGTCTTTCTTCAACCGGACTTGGAGATAGCGAACACTTCAGCAGCATTCAAGACTGGGTCGCACTAGTCTTCCCTATAGATGAACTACATTTACGGAAAGTTCTCCTTACATGACTACTTCCAAACACGACAGGAGGCTTTACAGCGATATGCGAGATTTGTGAGAATAGTAATGAGGCTGGCATCACTGCGAGCGATCTGCCAACGCTGTGTAGCTCTACTTGAGTATACTGGTGTGTTCATCCCTTCAGATACTCAGTCCAAGTATCGGCTCTGTACCACTGTAAGGTGGCTGTAATTTCGCACCTTACAAGCACTCATCTACATATTGTACCGTGATTTACAAGCCGAATTAGGTATCATCTGATAGGTTGTTCATCGTATATGTGAATATTTAAAGAAGACTGACATTGTCACGTACACCTTGTAAATAGTTGTTAATGCTTGTTGCATGAAAGGTGACAGGGTGTCTTTATTATCAAAACGGCATAATGAAAGATTGGCTATACTAATAGAGGTTGGAACGCCAGTAGAATTGAAATGGCAGGTGTAGCTCAAGCCCTGGGTGTAAAAGCTCACACAGGTGTGTTGGTCCTGCTTAACACAGAACGTAGCGAAGATGGACGGTTGGGGCACCTGAGCGCAGAAGCACAATATAGCGTTGGCCGGCCGGTTTTGTAGTGGGGACGGAAGGATAACCAGTTAATACTTCAGAAACGCTGAAAATCTCGAATGCAGCAGAAAAGAACGAGGAAGCATTACCCCGGAAGTCACGCGGGCTGGGTTATTTCAGAGGATTTTTACTCTAAGAAGCGTACCATTGTATGTATTCCTAATTAACGACCATAGGTATTTCCTCGCAAACTTTCCGCACTGAACAGCAACAGACTAAAATATGGTTGGTCGCCGTTCGGAACAATCTGTAGGGAGGGAGAATATTTCGTGGTTTCGAGAATACGATTCGCCTTCTGCAGTTACGAGGGAGGGGAGCCGAGCATTGCTGGGAAGCCAGCGATGGAAAGAGTGGGGTATTCCGTTTTGAGTGCCCATGTTTGATGGTCGCTCAGTATCAGCTTTATTGCTACAGGCGGACGTGTTGTATTTGCTCTCAGGATATTTTATAGTTAGAACGGTTAGCTACTGTACTGTTGTGAACTTATACGATTCTGGGCTTCGCCTCTGCGTAGGGAGTTGTCGTCGAGTATGAAGCGTTCAGTGATTGAGAGCACTTCCTCTGTCTGTACTCAGACGTTATCTGAATTCCATCCTTGTGGCTGAGAGTCCGCTTTTCTTATCTGTAGAACACGGAGAGGAGAAGACAATATTACATTATACTAGTCAGAGGAATGTCTTGAGTCGCCCTAGTGTTTGAATGAGGTTTTTTTTTATATTTCGTGGCTGGAGTTCATCCATCGTCGCAGACGCGTACGAGAACCATCAATCCGACGCACATACGGTGATATTGCTAATTGTTTCGCCGCATTAGGGCTATAAAGCTAAACAGCTGTGATGACGTACATTTTATTTCCACTGAGGGTGCCCACCACTACAGATCATCTTCGAAAGTAGTGTCTTCTAGTGTTTGGTACGTAGGTAACGCCAGTCATCTCGCGTTATTTATATTAGATTGCGTAGCCTTAAAAAGGGGCAGATTTGGGAAATTGATCAATCACATTAGTTGGGTTGGGATGTTTGGGGAAGGAGACCAGACAGCGAAGTCATCGGTCTCATCGGATTAGAGAAGGATGGGGAAGGAAGTCGGCCGTGCCCTTTCAAAGGAACCATCCCGGCATTTGCCTGGAGCGATTTAGGGAAATCACGGAAAACCTAAATCAGGATGGCCGGACGCGGGATTGAACCGTCGTCCTCCCGAATGCGAGAATCATATTAGTTAGGAAATCCATTTGTAACGCATTATGTCCATTGGAGGCACACACCACACACACACACACACACACACACACACACACACACACACACACAATTATATGTATGGGTTTTGATCCATAATAAACGTATTAGCTGAAACAACATCTATCATTTGTAGTTATTAGTTCCCTTTACCATTCATTTATGCTTATCAGGTTACCTCCCGCTCGGAAAGTGGGTGCACTCAGCGACTGTTATCTGACATACACTCCTGGAAATGGAAAAAAGAACACATTGATACCGGTGTGTCAGACCCACCATACTTGCTCCGGACACTGCGAGGGGGCTGTACAAGCAATGATCACACGCACGGCACAGCGGACACACCAGGAACCGCGGTGTTGGCCGTCGAATGGCGCTAGCTGCGCAGCATTTGTGCACCGCCGCCGTCAGTGTCAGCCAGTTTGCCGTGGCATACGGAGCTCCATCGCAGTCTTTAACACTGGTAGCATGCCGCGACAGCGTGGACGTGAACCGTATGTGCAGTTGACGGACTTTGAGCGAGGGCGTATAGTGGGCATGCGGGAGGCCGGGTGGACGTACCGCCGAATTGCTCAACACGTGGGGCGTGAGGTCTCCACAGTACATCGATGTTGTCGCCAGTGGTCGGCGGAAGGTGCACGTGCCCGTCGACCTGGGACCGGACCGCAGCGGCGCACGGATGCACGCCAAGACCGTAGGATCCTACGCAGTGCCGTAGGGGACCGCACCGCCACTTCCCAGCAACTTAGGGACACTGTTGCTCCTGGGGTATCGGCGAGGACCATTCGCAACCGTCTCCATGAAGCTGGGCTACGGTCCCGCACACCGTTAGGCCGTCTTCCGCTCACGCCCCAACATCGTGCAGCCCGCCTCCAGTGGTGTCGCGACAGGCGTGAATGGAGGGACGAATGGAGACGTGTCGTCTTCAGCGATGAGAGTCGCTTCTGCCTTGGTGCCAATGATGGTCGTATGCGTGTTTGGCGCCGTGCAAGTGAGCGCCACAATCAGGACTGCATACGATCGAAGCACACAGGGCCAACACCCGGCATCATGGTGTGGGGAGCGATCTCCTACAATGGCCGTACACCACTAGTGATCGTCCAGGGGACACTGAATAGTGCACGGTACATCCAAACCCATCGTTCTACCATTCCTAGACCGGCAAGGGAACTTGCTGTTCCAACAGGACAATGCACGTCCGCATGTATCCCGTGCCACCCAACGTGCTCTAGAAGGTGTAAGTCAACTACCCTGGCCAGCAAGATCTCCGGATCTGTCCCCCATTGAGCATGTTTGGGACTGGATGAAGCGTCGTCTCACGCGGTCTGCACGTCCAGCACGAACGCTGGTCCAACTGAGGCGCCAGGTGGAAATGGCATGGCAAGCCGTTCCACAGGACTACATCCAGCATCTCTACGATCGTCTCCATGGGAGAATAGCAGCCTGCATTGCTGCGAAAGGTGGATATACACTGTACTAGTGCCGACATTGTGCATGCTCTGTTGCCTGTGTCTATGTGCCTGTGGTTCTGTCAGTGTGATCATGTGATGTATCTGACCCCAGGAATGTGTCAATAAAGTTTCCCCTTCCTGGGACAATGAATTCACGGTGTTCTTATTTCAATTTCCAGGAGTGTATAAATTTCTAGAGTGCAACAGTGCAGCTATCAGTCGTTCTTTTTTCATTAGCTTTTATTACGCAAATACAGATTTCGCATAGTAGCTAGCCATTCTCAGTGCCTGTAAGTCCCTGTTGTTCAGGCGTCAGTCACAGTTCTTATTCAATGAACTGTGACTGACCCCCGAACAACAGGGACTTACATGCGCTGAGAATAGAAAATAGTGAGTGGAGAATGGCTAGCTACTAGCCGAAATCTGGATTTGGGTGATAAAATAAAAAAAAGGACGACTGATTGCTGCACTCTATAATTTATAAATTTGTGTTTATGTTGTAATTTATACGCTAAAGAGCAAGGGGAAGGGCAGAAATCACCATTAAGAGATCCTAAGACCTGCTTCAGAGGGCAATCATCAAACAGGGCCAAATCTTCATTTTCGCGTTTCGTATTTTACGTTGGTCACATTCATTCTACAACCGCCTGGAGTAGCATCTTGGACCACCATCATGTGTTTTTGAGAGCGCCACCAGTGAAATTGGGTTTTCGTTATGTGTCGTGAAAACGGAACAGCGGAATTTAGAGCAACGTTGTGCCATCAAGTTTTGTGTTAAAGTTGGGGAATTCGCGTGTGACTTTTGTAAAGTTGAAGGACTACGGGGAACATCCATTATCTAGAGCACTAGTTTTCCTCTGGCACAAATCATTTTTGGAAGGCCGCGAAGACGTTGAAGTTGACCTCATTCAGGGAGACGTTCAGCTTCAAAAACCGACGAAAACGTGAGAAGTGTGTTTACTCTTGTCAGATCAGACTCACATAATCGAAGTTTTGCACATGCAAAATGTTTGTGCCTGAAGTGTGCCGAAAAACCTCTCATACGAGCAAAAGCACAATCGAAAAAGTGAGTGTTGATCATCTTGAGAGGACTGCCACGAACACGAATGGTTCAGTCGCGAGATCGCAGGTGATGAATCCCGGAGTTTTGAGTCACGATCCTCAGAGAAAGCGGCAGAGTGAGGCGTGGCACTTTGAGACATCTCCTCGACCGAAAAAAGGCTCGAATGAGCAAATCAAAGATCAAAACAATGCCGGTTTGCTTTTTTGACTGTAGGAGTATCGTGCACAGTGAATTCGATTCTCCAGCAGAAACTGTCAACCAAGCGTTTTACAGGCATGTCTTTGAAAGTCTCAGGAAAAGGGTGAATCAAAGTGAGACCGGACATTGCAGGCAGATGCATGCCTCATCATGACAACGTCCCATCACGTAATTTTTGACCTCAGAAAGGCGTTCCAGTTGTTCCACAGCCCCATAATGCACCTCCCTTGTTCACCTGATCTGTTTCCTCGTTACTTTTTTCTTTTGCTGAAGTTGAAAAATGTCTTAAAATGAAGTCATATTGGGGCTATGGAGAACGTGCGGGATATGTTAAAGGCCCTACCAGCTGACACTGTCGTCATACGGCACAGTTTTACGTTTCTGAATATTTAAAGCAAGTTGCCAAAATATTGAGCATCTTTGGTCGCGATTTAAAGGTATTGTCAACCACGTGCTAGAGAAGTATGTGCCTAGCAACAATATAGAGGAGGGAAAGGATACATCTTGGTACAACCAACATATTAGCAAGTTGCTGAGAAAGCAGAGAATTTTGCATAGTCGTTTTAAATGTAGTCACTGCCCCCCTGACAGAAATTATGCGAAATGGAAGCAGCTGTCAGAAGGACAATGAGAGATTCTTTTAACGAATTTGAAAGCAATATTTTATCAGCAGATTCCAAAAAAAATTTTTTTTGGTCGTACGTAAAATCTATGAACGCTACAAATAATTCAATACCTCCTCTTACTGGCAGTACGGGTAATGTAACGGATGATGACAAACAGAAGGCCGAAATTCTAAACCTAGCTTTCAAAAACTCGTTTACGGTAGAGGACTGCAGCACCATTCCCCCTTTCAACCATCGAACGAACGCAAGGATGGCTGACTTAGTGTTTAGTGTATCTGGGATTGTAAAACATGAAGGCATCTGGCCCAGACAGTATACCCTTAAGATTTTATCTTGACTATGCTACAAATACAGCACCATTCTTATCCATCATCTATTAGAGATCACTGGAACAGCGGAAAGTTCCACGGGACTGGAAGAAGGCCCAGGTCATAGCAATCTACGAAAAGAGAAATCGGATGCACATAATTATCGGCCAATTTTAGTGACATCAATTGGTTGTAGAATCATGGGACGTATTTTGTGTTCAGACATAATGACCCTTCTATACCCTGAGAAGCTCATCTGCAGAAACCAGCACGGTTTTAGGAAACAGCGGTCATGCGAGACACAGCTGGCCCTCTTTGTGCATGATATACAACAGGCTCTAGGTACCGGCTCCCAGGTTGATGCCACATTTCTCGACTTTTGAAAGGCGTTCGACTCAGTTCAGCACTGTCGCTTGCTCCAGAAAGTGTGCGCTTACGGTCTATCCGATGACATATGCTGTTGGATAGAAAGTTTTGTAGCACACAGAGAGCAATATGTCGTCATGAATGGGGTAACTTCAACAGAAACAAGCGTAACTTCAGGTGTGCCCCAGGGCAGCGTAATAGGTCCTCTGCTTTTTACGATTTACATAAACGATCTGGTTGATGGTATTGACAGCGGCCTTAGACTGTTTGCCGATGATGCTGTAATCTACAGGAAAGTAGTATCACACAAAAGTTGTGAACAAACCAATGAGGATTTGCAGAAAATAAATGTGTGGTGTAATGTCTGGCAGTTCTCCCTCAATATTAGTAAGTGTAACCTACTGCGTATAATAAGGCGAAAATCCCCATTAACGTACGAGTACAAAATAAATGCCCAGTCTTTGGAAGCGGTTAACATCAGTCAAGTATCTGGGTGTGACTATTCAAAATGATCTCAAATGGAATGATCAGATCACACAAGTAACGGGTAAGGCGAACTCTAGATTGCCTTTTATTGGTAGAATCCTGAAGCGATACAGCCCTTCGAGAAAGGAAATAGATTACAATACGTTAGTTCGTCCAGTCTTAGAGTACTGTTCGTCTGTATGGGACACTTACGAGCTATGTCTGATTCAACAAATTGAGAAGGTCCAAAGAAGAGCAGCAAGATTCGTGACTGGTAGATTCAGCCATCGCGAGAGAGTTATAAATCTCATAGACATTTTGAAGTGGGACACACTTGCAGACAGACGACGAGCTCAATAAATTCCGAAATCCGATCTTCGCCGAGGATGTAGAGCATGTATTATTATCACCAACTTTCAAATCGCGCAATGATCCCCATTCAGAGATAGGGGGATTAGAGCTCGTACTGAGGCGTTCAGACAGTCGTTTTTCCCTCGCGCGATCCGCGAGTGGGACAGGGGGTGAGGGGGGGGGGGGGGGAGGGGGAATATGACTTTGGCGCGAATTGTGCCCTGCGCCACATACCGCTTGGTGGCAAGTGGAGTGTATGTAGCTGTAGATGTTTCCCGCTAGTCACCTGCCTCCTAGCTACGGATTGTTGCCTACTGCCAGAAGTTGGAAACAACCTGCAGTCAGAAGACGGCCAGTTCTGGGATCTGCCGAACAGCCTACATTCTTAAGACGGCGCTGAGAACAGATGAAGCTTAACGTCGCCATACGCCGCACTAGAAGCACGATGTAATATTAGTAATTTTCGCATCACAAACATTAATATACGCTCAATAATAAACGCCTGATGGCCTAAAGTTATCGCACAATTGTAAAGTAAAAGAAATGAACCATCGCATAGCAGTGACGGAGTCTTTTATTCTTTATCTTTGCCGTCCTTGGGCGGCGCCTGTAAATCTCTGTGTACATGTATATATTGATGATATAAAAAAGAATTCTGTTGTTTCAAGACTAATGAGGCATTGGCCGCCTCACTTTTTACTGTTTGTATTCCATGAAAGGCGGACGCCGACTTGCTGCGTTCCGCATCGGTATTTTATATTTTATGTGAAAATATTCAGTAAATATGCTAATATTTTTCCAATCAGAAAACATGTAGTTTTTTGTAATCGATTACGAACAGACAGCACCAAGAGGACATTTTGACTGTTATGGTCATCTACTGCAATTTAATATGAAAAGGTACGTAGCATTAAAAAACTCGTGTTAAAGATAAGTGTGCTTATTTTAGTAAATTAACCTTGATGATTTCAATCTCCTCATTTACTTGCATGTTAGTTATTTTGTGTTAGTTCATCACCAGAAATTACGATCACGCTGATGGGCCGAACGCAGCATGAGGCAGAAGGAACATTATCGGTTTCCTATTATTTCTGAATCAGCTTTTTTTTAATTTTTTTTTAACGTGTAGTGTGAAACGTCCCCTTATAAAAATTATTGAATTACTGTGCTGATAAATCTCTTACATTATTTGATTTTCAAACAGCTGGGCAAAACTGAACGTGCCTAGACATTTCGTTCTTTACCTATTCTGACCAACACTAAACTGACACACAATATTTTTTAGAGCAACGCAATCTGACTTTCAATAATCCCTACAAAAGAATGGCCCTGACTAACATTAACCTATACCTTTCACAAATCACTTACCTCACAAAAATCTTCGTTACTCGAACTACTGCAGCTAAGTAAAAGATTCAAACTACTGAAGGCACTAACTACTGATAGGCATAGTTAGCAAATGAAAGATTTTGATAGAGAACAATCAATGTATTTACTTAATAGTGTTCAAAAGTCATAATATATATAGCAGTTCATGACATCCATTCTTACAGATGTACTGTTACTGATGGACACACGTCCAGATCGTCCGCTCTCAAAATTCCGCCATCTCTCTCCCCACATCCACCACTGCTGGCGGCTCACCTCCAACTGCGCAACGCTACGCGCTGTTAACAGCCAACTGCCCAACACTACAATAGCCAACAACAATGCAAACCAGCCACAGACTGCACACAGCACAGCCAGTGATTTTCATACAGAGCGCTACGTGGCGTTACCAATATAAAAACCTAAACAGCCTACTTACAAGTGTTGCATTTCTTTTAAAATCTATAAAACTTCTGGTCCCTTAGTGTTGTTCCGGGTATGACTACATCGCGATTATAAAAATGCACAGAAATGATGTTTCTTCCGAACGATCTCAAATAAATCAATCTGCTGCTCTAGTTCAAAATAATCCAACCCGGTATTTAATGCTCAACGTATGTCGTTATAATAGTGTAATCAATCCCTGATGCTGTTGCCAAGTGGCCCACCAAAATACTCACTTTTCGAAATTTTTGTAAAAAATATAAAATAACAATTATTTTTCTTTCCCCCCCCCCCCCCCCCCCAAGAGCAACGCTCTACAACGAGTAACAAATTCTGATGCGATTACTGGATGAGATGCTACGAAGAGGCAGGGAATTTAACCGTGAATGTCGGTACACGATTATACTCTACCGTTAACTTTTTAACTCCTACCCGAATTCGAATAAATCATCTCCGGTCGAGTGAAAAAATGTCACTAATGTAGTTCAGCGACCCCAATTATTACAGTAGAAATTACGAACGCAAACCGCACTTTTGTGGAAAAACGTTTAGTATTTAAACAGGCAGGAAAAAAAATTAAACTCCAGCCACATATCACGGATAATTGCGTTTCTGTTATTAGGATTTTGCAGCCACCAATTACAATAATGGGGAGACAATGAAAAACGCAACAACCGTTAATTATCACGCTTATTCCCGCGTTACGTAAGCGGGAAACTGTTACGTGACGGCCAGATCGCCGTGTTTCGTAACACAACGCTGCGGTGCGTTTTGTCAATAACGAGACGGGTTGACATCAGCCGTGCGAATGACAACTGCTGAGAGAGAGAGAGAGAGAGAGAGAGAGAGAGAGAGAGAGATGGGAGGGGGAGGGGGGGGAGCAGGCTCGAAACGGCAGGATGAAGTGAAGTCGAATTTTATCGTGTAGACGATAGAATCCTTAGTCTTTGTTTTCATTTCACTGCCCGTTATGTTCACACAATTGTAGTTTTGGCCTTAAGACCATTATCAAGTCGTGTACTCTAGACGACTGCGCTTCACCACATGACAAACATTGAAATCCTCTGATATGTAAATATGTCATAGTTATATCTGAGCTTGTACAGTTACAGTTACAATAATAAGGTAAGTCGATGACGTGTGTAAATCGCGGAGTATTTTAATGTCTGACATCTACATCTACGTGGCTACTCTGCATATCACCCGTAAGTGCCTGGCGGAGAGTTCATCGAAGTATCTTCACAATAATTCTCTGTTATTCCGCTCCCGAACAGCGCGCGGAAAAAAATGATTCAAATGGCTCTGAGCACTATGGGACTTAACATCTGAGGTCGTCAGTCCCCTAGAACTTAGAACTACTTAAACCTAACTAAACTAAGGACATCACACACATCCATGCCAGAGGCAGGATTCGAACCTGCTGCCGTAGCGGTCGCGCGGTTCCAGACTGTAGCGCCTAGAACCGCTCGGTCTCCCCGGCCGGCCGCGCGGAAAAAACTAACACCTATATCTTACCGTGCGAGCTCTGATTTCTGTTATTTTATTGTGATGATCGTTTTTTCCTATGTAGGTCAGCATGAACAATATAGTTTCGCATTCAGAGGAGAAATTGGTGATTGACATTTCGTGAGGATGCCCCGCAGCAACGAAAAAGGCCTTTGTTTTAATGAAGTCCTCCCCAAATACTGTATCATGTCCATGACACTCACTCTCTCTCTCTCTCTCTCTCTCTCTCTCTCTCTCCTATTTCTCGATAATACGAAACGCGCTATACTCCTTTGAACTTTCTCGATGTACTCCGTTAACCCTATCTGGTAAGGATCCCACACCGCACAGCAACACTCCAAATGAGGACGGAAAAGGGTAGTGTAAGCGGTGTATTTAGTAGATCTGATACATCTCCTAACTGTTATGCCCAGTCGTTGGTTTGTTTGCCCCAGAACATTTTCTGTGTGTTCTTTCCAATTTATATTATCGTAATTGTAATTCACAGGTATTTAGTTGAATCTATGGCTTTTAGATTTGTTCTCTTATCGTGTAACCGAAGTTTAACGGATTCCCTTTAGCACTCACGTGGATAATCTCACACTTTTCATTATTTAAGGTTAACTGCCAATCTTCGCGTCACACAGATATCTTTTCTAAATCGTTTTGCAATATGTTTTGATCTTCTGATGAGTTTACTAGACGATAAACGGCAGCATCATCTGCAAACAGCCTGAGACGGCTACTCAGATTGTCTCCTAAATCGTTCATACAGATAAGGAACAACAAAGGGCATACTAACACCACATAAAACTGCAATATGAGCATGGAAGGTGTCCCTGGAGGAATGACGAAATATTCTGGTATACGACACGAACGATCATTCAAAGAAAAATGTGCAGTACTCTGCATACCTTAAGAGCCATGAGCACTATTTCGTCTTACACACCAACAATCACATGTCTTCTACTGCAGGCTCTTTGCTTTCCAAATTTTGAGAGGTGGTAGTATGGAGAAAATAAGATACATCCAATACACAAGGGCTCTAAAATGCATTTCTTACGAGCTATGAGCACTTGCTCATTTTAGGCAATGTGGAAGACATTTCTTCTACTGAAGAAGTCCGCATAGCTCTTAAGCAACCGTATGCGTTTTAGAGCCAATGATTACTAAACAGTTTTTACTTCTTTGGTCGGTAATGCCTCCTCCCGAAATATGGAAAGCAATCAGCTTGCAGCACAAAAGATTTGTTTCACAATATCGAAGATGAACGAGTATTCTTAAATCTTAAGGTATGCATTTTACAGCCCATGATTACTACATTGTTTTGCTTGGAGTATACTTTCAACAGATTAGTACTATAGTTCTTTTCCTCTGTGTTTCTTTGTACCCTTGAACTCTCTTCCCCGGGCCACTTTTATTTGTCCCGTCCTGTAATTTTCCGTACTCAAACACACATTAAACAAAAGTATCTACGAAACTGCGTGTTTTGAGGGAAAAAATGTGGGCGTTGCATGTTTCTGAGCGAAGAAATGGTCCGTTTTAGTCCCCAAACGAACAGCGCGAGTAGTTAGCTTATTTCAAAAGTTATATACGTAAACGATGCTATACAGAAAAAGCATATAAAAACATCACAGACTTAGAATTAACAAATAAAAAAATTTGTCACTGGAGAGGCTATCTTCCATTAACATAAAAACATGTACGATGAACAAGCGTGCTATCCTCTGTGCCACCCCCAGACCGTGAAGAGACGTTCTATAAATGTGTATTGGCAATATCTAGACAGTAGCTGAGACTACTGATCCGGTCGGAAAAAAAAATTACGAAGAAAGCTTCCAGGAAGTAAGGATGAAGTGGGCATTTAATTAGGTTGTACGTGGAGCGGACAGCGTTATGGAATGTACAGTTACTAGACTACACGAACTGAGACAAGAAGCAAAGTTTGTTGGCCGAAATGGCTAACGTTTTTAACCATAATATCTACCACAATTCAAGGAATAAGGAAAAGTAGTTTTATAACGTTTCAAAGAAACAGTTTTGGAACTCTGTAAATTGCCATTCAACTTCAAGTAGTATAGATGTATCTACAGTTTTATGTAACTTGATTATATATATATGCGAATGAGCATATTAGGACAACGCAAAGTACTTAGTGGCGTGCATTTGCCCATACTTTTTTCATTCTTTTGCTGTGGGCTTATTTTCTTTCTTGAGACCACGCTGTTCCAGTCTCCTTCTTTGGTTTCTCCACTTGTTCAACTTGCTACTTGTGAATTTTGGATCGGAAGATTTCCTCCCTGTTTTGGATATCCTCTGGTGTAATTCCTACTAGTTTCAGATCTGTTTTGATTTCGCCATTCCATTTCATCGGGTTTGTTTTAGATTTACTCCTGTTTTCATAGAATTCAACTATTTGCTTTGTAAGTCTGTCCGGATTCATTCTTTTGATGTGTCCACAGAATCTTACTCTGCGTTTTCTACTGTCACTGTGAATATTAGAGTACTGTTTGATTTCCTGTTTGCCTCTGAGCCGATACTGTTCATCCACAAGTTTTGGGCCTTAAATTTTTCTTATGATATTCCGTTCCTTTTTCTGAATGTTTTCCACGTCTGTTTTCCTGTTTAAAATTAGTGTCTCTGATACATATAGGCATTCTGGTTTTATGACGGTGTTGTAATGTACTTTTGTGTGCTTGGAGACACACTTTTTACTGTAGATATTTTGAGTGAGTCGATATCCAGTGTCGAACTTTTGGCATCTGACTTCGTTGGCCTTCGTTTCTATTCCACTTTCCTGAATCGTTTCACCGAGATATTGGAATTGTGGGACTCGTTTAATTTTGCCACATTTTGTCTCCATGAATTTTGGTGCTTGTTTGTTGCAAGTCAGTGGCTCTGAGCACTATGGCACTTAACTTCTAGAACCTAAGGACTTCACACACATACATGCCCGAGGCAGGATTCGAACCTGCGTCCGTAGCGGTCGCGCGGTTCCAGACTGAAACGCCTAGAACCGCTCGGCCACTCCGGCCGACGTTGCAAGTCATATATTCTGTCTTTTCAAAAGTTTCTTTCAGGAATTCAATCTGTTTTTTTCGCTGTTGAAGCATTGCGAGTTAAGATGGCTAGATCGTCTGCAAATGCTAACCAATCTACTGTTAATTTTCCTCTGCCGAGATTAATTGGTTGGTCAAACTTGAGGACTGATTTCAGTTTGCGCCATTCTTGAATCACCTTTTCAAGGACGCAGTTGAACAGTAGTGGAGAGAGTCCATCTCCTTGTCTTACTCCTGTTTTGATCAGGAAAGTTTCAGAGATTTCCTCCATAAATTTGATTTTAGATTTTGTGTCTGTCAATGTCTGTTGTATAATTGCAAGTGTTTTCAGATTTATTGATTACATTATTATATTGGGCGTTGGAGAACATACCTTCAGGAATTTACCAATTGTTCAAATAAAAGCAGGGGGCTATTTAAAAAGAAGCAACAGTAACAAGTTTGAAACATGTATTGCTTCCAAACTACGAAAGATACAGAAACAATTCCGACGTTCCTAGAAAAAGAAAAGTTCAATTTTTTATGAGTTCAATGTGAGCACCAAGTGTTACGCGACAAATATCGAAACGGTGCCTCACTTCTTGCCACATACGAAGCAGCTGGACTCTTGTCATCGAATTCACAGATTCAGTCATGCGATGTTACCGACTTTCAGGAGTGTCAGGCACAGGAGAGATGAAAACGCGGTCTTTTACGTAAACCCACAGATAAAAGTTACAAGGAGTGAGGTCTGGGACTATGGACTGGAAGAAGAGGAGCAAAGGATGAACTTCATCGCCGGTGGCCTTCCAGGTCTGAAGACACTTATCTGTGGGGTTACGAAAAGAGGCCTTGTTTTTACACTCCTGGAAATGGAAAAAAGAACACATTGACACCGGTGTGTCAGACCCACCATACTTGCTCCGGACACTGCGAGAGGGCTGTACAAGCAATGATCACACGCACGGCACAGCGGACACACCAGGAACCGCGGTGTTGGCCGTCGAATGGCGCTAGCTGCGCAGCATTTGTGCACCGCCGCCGTCAGTGTCAGCCAGTTTGCCGTGGCATACGGAGCTCCATCGCAGTCTTTAACACTGGTAGCATGCCGCGACAGCGTGGACGTGAACCGTATGTGCAGTTGACGGACTTTGAGCGAGGGCGTATAGTGGGCATGCGGGAGGCCGGGTGGACGTACCGCCGAATTGCTCAACACGTGGGGCGTGAGGTCTCCACAGTACATCGATGTTGTCGCCAGTGGTCGGCGGAAGGTGCACGTGCCCGTCGACCTGGGACCGGACCGCAGCGACGCACGGATGCACGCCAAGACCGTAGGATCCTACGCAGTGCCGTAGGGGACCGCACCGCCACTTCCCAGCAAATTAGGGACACTGTTGCTCCTGGGGTATCGGCGAGGACCATTCGCAACCGTCTCCATGAAGCTGGGCTACGGTCCCGCACACCGTTAGGCCGTCTTCCGCTCACGCCCCAACATCGTGCAGCCCGCCTCCAGTGGTGTCGCGACAGGCGTGAATGTAGGGACGAATGGAGACGTGTCGTCTTCAGCGATGAGAGTCGCTTCTGCCTTGGTGCCAATGATGGTCGTATGCGTGTTTGGCGCCGTGCAGGTGAGCGGCACAATCAGGACTGCATACGACCGAGGCACACAGGGCCAACACCCGGCATCATGGTGTGGGGAGCGATCTCCTACACTGGCCGTACACCACTGGTGATCGTCGAGGGGACACTGAATAGTGCGCGGTACATCCAAACCGTCATCGAACCCATCGTTCTACCATTCCTAGACCGGCAAGGGAACTTGCTGTTCCAACAGGACAATGCACGTCCGCATGTATCCCGTGCCACCCAACGTGCTCTAGAAGGTGTAAGTCAACTACCCTGGCCAGCAAGATCTCCGGATCTGTCCCCCATTGAGCATGTTTGGGACTGGATGAAGCGTCGTCTCACGCGGTCTGCACGTCCAGCACGAACGCTGGTCCAACTGAGGCGCCAGGTGGAAATGGCATGGCAAGCCGTTCCACAGGACTACATCCAGCATCTCTACGATCGTCTCCATGGGAGAATAGCAGCCTGCATTGCTGCGAAAGGTGGATATACAGTGTACTAGTGCCGACATTGTGCATGCTCTGTTGCCTGTGTCTATGTGCCTGTGGTTCTGTCAGTGTGATCATGTGATGTGTCTGACCCCAGGAATGTGTCAATAAAGTTTCCCCTTCCTGGGACAATGAATTCACGGTGTTCTTATTTCAATTTCCAGGAGTGTATTTACCCCCTTGCCTGATACTCTTGGAAGTGTGCATTGTTGAAGCTTTAAGTTCGATAACGAGAGACCAACTGCTGCGTGTGTGGCAGGAAATGGACCTCCGTTTTGATATTTGTTGCGTAACACTGTAACACATGGTGCTCACACTGAATGCATAAAAATTTGAAATGTTCTCTTTCCAGGAACGTAGTTTGGCTTTTGTGTTTTGGAAGCAATAAATGTTCGAAATCTGTTCTTCAGTTTTCAATAACCCTGTATTTCCATAACTGCGTCATTTACCAGATATCCGCTCAGTTTTGACCGGTTCCCGACAGATCACCGAAGTTAAGTGCTGTCGGGCGTGGCCGGTACTTAGATGGGTGACCATCCGGGCCGCCATGCGCTGTTGCCATTTTTCGGGGTGCACTCAGCCTCGTGATGCCAATTGAGGAGCTACTCGACCGAGTAGTAGTAGATCCGATCAAAGAAAAGCATCATAACGACCGGGAGAGCGGTGTGCTGACCACACGCCCCTCTTATCCGCATCCTCATTGAGGATGACACGGCGGTCGGATGGTCCCGTGGGCCATTTGTGGCCTGACAACGGAGTGATACAAGATACGCACAGTTTTGCTTTTGAACATCTATGGGTATCAAGATGAAACTAGTGTAATGTTATTTCGGCAAATATTGAACAGAATAAACGTAGCTGATGCTAGAAACATTAGCATCACAAGCAGTCTGTCTTCAGCTATGATGGATTTAGGCTTAATAGTTTCTGGACTAGCAATTTTCGGTGCAATCATAAAGAGCATTTCTTCCATCTTCATCTCTGTCTTTCTCATAAAATTGTCATATTATTGTCGATTTTCCATCACAAGCTCTACAATGAGATTACTGCATGCTCCAGAATCATCCCGCCACCTCATCCGATCTCTTGTCAGACACGAACACAGTCGTTAACATTTTTTATTTACCACTGAAAGTACGAGGGTAATACCACAAGTAAGTCCTCCCACTTAAAACCTCTTTATTTCTACAGTGGTTTACATCAGTTTACAGCTTGAACATTCAGCTATTTTTCGACATAATCACCATTTATGTCGATGCTTTTTTGTAGACTCTGTGGCAGTTTTTGTATATCCATGCCATACCAGCTCGCCGCCATGCTGTTCAGAAAGTTACGAACCTCTTCTTTCACCGGCAAAATGTTCTTTCAACCTAGGGAGCAGGTGATAGTCACTGGGCGCCACGTCAGGACTATAGGGTGGGTGGGTGATTATGTTCCACTGAAACTGTTGCAGGAGAACAACGGTTTGCCGAGCGATGCGTGGGCGAGCGTTGTCATGGAGAATGTGTACGCCCTTGCTCAACATTCCTCTTCTCCGGTTCTGAATTGCACGTTTGACTTTTTTCAGAGTCTCACAGTACCTATCAGCGTTAATTGTACTCGCAGTGATCATAAAGTCGACCAACAATACCCCCTGGCCGAGCCCAAAAAACGGTTGTCATGACTTTACCGGCAGACTGTGTTTGTTTGAATTTCCACGGCTTTGGCGAAGGTGGATACTGCCAATGGCGTGATTGTTGCTTGGTCTCAGGTGTAAAGTGGTATGCCCAGGTTTCGTCACCCGTGACAATTGAGTCCAGAAAGTTGTCCTGTTCGGCTGCAAGGCGGTGGAGAAATGCGCGGGAAGCATCAAATTGTTGCCGCATGTGGTCCTCAGTCAGCATGCGTGGCACCCATCTTGCGGACACCTTCCGGTAGTCCAATATTTCCGTAAAAATTCTGTGAGCGGTGCTTCGGGAAACCTCAGGAACCAACGTGCAGAGATCATCCGGGGTGATCCGCCGATCTTCACGCATGCTTTGCTCAACCTTCAACACTGTCTCTTCAGAAATTGACGGTCCTTTGTTCGTCGTGAATTTCGGTCCGACCAGCTGCAAACTCTCTACACCACTTACGAACATTTTTGACATCCGTGCACGACTCACCATACACTTCCGTCAGTTGGCGATGGATTTCAATCGGCGCAGTGCCCTTTGCGTCCAAAAACCGAATAACTGCGCGCAATTCGCACTCGGCAGTATCATCCAACGGGAGCTCCAGTCTCAACGGCTGCCAAGCCAAGACTGAGCGCCTCAGCGCGGCGTGCGCTTGTTTACACACAGCGCGTGAAGCACTCTTCATAACAGTGTGACCAACTGCCCCACAGAGTTCTGTACTTATAAAAAAAAATAGGAGACCTTACTTTTGGGATTACCCTCGTATTAAAAGTGCAGCCCGACACTCTTCCATCGCAACCTTTTCCTTCACGCACACAACTTCGACTGAAAAATCTCGCTGAGTGTTATCTCTCAGCCCTCACCGACTCTCTCATCCTGCTGTGTGTAAACACTTCCGTCATCTCCTCTCGCAAGATTCTCAGACACGTATAGTAAGTGCTCGCAGGGAAGTATCGGACACTAACCATCAGCGAAATTAGTCGCTAATGAAAACAGTTCTGTGAGTACTAACGGAGATCGGGCCTACCACATTGTCTGAGAGCAAAAACCTCTGACGTGTATTCGATCCCTAAGGTCGCTTACTACAGTGCAAGATGTAAAGACACAGAATAATGTTATGTTACATGCGCGGCTACGAAAGAATGCTGAAGACTAGATGGGTAGAATGAATATGTAATGAATACCTGAATCGAATTGGGGAGAGCAGATGTGTGTGGTACAAGCTGAGTAAAAGTAGGCATCAGTTTCTTGGACACATCCTGAGGGATCAAGGAATATGATGATGATGATGATGATGATGTAGATGTTTGGTTTGTGGGGCGCTCAACTGTGAGGTTGTCAGCGCCCGTACAAATTCTCAACTTTTGCTCAGTCCAACTCGCCACGTGCATGAATGATGATGAAATGATGGGGACAACACAAACACCCAGTCATCTCGAGACAGGTGAAAATCCCTAATCTCGCCGGGAATCGAAGCCGGGACCCCGTGCTCGGGAAGAGCACGAGCTGCGGACAGGGTCAAGGAATAGGCAGTATATTTCTACAGAGAAGTGTTGAGGATAAAAACTGTCTGATCCGAGTCTTGATTGCAATAAGCAGTAGGTTGCAGTTGTTATTCAGAGATGAAGAAGCTTGAAGAGGATAGCGTGGACAGATGCAGCAAACCAATCTCTCAGCTGAAGACCAGAACAATAGCGATCCCAATAAGCTAAGCCTTGCAAATCCGCTAGAAAATCTCTGTTACCTCGGGCTGAGCAATGAATGCCCCTCACAAATCTAGCTCGGCCGTTTTACCTCCCACTTTGCAAGTGCAGTTGTTTTCGCCATTAATTTGTCTCCGAATCTGTTATTTCCTTGTCCTCATTAAAATAATTTGTTCCTCTAGCGGAACTTGCCTCTATTCTCTCCGAGGTGAAACGAAGGCGGTTCGTAATATACTCGTCAGCGGTGACGTTAACAATTTATTTCCTCCCTCTAATGACTTGCTGTGGTGTGGGTATTTCCCCAGCTTTTACAAAAGCAAACCCATTTCCCCCCTTGTACAGCGAAATTTTCTTTCTTCTTTAGATTTATTTCCGCGGAACAGATTCAGTAATGCCGTGAACGTCTCTGCACGCTAGTGACTAAAAAACACTGCAGACTCTCGTCGTAGCCGGAGAACGCTGGCTAATTATTTTATCAGCGTACTTATTAATTTAATGTCATCGAAAACACAATTTCCTTCTGAAATGATTAACTTAATTAGAAACTTTCTCGTCTCTGAATTTGTGCAGTATAGTAATTTTCTCTACACTAAAGGGTAACCCGATTTTATCGAAAATAACAATATGCCAAACTTCATAATTCGTATGAGACTTTTCCAGCAACTGCACAGGGTTTTTAAAAATTGTTCCAAGTTTTTAGATGTGTATCATTAAACGCGTAAAACAGTCATCGTGCCCACTCGATGCCACTTTGCCAACCCAACGGCTTCAAGAGACAAATGAAATGGATTTTCAGTGTTTCATGTAATTTTGGAGCGAATTTAAAAATTTCAAATACTGTTATAATGTACGCATTAAAAAAGCATATTCTTACGTCGAAGGTTTAACACAATAGCGAAAGTATTAACGTAAGGACTTTGTGTGTCGGCATGTCTCGACGCAGCGCAGCTCTTGGCGCCAAAATTACCCAAGGTATATTCAACCATTTTAATTTCATCCATATTTTCAAGCTGCAAACGGGACAGTATTTAATACACTGGAGCTATAAATTAAAAAACGCCTTCAGCCACATACCTTAGTGGTTGCCGGCCGAAGTGGCCGTGCGGTTAAAGGCGCTGCAGTCCGGAACCGCAAGACCGCTACGGTCTCAGGTTCGAATCCTGCCTCGGGCATGGATGTTTGTGATGTCCTTAGGTTAGTTAGGTTTAACTAGTTCTAAGTTCTAGGGGACTAATGACCTCAGCAGTTGAGTCCCATAGTGCTCAGAGCCATTTGAACCTTCTTGGTTTATTAAGTACACAATGCATTTCGGACCTGTGGGTCCATCATGACGTGTTACTTGTGTTAATAGAAGGTTTATTTTCATTCTAGAATGATGTGAAATGGATGTTCGTGCCATGAAAAGGTTTGGTGTTAGGCTACGAATTTCGCAAGTCAAATGCGGAAACTTTGTATTAAACAGTGGCAAAAATGAACAGTGTAAACTTTCCATATAATCCAAGAAAAACATTTTTAACTTTTTAACACAGTCATACAATGGTTTCTCCATCCTGTTCGTGCATATCACTTCACTCGAGAGGCACAATAGTACACACATTTTCGTAAACACTTCACATATATTGTACGTGGTGTGATCAAAGCTGAATTTATCTTTAGTGCCAGAGATCTAATTCCGCATTTACTTACGAAATTCATAACCTAAAATAAAACCTTTCCGTGGCAGGAATGCGCCTTTCACCTCATTGAAGAGCAAAAATAAATCATGTTTAATACAATTTGCACCTGATAATGGATCCACAGGGTCCTAAAAGCATAGTGTATTTATCAAAACACGAATATTCGTGACTGAAGGCGTTTTTTAATTCATACTTCCTGTGTATATCCAACCAGTATTTGAAAATGAGAGTTCTTGGCTGCTTCCAACAAACTTCACACACAATTTCAAACCTTTTAGAAACTTTTTCTCTCCGACATGCCCCACAAAATAATGAATGCACAAAATTTTATCCTTAAGAATAGAAGCTCAAGCAATGAATTAAAATTTGTGCCACAGCCGAGACTAGAACCCGGGCCTTCTGCTTACACAGGGTCCTGAAGTCTCAGCTGTGCCACAAATTTTGATTCATTACTTCAGTTTCTACGCTTGTCAAAGATAGAGCTGAGGCTCGTATGTCTCCAGGAAAATGTAATTCTGGAAGTTTATCGCCTATTATATTTTTAGAACAAAAACGGAACCTTTGTAGGATAACTTTCTTGGCCGTCTGTCTTTCCGTTCTGCTTTTCAATTTTTTTTTTCTTCCGAAACAGGTACACCTGGAAATTTGTCACATACGGTCCGTGCGTGAAATAAATGTTAGCTTCCAGGTCATGTAATCAAAGGACGTCGCCATTTATGTCATGTTTTCATACACACAAACACTCATCAAAACCTATAGAGTACATCTCGTTAGTGTAGAATCATGAAATGTGCCAAGAAGGAAGGTTTCACTGTACAAGGAAAGGAAAAAAATCTTAAAACTGTGAATTTGTAATCGTATGAAACGATAAAAAATTGTCATTTGCTATCTGACTGATTGACTATTCGTCTTTTAAGCCCTCTTTTCCTCAGGAACGGACTGACGTACAAAGTTGATATTTCTGTCACATATTAAGGTATATGGTACCTTGGCGTCATAACAAACATTACCTTGTGAGTTAATACAGTCATAAGATACTGCCATTTAAGTAACGTATTTTGATACTCGCAAACTCACTGATTAAAATCTATTAGACACTTGTCCTTGACACAGAATTATAAAATTTGGCAAGAAGAAACGTTTCACAGTACAAGCAAAGTGGAAGAAATCAGAAAATTATTAATTTGTAATCATATCACACGGAAAAATATTCTTCTCTCATTTGTTATCCAACTTCAAACTCTGAATCATAACATCATGGAAAATCTCAGAATCCTTGGGACCCATATCATGGCAGTACCATTGTCAATAAACGCAAAAAACCATGGAGATTCTCGATTTTCGGATCGATTAATTGTCTATATTCACAAGTTTGTATGGAAGCCTCAGTGGACGAGCCCTACTGGCAGGTGGGCAATTTTTGCTATTCATGCAGTAAAATTAATTTATTAGTCTTTACTACTAACTCAGGTCACAAAACATTTTGAAGACAGTATATAAGAGGATGGAGGTAGAATACTGTATGTGAAAACTTGTAAGGGAAGGCCTATAAACATTTGTTCAAATGATTCAAATGGCTCTGAGCACTACGGGACTCAACATCTTAGGTCATAAGTCCCCTAGAACTTAGAACTACTTAAACCTCACTAACCTAAGGACATCACACACACCCATGCCCGAGGCAGGATTCGAACCTGCGACCGTAGCAGCCTCGCGGTTCCGGATGCAGCGCCAGAACCACACGGCCACCGCGGCCGGCTAAACATTTGTACCCGAAACGAAAATTCTGATGATGATGTGATGTTGAACGTGGTGGTAGTAATACGAGGGTCACTCCAAAAGAAGCGCACACTATTTTTGTAATAATACAGTTTTCATTCTGCACGTATGAAAGTTTTACAGTGTGTAGATACATCCTTCCCGCTTGTTTCCAATCTTAGTTCAACCTGTTCCCGTGAGTGGCGCCGTCACAGCATGTCTCCAAGATGGCTGCTACACTTGACGTTCGTCAGAAGCAACGTGCTGTCATAGAATTCCTGTGCTGTGGGGAAACATCCACAAGATGTTGAAAAAGGTGTACGGAGATGCTGCTGTCGATCGCAGTACAGATAGTCGGTGGGCCAGCATGTTACGTGATGAAAGCGGGCACGGCAATATTGAGGATTGTCCTCACAGCGGCAGGCCTCGTACTGCACACACTCCAGACAATGTGCAGAGAGTTATCGAAATGGTGACTGCCGACAGACACATCACAGTGAACGAATTGTCACGCTACGTTGGGCTAGGGGAAGGAAGTATTTGCAGAATACTGAAAGTGTTGGCATTAAAAAAAGGTTTGTGACAGGTGGCTTCCTAGGATGTTGACAGTGGCTCACAAAGGAACAAGAAAAACGGTATGCAGCGAACTTTTGGAACAGTACGAGAGTGGTGGAGATGAATTTCTTGGAGGAATTGTGACAGGCGATGAAACATGGCTGCATCATTTTTCACCAGAGACGAAGAGGCAGTCAGTGGAGTGGCATCATGCAAATTCACCCAAGAAAAATAAATTCAAAACCACACCTTCTGCTGGAAAAGTTATGGCTACGGTGTTTTTCGATTCCAAAGGACTCTTGCTTGTGGAGATCATATCAAATGGAACTACCATAAATTCCGATGCATATGTGACGACACTGAACAAACTTCAACCTCGACTGAGTCGCGTTCGACCACATCGGCAAAAACAGGATGTTTTGCTGTTGCACGACAATGCAGTGCCACATGTCAGTCAAAAAACCGTGGAAGCGTTTACAAAACTCGGATGGACAACACTGAAACACCCGCCTTACAGATCTGACCTGGCTCCATGTGACTAGCATCTCTTTGGGAAACTGAAAGACTCTCTTCGTGGAACAAGGTTTTAAGATGATGACTCCCTTGTGTACGCTGCCAAACAGTGGCTCCAACAGGTTGGTCCAGAATTTTACCGTGCAGGTATACAGGCGCTGGTTTCAAGATGGCGTAAGGCAGTTGAGAGGGATCGAAATTATGTGGAGGAATGAAAATATTGTTCCTAAAGGATGTATCTACACACTGTAAAACTTTCAAACAGAATAAAAGATGGATTTTTAAAAAAAATAGTGTGCATTTCTTTTGGAGTGACCCTTGTAAGACAAAATATGTGCTTTAATCTGCAACTGGATGTTAGTGAGACAGGCTTTTAATTCTGTGCAACTGTCCTCTGATTCTTCTCAGCGACCACAGGCTTCGTTTTTCCAGGCATCTGTAGTTACAATGTAATTCAGTGCACGTGCGAGCTGAATATTTCCTCGGGGGACCATAGCTTTTATAACTAGGCGAGGCCGATAACGAAGTCATAGCAAGCGGAAGCTTCCGCATGAACCGCCGGAAAGCGCGCCCTGCTAATGCAGTCTAGCCAAATGCCAAACGACTTGCTAGCGTGGCCCAACAGCTTTTTCCGTACAGCAGGGAGCAGTATTTAGGACTGCCATTCTGCACTCGCCGTCCACATATTAATGCGCGGAAAGTTGCACTGCAGCTCCCATGCAGAGGTTTCTATTTTCTCTGTGTCGCTGTTAGGTTGGCAGCACTGCTACTGGTGCGGTTTATTATTCGACTCAGCCTCGCTGCCGGTCGGTTTTGCTTTATCCGGCGCGGCTGTAGAGGTTTCAATTCTCTCTGTGTCGCTGTTAGGTTGGCAGCACTACCACTGATACGGTTTATTATTCGAGTTAGCCTTGCTCCCGGTCGGTTTTGCTTTATCCGTCGCGGCTGTGGAGCTGTGTTAAATGGGAGGTCAGACCGCACGTAACCACCCACCGTCCCCCCCCCCCCCCCCCCCACGTGAGCACGTATCGCCGACACCAGATATGTGAGGCTCACGTGGATGTGGGAAGCGAAATAATGCGCAATCTCGTCGGAATTCGGTTTTTGTTATTTCAGGGTACGTGAACGAGCTGTGGAGGGTGGGAGAAAGGTTGGGCTGTAGCTACCCTCCAATGTCAGTTATTACTGTAACCAGAATTGTGTTGGTCCGTGTCCTCTTAAAACAGTCTACATCTACATCGATAAACTGCAAACCACATTAAAGTGCCTGGCAGTATGTTCATCGCAGCACCTACACAATAATTCTCTATTATTCCAACTTACAGCGTACGGGAAAAACTAACATATATATTTCCGTGCGAGCTCTGATTTCCCTAATTTTATTGTGATGGTCATCGTCGGCGTCAACAAAATATCTTCGCATTCAGAGGAGAAAGATGGTGTCTGAAATTTCTTGAGAAGGTTCAGCTTTAAGGTAAAACGCCTTTGTTATATGAGGATTGACTGAAAAGTAATGCCTCCACCTTCGTAACTCTTCAACAGTTGACAGCATTGCTATGCGGCAGATACAGGCTTGTTCCGTAGCCCGTTTTCTACAGCTCCAGTTGGCAGGAAGTGCTTGAGCATTGTCGTGCAAAATGATGGTCAGTTCCTGCAGAAAGTGTCATCACTTCTGTCTCTAAGCTTGTCGTAGGTTGGGTTTCAAAAATGAACAGTATAGAGACAGAAGTGACGACACATTCTGCAGGAGCTGACCATCATTTTTTGCAGGACAATGCTCAAGCACGTACAGTGCAAGCTGTTACTGATTTGTTTGACTGATGGGTCTGCTAAGTGCTATATCACCTACTGCACCCCCCTGACTTAAGCCCTCGTCAGTTCAACTCGATTTCTCAACTGAAGGAAACACTTCACGGCATTCGCTTCAGAACTGCTACAAATTCGTCGCACAATAGACCTCGCCGCTCGGACTGTCAACACAACTGGCACTGCTAAGGGTATCCTACGATTTCCAATTCGCTGGCAATGCTGGTGACTACTTTGAAGGTCAGTAAAACTTTGAAACACGTATCTATTTTGTACGAGATGTAAATAAATAGTTGTCACTATTGAAGATCCAGCCCTCGTATATGTTACCACGGCAAATGCATTCGCGTAATTTCATTACCCTACATCAATTACTTTTTGGTGTTGCAATTTTTTTCCGTCAGTGTATACAGGGTGGTCCCGAATTCATGGTACAAACTTTAATGGTAGGTACAGGACATTGTAACAAGGATTTATTGTATAGGAATGTATAGTCGCAGGTGACGCGGTGAGGCGTAAACAGGGGAAAGAGAAATGGAGTGATCGGTTGGTGTCACTGCCGGTAGAGGGCAGTAGATGAACATGATGTATCGCAGTAGGGACAAGCGCCATTCACAATTGTGCTGCCGTAGACGATGGGTGACTTTACGTATGCAGAAAAAGCAGACATGCATTACATGTACGGCCGTGCAAATGGTAACGCCAGAGCTGCGTTACGAATGTATCGCGCGGAGTATCCTAATCGACGAATGCCGGATCATAGAATTTTTCAACGGTTACATCGTCAACTTTGTGAAACAGGTACGTTCGACGTCAACAGACATGACGCTGGTCGATTAAGAGCTGTACGCACTCCAAGACTGGAAGAACGCATCTTGAACATAGTGGCTGATAGACCCGAGTCAAGCACAAGAACTGTTGCGCGTGACGTACATGTGAGTCATCAGACTGTATGCAGAGTGTTAAATGAAAATCGCTTACACCCCTTCCATTTTCAAAAAGTACAAGCATTGAATCCGGCAGATTATCCTCTTCGCGTGAACTTCTGCCAGTGGTTGTTGCAGCAATGTGCGTTGCAGCCGGATTTCGTAGGTCATGTGCTATTTACAGATGAAGCGACATTTTCACGCGAGGGTGTCTTTAATGCGCACAATTCCCATGTGTGGGCAACAGATAATCCACATGCAACGCGTCCACATGCGTATCAACAACGTTTCGGTATTAATGTGTGGGCTGGTATTGTGAACGACTTTTTGATTGGGCCATACTTACTACCCACGCGACTCTGTGGCGAAAGCTATCTTATTTTTCTGCAAGAAGTGTTACCAGAACTGCTGCAAGATGTTCCGCTCGCCATTCGTAACCGCATGTGGTTTCAGCACGATGGAGCGCCAGCACACTTCAGCACTGCTGTACGGAATTACCTGAATGCCACGTTTGGTGCTAGATGGATTGGGCGTGGTGGACCAGTCCCTTGGCCACCCCGATCTCCTGATTTCTCTAGCCTCGATTACTTTTTATGGGGACATCTTAAGAGTCTTGTTTATGAGACTCCAGTTGACTCAGATGAGGATCTCGTTGCTCGCATATCTGTAGCTGCTGCAGGTGTGCGTGAAATACCAGGCATCTTTGAACGTGTACGCCAATCGCTGCACCGACGCTGTCAAGCATGTATCGCTCATGGTGGACGCAATTTTGAACACTTACTGTAAACATGACACTTGTCAACAACGATTTCAATAAAATCTTTCGTTTTCCTTTCGGCCGTTATTTCCCCTGTTTACGCCTCACCGCGTCACCTGGGACTATACATTCCTATACAATATATCCTTGTTACAATGTCCTGCACCTACCATTAAAGTTTGTACCATGAATTCGGGACCACCCTGTATAATACAAATTTCTTCCAGTTCGTTTGAATTGCTACACTTTTTTTTAAGCATTTAATGCATACCGGCAGTCGAGATATACACTTTTGACAAGAGGGAAAGAGGAGCACAAAGCAACTGTGAACCCGTTATTCGGCGGTTCATACAGGCACGCAATAATAAGCCGGGAGCGCGGCCTTCCCGTCTGCCCGCTTTGATCTCTCACTCAATTTAAAATGCCCTTTGTGGAGTGCGGGCGCGCACTCGAATCTCTTCCCGTCGCTCGCAAAACCAACAGATCTCTCTACGGATACGGGTTGAAATATTTCTTTGGCTGTCGCGTGCAGCAGAATATAGTGGAGCGTGCGCGTTTACATGGCGAGCTTCATATCGCAGCCTGCGATGGGCATTAAACATACTGAAAACTTAAGAGACAACTTAGTCTTCTACGTACTGCGAGGCTCAAAATGATTGTGTGTGTGTGTGTGTGTGTGTGTGTGTGTGTGTGTGTGTGTGTGTGTGTGTGTGTGTGTGCGCGCTTTGAGATATGGCCAGTCTGGTCTGTCATTCCCGTCTGTCTGTTACGTAGAAGCAGAAACTATACGCACTGCTACATGTGGTTACCACGCATCCTGACACATCTACACTACTGGCCATTAAAATTGCTACACCACGAAGACGACGTGCTACAGACGCGAAACTTAACCGACAGCAAGAAGGTGCTGTGATACGCAAATGATTAGCTTTTCAGAGCATTCACACAAGGTTGGCGCCGGTGGCGACACCTACAACGTGCTGACATGACGAAAGTTTCCAACCGATTTCTCATACACTAACAGCAGTTGACCGGCGTTGCCTGGTGAAACGTTGTTGTGATGCCTCGTGTAAGGAGGAGAAATGCGTACCATCACGTTTCCGACTTTGATAAACGTAGGATTGTAGTCTATCGCGATTGCGGTTTGTCTTATCGCGACATTACTGCTCGCGTTGGTCGAGATCCAATGACTGTTAGCAGAATATGGAATCGGTTCGTTCAGGAAGGTCATACGGAACGCCGTGCTAGATCCCTAGCAGTAGAGAACAGGCATCTTATCCGCATGGCTGTAACGGATCGTGCAGCCACGTGTAGATCCCTGAGTCAACAGATGGGGAAGTTTGCAAGACAACAACCATCTGCACGGACAGTTCGACGACGTTTGCTCCAGCATGGACTATCAGCTCGGAGACCGTTGCTGCGGTTACCCTTGACGCAGCATCACAGACAGGAGCGCCAGCGATGGTGTACTCGACGACGAACCTGGGTGCACGAATGACAAAACGTCGTTTTTTTCGGATCAGTCCAGGTTCTGTTTACAACATCACGATGGTCGCATCCGTGTTTGGCGACATCGCGGTGAACGCACATTGAAAGCGTGTATTCGTCATCGCCATACTGGCGTATCACCCGGCGTGATGGTATGGGGTGCCATTGGTTACACGTCTCGGTCACCTCTTGTTCGCATTGACGGAACTTTGAACAGTGGACGTTACATTTCAGATGTGTTACGACCCGTGGCTCTACCCTTTATTCGATCCCTGCGAAACCCTACATTTCAGCAGGATAATGCACGACCGCATGTTGCAGGTCCTGTACGGGCCTTCCTGGATACAGAAGAAGTTCGACTGCTGCCTGACCAGCACATTCTCCAGATCTCTCACCAATTGAAAACGTCTGGTCAATGGTGGCCGAGCAACTGGCTCGTCACAATACGCCAGTCACTACTCTTGATGAACTGTGGTATCGTGTTGAAGCTGTATCGGCAGCTGTACCTGTACACCCCATCCAAGCTCTGTTTGACCAATGCCCAGGCGTATCAAGGCCGTTAATACGGCCAGAGGTGATTGTTCAGGTTACTGATTTCTCAGGATCTATGCATCCCATCTGCGTGAAAATGTTATCACATGTCAGTTCTAGTATATGTGTCCAATGAATACCCGTTTATCATCTGCATTTCTTCTTGGTGTAGCAGTTTTAATGGCCATTAGTGTAGATCTGCGTCTACGTCATTACTCTGCTTTTCATAATAAAGTGCCTGCCAGATGTTTCAATTAACCACCTTCAAACTGTCTTTACCGTTCCACTCTCGAACAGCACGTGGGAAAAACGAGCACTTAAATTTTTCTGTGCGAGCCCTGATTTATTTATTCGCAATGATCATTTCTCCCTATCTAGGTGGGCGCCAATAGAATGTTTTCGCAATGGAGGAGAAAACTGGTGATTGAAATTTCATGAGAAAATCCCGTCGCAACGGAAAACGTCTTTGTCTTAATCATTTCACTCCATTTCACATATGTCTTTATGACACTTTTTTTTGTCATCAGTCTACAGACTGGTTTGATGCGGCCCGCCACGAATTCCTTTCCTGTGCTAACCTCTTCATCTCAGAGCAGCACTTGCAACCTACGTCCTCAATTACTTGCTTGACGTATTCCAATCTCTGTCTTCCTCTACAGTTTTTGCCCTCTCAGCTCCCTCTAGTACCATGGAAGTCATTCCCTCATGTCTTAGCAGATGTCCTATCATCCTGTCCCTTCTCCTTATCAGTGTTTTCCGCATATTCCTTTCCTCTCCGATTCTGCGTAGAACCTCCTCATTCCTTACCTTATCAGTCCACCTAATTTTCAACATTCGTCTATAGCACCACATCTCAAATGCTTCAATTCTCTTCTGTTCCGGTTTTCCCACAGTCCATGTTATGACACTATCTCCCCTATTTCGCGATAATACAAGACGAGCTGCCCTTCTTTGTACTTTTTCGATGTCATCCGTCAGTCTCACCTGACGGGGATCCCACACCGCACAGCAATACTACAGAATAGGGCGGACAAGCTTGGTGTAAGCAGTCTCTTTAGTAGATCTGTTGCACCTTGTAAGTGTTCTGCCAATGAATCACAGTCTTTGGTTTGCTCTACCCACAACATTATCTATGTGATCGTTCCAACTTAGGTTATTTGCAGTTGTAATCCCTAAGTATTTAGCTGAATTTACAGCCTTCAGATTTGTGTGACTCATCGCGTAATCGAAATTTGGTGGATTTCTTTTAGCACTCATGTGAATAACTTGACACTGTTATTAATTAAAGGTCAATTGCCACTTTTCGCACCATACAGATATCTTACCTGTTAGTTTTGGTCATCTGATGCTAAATGACAGCATCATCTGCCAGCAATCAAAGACGGCTACTCAGATTGTCTCCTATGTCGTTAATACAGATCAGGAACAATAGAGGGCCTATAATACTTCCTTGGAGAACGCTGTTTTACTCCATGACTTTCCGTCTATTACTACGAACTGTGACCTTTCTGACAGGAAGTCACGAATCCAGTCGGGCAACTGAGGCGATACTCCGTAGGCACGCAGTTTGGTTAGAAGACGCTTGTGCCGAACGGTGTCGAAAGCCTTCTGGAAATGTAAAAATACGGAATTAATTTGACATCCTTCAACTGAGGAAAACAATCTGATAAAGTCAACTAATTCTGTTCCAAAATAAGATAAAAGAGCTTCATTGAAGACTGAAGCTTTTTGTCCTAGACTTTATGGCATACCCGAAATTCGTAAGAGCGACCTTCCTTGTGAGAGAGGTTGTTAGCGCTATCAGGTCTGCGACGCTTGACATAGCAAGACATCTGGCAACTCCTTTACAGCCATATATTGCGAAAAGTGACTCATATATAAAAGACTCGCATCATTTTATAGAGAAAACTGAAGGACTAGTTCTCGGTCCTGAAGCTATCCTTGTCGGATTCGTCATAGTGTCTCTACTCACTATGATCCCAGTCAACAAGTTATGATATATATAATGGGTACTTTCCCTGGAGATTTGTCTGGTCTTCGCCGTACTTCAAGTCAATTCCAGTGGGATGAATTTTGTGAACAGGTTGAAGGTGTAGCAATGGGTAACCCATTACGACCTAATTTCTCTTTGGAAAAATTCGAACAGTTAGCTGAAGAAGAAGCAAATAAGAAACCATCTCTCTGATACCGATTTGTGGATGACACATTTGTAGTCGGTCACATGGTAAAAAAGCTTTGAACGAATACTTTGATTTTATGAATAATATAAAGCAACTAGCTATACCCGGCGAACTTGGTTCCGCCTCTGAAAATCTTTATATGTTATAGCTGACCCGGCAAACGTTGTTTTGCTATATAAATTATCTCTAGTCTACAAGAATAATGTATACGTGTAACACAATGTGTACGTGTAACACAATAGCCGTTGTTGGCGGGAGCTCGTGACACAATAACAATGGCTGAAAACTGTGTAGGGAGTGAGAAAAGGCTTAGGGGGAAGTCCGGCAGTATCGGCCACTATTAGTTCTGGCGTTTCTACGGTAGATCGCGCGGATTTAAGAATTGCAGCCGATACACGGCTCGTCCATGAGCATACAAACGTAGCGGCAATTTTGTGTCGAAACGTGTTCGCCAACATTATGAATAAGGCCAAGCGCACACGCATCGATTTTTATCGCACGTAAAAATATTGTACGATTAATTTCTTTTAGAGGAACAAGGGAGAGCATAGGAACTTTTTTATTCCACTAAAAGAATTTGTTCGTACGATATATTTCCGTACGATAAAAATCGATGCGTGTGCGATAGGCCTAAATGTCGGTTTGGCGAATGACCAGTGCAGCCTAGTTAAACTTCTCGGTCTAGTTGCGTCGATTCGAAGAGGGATATTGGAGCCGTTACTTTTGGTACGTTTTCTTAAATTACTAAAAATAGGGGTTGGTGGTAGAAGGGTGAAAATTTAGGATTGTACGTATTTTTTAACGCCACAACACAAAAGAATAAAAATAAAGAGTTGTGTCCAAAAAAATAAGAAAATTTTTTGGGGTGGATTAAGACCGATTCTCAGACGTACCGAATATATACGTAAAATTTCATCAGAATCGATTGAGCCGTTTCGGAAGAGTATGGCAACTAACACTGTGACACGAGAGTTGTATATATAAGGAAAAATCAGTTCACCATGGAAATAGAAAATGACAACAAAATATCTTTCTTTGATGTTTTAGTTATGAGACAAACCGATCGAGGTTTGGAACATAAGGTTTTTACAAAAGCAGCACACACGGACAGATATTTACTTACGAATTCTAATCACAATCCACAACAAAAGAGTGTTGTCATTAGAAGTCTTGCCGATAGAGCCAAAAGTATTTGCACGCCGGAATACCTGGACGCCGAATTAAAACATCTAAAGCAGGCTTTAGAGAAAAATGGCTACTTGAGAAAAGAAGTAACCGGAATTCTACGGTTAAATAACGGGAGGCCGAAGGACAAGCATGAAAAACAATGATGGACGAATACAGTTTCTCTCTTTTTATTAAATAAGTAACATACCAGATCATAAAACTATTACAGAAATATGGGGTTAGACCGGTTCTTACATCAACACATAAAATAGATCAAGCACTCCGATCTGTGAAGGATAACCCTCCTCTGTCAGTATGTGGGGTATATAAAATTACGTGTACGTGTGGTAAAGTTTATACTGGAACAACCAAGAGAAGGGTGAACACGCGGCTAAAGGAACACAGAAGTATTGAAGAGTAGGAAAGACAAATAGCCGCAGTGGCTACACCGGTTCCCGTGATATCACCGGAGTTAAGCGCTGTCGGACGTGGTCCGCACTTCGATGGGTGACCATCCAGGCCGCCATGCGGTGTTGCCATTCTTCGGGGAGCACTCGTGATGGCAATTAAGGAGGTACTCGACCTAATAGTAGCGGCTTCCGTCAAGAATACCATCTAACGACTTGGAGAGCGGTGTGCTGACCCCACGCCCCTCCTATCCGCATCCTCCACCGAGGATGACACGGCGGTCGGATGGTCCCGGTAGGCCACTCTTGTCCTCAAGACGGAGTGCTTTTACTGTAGCAAATTATGCTCTTCAGCTAGGAAGTCACGAAGTGTTCTTAAACAAAAAAGTTTTATTTGTAGAGAAGCCATTGAAATACATAAACATAGGGATAATTTTAATAAGAAAGAAGAGACCTTGAAACATAGCGCCGTATGGACGATAGCTCTGCATTATCGCTCAACAGTTTTTTTACCTTTAAAAAAGACGACAATCAATAGTTTTATCTTTGACAAGGATGGTCTCTGTATATCACGCGTAAATCTGGCCACGTCCCATTTTTCTAGTGTCGCTGTTAGACGTCCGACCCGTCATTTGGCAAGACTCAGCGGAGGCGCAACGTCTCTGAAGATGTCCATCGCAGCTCTGCACGAAACGCTAGGAATAGAAGAGTTCCATGGACCACGACCTAATACCCCGAGTGGTTTACCAGCAGCGCTGCCACCCGGTCGTGAAAGCCTTCATTCTAACACCCGTCAACCATTCTTCACAGTGTAATACGCACACTCTAAAATACACCAGGCTCCATTCGGACTGCGTCACAAGCATTGGTAACATGGAATGAAATTTTTACTCTACAGCGGAGTGTGCGCTGATATGAAACTTCCTGGCAGATTAAAACTGTGTGCCGGACCGAGACTCGAACTCGGGATCTTTGCCTTTCGCGGGCAAGTGCTCTACCAACTGAGCTACCCAAGCACGACTCACGCCCCGTCCACACAGCTTTACTTCCGCCAGTACCTCGTCTCCGCGAAAGGCAAATGTCCCGAGTTCGAGTCTCGGTCCGGCACACAGTTTCAATCCGCCAGGAAGTTTCATATCAGCGCACACTCCACTGTAGAGTGAAAATTTCATTCTAGAAACATCCCCCAGGCCGTGGCTAAGCCATGTCTCCGCAGTATCCTTTCTTTCAGGAGTGCTAGTTCTGCAAGGTCGCAGGAGAGCTACTGTAAAGTTTGGAAGGTAGGAGACGAGGTACTGGCAGAAGTAAAGCTATGTGGACGGGACGTGAGTCGTGCTTGGGTAGCTCAGTTGGTAAAGCACTTGCCCGCAAAATGCAAAGGTCCCGAGTTCGAGTCTCGGTCCGGCACACAGTTTTAATCTGCCAGGAAGTTTTATTGGTAACATGCTCCTGCAACGTCAGCACACTGTCGATGAGTTGGGCAAACACCAGTGGCTTCAGATCTCCCCATGCACAGAAATCTAGCGAATTCAGAACCGGGGATGTGGAGCTTATGGTACTGGACCCGTTTCAATAAAGGTTGTGCTAAGGTACTGTGGCAAGATCCGTACAAGGTGGTGTTGTGTACTGTTGTGCACAAACCACACTGTTGTCTTTGTCCAAGGGTAACGTTCTACAATAGCACTGGTAATTCAGCATGCAGAAATCGGTGATACACAGCACCTGTTAATCTGTTTGATAACGGTAAGTGTGTGATCGACAATTCTTGACCATTCACTAAAACTGAAAAGATCTTGATGCCTCACCTGCATGATTGCTTGAAGATTTGAACCTGCCCAGACGTGCGTATTGTTTACTGTGCCATCTTTCTTGAACCCTGCCTCATTTGTAAATGAAATTCAGTCTGTGTTCTAGCGATTTCTACGACCTATACCCTAACAGATACTGGTTTCCAGACGTATCACTATCGGAACCTTTCTTCTAATTTTGTCCGGCCCCGGGTTCGATTCCCGGCTGGGTCGGAAATTTTCTCCACTTAGGGAATGGGCCTTGTGTTGTCCTTACCGTCATCATTTCATCCCGATCGACACTCAAGTCGCTGAAGTGGTGTCAATTCGGAAAACTTGCACCAGGCGAACGGTCTACCCGACGGGAGGCCCTAGCCACACGGCATTACCATTTTCTAATTTTGACCAATATTAGGCCTGTTAGAATAAATTGCACATACACAAAAAATATCTGTGTGTTGGTGAGCTGATAAACGCTTATTGCTGTATGTGCGAGAATCAGTCTGTAGTGTGTGGTAGAAGGTACTTCTTATAGTGAGATATGTCTATGTTTTTGCTTTCTGGCATCAGGCTCCGTGTTTTAATTTATTACTTCTTTGCTACTGACTATTCGCAATACATTTTGCAGGCATACATGTGTGTGAACGTACTTCCAGCATTATACTATTGTGTTCCACATAGTATAGTAGATGTGACGTAAATACTGAGATGCGTGTAAAACAAATTTTATTCTCTCAAAACAGAGCGCAAAGTACAAAGACTATGGTCATCTAGTGTTTTAATCTCAGTTAAATTCAACGTGACTTTCTCATTAACGCAATTACAATGTAATCAACACGTCTGGAACTATTTTATACCGAATTTTGGGTCCCAGTTGTTGATTAGAGTAGAGAAGTCTGAATACAATGCTCGTTATCAAACAAATCTTTGACGCAAATACATTACAGACATTGGCTGGGAGCTGACATTGGTTTACACCAAAAGTTGAAAATTTGTGGCGGACCGGGAATTGAAACCGGGTCTTCCGCTTACTACGCTGATGCTCTGACTTTTTTTTTTTTTTTTATCAGAACGTTCCCGGGGGTAAAGCGGATAGGGGTCATTTTACGAAGCCTGGCCACGATTATCTCCGTCGCCAAACACAAACATATGGAAAGGGTCAATGGGCACAGGAGAATATTCATTTATTTACTGACAAAAATAAATCCGTCTTCTCCATGACTTGCCTCTATCGCCAAAATTTAAGTGGAGGTTTAGTATATTTGGCCCGAAAAAAGCAGGTTCTATTAGACCTTTTTTCTCGGGATGTGTTATAGATATCAGTGTCAAATTTAGTCAAAATATTTATTGATATTTCCTCTACAAACTGGAATTTTTTCGACCGGAAATGTCGAAGAGCAAAGGCAGAAGTGCCGTTGGAACAAAACAAAATTTCGATGTAGACTTCCACGCGCGGTATGTCACAGGTCAGTCGGCTCGTCTGAAATGAAAATTGAGTTGACGTTAGCGAAGTATATAACATTCTTTAGGAGTTGCACCTCGCTTAAGTAGTTTGGATCGTAGGAAACAAAATGGGGGCCATTTAAAACATAAAATTTTTTTCATCGATTTTTCGACGTCGGCCAAGTAAAAATATTCATAGTTGATGGATCGGAATAAAAGTGGTCCAACTCCTAGACAATTTAGTTAGCTTCGTCGGAGACAAAGAATCATGCCAATCGGTTGAGTAGATTTGAAGTTACCATACCGCGTGATAAAAAAAACGTCATTTCGACAAAAACGCGATTGAAGTTTAGACTACACATGAATGCAATGAATGTTAAGCAACTTACGTTCAATCTGCTATTCCGGGTCCATAAACTAGTCCTTCCTAATAGAGGGCGTTCTGCTCGATCTGGGCCATCCTGCGCTGCTCCAGAGCCGCTCGTACGGCCGGTGACGAGCGGTTTTCGGCCGCTTCAATCCGGTGGTCGTCCGAATGCTTGGCGAACTGCCTCGAATAGTCCCAGGGTGACGTCCATCGTTATGGTCTTCAGAATTGCCGAATACCCTCAGCTGAAGCTGCTCACCGCCAGGAAAGTCGCAGTCTCCACAGTCTTCGCACCAGAATGCAAATGCTTGGGGCTAATTTCCAAACACACGCGTTCAAACTTTCAATTGAATTTTGTGTCATTCCTCTCAAGAAACGATACAATAACTCGTCCTTCGAAAGAAGAAAAAAAAAGAAACTGATGCGTGAAAAAAGCCGATTTCAGGGAGGTGCATTTTTCTGTTCAACCGCGAATATTAAACATTTCCGTTCTGTATACGGAAGAACCGTTTCAGGGGTGGATTCTAAACACTTTTATGGCTCGAAAAATGCAATTAAAAAAAACATTTTTTTGAACCAAAAGGTAGTAAACCTCCCCTTAAAGGTGAAGGGTCGACAGGTCCTCTATTAACAGACGACAGGGCGCTTGTGAGCAGATAGCGTAATGGGCAGTGTCGGCTTTTATAAAAAAAGACGGCCAAACTATTTTGTTACAAATTATACCTCTAATAAGATAGTAAGCTATCGGGTTACCTCTCTCTGTTATGGGCATGATCGTGCATTCATTCACTGAGGACCTGCTTCTTTACATGAACTATAGAAAGAGTGTGCTATCATTCAACAATATTGGGAACAATATGTCGAATGGAAATGGAAATGACCGTTGGGCGTCATTGGCCGGGAGGCCCCTTACAGGGCAGGTCTGGCCGCCTTGGTGCAGGCCCTATTACATCCGACGCCACATTGGGCGATCTGCGCGCCGGATGGGGATGAAATAATGATGAAGTCGACACAACAACCAGTCCCTGAGCGGAGAAAATCCCCGACCCAGCCGGGAATCGATCCCGGGCCCGCAGGACGGCAATCCGTCACGCTGACCACTCAGCTGCCGGAGCGGACAGTTTGTCAAATAAAGCTGCAGTTGAGCGACTTCACCTTTTGTGTTCAAGTTTTTGTGCCTCTGAGTGTAATTCAGAGAGTAGGAAATGGCAGTCGCATGTCTGACAGCAATGAAAGTCCGTTACACTTTTAATTTTCTTATAAGCTTGAGAAATGGCACTCGTTGCGATAAGAGCCCTACTTTACGGCGCGCTTAGTGTCGGGGCTACGGCGATATCTCGATCGCACTGCGTAGCGGGCATTCAGCATTTCTGTTCTGATCGTATCTGCAATTCTGCGCAGAGTTATACCTCGCGAGTGTAATGTTTTGCTTCAGCAACAGAACAGAGCATTTGCAAGTTGGAGCAAATCACTATCGCACAAAGCTTTCGAAAAATGAGCGTCGGATTTGATAGAAAAACTGCAACCGTTGTTTAAAAATCTACATTACGAAACGGCAGGTTGCTACTTAACGGCTTCCAGATACATCTGAAGTCTGGTTTCAGTATTTCAAGTACTTATTGACCGAATTATTAAACTTCTCTGCTGATATGCTAAATAAAAGATAATCTTACGTTAAAGGTTTAAGAGAAACACTTAGTAAAAAGCTGTGTATACGTCCTGAGGCAACGACGTGTACAATTACTGTGACTATATTCATTCAGAATTTTTTGAGAATGACGACCCTTAGTGATTTCCATCAAACTTTGAAAGGTGGTTACATTTTGTCACAGCTCCAGAGATTGCGCGACAGATTATTATTCCGCCACCTCCACCGGGGCAGTAGTGGTTCAGAGGATGTCGAGGGCAGTCGTTGTTCCGTTGGGCGAGGGAGTAGACGATCTGAGTGTCGACTGAAATGTTGTACTGTTCGGTTAGGGTAATGTATAGACGGAAGAAGATGCAATTGTCAGAATATATTTGAGAAAGGAGATGGGCTTATGATTTATGATGCTGGTTTAATGGAATATTTTCGTCAATATATAATGAGGTAAAAAGGTATTACAGTTTTCTTTAATAACAATCCCTCTTGCTCACAGGTACAGTCAACAAAGCATCTGGCTCGTGTTCATTTATTAGACTTGTAATTCTGGTTTCTATGTGCAATTATAGCATTTCTGGTTTTTCTATTAGTTCATTGTAAATGGTGTTTAAAGTATTTTGTCGTATTGAGAAAGAACCGAGCCAGATACATGTACGTTAAGTCACACTACGACACACAGAACAGTTACATTTGCGCTTTGTTGTTTCTAAGGCCTCCGATTTTTTTCTAATTAACTACTCACACGAAATCGATGAAACTGGCGTTACTTCTCGACGTAATCGCCCTGAAGACGTACACATTTTTCACAACGCTGACGCCATGATTCCATGGCAGCGGCGAAGATTTCTTTAGGAGTCTGTTTTGACCACTGGAAAATCGCTGAGGCAATAGCAGCACGGCTGGTGAATGTGCGGCCACGGAGAGTGTCTTTCATTGTTGGAAAAAGCCAAAAGTCACTAGGATCCAGGTCAGGTGAGTAGGGAGCATGAGGAATCACTTCTAAGTTGTTATCACGAAGAAACTGTTGCGTAACGTTAGCTCGATGTGCGGGTGCGTTGTCTTGGTGAAACAGCACACGCGCAGCACTTCCCGGACGTTTTTGTTGCAGTGCAGGAAGGAATTTGTTCTTCAAAACATTTTCGTAGGATGGACCTGTTACCGTAGTGCCCTTTGGAACGCAATGGGTAAGGATTACGCCCTCGCTGTCCCAGAACTTGGACACCTTCATTTTTTCAGCACTGGCGGTTACCCGAAATTTTTTTGGTGGCGGTGAATCTGTGTGCTTCCATTGAGCTGACTGGCGCTTTGTTTCTGGATTGAAAAGTGGCATCCACGTCTCATCCATTGTCACAACTGACGAAAAGAAAGTTCCATTCGTGCTGTCGTTGCGCGTCAACATTGCTCGGCAACATGCCACACGGGCAGCCGTGTGGTCCTCCGTCACCATTCGTGGCACCCACCTGGATGACACTTTTCGCATTTTCAGGTCGTCATGCAGGATTGTGTGCACAGAACTCACAGAAATGCCAACTCTGGAGGCGATCTGTTCAACAGTCATTCGGCGATCCCCCAAAACAATTCTCTCCACTTTCTCGATCATGTCGTCAGACCAGCTTGTGCGAGCCCGAGATTGTTTCCGTTTGTTGTCACACGATGTTCTCCTTCATTAAACTGTCGCACCCACGAATGCACTTTTGACACATCCGTAACTCCATCACCACATGTCTCCTTCAACAGTCGATGAATTTCAATTGGTTTCACACCACGCAAATTCAGAAAACGAATGATTGCACGCTGTTCAAGTAAGGAAAACGTCGCCATTTTAAGTATTTAAAACAGTTCTCATTCTCGCTGCTGGCGGTAAAATTCCATCTGCCATACGGTGCTGCCATCTCTGGGACGTATTGACAATGAACGCGGCCTCATTGTAAAACAATGCGCATGTTTCCATCTCTTTCCAGTCGGGAGAAAAAAAAATGGAGGCCTTAGAACTTGAATGCACCTTGTACAGTTGCAGAGGATTTAATTAATCAATTGCTTTAATTGCAATTTCTTGTCATTCTTTATTTTTATTTTACGCAGTCAGATTGCGTGCTAGTACTAGTCAGGGCCATCCGGTTATGAGACTTCGTAACCAGTCACACAGCTACTAAAATTATTGCATTTACTCATTAACATTAGTCTTTTCTTTTTAATTAAGCTCCCTTGCAACTTTACACACATTTTTCCTATTTTCCTAAATATTTTTTTCCTACAGTCCCACAAAATAAGGAAACAGTTTATTGCTTACTAAATGTTCGTCGCTCATGCGATAAAACGTCAGCAGTAGTCTTATGCTGGAAGCTATTTTATACATGCGAGTTTGATTCTTTAAAAATCGTGGGAGGAGGCTATCGTTACCTGTTATTACTATTAGTTCGTAATCGGTACTGTTGTTGCAGGTGGCTTGAGATATGAAACAAATCTTTCTTCTGATGGAATTGCATTTTACTTGAGGCATATGAGTTTCAACTTTATCCTCGATAATGATAGAAGCTGAAGAATTAAAATTTGTGACACAGTCCAGGTCACCTGCTCGCTAGGCAGATGCGCTGGACATTACACCGCTGTAGCAGTATAGCTAACACAGCTTCGCGGCTACTGTAGTCCAATGACCTTCCTATCACGAACTTTGATACTTTCCGTCTATTTTGCCCTTCCTGAATTGTTGGAATTATTGAGGCTCTCCGTTATTGAAATAGCGCCCCAGCCTTTAATTCATTTCTTCGGATTCTATCATTATCGGAGATACAGTTGAGACACATGCTAGGAAAACGCAATTCCATCACGTCAATAGATCACCCATGCCTGAGGCACAAGCTGGATGTCCTCATTATGTGAAAAACTGGGCTGTTATTCCAATACCAGACATCCTTGGCAGTACTGACAGTTTAAAAAGGCGAAACTTGGCTGAAAGCATATATTGAAGTTCGTGTGGGGTGGGGGGGGGGGGGGGCACTGGACTTTGTTAGTCTGTTCCGCTGTGTTAACTATACTGCTATGGAGATGATATGGCTAGCACATTTCCCTAATAAACAGGAGACTTGGGTTCAAGTCCTGGCTGTGGAACATTTTAATTAATTTTTTTAGATTCATCATTATCAATTTCCATACATAAGTTCATTTCTGTTACTACCTTCTTTATTATTACTTGTGACATTACAATCATCACCATGATTTAACTAAACTGTGACGATTACAGTCTTTTAAGCGTTACACACAAGCCTCGTGTAAGACATCAATTAAATAAATAAAACTGAAATTGTTTTTTTTTATTATCCTGTCTCAGTTCCACTGATAATTTGCGTTAATGGTAACCAGTTTCGAAAGTGCCATTATTGTGTGGTCCTGACAAGATTAATGACAAACATTTGTACAGTTTGAGCTATTCCCAGCTGTTTAACTTTTAACATTCTGTGTCCTAATTGTAACTGTCTACTATAGATACAGTGAGTCAGACTACCACGTCCCGGTAACTGATGGCATCAAAGACAGTGCAATGTCAGAATATGAGCAGTTGTCAACAGCTCAAAATGTACAAACGATTTTCATTAATCATTTCAGAACCACTCAGGTAATTGCTGAAAAATGAGCGGACACATTCAAAACCAGTCACAAATAATTCAAAGTGTCAATTCAATTTGGAAGGAAACGTAAAGGAATATGTAACATTGATTGCAGTTCCAGACCATTTTGACACAAAAAATAAAATAATGAAAAGCTCCTGTGTAGCACAGACGTATGTGCACAAAGGGACATGAATAGGTAGTAATGAAAAACTTTGTACTCACGCGCATGCAAAGCCTTGTCTTGCTGACGCTTAAATTGAGAAGTCAGGGCGTTTGACTCACCTGCAAAACAAAGATATTAACAAATTAGTAAACGAACTGCACACACAGAAAAGAAAGTAGTAGTGTGATAAATGGAAAAAAATCGTTACAGAAGCCTTTCACCTAACTAAAGTCATAAAGTTCTGAATTTTTTTAGAAAACTGGATAGTTCACAGTGGGGTAGCTGAAGCAATTTGAAGGTCAAAGAGACTGTGTTATTCTGGTGCTGAGTACTCCTCTCCGATATAACTCAAGTCGTGCAAGACGGGTGGATGTAACCCTCAAAGGTTTACGTATAACAGACTGTTTTAATGTATTCTCCAACCGTGTGACTCTACAATCTGGCAGGAGCAGCTCCACCTGAAGTTCGAAGAGAAATAGCTGCGAACAAGGAAAAGAAGATGATGGAGCAGGAGATGACTCACCCATTACATGGACGCAAAATACACGTTCAAGGACTGAAAATCGGAAAGAGCTTCCTCATAATGACGTACGAGGGCTATCCACAAAGTACATTACGTTTTGGAATTAAAAATAAATAAAGTACTGGAAAATTTTTTTATTATATATAGATGAAAGCCACACTTAAAAATACTACTTTTCTACATAGTTGCCATTTAAATTAAGGCACTTATCGTAGCGATGGACGAGCTTGGAAATTCCTTCGTCGTAAAATTCGGCCGCCTGCGCCTTCAACCACGTGGTTACCTCTTCTTGAAGCTGTGCGTCGTCATCAAAACGCTGCATAGCCAACCACTTCTTCATTGCTGGGAATAAGTGGAAGTCGCTCGGTGCCAGGTCGGGACTGTACGGTGGATGAGGAAACAACTCCCACTTAAAAGATTCGAGAACTTCACGAGTGGCATTTGCCGTGTGGGCCCGGGCGTTGTCGTGAATCAGCAAGATCTTTGAGCCCAACTTTCCCCTGCGCTTGTTTTGTATTGCTCTTCTGAGGTTGTGCAGAGTTTGACAATACATTTGAGTGTTTATTGTAGTGCCTCTTTCCAGGAACTCCACAAAAATCACACTTTTCTGTCCCAAAAGAAAGTCATTACGCGGTTGAAGGCGCAGGCGGCCGAATTTTACGACGACGGAATTTCCAAGCTCGTCCATCGCTACGATAAGTGCCTTAATTTAAATGGCAACTATGCGGAAAAGTAGTATTTAAGTGTGGATTTCATTTGTATATAATAAAAAAAATTTCCAATAGTTTATATATTTTTAATTCCAAAACGTAATGTACTTTGTGGATAGCCCTCGTACTAACAACCACAGATGAAACAGCCAGATTTAAATTGGGGAAAGCTAAAAATCCCATTCCTCTTGGTTGGAAAACAGTGTCTGAAAACCTCCTGGTTATGAAAGAGGTGGCTGAAATGCGAGTCCTCAATTGAGACCAGCAATGGGCAGCTCCAGGATTGACATGTCAAGGTCGGTGACGACAACCAAGTCAATGTACATGTGACAGTGGAGGTGATCAGACCCTTAAACATATTCTTCCAGGATGAATTTTCACTCTACAGCGGAAAGTATAAAACTTACTGGCAAATGGAAACTGTGCATTTCGTGGTCAAATGCTCGACCTTCTGCAATACCCAAGAACGACTCAAGATCCTTCGCCACAGCTCGATATCTGCTTGACCGTTGGTGAGTCATTCTTGGGTACATCAGTTGGTCGAGCACTTGCTCGCAAAAGGTAAAGGTCCCGGGTTCGAGTCCCACTCTAGTGTACAGTTATGATCAGTCAGGAAGTTTCATACCCGCGCACACACCAATTCAGAGTTAAAATTCTACATCTACATCTACTTTGTTACTCCGCAAGCCACCCAACGGTGTGTGGCGGACGGCACTTTACGTGCCACTGTCATTACCTCCCTTTCCTGTTCCAGTCGCGTATGGTTCGCGGGAAGAACGACTGTCTGAAAGCCTCCGTGCGCGCTATAATCTCTCTAATTTTACATTCGTGATCTCCTCGGGAGGTATACGTAGGGGGAAGCAATATATTCGATACCTCATCCAGAAACGCACCCTCTCGAAACCTGGCGAGCAAGCTACACCGCGATGCAGAGCGCCTCTCTTGCAGAGTCTGCCACTTGAGTTTATTAAACATCTCCGTAACGCTATCACGGTTACCAACTAACCCGGTGACGAAACGCGCCGCTCTTCTTTGGATCTTCTCTATCTCCTCCGTCAACCCGACCTGGTACGGATCCCACACTGATGAGCAATACTCAAGTATAGGTCGAACGAGTGTGTTGTAAGCCACCTCCTTTGTTGATGGACTACATTTTCTAAGCACTCTCCCAATGAATCTCAACCTGGTACCCGCCTTACCAACAATTAATTTTATATGATCATTCCTCTTCAAATCGTTCCACACGCATACTCCCAGATATTTTACAGAAGTAACTGCTACCAGTGTTTGTTCCGCTATCATATAATCATACAATAAAGGATCCTTCTTTCTATGTATTCGCAATACATTACATTTGTCTATGTTTAGGGTCAGTTGCCACTCCCTGCACCAAGTGCCTATCCGCTGCAGATCTTCCTGCATTTCGCTACAATTTTCTAATGCTGCAACTTCTCTGTATACTACAGCATCATCTGCGAAAAGCCGCATGGAACTTCCGACACTATCTACTAAGTCATTTATATATATTGTGAAAAGCAATGGTCCCATAACACTCCCCTGTGGCACGCCAGAGGTTACTTTAACGTCTGTAGACGTCTCTCCATTGATAACAACATGCTGTGTTCTGTTTGCTAAAAACTCTTCAATCCAGCCACACAGCTGGTCTGATATTCCGTAGGCTCTTACTTTGTTTATCAGGCGACAGTGCGGAACTGTATCGAACGCCTTCCGGAAGTCAAGAAAAATAGCATCTACCTGGGAGCCTGTATCTAATATTTTCTGGGTCTCATGAACAAATAAGGCGAGTTGGGTCTCACACGATCGCTGTTTCCGGAATCCATGTTGATTCCTACATAGTAGATTCCGGGTTTCCAGAAATGACATGATACGCGAGCAAAAAACATGTTCTAACATTCTACAAGAGATCGACGTAAGAGATATAGGTCTATAGTTTTGCGCATCTGCTCGACGACCCTTCTTGAAGACTGGGACTATCTGTGCTCTTTTCCAATCATTTGGAACCCTCCGTTCCTCTAGAGACTTGCGGTACACGGCTGTTAGAAGGGGGGGCAAGTTCTTTCGCGTACTCTGTGTAGAATCGAATTGGTATCCCGTCAGGTCCAGTGGACTTTCCTCTATTGAGTGATTCCAGTTGCTTTTCTATTCCTTGGACACTTATTTCGATGTCAGCCATTTTTTCGTTTGTGCGAGGATTTAGAGAAGGAACTGCAGTGCGGTCTTCCTCTGTGAAACAGCTTTGGAAAAAGGTGTTTAGCATTTCAGCTTTACGCGTGTCATCCTCTATTTCAATGCCATCATCATCCCGTAGTGTCTGGATATGCTGTTTCGAGCTACTTACTGATTTAACGTAAGACCAGAACTTCCTAGGATTTTCTGTCAAGTCGGTACATAGAATTTTACTTTCGAATTCAATGAACGCTTCACGCATAGCCCTCCTTACGCTAAGTTTGACATCGTTTAGCTTCTGTTTGTCTGAGAGGTTTTGGGTGCGTTTAAACTTGGAGTGAAGTTCTCTTTGCTTTCGCAGTAGTTTCCTAACTTTGTTGTTGTACCACGGTGGGTTTTTCCCGTCCCTCACAGTTTTACTCGGCACGTACCTGTCTAAAACGCATTTTACGATTGCCTTAAACTTTTTCCATAAACACTCAACATTGTCAGTGTCGGAACAGAAATTTTCGTTTTGACCTGTTAGGTAGTCTGAAATCTGCCTTCTATTACTCTTGCTAAACAGATAAACCTTCCTCCCTTTTTTTATATTCCTATTAACTTCCATATACAGGGATGCTGCAACGGCCTTATGATCACTGATTCCCTGTTCTGTACATACAGAGTCGAAAAGTTCGGGTCTGTTTGTTATCAGTAGGTCCAAGATGTTATCTCCACGAGTCGGTTCTCTGTTTAATTGCTCGAGGTAATTTTCGGATAATGCACTCAGTATAATGTCACTCGATGCTCTGTCCCTACCACCCGTCCTAAACATCTGAGTGTCCCAGTCTATATCTGGTAAATTGAAATCTCCACCTAAGACTATAACATGCTGAGAAAATTTATGTGAAATGTATTCCAAATTTTCTCTCAGTTGTTCTGCCACTAATGCTGCTGAGTCGGGAGGTCGGTAAAAGGAGCCAATTATTAACCTAGCTCGGTTGTTGAGTGTAACCTCCACCCATAATAATTCACAGGAACTATCCACTTCTACTTCACTACAGGATAAACTACTACTATCAGCGACGAACACTCCACCACCGGTTGCATGCAATCTATCCTTTCTAAACACCGTCTGTAGCTTTGTAAAAATTTCGGCAGAATTTATCTCTGGCTTAAGCCAGCTTTCTGTACCTATAACGATTTCAGCTTCGGTGCTTTCTATCAGCGCTTGAAGTTCCGGTACTTTACCAACGCAGCTTCGACAGTTGACAATTACAATACCGATTGCTGCTTGGTCCCCATATGTCCTGACTTTGCCCCGCACCCGTTGAGGCTGTTGCCCTTTCTGTACTTGCCCAAGGCCATCTAACCTAAAAAACCGCCCAGCCCACGCCACACAACCCCTGCTGCCCGTGTAGCCGCTTGTTGCGCGTAGTGGACTCCTGACCTATACAGCGGAACCCGAAACCCCACCACCCTATGGCGCAAGTCGAGGAATCTGCAGCCCACACGGTCGCAGAACCGTCTCAGCCTCTGATTCAGACCCTCCACTCGGCTCTGTACCAAAGGTCCGCAGTCAGTCCTGTCGACGATGCTGCAGATAGTGAGCTCTGCTTTCATCCCGCTAGCGAGACTGGCAGTCTTCACCAAATCAGATAGCCGCCGGAAGCCAGAGAGGATTTCCTCCGATCCATAGCGACACACATCATTGGTGCCGACATGAGCGACCACCTGCAGATGGGTGCACCCTGTACCCTTCATGGCATCCGGAAGGACCCTTTCCACATCTGGAATGACTCCACCCGGTATGCACACGGAGTGCACATTGGTTTTCTTCCCCTCTCTTGCTGCCATTTCCCTAAGGGGCCCCATTACGCGCCTGACGTTGGAGCTCCCAACTACCAGTAAGCCCACCCTCTGCAACTGCCCGGATCTTGCAGACTGAGGGGCAATCTCTGGAACAGGACAAACAGCCATGTCAGGCCGAAGATCAGTATCAGCCTGAGACAGAACCTGAAACCGGTTCGTCAGACAAACTGGAGAGGCTTTCCGTTCAGCCCTCCGGAATGTCTTTCGCCCCCTACCACACCTTGAAACGACCTCCAACTCTACCACAGGTGAGGGATCAGCCTCAATGCGGGCAGTATCCCGGGCAACCACAGTCGTAGTCCGATCAGGGGACGCGTGGGACGAGCTGGCCGTCCCCGACAAACCCCCATCCGGACCCCCACAGTGATGCCCATTGGCAACAGCCTCAAGCTGTGTGACCGAAGCCAACACTGCATGAAGCTGGGAGCGAAGGGATGCCAACTCAGCCTGCATCCGAACACAGCAGTTGCAGTCCCTATCCATGCTAAAAACTGTTTTGCAAAGAACGTCTGAACTAATCTACAGAGAGCGCAAACAAATCGACAAAATTTAAACGGTTATTAAAATACAAGATTGCCTAGTAAATGCAGTAATGCTGCTACTTGCGCACTGCTGACACTGCTCGGCGGCGGAAGGAGACTAAGCGAATTTACACTATTCAGGTACTAAAACGCGATGCTACAACTCTCAAATACTATAATACGCCCGAAATTTATGAATTGAACAATGCAAGTACCAAAAACACGCAAAAAAATTAAGAATTAAACTATGTAACAAACGAGTGAGCTAGGAGTATACGACTTGCTGCTCAGCTGCTTATCCAACGGCGGCAGGGAGCACACTGACTGTGACCAACCGACACTGGCCGTTCAAAACAAAAACAGAAGACAAACGACTACGCGAATTTACACTATTCAGGTACTAAAACGCGATGCTACAACTCTCAAATACTATAATACGCCCGAAATTTATGAATTAAACAATGCAAGTACCAAAAACACGCAAAGAAATTAAGAATTAAACCATGTAACAAACGAGTGAGTTAGGAGTATGCGACTTGCTGCTCAGCTGCTTATCCAACGGCGGCAGGGAGCACACTGGAAACAACCCCCCAGGCTATGGCTAAGCCATGCCTCCTCTCTTGCAGAAGTTCTAGTCCCACAAGCCACGCAGGAGGAAATTATGAGAAGTGTGGTAGGCAGGAGATGGCGTATGCCGGAAGTAAAGCTGTGAGAACGGGTCGCGAGTCGTGGTCAGTTTGTAAAGAACTTGTCTTGAAAGGCAAAGGTCCCTGGTTCGAGTCCGATCTGGCTCACTGAACCCGTCAGGAAGTTTCAAACATATTCTTCAGGGCTAGTTGTGTCCAAACGATTGCAAAGTAGAAGACTTGTATCAGACCTGGGAGTGTACTACAAGTGCATTATTAAGAGGGGTGTTCAGCAAGTGAGCAACACACGTTTTTCTGAAAGCGAGAGGATTTATTCAGAATTCCAATACACCAGATTATTTCCCACTATTTTGGCTAGAAAATCCTATTTTTCGACATAATCTCGGCTGAATGCGACGGCCTTACGCCACCTTACTGCGAGGGCCTGTATGATCGTATGGTTCCACTCTACTGGTCGACGTCAAAGTCAATGTCTTGCTGAATCAATAACCTCATCATCCTCGTACTGATTCCTGATGAGTGCATCCTTCATCGGGCCCGACAGCGGAGCTGGAAGGTGCGGGATCGGGTCTTGGATGAGAAAGATTAGTCCAATGGAGTTCTGTGATTCCTCTCGGGTGTGCAGACTTGTCTGAGCACTTGTGTCGTCCTAGAGATGTTGGTTTGTATTTATGTGGCAACGAACGCGCACAGGTCTTTTTTTTTTCAATTTCCTGAGGGCAGCACAACACACTCCACAGTTGATTGTTGCACCATGAGGGAGGACGTCAAACAGAAGGAGTGTGTCTCCAACGCTACCAACAGTTGGGCAGCAAGGTGTTCGATTGTGATCCGTCGATCACCTCAAATGAGAGTGTCTGCACGTTCCAACACTACAGGAATCGCAGCTGTGCGCGGCCGGCAGGCACGCGAGAGATCGGACAGGTCTGCGCTACCTTGTTGCAATGATGACAGACACAACGCCGAACGACTCAACGTGCTGAAACTTCCTGGCAGATCAAAACTGTGTGCCCGACCGAGACTCGAACTCGGGACCATTACCTTTCGTGGGGAAGTGCTCTACCATCTGAGCTACCCAAGCACGACTCACGCCCGGTACTCACAGCTTTACTTCTGCCAGTATCTCGTCTCCTACCTTCCAAACTTTACAGAAGCTCTCCTGCGAACCCAGCAGAACTAGCACTCCTGAAAGAAAGGATATAGCGGAGACATGGCTTAGTCACAGCCTGGGGGATGTTTCCAGAATGAGATTTTCACTCTGCAGCGGAGTGTGCGCTGATATGAAACTTCCTGGCAGATTAAAACTGTGTGCCCGACCGAGACTCGAACTCGGGACCATTGCCTTTCGTGGGGAAGTGCTCTACCATCTGAGCTACCCAAGCACGACTCACGCCCGGTACTCACAGCTTTACTTCTGCCAGTATCTCGTCTCCTACCCTCCAAACTTTACAGAAGCTCTCCTGCGAACCTAGCAGAACTAGCACTCCTGAAAGAAAGGATATAGCGGAGACATGGCTTAGTCACAGCCTGGGGGATGTTTCCAGAATGAGATTTTCACTCTGCAGCGGAGTGTGCGCTGATATGAAACTTCCTGCCAGATTAAAACTGTGTGCCCGACCGAGACTCGAAATCAGGACCATTGCCTTTCGCGGGCAAGTGCTTTACCATCTGAGCTACCCAAGCACGACTCACGCCCGGTACTCACAGCTTTACTTCTGCCAGTATCTCGTCCCGAGTTCGAGTCTCGGTCGGGCGCACAGTTTTAATCTGCCAGGAAGTTTCATATCAGCGCACACTCCGCTGCAGAGTGAAAATCTCATTCTGGACTCAACGTGCTGTTTTTCACTGCCAGGACTCCGGAGACATTCCGCAAGCGCCTACGAATATTTGCGACTTCTGCTTTTCCGCCAAGCTCTTTGCTTGGAACGCACCTCTTTTACCAAAACCATTTTGAAGGCTGCTTATATAGCGCGGCCACCTATCGGGACTTCATGAAACTGTAGGAGCTGAAGCGGGAATATTCCACGACATGCCACAACAAATTCAGTAATTTTTTGTCAACCGGAAATGGCCGAGGAAGAAAATGTATTGCGTTACTTATTGAGCACCCGTCGCATTATTATGATAATCAGTTTGTAAAACGTGGCCGCTGTTGTTGCGACATTAGCAGGTTCAAACAGTGGTGATAGAGATATCTCCACTAGTGAGTCCACACGTCACCTTTCTTCTGTTCAACTTTGAGCATGCGCATTAAATTCCAGCATATGGGGGCCGTGTGTAATGCGCTTCCCATCCGGCGGGAACTTGTGTGTTTTTTTAGCAGACAACAGACAGATGAGGTCAATGTGTGTTTCACTGTGCAGTATGTTGAGGTTATGCTGTGAAGCGGTTATGTACAATAATATCTGTTGACTCCAGAGGAAGCACGCTTAAACTTGTAAATGAATACAAACAAAGAAATCTCGTAAGGAACGCAACTTCTGAAAAGATTATCTGAATAGAAATTCGACATGTGCTGCCCTGTGCTTGAAGTATTGGATACAATGTCTTCAATCGTATTATTGCAAAGAAACAGGGTCATTGAGAAAAATAAGCCCGAAATTTATGAAAAGTGTATATGAAGCTGTGGACGAACATTTGCGCTATGGCGGCTTAATAGCACAAATCAGTCTAACATCTGAACAAAAGAAATTGTGGGGTATGTCTAGCTCTTAATAAACTACTGGAAATAGAAAAGAAGGTTATTGGTGACGCGTAAACACAAAACGGCAAAACAATACCTCCGTTCAAGTAGATTCTGGCGTATATGAAATTCCCAAATTTGTCGTCCGAAGATCTTATCCTATATATATTAATATTTTATGATCAGAACTGTGAAAACAACTTTTTTATGAAGTGGAGCAAATGACGCGTTGAAGGCTAACTAACCTTGGCACAACGACTTAGAACCGCCCTGAAGTGTTTCTTAGTTTCAGTAGCCATCACTGAAATGATTTGTTTTCAAATGCGAAATAAATAGTTCAAACTGGTACACACGTCACCTGCTACAGCTGAAGAAATGTTTCTGCCAGCCTTACCGCTGCAGTTTACCAAGCGGAAAATCTAAAATCTCGCTATGGTCTCCTTCAAAAACTTGCAAACAAAAAGTTGTCACATTGTGTTTCTCGTACCTATATTATTCAGGCACATCTTTACGTACAGTCGCTTTTCCGCATTCTTTTCCTGTCACATTTTCATCACAATAAACGCTGCAGAAGCTTCCAACAGAGGGGGTTGTCCATGGAAGACTGCTGGCGCGGTGAGGCAACGTGTGGACACGAGTACGTACATGCGTTCTTCCTATAAAGTTTTGTGCATACGCTTTTATTCCAGTGCGTCTGCGATTGCGCACGAGGTAAGAGGCATAAAGTAAGTTCAATATTTGTTCTTACTTTCTGATAGGGATGGGAAAAACCGACAGATTGAACAGATAGCGGTATTTTAGTTCTGAATAACCGGTATTTTTCGGGGTATTTGTTTGGTCTCGGTTATAATGCGCATTTTCGTTTTATTAAAAGCAACGTAAAAAATCGAAATATCGTTTAGTTATAGCAGCAATGTTAACGCGATCAGTGCTGTTTCAATAACAATGTCGATAGAAACGAGCAAGAAACATGTGACGTAAGAATTGTTACAGCCTTGCTGAGACAATAATGAACCTGTTACCATATGGCGTGATTATTTGATGGAACGTGTCTACATATAGTGTGAGAGACTATCCCCATTTGGTCTATATGATAGTTTCACGCGGTAACCGTCCGACATCTACATCTACATGGATGCTCTGGCAATCACATTTAAGTGCCTGGCAGAGTGTCTTTTCGAACCATCTTTAGAATTCTCTATTATTCCACTCTCGTATAGCGAGCGGAAAGAATGAACACCTACATCTTTCCGTACGAGCTCTGATTTCCCTTATTTTATAGTGGTGATCGTTCCTCCCTATGTAGCTCGATGACAATAAAATATTATCGCACTGGGAGGAGAAAGCTGATGATTGGAATTTCGTGAGATGATTCCGTCGCAACGAAAAACGCCTTTCTTTTAATGATTCCCAGCCCAAACCCTGTATCGTTTCTGTGACATTCTCTGCCATATTTCGCGATAATACAAAACGTGCTGCCTTTCTTTGAACTTTTTCGATGTACTCCGTCAGTCCTATCTGGTAAGGATCACACACCGGGCAGCAGTGTTCTAAAAGAGGACGGACAAGCGTAGTGTAGGCAGTCTCCTTAGATCTGTTACATTTTCTAAGTATCCTGCCAATAAAACGCAGTCTTTGGTTAGCCTTCCCTACAACATTTTCGCCGGCCGAAGTGGCCGTGCGGTTCCTAGGCGCTGTAGTCTGGAACCGCGAGACCGCTACGGTCGCAGGTTCGAATCCTGCCTCGGGCATGGATGTGTGTGATGTCCTTAGGTTAGTTAGGTTTAACTAGTTCTAAGTTCTAGGGGACTAATGACCTCAGCAGTTGAGTCCCATAGTGTTCAGAGCCATTTGAACCATTTGAGCCACAACATTTTCTGTGTGTTCTTTCCAATTTAAGTTGTTCGTAATTGTAATTCCTAGGTATTTAGTTGAATTTGCGGCTTTTAGATTAGACTGATTTATCGTGTAACCGAAGTTTAACGAGTTCCTTTTAGCACTCATGTGGATGACCTCTCACTTTTGTTATTTAGGGTCAACTGCCACTTTTTGCACCATTCAGATATTTTTTCTAAATCGTTTTGCAGTTTGTTTTGATCTTCTGATGACTTTATTAGTCGATAACGACAGCGTCATCTGCAAACAACCGAAGACGGCTGCCCAGATTGTCTCCCAAAACGTATATATAGATAAGGAACAGCAAAGTGCCTATAACACTACTTTGGGGAAAACCAGAAATCACTTCCGTTTTACTCGACGACTTTCCGTCAGTTACTATGAACTGTGACCTCTCTGACAGGAAATCACAAATCCAGTCACATAACTGAGGCGATATTCCATAAGCACGCAATTTCTTTACGACCCGCTTGTGTGATACAGAGTCAAAAGCCTTCCGGAAATCCAGAAATACGGAATCTATCTGAAATCCATTGTCAACAGCACTCAACACTTCATGGGAATAAAGAGCTAGTTGTGTTTCTCAGGAACTGTGTGTCAATATACCGTTTCCTTCTAGGTAATTCATGATGTTCAAACACAATATATGTTCTAAAATCCTGCTGCATATCGACATTAACGATATGGGCCTGTAATTAAGTGGATGACTCCTACTACCGTTCTTGAATATTGGTGTGTCCTGTGCAACTTTCCAGCCTTTGGGTACGGATCTTTCGTCGAGCGAACGGTTGTGTATGATTGTTAAGTATGGAGCTAATGCATCAGCATACTCGGAAAGGAGTTTTATTGCGGGGTGGCGCCATCCCTACTCTGGAAGTATTTTATGAAGTGCGGTACCAATGAAGTACAACGCTCGATTTGCTTTGAAAGATCAAAAACGGCAAGAGCCACAACAAACTTGCGACATCATTCAAGTCATATAAGGAGGAAACTTGTAAGTTAACATTTCATTTATTATTTACAACAAAAACTGAAAGCAGCTGATCTGTTGCCTTTGTCTAGCTAATATCCCTTTATGTGCTCGCTGCGCTTGTAAACGGACAGATTCACACGAAAAATATTCTGCAATCCCAGTTTTCACGCTTCGGCATTCGCTGTTCCTAATAGCCAAATGGTGCCGTGAGCCTCGATTACAAGGTGATTTTTGGGCAAAAGTTTCAAAAATTAGAATCTACACGTATCACTTTTCGCGAAAAGCAGCGAACGGTGGACAAACTAAGTTTTTCTTTTTTTGGTTATTTAATTTAGTATATTGATTTTGTGTCTTGCAACAGAGGTAGTCAAAATTCTTCAATCTCTGTTCTACGAGGGTCACTCCAAAAGAAATGCACACTATTTTTTTTTTAATCCATCTATTATTCTACATATTTGAAAGTTTTACAGTGTGTGCATACATCCTTTAGGAACAATATTTTCATTTCTCCACATAATTTCCATCCCTCTCAACAGCCTTGCACCATCTTGGAACCAGCTCCTGTATACCCGTACGGTAAAATTCTGGACCAACCTGTTGGAGCCACTGTTTGGCAGCGTGCACAAGGGAGTCATCATCTTCAGACCTCGTTCCACGAAGATATTCTTTTAGTTTCCCAAAGAGATGATAGTCACATGGAGCCAGGTCAGGACTGTAAGGTGGGTGTTTCAGTGTGTCTTGTTGTTATTCTTGTTTCTTTGTGAGCCACTGTCAACATACTGGGAACCCACCTGGCACAAACCTTTTTCAACGCCAACACTCTCATATTCTGCAAAAACACATCCTTCCCCTATCCCAACGTAGCGTGACAATTCGTTCACTGTGATGCGTCTGTCAGCAGTCACCAATTCGGTAACTCTCTGCACATTGTCTGGAGTGTGTGCAGTACGAGGCCTGCCGCTGCGAGGACAATCCTCAATACTGCCGTGCCCGCTTTCATCACGTAACCTGCTTGACCACCGACTAACTGTACTGCGATCGACAGCAGCATCTCCGTACACCTTTTTCAACCTCTTGTGGATGTTTCTCACTGTCTCGTTTTCACAGCACAGGAATTCTATGACAGCACGTTGCTTTCGTGAAGTGTCACAGCCATCTTGAAGATATGCTGCGACGGCGCCACTCACGGGAACAGGTTGAACAAAGTTTGAAAACAAGCGGGAAGGATGTATCTACACACTGTAAAAATTTCACACATGTAGAATGAAAAGTGCATTTTTACAAAAATAGTGAGCATTTCTTTTGGAGTGATCCTCGTATATCTACAAGTATTACAGGAAATGGCAGGAATAAAAACCCAAGAGTAGGTTATTTGTGAAACTGGTTACTTTGAGTGGTTGTAACTCAGGTTACAATTGCGTCGAAAAATAAATCGATATAACCAAAAATCGGTTGTTTCAGCGGTAGCCACCATCTCGAATTTCCGGATCAACGGTTATTTTGTGTAGCAATCGCGCGCCTGCTGGAGATATTCCTGCAGAATGTTGGTCTTCTGCGATGATAGCACTGGGAAAGTTTCTACTTGCCTTGCGGTGCCCGGCTGCTGTTCCCTTTTATTCTGCTTGCGCCACTGCGGGATTCCGCTCCAACTGCCGGCTGCAATATGGGGCACAATTATTCGTGCTTAGCCTTGGAGCCGGCAATAAAGGCGACCTATTCGTCTCGTAGCGGTAGCCCCGCCTCCCCCTCCCCCGCCCCTCTCCCGTATACCCCATCACCATATCCAGTTTCACCCCTGCCCTCCCCTTCCCTTCCTCTCGGGCTCCCAACTGTAAACGTTCAACGCAAAGTCCCACCCCCTCCCTACCAGCGCCACCCTATCTCACGCGGAAACCAGCTCCAGTCGTCTGGAAAACAACGCCAAAGCGAGCGTTCATCCGCAACCGTGACGCAGTCGATTTCTCGTTCCAAACAGAACTGCCCGCTTCCATTCTGGGATGCGCCGTTGCTGCCAGCTTCTAAACGCCCTTAGTCTGACGACATACATTAAATTTAACCAGGGTGAATACGCGGCCAAGAATAAATAAATAAATAAATAAATAATCTCGAATTTCCCTGTTAAAAAAGTACTTTTCCCTGGTGAAAAACACTTTTTCACCACGTTGAAAGTATACATTTCCCCCACATTGAAATTATACGTTTTCCCCGGGTGAAAATATACGTTTTCCCCAGGTGAAAATATACGTTTTCCCCGGGTGAAAATATACGTTTTCCCCGGGTGAAAATATACGTTTTCCCCGGGTGAAAATATACGTTTTCCCCGGGTGAAAATATACGTTTTCCCCGGGTGAAAATATACGTTTTCCCCGGGTGAAAATATACGTTTTCCCCGGGTGAAAATATACGTTTTCCCCGGGTGAAAATATACGTTTTCCCCGGGTGAAAAATCACATTCTCCCCGGGTGAAAAATCACATTCTCCCCGGGTGAAAAATCACATTCTCCCCGGGTGAAAAATCACATTCTCCCCGGGTGAAAAATCACATTCTCCCCGGGTGAAATCACATTCTCCCCGGGTGAAATCACATTCTCCCCAGGTGAAATCACATTCTCCCCAGGTGAAATCACATTCTCCCCAGGTGAAATCACATTCTCCCCAGGTGAAATCACATTCTCCCCAGGTGAAATCACATTCTCCCTGGTGAAATCACATTTTCCCATGTGAATTACATTTTCCCAGGTGAAATTTCCTGGGTGAAACTATATTTTTCCCAGGTGAAACTACATTTTATACACTGCATATTTTGTTATTATGGAAATGTAAATACGAACTTCATCAAATACAGCACATTAGCTTCCAAAGATCTGGCCGGGCGCTGTGGCCCAGCGCTTCTAGGCGCTTCAGTCCGGAACCGCGCGGCTGCTACTGCCGTTGCAGGTTCGAATCCTGCTTCGGGCATGGATGTGTGTGATATCCTTAGGTGAGTTAGGTTTAAGTAGTTCTAAGTCTAGGGGACTGATGACCTCAGAAGTTAAGTCCCATAGTGCTCAGAGCCCTTTGAACCATCTACCACGTGTTTCACAGCTCTGCTTGAACTATTTGAAACATTTGAACCGAAGAACTGAATCGAGATTGCGGTGCGCGATGTGCTTTTGTCAGCCAATCGCAGCTCACATCACGTGATTTCGGCAGCCAGTGACCTCAGATATTCATACCACAGGACACGTGACTTAGTCAACCAATAGCAACATCAATCACCCCCTTTATATGAGGGTCCCAAAACCGGATTTCCTGAACGTATTTCCCAATACCGCTTCTGGGCGGTCATGTACGCATTTCAAAATCGATTCTGGAAATCCGATTCTAATTGCCGGTTTCCAATTCCGCAGTAGATTTTCGCTCCCATGTAAACGCAACCGGTTTCTCTGTCGTCCTGTTTTTCAACATTTTCGGCTAATATGGACGGAGTGGCTTTTTTTGCAGTGGAGGATAAGCAGACTTATTAGAATGAAGCTGTTTATACATCGTTTAAATGAAGAGAAACAGTGATTCTGCTGGACTATAGTAGAAATTGTAACAGCTGCTTTCCAGAAGTACATTCTACTGGGCTAGCAAATGCCTTCACACCTTAACATCTAAACAAGACACCGAAAAATTGTTTTCGAAATTCGCAATATGTATCGCATGTAAACGTAATGGCTTAAATAGTGCGAACACACAGATAGGAAAAGTTAATGGTTTAATTTAATAAACATACAATACAGCTGCGAAGAAAAGCTAAGTTCTCCGATGTACTGGTTCTTTTTATAGTGTTTTACCCTTTACGATATTTCAAACAGAAACGTGCCAGTAAAGTTTTAAATTATGGCAGAAATGGCTGCTCTTCTGGGCCGAATACTTTTCTAAGTTGCTGGTCCTCAATGTGTTGAGTTTTGAAATAGAGTCAAACGTTTCGTGATCTAAGAAATTCACCGCGCATTCTCAGACGTAATTCATCTCGGTAAGAGCAAATTTACTTTGCAACTGATGCTTCTCAAATCATTGGCAATGTTTTACTGCGACCTGTCAAATATAAACAGTTGTGACGTCATGCTCATCGAAAGCAGTTTGTTGTCACGAAGTATTACATAGTCATCGTGCTACAACGTAACACATTTTATTGTGTGCAGACCCTTGTGTGTGCACTGTCTGTCATTGTTGTAAATGTCGCCTTTTATTTGCAGCTGAAGTTTTATTTTGGTGTTATTTTCTCATTTATGTTTTATTGCTGCACTATTATTCTGCATTAGCGGGCTGAAATAAAATTGTTACAGTATCAATTCTCACCAGTCAAAATTACAGAAATTTAACTGAACACCAAAACAATGAAAAATTTCCAGACTTCTAAAAAATTCCCTTGTTATTTCCGGTCGTCCTGGGACGTGTACACCACGTTAACGTACGATGGAACGGGAAGGAGTTGTGTTAATCTTCACTTGAGGCTAGTTCTAATTGAGACTAGCTAAGTATCCTGCCTTGGCCTGGTATGTATTCATTTCAGTTCTGTTCTATCACTCCATCTCTCCTTCCTTCTCCTTTCTCGGACCATTCTCTCTCCCTCTCCTGTCCCCCGCCCCCAACTATCTGCCTGAACAGCGGAATTTTAGTAAGCGGCAAACTTCATGCCTCTCATCGTTTTGTGGGGACTGTCAGCGAGAACAAATTCCGCACAGATTTGAAATTATGTATAAACTTCGTTGCAAGTCACGAAGTGCTGTCGTTCTCAAATGCTGAATGAATAAAATCTGGGTATTCGCGCGGCTTACACTCCCTTTTCATCCCCGCCACTACAACTTTGATGGATAGATGACTCTTAACCCCACAGCGATTCTTCCCAAAGGTTAAGTAAAGTGACTACTAAGTTTAGTTGGAATTGGTCCAGTGATTTCGAAGATCATGCTGAACATACATACACACTTACATATATATATTTTTATATGTATACATATCTTTTTTTCGTGATCGTATTTTGATCAAATAATGTCTATACCATGCCTGCAGTTACGCTGTAGTTAACAATGAAAACCATATACAGATCCGTCTAATAGTTTTGAAGATGGACGAACGAAGTGATGGTAAAATTTTAATTACTATTTTTTTGACTGTCGTACCATTTTGATGAACTGAAGCCTATGCAGTGCCCTGAATTATTCTCAAGTTACCCCACGAAAATTAGTCTAGAAGTCGTCAAGATTTCGAGAACACACACACACACACACACACACACACACACACACACACACACACACAAACGCGCGCGCGCGAGCGGTAGTTTTACGGATTTATTATTAGTATGCATACAATAAACCTTTGAATAACATCGTGATTACAGAGAAGAGCTTCTCGTAAAATACCTTTGCTTAACGAATAGTTTCTGTCCACGGACCATCATCAGGTTCCACAAAGCCATTAACAACGTCATACTAGGTGACAAAATTATTGGCGTGAGGTAATACGAGGGTTCAAACTTTAATAGTGGCAACTATTTATTTACAGCTCGTACAAAGTAGATACGTGTTTCAAAGTTTTACTGACCTTCAGAGTAGTCACCAGCATTATGTATAACGCGTTGCCAGCGATGTGGAAGTCGTAGGATACTGTCAGCAGTGTGGCCGGCCTGTGTGGCCGTGCGGTTCTAGGCGCTTCAGTTTGGAACCGCGTGACCTCTACGTTCGCAGGTTCGAATCCTGCCTCTGGCATGGATGTGTGTGATGTCCTTAGGTTAGTTAGGTTTAAGTAGTTCTAAGTTCTAGGGGACTGTCCCATATTGCTCAGAGCCATTTGAACCATTTGATTTGTTAGCAGTGTCAGCCGTGTTGACAGTTCAAGCGGCGCTGTCTATTGCCCGACGAATTTGTAGCAGTTCTGAAGCGAATACCGTGAAGTGTTGCCTTCAGTATAGAAATCGAGTTGAACTCACGAGAGCTTAAGTCAGGGGATTGCAGTATGTGATATAGCACCTAACAGCCTCATCAGTCAACTATCGATGTGTACAGGTCTCTAGATCATCTTTGGTTGAACTAGTAAACAGTGACTAGCAGTGCAGTCTCTAATATATGTGGCACAATTTATGACTGGCGATCTAATTAGTATTAAATCAAACATCTTTCCAGGGACTTTCTAAATCTCAGTGATGTATATATGGAGATCGAAGCAGCGAATGAAAATTTGTACCAAGGCCAGGATTCCAACCCGGGTCGCCTGCTCACTAGGCAGATTCGCCAATCACTACGCCACCCTGGCACTGTGGCTTTGCCAAAGTGGACAGGCTAACCTAGCATGCCTCCCTACTGAGCAGGAGACTCGGTTTCGAATCCCACTGTTCGTTCAGATTTTCTTTCGTCATTCGTCGCTTCAGTTTGCGTATATACATCGTAATTTCTATTACTATGTGACAACAGATTGTACAAATACGACGTATCTAATTTTTATGAGATGCTCTGTAAATATACAAATCCGTGCGTAGTACTTTTATTTCGAGTAACGAATTTATTGATTATACGAGGGTTGGATCTTTAATAGTGGAAACTATTTATTTACAGCTAGTACAAAAATATACGTGTTTCAATGTTTTACTTATCTTCAAAGTAATCACCAGCATTGTGTACAACCCGTTGCCAGCGATGTGGAAGTCGTAGGATACTCTTAGCAGTGCCAGCTGTGTTGACAGTTAGAGCGGCGCGGTCTATTGCCCGACGAATTTGAAGCAGTTCTGAAGCGAATGCCGTGAAGTGTGTCTCCTTCAGTTTAGAAATCTAGTTGAACTGACGAGGGCTTAAGTCAGGGGAGTGCAGTATGTGGTATAGCACTTAACAGCCCCATCAGTCAAACGAATCAGTAACAGATTGCACTGTACGTGCTTGAGTACTGTCCTGCAAAATGATGGTCAGGTCCTGCAGAAAGTGTCATCACTTCTGTCTCTATGCTGTTCAGTTTTAGAACACAACCTACGACCAGCTTAGAGGCAGAGCAGACACGGACAGGGATCACCCTAGCAAAGATACGGGATACAAATGGGGAAATCCACTGAGATAAGAGACTGACAAAGGGCAGATTATTATCACGTAGAGCCTGTGAAAGAATATCTCAAAAACGGCGAAGCTGGTCGAATGTTCACGTGCAACTGTCGTGAGCGTCTGCGGAAAGAGGTAAAGAGACAGCGAAACTACCACCAGACGCTAAATGGTCGGACGTCCACGACTCTTCGCAGATCGTTGGTTTCGGAGGATTGTCTCCTCTGTAGAGTAGGACACATGACGATCTGTGGCACCTCTGCAGAAAGACCACAATGCTGGTGCACGCACAAGTGTTTCGGTGCACACCGTTCATCGTACATTGCTGAACATGGAGCTCCGCGGCATACTACCCCGACGTGTTCACGTGCTGACCGACCAATATCGTGAGTTACGATTGTAGTGGTCACAAGACCATCAGAATTCGACCGTCGATCAATGGAAGCGTGTCAGCTTGTAAGTAGGCTGTTTATGTTTTCTTATTGGCAACGTTACGTAGCACCCTGTATGAAAATCACTGGCTATGCTGTGTGCAGTCTCTGGCTAGTTTGCATTGTTGTCTGCCATTGTAGTGTTGGGCAGCGGCAGCTGGATGTGAATAGCGCGTAGCGTTGCGCAGTTGGAGCTGAGCCGCCAGCAGTGGTGGATGTGGGGAGAGAGATGGCGGAGTTTTGAAATTTGTCATGAACAGCTATATATATTATGACTATTGAGGTAAATAAATTGTTTGTTCTCCATCAAAATCTTTCATTTGCTAATTATGCCTATCAGTAGTTAGTGCCTTCAGTACTTTGAATCTTTTATTTAGCTGGCAGTAGTGGCGCTCGCTGTATTGCAGTAGCTTGAGTAGCGAAGATTTTTGTGAGGTAAGTGATTTGTGAAAGGTATAGTTTAATGTTAGTCAGGGCCATTCTTTTGTAGGGATTTCTGAAAGTCAGATTGCGTTGCGCTAAAAATATTGTGTGTCAGGTTAAGCACAGTCCTGTATAATTGTTCTAAGGGGACGTTTCATATGGATCCTGGCAGGGTCGCCATATGAAACGTCCCCTTAGAACAATTATACAGGACTGTGCTTAACCTGACACACATTATTTTTAGCGCAACGCAATCTGACTTTCAGAAATCCCTACAAAAGAATGGCCCTGACTAACATTAAACTATACCTTTCACAAATCACTTACCTCACAAAAATCTTCGCTACTCAAGCTACTGCAATACAGCGAGCGCCACTACTGCCAGCTAAATAAAAGATTCAAAGTACTGAAGGCACTAACTACTGATAGGCATAGTTAGCAAATGAAAGATTTTGATAGAGAACAAACAATGTATTTACCTCAATAGTCATAATATATATAGCAGTTCATGACAAATTTCAAAACTCCGCCATCTCTCTCCCCACATCCACCACTGCTGGCGGCTCACCTCCAACTGCGCAACGCTAAGCGCTGTTCACATCCAGCTGCCGCTGCCCAACACTACAATGGCAGACAACAATGCAAACTAGCCAGAGACTGCACACAGCATAGCCAGTGATTTTCATACAGGGCGCTACGTAACGTTGCCAATAAGAAAACATAAACAGCCTACTTACAAGCTTTCCGGTTGAATCACATTTTTGCTGATCATCTCCACAAACGCCGTCCTCGAGGAGAGCGGCGGCTCGAAACGTGCAGCGCACCACAGATGCAGGCTGGTGGAAGCAGTATTCTGCTATAGGAGAGATTCTCCTGCGCATGCATCGGGCCTGTGGTAGTAATGGAAGATACGCTGACAGCTGCGAATCACGTGCATCCCTTCATGCTTGATGCCTTCTTTCAGAAGTATAATTGTTCATGTCTCAGAACCCGAACTGTGCTTGTAGGTTTTGAGGAGCATTGTAATGAACTCACATTGATGACTCGGCGACGAAATTTGCCTGTTGTAAATCCAATGGGAACCATTTGGGTCGCTGTCGGGCGCCATCACGATGTACCCAAATCAGCGACCCGTTATTTACACGAACTACATGATTTGTGCGTAGACATCTAAAGCCACGTACATTAACAAACGCCAGCCGCGGTGGCCGAGCGGTTCTAGGCGCTGCAGTCTGGAACCGCGAGACCGCTACGGTCGCAGGTTCGAATCCTGCCTCGGGCATAGATGTGTGTGATGTCCTTAGGTTAGTTAGGTTTAACTAGTTCTAAGTTCTAGGGGACTAATGACCTCAGAAGTTGAGTCCCATAGTACTCAGAACCGTTTTTTTTGTTAAGTCCCATACTATTCAGAGCCATTTGAACCATTAACAAACAAACCAATAAACTGTCGGATACCTGGTACGCAGAATCAGTGATGGATTTCGTTTCAAAGACGAACAAAGAAACTATTAAGCAGGTGCTCATAATGGTTTGGCTCATCAGTGTAAATTGCACCAAACAGGTTTTAAGAGGGTTGGGTTGTTTGGGGAAGCAGACCAGACAGCGAGGTCATCGGTCTCATCGCATTACAGAAGGATGGCGAAGAAGGTCGGCCGTGCCCTTTCAAAGGAACCATCCCGGCATTTGCCTGGAGCGATTTAGGGAAATTACGGAAAACCTAAATCAGGATGGCCGGACGCGGCATTGAACCGTCGTCCTCCCGAATGCGAGTCCAGTGTCTAACCAGGTTTTAAGACTAGTACTGTATGGTTGCTCGTATTCTATAATTGTCACAGTATTTCCAACACAAAAGAGTATCAGGAAAGTTTAAGTGCAGACGATGCAAACGTTGAATCATTACGTCAAGAATTAAAGGCTGTTTTAGGAGAGGGACACTGGGTTGTTTCCGAAGTCCAATCCTCATAATGCTGGGTCAGTGCGAATGGCATTTCAGCACCTGGACCCAGAGTGAGTAAGAAAAAACAAATCACTGGTCACTAAAGTGTGGTAATACCGACAGTTCGCACAGTTTGACATCACTCGTAAATGCGAAAACTGTAAATCTTAAAGGAATCAAGAATGCTATTCAGCATCTGTCTGTCATATATAAAACAAACAGAAACGCTTAATTACCACATGGTTAATCTCTGGTTGTGAACGCTGTACTTCGAAAATTGAAGATTTATGTTACCACTACGTACACAGTAGTCGTATGCCTATAACTATTTCAGAAAACATTTCTGTAACTGTGACTTGCAGAAATTCGACCTTAAGCTCGCCCCAATTAGATTCAGTACGGTTTTATTATATTTAAAACCCTGTTTCCAACTAGTAGAATGCTTGCTACTTTAATGTAAGCTGATTTAAAACATCGTCAGTGGTCTGAATTAAAACACATTTTACAATTTCGATAAGGGATCTCAGATCGATTCTATGTTCTTAGATTTCCACAAGGCTTTTGATACCGTTCATCACAAGTGAATATTAATCAAATTGCGTGCATATGGAGTATCGTCTCAGTTGTGTGACTGGATTCGTGATTTCCTCTCAGAAAGGTCACAGTTCGTAGTGACAGACGGTAAATTGTCGAGTGGAACAGAAGTGATATCTGGCGTTCCGCCAAGGTAGTGTCATAGGCCCTCTGCTGTTCCTGATTTACATAAATGATCTAGGTGATAATCTGAGCAGCCCCCTTAGATTGTTTGCAGATGACGCTGTAATTTACCGTCTAGTAAAATCATCAGACGAGCAATTCCAATTACAAAATGATCTAGAGAGAATTTCTGTATGGTGCGAAAAGTGGCAATTGGCACTAAACAAAAGTGCGAGGTCATTCACATGAGTACTAAAAGAAATCCGATAAATTTTGGGCATACGATAAATCGCAAAAATCTAAGAACTGACAATTCGACTAAATACCTGGGAATTACAATTACGAGCATCTTAAATCGGAAGGACCACATAGATAATACTGTGGGGAAGGCGAAACAAAGACTGCGCTTTGTTGGCAGAACACTTAGAAGATGCGACAAACCCACTAAAGAGACAGCCTACATTCCTCTTGTCCGTCCTCGGCTGGAATAGTGCTGCGCGGTGTGGGATCCTTACCAGGTAGTATTGACGGCGGACATCGAAAAAGTGCAAAGAGGGGCAGCTCGTTTCGTGTTATCGTGTAATAGGGGTGAGACGGTCTCTGATATGATACGCGAGTTGGGGGTGGCAGTCACTGAAACAAAGGCGGTCTTCTTTGCGACGAGATCTGTTAACGAAATTTCAATCACCAACTTTCTCTTCCAAATGCGAAAATATTTTGTTGACACCCACCTACGTAGGTAGAAATGATCATCATAATAAAATAAGAGAAATCAGAGCTGGAACGGAAAGATTTAGGTGTTCGTTTTTCCCACTTGCCATTCCAGAGTGGAATGGTAGAGAAGTAGGACGGATCCTCAAAATTACAGACCAATATCCTTAACATCGGTTTGTTTCAGAATTCTCGAACATATTCTCAGTTCGAATATAATGAATTTCCTTGAGACAGAGAAGTTCATGCATCAGCACGGCTTTAGAAAGCATCGCTCCTGCGAAACGCAACTCGCCCTTTTTTCACATGATATCTTGTGAACCATGGATGAAGGGTATCAGACGGATGCCATATTCCTTGACTTCCGGAAAGCGTTTGACTCGGTGCCCCACTGCAGACTAATAACTAAGGTACGAGCATATGGGACTGGTTCCAAAGTATGTGAGTGGCTCGAAGACTTCTTAAGTAATAGAACCCAGTACATTGTCCTCGATGGTGAGTGTTCATCGGAGGTGAGGGTATCATCTGGAGTGCCCCAGGGAAGTGTGGTAGGTCCGCTGTTGTTTTCTATCTACATAAATGATCTTTTGGATAGGGTGGATAGCAATGTGCGGCTGTTTGCTGATGATGCTGTGGTGTACGGGAAGGTGACGTCGTTGAGTGACTGTAGGAGGATACAAGATGACTTGGACGGGATTTGTGATTGGTGTAAAGAATGGCAGCTAACTCTGAATATAGGTAAATGGAAATTAATGCAGATGAATAGCAAAAGGAATCCAGTTATGTTTGAATACTCCATTAGTAGTGTAACGCTTGACACAGTCACGTCGATTAAATATTTGGGCGTAACACTGCAGAGCGATATGAAGTGGGGACAAGCATGTAATGGCAGTTGTGGGGAAGGCGGATAGTCGTCTTCGGTTCATTGGTAGAATTTTGGGAAGATGTGGTTCATCTGTAAAGGAGACCGCTTATAAAACACTGATACGACCTATTCTTGAGTACTGCTCGATCTTTTGGGATCCCTATCAGGTCGGTTTAAGGGGGGACATAGAAGCAATTCAGAGGCGGGCTGCTAGATTTGTTACTGGTAGGTCTGATCACTCGACTGTTACGGTAGTGCTTCAGGAAGTTTGGTGGGAGTCTCTGGAGGAAAGGAGGCGTTCTTTTCGTGAATCGCTACTGAGGAAATTTAGAGAACCAGCATTTGAGGCTGACTGCAGTACGATTTTACTGCCGCCAACTTACATTTCGCAGAAAGACCGCAAAGATAAGAGAGATTAGGGCTCGTACATAGGCGTATAGGCAGTCATTTTTCCCTCGTTCTGTTTGGGAGTGGAACAGGGAGAGAAGATGCTAGTTGTGGTACGAGGTACCCTCCGCCACGCACCGTATGGTGGATAGCGGAGTATGTATGTAGATGTATATGTAATTGAAGCAGTATGAAAATGTTTCGATGAACCCTCTGCCAGGCACTTAAATGTGAATTGCAGAGTAACCATGTAAAAGTAGATAAAAAAATTCGACTGTGTTGTCTTGTTGTTCCCCTTCCAAGACGATCAGTGCCTGATCTTCCTTACAGATACTTTCTGAACAAGTTTTATTTTCACCAGCCTGTATCTAACAATGTAAACCCTTTCAGTAAAGTGTGCTATGGGGCGGGAAGGGTCGCGACACATCCCTCACAGTGCACACGTGTCTCACTGGCATATACTGTGAAGTATGGTCTTCAACGCTCAGACGCTGGGACGTGTCCTGGATGGTGGCTGTGGCACAGGGAGAGCTATGCAGATGCTGTCCGTTGAAGAGCAGCGGCTGACACTCCGGCCCGAGGGTCGGATCGTGTAACTTCCTGGTGGTCGCTCTGGCTGACGAAGATTGATGGCCCGACACGACACGCCGCGGCCTCCTCCTCGCAACTTGTTGAGCGCTGCCACTGGTCCGGAAAGATGAGATGGGAGGGTGGCGACAGAGACGTCTTAATGGTGTCACCGTGAAAGAGCACTGCTAGCAGTTCCAGCAGGGGCGGCTTTTCTTAAAGGACTTATCCAGAGACGCGTGGACTCTACGGGAAGAGGGCAACACTTCCCTGCGTGTCACTTTCTGTTAGCGTGACGGTGTATAGGATCCGGAAGTTCACTGACGGGAAAAAATCGCAACACCAAAAAATAATTGATAGTGAGTAATGAAAACTCGGGAATGCGTTTGATTAGGGTATTTAAGTGATTAACACTGCAAGTGTTACGGCGTAAAGTCTGCATCTACATCCATACTCAGCAAGCCACCTGACGGAGTGTGGCGGAGGGTACCTTGAGTATCTCTATCGGTTCTCCCTTCTATTCCAGTCTCGTATTGTTCATGGAAAGAAAGACTGTCGGTATGCCTCTGTGTGGGCTCTAATCTGTCTGATTTTACCCTCATGGTCTCTTCGCTAGATATAAGTAGGAGCAAATATTGCAGACAATATCGAAATATACCACTGTACGTACTTGCAAAATTGTATCATCGTACGACACTTAGTTCAAGATATACATCAAGTCATACAGTTTGAGAGGCGTTGAACACTAGGTTCTGCTGAAATGGGAACGCAGTTTACCCAGAATATACTCATCAGGTTTTTGATATAGGGAACACTTGAACTTTCCCTGTCCATTCTTCGAAGACCTCATTCCTCATCTCGTTAGTCTACCTAATTTTCAACATTCTTTTGTAGCACGATATCTCATTGGGGGAAGTGGCAACAAAACGACTATTCACGTTGGTGTGTAGAATATATGAGTCTGGCGACATACCATCTGACTTTCGGAAAAGCATCATCCACACAATTCCGAAGACGGCAAGAGCTGACAAGTGCGAGAATTATCGCACAATCAGCTTAACAGCTCATGCATCGAAGCTGCTTACGAGAAGAATATACAGAAGAATGGAAAAGAAAATTGAGAATGCGCTAGGTGACGATCAGTTTGGCTTTAGGAAAAGTAAAGGGACGAGAGAGGCAATTCTGACGTTACGGCTAATAATGGAAGCAAGGCTAATGAAAAATCAAGACACTTTCACAGGATTTGTCGACCTGGAAGAAGCGTTCGACAATATAAAATGGTGCAAGCTGTTCGAGCTTCTGAAAAAAGCAGGGGTAAGCTATTGGGAGAGACGCGTCATATACAATATGTACAACAACCAAGAGGGAATAATAAGAGTGGACGATCAAGAACGAAGTGCTCGTATTAAGAAGGGTGTAAGACAAGGCTGTAGCCTTTCGCCCCTACTCTTCAATCTGTACATCAAGGAAGCAATGATGGAAATAAAAGAAAGGTTCAGGAGTGGAATTAAAATACAAGGTGAAAGGATATCAATGATACGATTCGCTGATGACATTGCTATCCTGAGTGAAAGTGAAGAAGAATTAAATGATCTGCTGAACGGAATGAACAGTCTAATGAGTACACAGTATGGTTTGAGAGTAAATCGGAGAATATCGAAGGTAATGAGAAGTAGTAGAAATGAGAACAGCGAGAAACTTAACATCAGGATTGATGGTCACGAAGTCAATGAAGTTAAGGAATTCTGCTACCTGGGCAGTAAAATAACCAATGACGGACGGAGCAAGGAGGACATCAAAAGCAGACTCGCAATGGCAAAAAAGGCATTTCTGGCAAAGAGAAGTCTGCTAATATCAAATACCGGCCTTAATTTGAGGAAGAAATTTCTGAGGCTGTACGTCTGGAGTACAGCATTGTATGGTAGTGAAACGTGGACTGTGGGAAAACCGGAACAGAAGAGAATCGAAGCATTTGAGATGTGCTATAGACGAATGTTGAAAATCAGGTGGACTGATAAGGTAAGGAATGAGGAGGTTCTATGTAGAATCGGAAAGGAATGTGTGGAAAACACTGATAAGGAGAAGGGACAGGATGATAGGACATCTGCTAAGACATGAGGGAATGACTTCCATGGTACTAGAGGGAGCTGTAGAGGGCAAAAACTGTAGAGGAAGACAGAGATTGGAATACGTCAAGCAAATAATTGAGGACGTAGGTTGCAAGTGCTACTCTGAGATGAAGAGGTTAGCACAGGAAAGGAATTGGTGGCGGGCCGCATCAAACCAGTCAGTAGACTGATGACCAAAAAAAAAAAAAAAAAAAAATCTCGAATACTTCGATTCTCTTCCGTTCCGGTATTCCCGCAGCCCACGTTTCACTACCATACAGTGCTGTGCAACATTTGGACATTCTCAGAGAAATTTCTTCCTCCAATTAAGGCCTAAGTTTGATATTGCTCGTTGCCCTGTCCGCCATGGGTTGTTTTACTGCGTAGGTAGCAGAATACCTGAACTTCATTATCACCAGTCCCGATGTTAAGTTGCTCGCTGTTCTCATTTCAGCTGCGTCTCATTACTTTCATCTTTCTCCAATTTATACTCAATCCATGTATCTGTCTTAGTCCCTCTTTAACCCGAGCACTTAGTTCTTCGAGTTCAAGTACTACTGCCCGTTCTTGATTATTGCACGTGCTCCTTTTTGTCCGTCTTTTTCTACAGTTCACGATCATTTTTTCTGAGAATGTTGAACTACTACCACCTGTGGTGTGGCGGCGGTATTCCCGATCGATTCTTGATCGTTGGGCCTCCGAGTGCGCGGGCAGTCAAGTTTGGGCGCGAGCATTGCCTTTTGCGTCGGACGGTGGCTGCCTCCGCGCTGTCGCTGCCCGGGCCTGGTGTTAACTTGCTGTTCCCCAGGGCGGTGGTTGGAGTCGTTGCCTAATTACCGACTTTCCTGTCCTGTCTGACTGCGCCTTGCTGAGGTCTGGGTCACGATACTCGTGCTGGATCATCGTTCTCGCGGCGATTTCCCTGGACCGCGCCTCGGCAGGAGCCGGTGGCTGTGCTGCTCCCGGATATAGGGGAGTACTTTTCCGTCCTCGGAAGTTTGGTGCTGTTTGTGTGTTTCAGCGTGCTATGGCTGTATGAAGAAGACTATCTTCGTTGTTATGATTGTGTCAGAAACGTGGGCAAACCCCAGTGTTCGTGTTTCTCGGCATGCTGTAGGGTGATGTACCTTACTTAGTGTGGTTTTATTGGCGTTCTACTGTGCCGTTGCAGAACTTTGTTTAACCTTTTCCCTCCTTACTCTTCTGCGGAGTGCCTTTGCATCCTGTGGCCTGTAATTTCGCTTGTGCCAAGTTCCGGGGTTTTGGGGGATAATTGATTAAATTATGTTTTGGAATTTATGGAATTCTGTGAGTTTGTCTGGGTTTTTGCTGGCCTGTGCCCGTACGATTTCCCGTTTCCTCGCCCGGGCGTCGTACGTAAAGTTTAAGGTGAGTGAATTTTGTTTGGTAGTTCCCGTCCAGTGGTTCGGTGGGCCCCCGTGACGTACTGTTTTTCTTGCACCCTGCCTGTCCCATCTCCCGCCGGCCGGAGTGGCCGAGCGGTTCTAGGCGCCACAGTCTGGAACCGCGCGACAGCTACGGTCACAGGTTCGAATTCTGCCTCGGGTATGGATGTGTGTGATGTCCTTAGGTTAGTTAGGTTTAAGTAGTTCTGAGTTCTAGGCGACTGATGACCTGAGCAGTTAAGTCGCATAGTGCTCAGAGCCATTTGAATTATTTTGTCCTATCTCCCTGGCTTAAGGTTGGCTCCTCTGTGCCCGTGCGTGAGTGTGTATGTGGGCGACGGTGATCATTTCCTGACTTGTTTACCGTTTCTTGCCGACTTCTCTCCATAGACAACCGAATCTGTAATTTGGTCTATGCCATGTTATAGTTGCTTCAAGTTGGTTCGCACATTCCCCTTGGTAATGACAGCTGCGCACGTATGAGATTCTACAATGTTTTGAACTATAGTAAGCTGGCGGTTGTCGCCGTGTGTGTTAAATTTTAACTTGTATTTGAGTTTTGGTGTAATTGTATTTTGTTAACTGAGCTAATTTTATCTTGCCTACTGCTGCGATGTCAGAAAAAAATTTAACAATCATAAATTTAATCTTACCTGTGCAGCCATATTTGTGGAGACTTGTTACTTAAATTTCATTCTCTTCCCAGCTTGCCCTTTGCTGCTGTATTAAAAGTGTTTGTTGTTTTGATTAATCGGAGCTGCTTGCCTTAAAGAACTAAAGCTGATTGTGAAACATTGAGAATTAATGTAACTGTTCACTCCAATAAAGCCACCCTGTTAAAAGAAAAATGTTGGTGCTACCATATGTTTCCCGCTTGTTCCCCTTCAACGGCTCACCACCATTTCACATTGTCGAACGCCTTTTCTGCCTCGACAAAATCCCGTGACAGTGTCTTGATTTTCCTCAAGTCCTTGGTCAAGTGCAGCGTCGTAGCTGCCTCGCTGGTTTACCGTTCGTAAAGCCGAACTGATCGCCATGTGACGGGTCCTCATTTTTCAGTGCTACAGGAGTGAAGGATTGCCTTCGGCTGTTGTGCAGAGCGAGTAAGGCCGCAGTTATTGTCTCGTTTTACGCTTTCCTCTTCTGCAATGTGGAACACAGCGTTAGCTGTTACGGAACTCGCGAAGCGAATATTTTGCAAGCGTTCCTTTCTGCGTAACGAGCACCCTCTCTCGCAACTCCATTCTTAACGAGGGACAATTTATCTCCTACCTCGCCCGCAATTAGATTTATAACGCCGCTGTACGGCGAGGTTCAAGAGTTCTGCTACCTGGCTCGCGCTCGATTGCAGTTGGTTGCGTGAGGGAAGAAGAAGAGAGAGAGAGGAAGTAGGAGTGAGGGTGGAATGAAGGGAGAGGTAGAGGCGGGAAGATACAGAGGAGGAGATTAGGAGGGTGTGGGAGTTGTCACGCGCTAGACTCGCCCGTGGCAGGGCGGAATGTTAGGAAGGGTGGGGGGTGTCGTGTTGGCCTTGATGCCGGCGTGGGGCGGATTGCGTTAGGGGAATCCCCCCAGGAGCCGCGCCGCGCGATATTGCAGGCAGCGATAGCTCGCGTGCGGCCGGTATCGATTATCGCCCGCGGCATCCAAGAGGCGAGCACGCAGTCGGTACGACCGCAGGGCAGTGTTATTGAGAGAGAGAGAGAGAGAGAGAGAGAGAGAGAGAGAGCAGAAGAGCGACCTCGCAGCCGCGGCGGATGGAAGACGCCTCCGCCTGAGGCGCCCTCTCTTCTATTGTCCTCTCCAAGTCCACAGCCCCAGGCTGGAACGAGACACCCGGCCTTCATCTCGCATTCGCGTGGCAGCGACCAACGCTGTATATTCTTTCTCAGAATATCTGATCCCACGATCTAAGAAACAGTACGTAGATAGATATTTTGTAGGAAATCGTTTTTAACACACTACGGACGGTACCGAAGTATAGTCTCGCAAAGTGTCCAGTTTTAGCCAGGCATTTCCAGCTTCTTACGGCCGTGTTTTGACGATTCATGGTGAATGTTACTTAAGTTTCTTCTGCTTGAAACTTCCTGGCAGATTAAAACTGTGTGCCGGGCCGAGACTCGAACTCGGGACCTTTGCCTTTCGCGGGCAAGTGCTGTACCAGCTGAGCTACCCAAGCACGACTCACGCCCGGTACTCACAGCTTTACTTCTGCCAGTACCTCGTCTCCTACCTTCCAAACTCTACAGAAGCTCTCCTGCGAACCTTGCAAAACTAGCACTCCTGAAAGAAAGGATATTGCGAGACATGGCTTAGCCACAGTCTAGGGCACGTTCCCTGAATGAGATTTTCACTCTGCAGCAGAGTGTGCGCTGATATGAAACTTCCTGGCAGATTAAAACTATGTGCCAGGCCGAGTCGAACTCGGGACCTTTGCCTTTAGCGGGCAAGTGCTCTACCAACTGAGCTACCCAAGCACGATTCACGCCCGGTACTCACAGCTTTACTTCTGCCAGTATCTCGTCTCCTACCTTCCAAACTTTACAGAAGCTCTGTCCCGAGTTCGAGTCTCGGTCGGGCACACTCTTTTAATCTGTCAGGAAGTTTCATAACAGCGCACACTCCGTTGCAGAGTGAAAATCTCATTCTGGAAACATCCCCCAGGCTGTGGCTAAGCCATGTCTCCGCAGTATCCTTTCTTTCAGGAGTGCTAGTACTGCAACGTTCGCAGGAGAGCTTCTGTAAAGTTTGGAAGATAGGAGACGAGATACTGGCAGATGTAAAGCTGTGAGTAGCGGGCGTGAGTCGTGTTTCGGTAGCTCAGATGGTAGAGCACTTGCCCGCGAAAGGCAAAGGTCCCAAGTTCGAGTCTCGGTCGGGCACACAGTTTTAATCTGTCAGGAAATTTCATGAAATTACACGTTTAAAAAATATTTTTTCGAGTTTTTGAACTTCCACTGCTGTGAGTGTGAATCCTGAATCCTTCCTGGTCATGCTGAAGCCGGCCGCTGTAGCCGAGCGGTTCTAGGCGCTAAAATCCGGAACCGCGCGACCGCTACGGTCGCAGGGTCGAATCCTGCTTCGGGCATGGATGTGTGTGATGACCTTAGGTTAGTTAGGTTAAAGTATTTCTAAATGCTATGGGACTGATGACCTCAGAAGTTAAGTCCCATCGTGCTCAGAGCCATTTGAAGCATTTTTGGTCATGCTGACAAAGTTTTATGAATTTATTTGTAAAAGTATAGACAGTGCAAATTAAATTGTCCTGTGGTGCCTCTCCTTCTCGAAGTTGGCCCGTTTGACGTCCTAGCCCCCTTAAAGCGTCTAGTGAACAGCTACAGAATAGCACGGACAGTATACAGCGATTTATGATTTAGTAGCAAGAAGATAAATTCCGAGAGACGTGTAATTACCAAGGGATGTCACTGTAAAGGACAGAATAGGGCATTTGAATGTGGTTTTGCGACAATTCATCTGAAACAGGGACACAGCACAACGTCAACTAATGTTTATTTTGATATGCCGTCACTGGGGAGACATACAGCTGCTTCTTTTGACAAAATGTATTCCGCTAATCCCGGCTCAGAACGTTACGGTGGCGGCAACTCGCGTGCTGAACGCTCATTCCGCGCTATCGGCCGAGATGTCGCGGCAGATATGCACTGCTGTTCCACACAGCGGCAATCACTGGCATGAAACTCGAAGCCACTGAGCTGGCGGACTATATTATGGCTGTTAATTATAGAAAGGCTGCGTTGTACGCTCTGTTATCTGAGCCGGGGAATGAAACGGCCATGGGACACATTAGTTACAGTGTGGAAATACGTCGATTTACCTGTGCGGTCGCGTGCTTTCCTGGACAATATTCACACATACTTCTGTACGACCTGAAAACAAATGGAACGGGACTGTTCACAGCATTATGAAGACTTTTTTTGCCCCGCATTTGTTCGCTATTGTATTCGTACACTAAAATATATTGTCAATTTGTGGGTTTTATTTTTGTTAAGCTGCGCAATGGATTGATCCAAAAAGTACCATTTGGCTCCTACAATTTCCATCCCACACTACTACGGAAGTCAGACAGATGCTCCTAATGTGCCAACAAGAACTGGTTGAAAAACATTCAGCAACAGATATCTTCTGGAGTCGTCCGCTGTAAGGAAAAGACACAAAAGTATTCTATATTCTTGCGTAACTAGCGGGTTACTTGGGTACTGGAGTACTGCTACTTATTCTAAAAAAGAAGAAAACACCACCACATTAAACGAATGAAAAATAATATTTGTTGCAAAAAAAATTCTGAGAAATCAAGTGAAACTTTTTCTTATAAATTAATAAATTTTCAGGTTCTTTTCAGAACAGTAGATTGCCTCTTATGGATAGGAATGCTATTAATTTACAGAGTATGGAAAGGTTCTTTTCTCCATTTCCTTTAACACTGTTATTTACTCAGCAGAATGGCTGAGAGGCGCGTGTACACAACTTGAATAATTTTTCTCGATACGGTCAAGGCTGTCGCGTGAGAAATGTAATGGAGTGTACTGTTATGGCAGACAGATGGGGATTGCATACAGTGTAGCGGACAATACCTTGAGCTGCGACGACTGCTGCCTGCATCACTCGCTGCTGACAAATGACACAAGTATCTCTTACTATCTGGATTGACCTTCGCCAATCAAATCTCCCTATGCCTTGATGAAGTCAAGGACTCCTATCTGCTCCTGGGCTAACTATTGGCGTGGTACACCAGTCAGATAACCAGTCCACCACGATGCCACTCCAAATTCGCTCCCAGGCGTTTAACTAGTACTCTGTCCGTGTTCACACCGCATAATAAGTGTGGCGGCCAACACAGTGAACAACACTTAATCACGAGCGACCCAATATACGACAGAGGCACTCTCCCAGTGAAGTACTGAGGAGAGACTTTGTTCCTCGCTCTTTGCGTACACGTATGAGCGCACTCGCTCTTGTTACGTGTTCCCGCTCCAAGAGCAACAACAGAACGGCCCCTTTTTCTGGAAAAGTTGCAAGGGTATATCATTCGCTGCCTTCCATCACTCCTCTGGCTCTTTGTGTCAGAAACATTCCACCAATTAGCGTTGCTCTTTTAAACGGGAGAATGACGTTTCGTTTAAGTCGACCAATGCAGAACTATGTAGCATCTCCATTAAGCATATACTGTCCTCCTGTGAGAACTCCATAACCACCCAGTCGGTCTGTCAAAAAATGCGTCTTCTGAGCGCTCACACACAGTGTACAGGAATTTGCTTTTAAGTCAAACATGGGGGTTGTTATCCCTTCGCTCTTGCAAAAGCTGTCCTCTCTCTGGGTGGTCGCTTCGCCCAAAGTAGGTGTGTTGTTGACCCACTCCTCTGAAGGGACGGGCCTCCAAGCGGGCCAGCCGTCTAGCTAGAACGAAAATTCCTGTGGGCATCATGTTGTGTTCGCCAGCGTCGACTTTTTCGACCTCGGTGCGCACTTGCGATTTACTTATTGAATTTGCATATCGCTTACATGAATTCATACAAAATTGACTCTACCTTATCGAGTTTGGCTTTGAATGAATCGTCTTGATGTGCAGAAGACGATTGTGACGACAGAATATGTAAGAAATGGTCAGGAGACCAAGCCACCTTACAATATATGTACGAATTTTAGTTGGTTTAGTCGTTTTAGTGTTTTATAATGACATGACCCAATATGCAGAATGATTTTATTCCAGTTATTTAAAGTGAGACTAAATATTTACAGCATTCCTTTATGTCATCAAAGGTGGGAGAACTCATGAAAGGATCTGTGGCTGTACGCTGCTTCTGGTATATGGAACGGACACCTTTAGAAGAATCTAGGTGAGTGGAAAGGAACTTGCGATGTGTAGGCAGGCATCCACTTGCACTTCTTGCGTAGTTGGGGAACAACCTGACAGCGCCCTCACATCGACAGTGAACACTAACCAACCCTCCTTCCCCCTCCCCAGTATTATCAAACACTGTACGAGTATCGTATCTCCAGAGCTGTTTGTCGTACAATGACGTAACTTTGCAAGTACAGTCAGGGGTATACACAGCTAATTTCCATTTACTCTGAGGACATGTTTGTTACAGCAGAACAAGGAAAACATGTCCAGTAAACATGAGCTCTAAAATGCATGCCTTAATAGCTGTGAGCACCTATCCTGAAGAAGCGATGTGTTTTAAAGCAGTGATGGTCACCAGCTGGTCTTAAGCCATTCACTCTGGTGCCCATGTTTATTCGACATTTTTTTATTGTTTTGGTTCATACTACCTTTTACCAAAATACCGAAAGCAAAGAAACTGCATTAGAAGAGATGTGTTTAACAGTACCGAAGATGAAGAAATGCTGATAGCTCTTCAAGTATGCATTTCAGAGTCCAAGTTTATCAGACTTTTTTTCATGGTTTGATGTAAGAAGCCTATCCTCGAAGTCTAAAGGAGATTTATTTACACGCTGTATATGTACACGGCCAGCACAATGTGTTGCGAGTGCAGTTGGTAGTAAAGAAGTAACAAACTGCAATACTGTAAGCGGCTAACTGTTTCCTTTCCATATTCTAAGTGTGTGTGTGTGTGTGTGTGTGTGTGTGTGTGTGTGTGTGTGTGTGTGTGGCGGGGGGAGGAGAGATGGGGGGCGGGGCGTCAGTGAGAACAGGGAGAAGATGTTTGGTAAGGTTTGAAATTATGTGTAAAATTTGCTGGAAGTTGCCAAAGGCTCTTACGCTCAAAAGCAGGACGACTGCACTCATAATTTGTGCGCCCTGAGTTCCGCTGCTTCAAGAAATAAAGAAAGTGTCTAATTTTAGTAGTTACCGTGCTAAATCTGTAATGTACGGCTATACGCATGGGGACCCACAGAAATTTTTCCAAGAGGGTTGGGGGAGGGGGGAGGGGGGAGTGGGGAGTGGGGAGGGGGGAGGGGGGAGGGGGGAGGGGGTGGGGGGCATGGGGGGGGGGGAACGGGGGTGGTGAAAAATTCGGAAAGAGTTTCTTTATATGAGTATATAATTGATTTGTTGAGTTTGAAGGCGTACACCGTCACGAAACGTAAATTTGACGATGATTACATAAAACTTACTGTGTTTCAAATGAGTGATAGATATCCAGTCGACGTTTCCAGGAAGATTATCAACATGTTCCACTAGTTAGGTGAAGAAGAGCTTATTCGGCAAGATCGCTATAAAAAAATATGTTCAAATGTGTGTGGACTAAGTGAACATCTTCAGATCTTTAATAATATTACAAGACATGCTACAAATTGTTACACAAACAGTGCAACATTAGCCCCCAAAAGAACGAAATGACAAAATACATCCATAAAGTTTATTATAAACATATTGTGCCAGCTACACACGAAATCTTTCCATTGAATTTCCAGTTACGTAAAACATGAAATGAGCGACGCGTTGGCATGTCAAAATTAAAATTGCTATGTTCACCACAATTCACCGAAACATCGTTCCCACAACATAACACGTCATGGTTACCAGGGCGCCACAGGACTGTCTATAGCCAACGCGTAAGACAAACTGACCACAAACAGAACAGGTTTCACTGCAGTAAATAGATTCCATAAGCAAAAGTCAAATACGTAATTCAAAAACAACCATGATTCCAAAAATACTTATATAAAAAATTTTCTGAAATGTTTATAAAATATTATTAGCAGAATTGAAAGATATTATAAACAATTCAGAATTATTTTATATTTAACGTATAATGGTTGTTTTTAAATTACTTATTTGGCTTTTAATTATAGAATCTATTTACTCCAGTGATACCTGTTGTGGTTCTGGTCAGTTCGCCTCATGCATTGGCTACTGACAGTTTTGTGGCGCCCTGATAGGTATGACAGGTTATGTTGTGGAAACGATGTTTAGACTTTGTTTTGTTTTAGGGTGCAAAAAGAACTTGGGTACTACGCCCCATGTCAGAACCGTAGAACACGAAGACGAAAAAGGAGTTGCAAACGACAAAACGTTAACCCCAGTCGACGGAAGGAAAGGCAGTAAGAACAGGGACTTTGAGGAAGGTCCATACAATACGCCATAGAGACAACGAAGATCCTGAACTGAAGGTTACATGTCCTTCGCCATACTGCTACGACGGATAAAAAGGAGATCTCTGTCTATAGAGCATTGTTCTCTACAACGACAAGTTACTCATACGGCAAATATAAATGGAGACCTTTGTTTACGTGGCCATCTTCCGCAGCAGCTGCTGTTATGTTATCTGTCTGGAGTTGACTGCAATCTAATTAAAAAGAACTAGACCAGACGCGTTTTGCTTTTATTTGCAAACCATCTTCTATAGTATTGTGCAAATTGGATACACACGTTTCTACATTTTTTCTGTAAACTGGATACACGCGTTAAAAATGTACAAACGTGTGTATCCAATTTACACAATATCACAGCGGATGCTTTGTAAATGAAAGCGAAACGCATCTGGTGTATTTTTGAGTTAATGAGCATTGCGCTCTCATTTAAATATATGGCCGAAAGAGTCAGCCTACAGGAATTGTGAAAAGAACCCTATCGTCCAGGACGGTGTGCCATGAAAGGCGCAGATTCACCACCAGATGAGGAAACTCACAGGCGTGTATTGTATATTGAGGCCTAAGCGCTGTGGTGTGCGAGTGAGATAGACGATAATCTACGTCATAGGAAAACCCAGTAGAAGCCGTTTGTAGCCGAGAAGACGTAGCAGTGTTAAATATGGCGGTCCTAAGATTGGCCATAAAGAGAAACATTTATGAAAACTATTTCTGTAGTAATGCAGAGAATCAAGCCACAGTAATTTTAATCTGCCATCCTCCAAAAATTTTCACGGTGATCTGAATAAAACTTGAATATATATATATGCGCTCGAGTGTAATAGTAAATCTAAATACGACCACTTTCGCTATCAGTTTGCTTTCTGGATAAACATTATTGTAACCAAATCGCAGCTGCGTGGTCTACATCATTAATGGGTCCTTAATTTAGTTCCCGATATTATTATCACTGTTATTTTAATGTTACGTTAACTTTGTGTTTCGCAAACTTGCCATCAGCCAGGCAATTTGACCAAAGGGTCACATGTGTCTAATTTAGGGAGTGTAATGTGACACGTGCAGTGCAACCCCTAGATAGGTTTGAGCCAAGACATTTCGACGAAGAGGAATCGCATGTGAGTCCGAACGTCTATGGGATGTCAGGTCGCAAATTCTTTTTAATTAGATTGCAGTCAGCTCAAGACAGATAACCTATAACAGCAGATAAATGGAGACGTAAGTGGTTAAAAAAAGGGCATTCGGTCAGGAAATGAGTCGCCAAAGGTTGAGGATTTCAAATGGTTCAAATGGCTCTGAGCACTATGCGACTTAACTTCTGAGGTCATCAGTCGCCTAGAACTTAGAACCAATTAAACCTAACTAACCTAAGGACATCACACACATCAATGCCCGAGGCGGGATTCGAACCTGCGACCGTAGCGGTCGCTCGGTTCCAGACTGTAGCGCCTAGAACCGCACGGCCACTCCGGCCGGCCAAAGGTTGAGGACAATGAACGGTGAGGGAGGGGGGGGATCTCCACTAAACAAATGGCGATGGATAAAAAGACAGTGCCCAGTAGGCAACCGAGCTAAAAATGATCATCTCACGGCGACAGGACCGAGGGAGAGGTTTAGTTCCTTGGAGCTTGTTCCCATGAGGGAAAGACACGTGGTGATGCCGAAGTGACACCATCTGCTGGCAGTAGTCGAATTGTTATGTACATAATAATTTTAATTTTGACGTGGCAACGCACCGCTCATTTCATGTTTTATGTATTCGAAAATTCGATGGAAACATTTCGTGTGTAGCTGGCATAAGATGTTTGTAATATTTTTTTATGAAGGCATGTTGTCATTTGGTTCTTACGAGTTAGTGGGTTAGTGTTGCATTATTTGTAAGAGTTTTAGCACGTCTTGTCATTTTATTACAGATCCGAATACAGTAACTTAGTTTTAGCGAAATCGTTACTCTACGGTGAAGTTTTGTTATAGCGATCTCGGCTAAGAAGTTGTTATTCTACTAAGTAATCACTACAGATCACCCCTACGAACTCAACATGAGTAACCTCATTAATATTTCATTAGTGCCTATATATTAAGAACATAGGGGGCATGAAAGGGAAGCAGTGGTTTGGAAGGGAGTGAGACAGGGTTGTAGCCTATCCCCGATGTTATTCAATCTGTATATTGAGCAAGCAGTAAAGGAAACAAAAGAAAAATTCAGAGTAGGAATTAAAATCCATGGAGAAGAAATAAAAACTTTGAGGTTCGCCGATGACATTGTAAATCTGTCAGAGACAGCAAAGGACTTCTAAGAGCAGCTGAATGGAATGGATAGCGTCTTGAAAGGAGGATATAAGATGAACGTCAACAAAAGCAAAACGAGGATAATGGAATGTAGTCGAATTAAGTCGGGCGATGCTGAGGGAATTAGGTTAGGAAATGAGACGCTTAAACTAGTAAAGGAGTTTTGCTGTTTGGGGAGCAAAATAACTGATGATTGTCGAAGTAGAGGGGATATAAAATGTAGACTGGCAATGGCAAGGACAGCGTTTCTGAAGAAGAGAAATTTGTTAACATCGAGTATAGATTTAAGTGTCAGGAAGTCGTTTCTGAAACTATTTGTATGGAGTGTAGCCATGTATGGAAGTGAAACGTGGACGATAAATAGTTTAGACGAGAAGAGAATAGAAGCTTTCGAAATGTGGTGCTGTAGAACAATGCTGAAGATTAAATGGGTAAATCACATAACTAATGAGGATGCATTGAATAGAGTTGGAGAGAAGAAAAATTTGTGGCACAACTTGACTAGAAGAAGGGATCGGTTGGTAGGACATGTTCTGAAGCATCAAGGGATCACCAGTTCAGTATTGGAGGGTAAAAATCGTAGAGGGAGGCCAAGAGATGAATACACTTAACAGATTCAAAAGGATGTAGGTTGCAGTAGGTACTGGGAAATGAAGAAGCTTGCACAGGATAGAGTAGCATGGAGATCTGCATCAAACCAGTCTCAGGACTGAAGACCACAACAACAAGGTTATATTATTCGTACGGATCTGTATGTCACCAGTACATTCTTCTTATGATTAAATCCAAAATATTCAGCGATATATTAAAAAAAATCATTCGCAAACCAATAATGTAACGGTTTCACAAAAAAGTAGAACTTTGAAATGCAATACGACTGAAAAATTCCTTTTTGATTGCAACCAAATTAATAAGGAAGAAAATGAGAAATTTAATAGGAAAACCAGAAATAAACTTTAAAAAATCGCAGTATTTCCGTTCACTTTCCATAATGTTGAACCTGTGGTTTAGTAGAAATGCTGTGAGCCACTGCTAGAAATTGAGAAATGAGAGTGAATTCTGTAGTACATCTACATCTACGTGATTGCTCTGCTATTCACGATAAGGTGCCTGACAGAGGGTTCAATGAACCATCTTTAAGCTGTCTCTCTACCGTTCCACTCTCGAACGGCACGCGGGAAAAACGAGCATTAAATTTTTCTGTGCGAGCCCCGATTTCTCTTATTTTATCGTGGTGATCATTTCTCCCTATGTAGGTGGGTCCCAACAATGTTTTTCGCAATCTGAGGAGAAAACTGGCGATCGAAATTTCATGAGAAGTAAATGTAATTGCTACATTCACACATTCCAGGACGGCCGTTTAGGCGTTTATTGATACAGATGGTAAGAGTGCAACGATGAGGCAAAGGGAGGAATCGGAACGGCGTAGATTAAGACAGAAAAAAAGCAAACAAAAATGGAAACATCTGAAGTTCTTACATGGAGAACAGCCAGACTTATGAACCTTGTAGTTTATTACTTTTTTTTTAAAGAGCAGCTGTAAAAAACTCATTGCTTTCGGACTAGGCTGCACCAGTAATCCAGTTTTCGCATCAGTGAAACAAGTGTTCCCGATACTTCGCCGGCTTTCTGGCACCGCCAAACGAACAGTGCAAACCGCTGCAGCTCGTAACGGAATAGCAGCAACTCGCAACGCATTGGACGGCGGTTATCACTCGCCCACGTCACAGCTATTCAGTGTGGACCACACACCGTGCGGGCTGCGCCGATAGCAAAAGGAACAATGGCGGATAATCCGGCCCGTGTGTTCTGCAGAGGCCGTGTGGTATGGAAGTCCGCGCAGCGGTATTTCGGATGTGGCTGCGCACTAGATCACCATATGGCAGCGGCGACGCGCATGGCAATTCCCCTAGTCTATCTTCGCCCTTTTTATTCCTTCACGTACAGGCCAACAACGGATAAACCACCAATTTGAATGCTTTATTCCTCGTTCTTTCCTTTTGGATATTGCTCGTTTCACAACACTTCCCACAAACGTGACGTCATTTTGACGTCACGCTTCATATCATCTTCCGCATGATCTACTGTGGAATTTCTTTATCTTTCGATAAGGGCCTCTCACAACACTTCATGCACACGTACCAGGGATTTTCCAAAACACGTCATTCTTGGAATACTTTATTATAATTATTGCTATAATAAATTCTTACACAATGATTTATTGACGGTTGATGCCTTCGTATAACAGTGCTCCTGTAAGAGTGCTTATCGTCAATAATTTGAAAATCAAGCATGGAACGCGCTTGTTTTATAATTTGCGGTACGTCGTTCCAAAGTAAGGGAGCACTGAAAATTGGCCACAAACACGTCACTGTCATTAAATGTCATTTAACAATGCATCGACGATATAATCCTTGAGGAGAGAATATGAGAAGTAACAAGGGGAGGCCGCCAATTGTGAAATTCAGATTCGATTCATACTGCGCATAATAAAAGCTCATGGCCAGAGGTTAATGTGGCAAAGCACCAAGATGCACTTCTCAGCCGTTGTCGAGAAAATCGACAGTTAAAAGAAACCGTTGCGGTGAAATACTCTATGCGATTACTGAATTTCTGCAGCGTCGTGGCGCAGCGGTAAGCGCTCGGGTTCGTAATCCGAAGGTCGCCGGATCGAATCTCGCGCCATGCAACTTTTTTTTTTTTAGTATTTGTTTTTTGTAATTCAAATATATATATAATTCCCGGCAATCAGTTGCAACAATTATGCATATAATAAGTTGTTGAAAGTCGTTTGTCGTGGAAAAACTGGCGACTTCGAACATCATTATGTTTTCCGCAAACAAAGTTGTATTTCACAAATGTTATTAATTATCTTCATAATGTTATCCACGTATATTTAACGGAAGACGTAGAAACGATATTCCGAAACGAATACGTATAGCGTAAGTCAAACGTTCGAATTAGAATAGACACCACGAACACAAATTTGCTGTGGCAGGTATGAAATATAAACTCCGTTACTCGCTCGTTACACTTGAAGGACAGATGTTGAATGGGCCGAAACGAGCCGCCGCATAACAGCGTAGTTGCGTGCTAACTTCGAAAGAAGGTAGATGCGGTCCCTAGCGCAACATATAACATCGTCGAAAATCAGTGCGGACGGGAGAGCTTTGGTACACCCAGTTAAAAAAAAAAGGGAAAAATGGAGGCGTACAATTGGAGAGCGATCCGCCTTCACCAACATGCATAAGCAATTCATTAATAATATATATATATATATATATATATATATATATATATATATATATATTTGAATTACAAAAACTAATAATAAAAAAAAAGTTGCATGACGCGAGATTCGATCCGGCGACCTTCGGATTACGAACCCGAGCGCTTACCGCTGCGCCACGACGCTGCAGAAAATTATTAATCGTAGAGAGTATTTCACCGCAACGGTTCCTTTTAACTGTCGATTTTCTCGACAACGGCTGAGAAGTGCATCTTGGTGCTTCGCCACATTACATCTTTGGCCATGAGCTTTTATTATGCGCAGTATGAATCGAATCTGAATTTCGCAATTGGCGGCCTCACCTTGTAAGACAGGAGGCGAAAAGCACAGGATTAAATGCTACCGTAATGGGTAACGTCGTCTCTGCAGTCTAAAGTTATGGGTTCGCATCCCATCACATGAAACTACTTTTTTTGGTATTAGCGTTGTTAACACGTTCTGTGACTTTTCGATGAATTTAACAAAAGTATGTTCTGCAACATTCGATGTTACTTACATCTTGTCTGCTTTGAGGACGAAGGATGAAATAAATATTTAGCGATTTCCGAGTGTGCAGTTAGGTACGCATCTAAGAGAACAACTTAAATTCCTGCGAGTAAAACGAGGAGCAATGACATTCGCATGCTCCTCGTCACAAAGTCGATAGCCGATCATGACGTCGTCGATACTATTTATTTATTTATTTATTGCCAAATTACAGACCTTTTACTTGATGTTTCAAAACAGGTCATACATCTTACAATATCGTTTTTCATCTTTCTTCAGTTTTCTTTTGTTTTATCTACAAAATTTCCAAACAATAATACTTTTCAAAATAACAATAATTTAAGGTTGAAACACACAATTTTTTAAAGAAGAATATAAAAAGATGATAGGATAGAGAAGCTATTTGTTAGTACCATCACCGATTGTGACTCATGGTGAATGCCTCAGAATGGTTTCTTGAAGCCGTTGTCCTTCAGACAGACACACACACACACACACACACACACACACACACACACACACACACACACAAATGGTTATAGTAGAGAAATAATGTTGTTTATCCTATTTATTACTAATCCTACGTCTTAATTACTTTAGGTGCCCATACACGTTGGTGTTTTCTTGGCTAGATCGCCAGCACTTTTGCTTATTTACTGTCACATCTCAGCTTCCTCCTCCTGTTCCTCCCCATTGTCACTATTTTCGCTGTCACTGTGGGTATCTCTGTCCATCCTCTGGAGATTATTGTTACGCGGCACATAGGCATGTCTGTATTGTCGTGTTCGCATGTACTCTTCATGTATTGTTTTTGAAATACTGTTTGTCAATACGTCTAATTGTGCCCGTTGTTGTTCGTCTCTTACTGCTGTGTATACATATCTAGGTCTGTTTCCGTGTAGTGTAAGTGTCGGGTATGTCTGTTGTTCGCGTATTGCCCGCAGAAAGAGACAGTGTGTTCTGGGGAACATTCTTCCCCGCATGTGCATATAGCTCTCTGCCTCAGACTCATCCTGTGTAAGTGCGTGGGATAACGTCCGTGTCCGATTAAGAAATATACCATACCGTGGCTGGAATCGATATGTTTCTTTATCAACCGTTCCCGTATCTCAGGGACGTACAGACTACGTCCCTTATCACTTACATCCCCCTCACCTTGTCATACATCCCAACGCCAACTTTTAAGGTGACGTATCGTCTCTATCAGTACACCAGTTATTGTGTGTACCTTACCTAGTCTCCCCATATGTAACCAGTACCTTGCAGCTCTGAATCTGATCGTGATATCTATGGGGCATATTTCTAGCACCACACACAGTGCATCCGCTAAGGTGGTACCGAGGGCTCCAGATAGCCTAAGTAGGACACTTCTCTGCCCTCGTCTGACCGATGCTTTGTTGGTGACCACGTTCGGTCTATGTGCCCACATACTAGCTGCGAATCTGAGTACTGATTCGAGGAGCGCACAGTGGTATGTCTGTACTGTTTTGAATTCAGCCTCACCAATTTATGTAGTATTTTTTTCTGCTTTGTCTGTTGTTAGCCTTATGTGTTCGTGGAAATTCAATTTTTCATCTAGGTATACCCCAAGGTAGCGCGTATCGTGTGCTCGTTGGATGTTTGTGTCCCCAATTTTAACCGAAGGATTCCACTGGAGTGATCCTTTCAGTAATGTGTATTGTTTTCGGCTATCCCGAGTTTATTTTTGTGAAACCATTGTGTAACTTTTCGTAGTATTCTACTGGCTTTCTCTTCTAATTGGGCCGTGTTGTTTGCAGTGACTGCAACTAATAGGGCATCTGCGTAAGTGACAATTACGTCTGACTTGTCATCCCCCTCCAGAAGTTGAAGGAGGTTCAAAAAAATGGCTCTGAGCACTATGGGACTTAACTGCTGAGGTCATCAGTCCCCTGGAACTTGGAACTACTTAAACCTAACTAACCTAAGGACATCACACACATTCATGCCCGAGGCAGGATTCGAACCTGCGACCGTAGCGGTCGCGCAGTTCCAGACTGTAGCGCCTAGAACCGCTCGGCCACCCCGGCTGGCAGTTGAAGGAGGGGTTCGATTGTTATGTCCCAGAAGGCGGGGCTGCAGATCGACCCCTGAGAACAGCCTTTGGTAATTCTTTTAATTACTCTCTGGCTGCCCATGTGCCATTCGACTACTCTCTCTTTACAGTAGTCTAGTAAACTGTTGTACAATGACTGCGGTACCTCTAGATGCCTTAATTTATGAAACATTGAGGGCCACCAGAGATTGTCGAATGCCCCGACAATCGTTATTGCCAAGGCGTATTTCTGTGCTGTAGTATGTGTAGGGCCTGGTTGAGGGCATCGTCTATTGATCTGCCAGTTCTGAAGCCGAATTGGTGTTGGCTCATACCCCTGAGAGCTCTGTGTGTTTGCAAGAGCTTACGCAGTAGCTGCTCCTGAATCTTTGCTTAGGGCGTTTGCACGTGACGCCAAAATGACGTCACTTGCCCGCAAAAAGCACAGCTCCCCTGCGCCTGTTTCACGGTGGGAAGGTATGACTTGCATTTAGGAGTTCTTGTGTTAGTCTGTGGTATTCCATTTGCTCACTCGTTGATCGTATTAATTTGGTTAATTTAATGTCAGGATTTATTCGGAGCTTTGTGACATACTACTGGATTTGCTATCGTGTCAGGGTTTTCATGGAAGGTGTTCGATTTGCCTGTCACCTTAGACCCTGTTCCAATCTCGGTCCGGCACACAGTTTTATTCGGCCAGGAAGCTTCAGTACGCGTGAACACGTCGACGATGTTCGGTAAATATCGGACTAGCCTGACACTGTCGAATTCCGTCAGCGTAAAAACAGCGGAGGAGTCAGTCTCTCGAGCTCTGGAGTTGCTTACGAGCTGAATACTTTACGCTCTGTGGTGGTCGAGCGGTTCTCTGCTGATCTGATCGACGACTGCCGCTAGGCTATGCACGAGAGTGTATTCCCCGCTGTTGCTTTGGTTTCTACACGCGACGCTGCGGGGTTTGTTCTGGCGTGGCTATCGCATTGTGAACTATTTTATAACCTGCCTCGGAATGGAAATGTCCGGGTTTTGCTGAAACTCCCCCAAGGGCGCTCTGTAAGGTATCGTGGAAACCTATTCAATACCCGCAGAGCACAAAAGCGGTTTCGGTCCGCCAGAAAAGCAAATCCGCTCGCAATGGAATACGCTATTGCGGGACAGAAACGGAACAGCGGAGCTGCTGCACAATGGAAACAAGCCTCAATTTGTAGAATACTGTCGCCGGCTGCTTTGATAAAGTCTTTTGTCCTAAACTCAGTGGCGTGTCGCTGAGAGTTCTAAAATCTAGAGGGTGTATATTGGCGTACTAATTCCTGCAAGAGGTAACTTACATTATGTTTTATTTATTTATGGTATTATTACAAATCACATTACCCAACATAAACTAAGAATAATATTGTTAAATAAACATCTAGATCAGAAATATAGTTAACTGATCTATCAGTCGTATTCAGGAAACCGTCAAATTGTCGTGTGTAGGCTATTGATAACATATCTTTACGCCGGATCACTTATCTTGCATTTATCTCGAATCTTTCGCCCGGCACAAATTTCTAAACGACTGGGAAAAGCGCGTAAGATTGCTGTACAGAAGGAAAGACCGGACCCGTACAAATCTTTTTTGGCCGTCAGTCCGGTTTTCAACATTCTTCTGCAACACCATGTTCCAAATGCTTCGATTCTATACCATTCCCGCTTTCCCGCAACCTAAGTTCCACTATCAAAGAAAGTTCTGCTCTCAGAAATTTCTTCATCAAATTAACGCCAATGTTCGATACTAGCACACTTCTCTTGGCCAGGAATGCCCTTTATGTCTGTCCTATTCTGCTTTGTGTGTTCTAATTGCTTAACTTCATCTGTTTCGTGATCACCAATTCTGATATCAAGTTACTTCATCTGTTTCGTGATCACCAATTCTGATATCATGTTTCTCGATGTTGTTTCTGGTACTTCTCATTACTTTCGTCTTTCTTCGATTTAGTTTCAGTCCCTATTCTGTATTCATTAGACTGTTTATCGCATTCAACAGATTCTGTAGATCTTTCTTCTTGCTTCTTGTACATGTTGTAAATTCCCTGTCTTTCCCTATAAGCTTACCTCTATTTTTTTCGAAATTTCGAACATCTTCAAAATTTTACACTGTCAAAAACTTCAACCATGTCGACAGCTCCGGAACGTGTCTTGATTTTTCTTCAGTATTGCTTCCATTATCAACTTCAACGTCAGAACGGCTTCTCTGGTGCCTTAACTCTCCTAAAGCCAAACTGACGTCATTTAAAACATCCTCAGTTTTCGTTTCCGTTCTTCTGTGTATATTTCTTGTCAGCAACTTCGACACGTGAGCTTTTAAGCTGATTGTGCCATAATTCTCACTCTCGTCGGCTCTTCCTATCTTCGGAACTGTGTGGATGATGCTTTTCCGAAAGTCTGATGGTATATCGCCAGTCTCTCTCATTCTACACACAGACGTGAATAGTCGTTCTGTTGCCGCTGCACCCAATAATTTTAGAAATTCTGCTGTCTATCACTTGTGCCTTATTTGGTCTTAAGTCTGCCAAAGCTCTTTTTAATTCTGATTCTAATACTGGATCCCTTATCTCTTTCCTATCCTGTTTCTTCTTCTATCACATTAGACAATTCCTTCTCCTCATAGATGTCTTCAGTGTACTCTTTCCACTTACTCTCTCTCGCCTCTGCAATTAAGATGGAATTCCCATAGCACTCGTAATGATACCTCCCTCGCTTTTAACGGAAGGATATTTTGACTTCTCTGTATGCTGAGTCAGTCCTTCCGACGGTAATTTCTTTTCCTATTTCTTCACATGTTTCATGTAGCAATTCCGCCTTAGCTAGCATGCAAAAAAATGGCTCTGAGCACTATGGGCCTGAAAAGCTATGGTCATCAGGCCCCTAGAACTTAGAACTACTTAAACCTAACTAACCTAAGGACATCACACAACATCCAGTCATCACGAGACAGAGAAAATCCCTGACCCCGCCGGGAATCGGACCCGGGAACCCGGGCGCGGGAAGCGAGAACGCTACAGCTAACATGCATTTTCTGTTTATTTCGCTCCGAAGCGACTTGTATTTCCGTCTTTCTGAATTTTCCTGATTTTCATACCTCCTTCTTTCGTTGATGTACCGAAATATTTCTACTGTTGTCCTCGTTTTTTTTTTTTTCGCAGTTACCTTCCCAGTACAGTTTTTGAGTCCAACTTCTGAGACTGCCCTTTTTAGAGATGTCCATTCCTCTTCAACTGAAATGGGTACTAAACAATTCATTATCACCATATCTATCGCCTGAGATAACTTCAAGTGTATAATGACATACCAAAACCCTAAACGATGGAATGTTGGAGAATACATTCTCAGTTCGAATACAATAAACAATTTTGTCCACGAATCAGCGTGGTTTTAGAAAGCATCGCTCGTCCAAATCTCAGCTTGCCCTTTTCTTGTATGATATATCGCGAAGTGTAGATGAAGGGCAAGAGGAAAATGCCATATTTCTAGATTTCCGGAAGGCATTCGTCACGGTGTGCCCCGTTGCAGGCCGTTAGCGAATGTACGATAATATGGGACAAGTTCACAGATATGTGAGTGGCTCGAAGACTTCCGAAGTAACAGAACCCAGCATGTCGCTCTCGACAGCGAGTGTTCATCAGAGACAAGGCTATCGTCAGGAATGTCCCAGAGAAGTGTGACAGGACGGCAGTTGTTCTCTGTATACGTAAATGCAATCTGCGGTTGTTTGCCGATGATGCTGTCGTGTAAGGGAAGGTGTCTAAGATGAGTGACTAGCAAATACAAGCTCATTCGGCGTGATGAATGACAGATAGCTCTAGATGTAGAAAAATTTAAGTTAATGACGACGAGTAGGAAAAAACAATCTCGTAATGTTCGAATGATCTACACATGCCCAAAATGTTCCTAGCAAAACCAAGTTGATTACATATAGGGTGTTACAAAAATGTACGGCCAAACTTTCAGGAAACATTCCTCACACACAAAGAAAGAAAATATGTTACGTGGACATGTGTCCTGAAACGCTTACTTTCCAAATGGTTCAAATGGCTCTGAGCACTATGGGACTCAACTGCTGTGGTCATAAGTCCCCTAGAACTTAGAACTACTTAAACCTAACTAACCTAAGGACAGCACACAACACCCAGCCATCACGAGGCAGAGAAAATCCCTGACCCCGCCAGGAATCGAACCCGGGAACCCGGGCGTGGGAAGCGAGAACGCTACCGCACGACCACGAGATGCGGGCGCTTACTTTCCATGTTAGAGCTCATTTTATTACTTCTCTTCAAATCACGTTAATCATGGAATGGAAACACACAGCAACAGAACGTACCAGCGTGACTTCAAACACTTTGTTACACGAAATGTTCAAAATGTCCTCCGTTAGCGAGGATACATGCATCCACCCTCCGTCGCATGGAATCCCTGATGCGCTGATGCAGCCCTGGAGAATGGCGGATTGTATCACAGCCGTCCACAATACGAGCACGAAGAGTCTCTAGATTTGGTACCGGAGTTGCGTAGACAAGAGCTTTCAAACGCCCACATAAATGAAAGTCAAGAGGGTTGAGGTCAGGAGAGCGTGGAGGCCACGGAATTGGTCGGCCTCTACCAATCCGTCGGTCACCGAAACTGTTGTTGAGAAGCGTACGAACACTTCGACTGAAATGTTTAGAAGCTCCATCGTGCATGAACCACATGTTGTGTCGTACTTGTAAAGGCACATGTTCTAGCAGCACAGGTAGAGTATCCCGAACGAAATCATGATAACGTGCTCCATTGAGCGTAGGTGGAAGAACATGGGGCCCAATCAAGACATCACCAACAATGCCTGCCCAAACGTTCACAGAAAATCTGTGATGATGATGTGGCTGCACAATTGTTTGCGGATTCTCGTCAGCCCACACATGTTGATTGTGAAAATTTACAATTTGATCACGTTGGAATGAAGCCTCATCCGTAAAGAGAACATTTGCACTGAAATGAGGATTGACACATTGTTGGATGAACCATTCGCAGAAGTGTACCCGTGGAGGCCAATCAGCTACTGAAGTCAACATTACCTTTCTTCAAGTGGGCCAACTGGCGGTGAATCGAGGAAGTACAGTACATACTGACGAAACTAAAACGAGCTGTAACATTATGCGTTTCCGGACACATGCCCACGTGACATCTTTTCTTTATTTATGTGTGAGGAATGTTTCCTGAAAGTTTGGCCGTACCTTTTTGTAACACCCTGTCGATTGATCGTGACCGGGCCAAATATCTCACGAAATAAGCGTCAAACGAAAAAACTACAAAGAACAAAAGTTATCTAGCTTGAAGGGGGAAACCAGATGGCGCTATGGTTGGCCCGCTAGATGGCGCTGCCATACGTCAAACGGATATCAACTGCGTTTTTTAAAATGGGAACCCCCATATTATTACATATTCGTGTAGCACGTAAAGAAATATGAATGTTTTAGTTGGACCATTTTTTTCGATTTCTGATAGATGGTGCTGTAAGTTACAACTGGGATTGCAACCGTGAGAACGCACATCTGAGGTACTTTTGTAAGCGCTCTGGTGTATTAATTTGCGATCGCCTACATGTAATGTGTATACACACAATTGTTATGTATTAGAGTGGTACACACTTGTCATTTTGTTTCCTCATTTTGCTGCAGGAGACGCGAAGATGGTCTGACGTTGGACAAAATAACGCAATTCGTAACCCAGGATTTTCTTTGTAGTTCAAAACCAGTCGGTTTTTCAGAGATATATCGGCATTTCTTGATATCCGTTGCTACAATACCTTTCGCAGGCTTTCTTCCAGTGTTCCGCGATATGAAAACTATTATTCTTCAAGCGTATAGCCTCCGTAAATGGTAGTTTTCTAGTGAGGGGCTGTTTTCACATATATGTAATCAGAAAATGAACGAGATTGAAGCTGTCGATTGTTTTCAAATTTTCTAAATTCTGTGAGAAGTGCTTGTGGCATTAGCAGTTGTGGCGAAGGTATATCACTTAGGCCTGGTAGCTAGAAGGTCACAGTGCAGTTAATCGTGCCCAAAATGATTAGTATTTTCTGGTTCAGTGTGATGTCTGTTTTCTTGGTGTGTGGGCTATTCAGCTAGGTGGGGTTGTTAATAAACCACAGCTAAGGTTATTGTTGGTAACGCAGATTCTGTAGATACCGACGAGGCTTATGTAGTGCCACACGGCTTGTATGTGATGCTATTCCTCATACGAAGTTTTGCCGCTGTCCATCAGGCGCCCCTTATACAGTGAAGAGCCAAAGAAACTGGTACGCCTACCTAATATCGTGTAGGCCCCCCACGAGCACGCAGAAGTGCCTGAACAGGATGTGGCATGCACGAATAATGTCTGAAGTAGTGCTGGAGGCAATTGACACCATGTCCCCTGCAAGGCTCTTCGTAAATAAGAGTACGAGAGGGTGGAGTTCTCTTCTGAACAGCATGTTGCAAGGCATCCCACATACGAGGTGTATTCAAGTTCTAAGGCGTCCAATTTTTTGTACTCCGGACTGGAAAGAGATAGAAACATGCGCATTGTTTTAAAATGAGCACGCGTTCATTGGCAACACGTCCCAGAGATGGCAGCACCGTACGGCAGATGGAATTTTTACCGCCAGCGGCGAGAATGAGAACTGTTTTAAATACTTAAAATGGCGACGTTTTCCTTACTTGAACAGTGTGCAATCATTCGTTTTCTTAATTTGCGTGGTGTGAAACCAATTGAAATTCATCGACAGTTGAAGGAGACATGTGGGGATGGAGTTATGGATGTGTCGAAAGTGCGTTTGTGGGTGCGACAGTTTAATGAAGGCAGAACATCGTGTCACAACAAACCGAAACAACCTCGGGCTCGCACAAGCCGGTCTGACGACACGACCGAGAAAGTGGAGAGAATTGTTTTGAGGGATCGCCGAATGACTGTCGAACAGATCGCCTCCAGAGTTGGCATTTCTGTGTGTTCTGTGCACACAATCCTGCACGACGACCTGAAAATGCGAGAAGTGTCATGCAGGAGGGTGCCACAAATGCTGACGGACGGCCACACAACTTCCCGTGTGGCATGTTGCCAAGCAATGTTGACGCGCAACGACAGCACGAATGGGACTTTCTTTTCCTCGGTTGTGACAATGGATGAGACGTGGATGCCATTTTTCAATCCAAACACAAAGCGCCAGTCAGCTCAATGGAAGCACACAGATTCACTGCCACCAAAAAAATTTCGGGTAACCGCCAGTGCTGAAAAAATGATGGTGTCCATGTTCTGGGACAGAGAGGGCGTAATCGTTACCCATTGTGTTCCAAAGGGCACTACGGTAACAGGTGCATCCTACGAAAATGTTTTGAAGAACAAATTCCTTCCTGCACTGCAACAAAAACGTCCGGGAAGGGATGCGCGTGTGCTGTTTCACCAAGACAACGTACCCGCACATCGAGCTAATGTTACGCAACAGTTTCTTCGTGATGACAACTTTGAAGTGATTCCTCATGCTCCCTACTCACCTGACCTGGCTCCTAGTGACTTTTGGCTTTTTCCAATAATGAAAGACAC